>NC_143137.1:49152500-49777500 GCF_059928025.1 Delphinapterus leucas | reverse complement strand
ATCATGGTAAAGGAGCCAGATGGCTTGAGTTCAAATTGTTGTGGTCCAAGTGTGGGTTGGAAAAGAATTTCCAGACACAAGGCAGAAGATAGAGTTTATTAAAGAGAAGGGTCACTGCAAGAATCTTTCTGTGGGCCGACTTCCTGGTAGCCAGGGAAGGTCGACAATGAGCTTGGGTTGCTTGTCTGTTTTTAATAGCCAGGGAACCTGCAAGACATCTGCTGACTGGGCAGAGTATATATACTTTCAGTGTGCTGAGCGGGAGAAAAACAGGGCAAATGTCTTTCCTTATATGGGATGGGAAAGGGACAGGGCATGCTGCTTGGGAGGGGGGCTCTGGTTCATTGCAATGGTCACATCGTGACAGAGCGATAGGAGTCCTGTAACTGTTTGTTCCAGCAGTATTGGCCCTTTGAGTTTATCTTGTTCTTTGTCCTTGGAGCACACCACACAAATCTCTGTCTATCACTAACTAGCCATGTGGCTGTGATCAGCTATAAACTAAGTATATGAGTTTTCTATGGCTGCTGTAACAAGTTACCACAAACTTGGTGGCTTAAGACAACACAGATGTATTATCTTAGTTCTGGAGATAGTCCCCAAATGGCTTTCACTGGGCCAAAATCTCCCCTATGGAGGCTCAAGGGGAGAATCTGTCTGCTTGCCTTTTCTAGAGGCTGCCTGCATTCCTTGTCTGGTGGCCCCTTCCTCCATCTTCAGAGCACAGCACTCCAATCTCTGCTTTTGTCGTCACATCTCTCGGTAGACTCTCACCCTCCTGCCTCCTTTTGAAAAGGATCTTTGTGATTACACTGGGCCCACCTGGATAATCCAGGATATTCTCTCCATCTCAAGATTCTTAATCATCTGAAAAGTTCCTGCTGCCATGTAAGGTAACAGATTCACAGGTTCCAGAGGTTAGGATGGGGACAACTTTGGAGCCATTATTCTATTTATCACCTAGGGCTAAAATCAAGATGTCAACAGGGTGGTGGCCCTTTCTGGCGACTCTAAGGGAGAATTTGTCTTCTTGCCTTTTCCAGCTTCTAGAGGCTGCCTGCATTTCTTGGCTATGGTCCCCTTCTTTATTCTTTAAAGCCAGCAACGGCTGGTGGAGTCTTTTTCAGACTGTATCACTCCCACACTGACTTTTCTGTCTCCCTCTTCTACATTTAAGAACCCTTGTGATTACATGGAGCCCAGCCGGGTAACCCAGGATAATTTCCCTATTTTAAGGTCAGCTCATTAGCAACCTTAATTCCATCTGCTACCTTAATTCTCCTTTGATGTGTAACATAACATTACTATGCATTATTAATGGCAATATAGAGTACAACTCTCTTTGCAACATTATTGCAAGCTATTTTTTAAAATCAGTTAAATAAATGAGAGGCAAGAGTTCTTCCACTTAAGACTACTTTTAACTTCTCAGTGGAGGACTATCTTGGATAAATTCAAGATACAGGGAATTACTGCAGGACTTTATAGTCGGAGGGAGTGGGGAGAGCAATAGAAGGATTTAACTTTTGTAAGGTTTTTATTTCTTCATTCTCACCATCAACAGAGTATTGAAAGGGTCAATGAAACAACAGCAGGTCTATTACCGTAGCCTTAGCTGGTCTCTATAACCCATCCTACGTACAGTTATCTTCCTAGAGCACAACTTTGCCCATTCCTTTAATAAATGTGTCTATTATGTGCAAAGCATTGTACTAGACTTGGGAGGGGGTTTAAAGACAACCAGAATAGCTGCTTTTCGGGCTTCCCTGGTGGTGCAGTGGTTAAGAATCTGCCTGCCAAAGCAGGGAACATGGGATCGAGCCCTGGTTTGGGAAGATCCCACATGCTGCAGAGCAACTAAGCCTGTGCACTACAACTACTGAGTCTGTGCTCTAGAGCCTGCGAGCCACATCTACTGAAGCCTGCACGCCTAGAGCCCGTGCTCCGCAACAAGAGAAGCCACCACAAGGAGAAGCCCACGCACTGCATCAAAGAGTAGCCCCAGCTCGCTGCAACTAGAGAAAAGCCTGCGCGAAGCAACGAAGACCCAACCAGCCAAAAATAAATAAATAAGTGACAGCCATAAAAAAGAATGAAATATTGCCGTTTGCAGCAACATGGACAGACCTCGAGATTATCACACTAGGTGAAGTAAGTCAGGCAGAGAAAGACAAGTATCATTTGATATCACTTCTATGTGGAATCTAAAGAAATGATACAAATGAACTTATTTACAAAATAGAAACAGAATCACAGACATAGAAAACAAACTTATGATTACCAAAGGGGAAAGGGGAGGGGAGGGATAAATTAGAAGTATGGGATTAATAGACAAACACTATATATAAAATAGATAAACAACAAGGTCCTACCATATAGCACAGGGAACTATATTCAGTATCTTATAATAACCTATCATGGAAAAGAATCTGAAGCTGTACACCTGAAACTAACACAATATTGTAAATCAACTATAGTTTAATAAATAAAAATTTAAAAAGAAAACAAAACGAGTGAAATTTGGACATGCAGAAATTATAATAATAAACATTTAATGAGTGCTTACTCTGCATCAGGCTCTGCTCTAGTGCTTTGCATATAATAAATGATGTAGCATACACAGTCCAATGAGGCTTCACTATTATCCCTCTTCTGCAGGAGAGTACACTGAGGTACCCAGGATCAAACAACGTGCCAGAGGTTGCCCAGCTAAGAAGTGGAGACCTGGGATTTGAACCCAGATGATATACGTCTAGCGCCCACACCTTTTGCGTCTCAAGTGAGAGGAGAGAACCTTCCAGGAGGCAGGAGTAGCAGAAACAGATAGGAGAGCAGAGGTACAAACATAAGGCGAAGGGAATAATGTCAGGTAGGTACTTTGAATGCCAGACTAAGGGCTCTGAACTTGACTTAGGAGGCTTTGGAGCACCAAAGATTCTTGAAAATGGGGCATTGTCATGGGATTCTGTGGACTTCCAGGTACTGCAGGGATGTAGGGAATTACCATTGAAAGCATGGTCCATTCCTCCAAGACAGTGTGCTGCTCTTCCCCTCCTAAAGGACAAATCACTTTCTACCTAGTACTCAAGTTGTGGTGTATAGACTCGAGGCTCCAAGGAGGAGCCTCTCATTCTCATTTTCCATCTCCCATGGCAACTGGCGGAATGCACACTTTAGGCACTTGGGTATTTGTGGAATGAGTAGATATTATACTAGGTTTTTCCATATCAAATTGCCAGTATTTGACCCTTTTTGACCTACAAAAATGGCAATTAATTATGGTTTCAACCTATTTTAAGGTATTTAATTAAAATACACAGAGATTGACTAATGTTAAAATTCAAGTACACCACTGTTAAAGACATTAAAGTAGGCATTAGAAAATGTGTACGGGACTATTGTTTGGTTACAAACAATGCTGTACAGAATTTAAACCAGAATATATGTATATGTATGTAAATATTATACTATATTGTGTATATACACATGTATTGGCTTGGCCAAAAAGTTCATTCGGGTTTTTCCATAAGCTCTTAGGGAAAAACTCAAATGAACTTTTTGGCCAACCCAATACATATATTGTACATATATGTATCTGTAATATACATATATATTAGCATATTGTAGAATATGTGTAGAGAGAGCGAGAGAAAGAGACATAAAGCCCTGTCTACAGGTTATTTATGGAAGGAATATTATCCAGGCAATCTGATCCTGAGGTCAAATCAGAAGCACAAATTCCATTCAAATCAGGTTTATAAACTTGAGGGAAAGCTCAGTACAGTAGATCAAAAATGAAGGGGAAGAAAGAGAAACAAGAAAATTAGATAAACTTTATCCAGTAGTTGATGTCTGATACAGTGTTTCATAGAGAATTCCTTCTCCATGGTAAGAAGTCATTTTTAGCTACTTTCAACCAAGAAGTTAGGAAATTTTAATAGTTAGGTCTGTGTCACATTAGAGATGATGTCACCAATCAGAGGAAAAAGAGGAGCTGATGTCAGTGTCCCTCATAAAGCCAAAGAGATCTGCCCACCCGGGAACCTTCTTGCTGACCAGGGCTGCTTCCACAGAGGGTCAAGCACCAAAGCTAAGCCCCCAAGGGTGGCCGTCATTTGTACAGCTTACGTAATGGCAGTGAACAAGTGACTCAGACAGCATGAGTAAAGTGTGTAGCGTGCAGCCCAGACTTTGCAGCCACCGCCAAATTTCCAGCGAGGAGTTTATATATACACAAGAATCACAGTTCAAGGAGAAGGGGAATTTAAAGTAGATTGAAACACAACTCAAAATCCTGCCCAGCAAGTCTCTTATTCCATATGTTTGCTTTGTTAAATTGAACAGGAGATTGTAAGAGACGATTTATTCCTGAAAGCAGCTCAGACCTGCTTGTTGCTTGCTGACTCTCCTGAAACAGACCTATTAGTGGGAAAGATCGTTCCTAAAGAGTCTTTGCAAAATGAAGTGCTCTGAACTAAATATTCAGTAGAGATAATTATTTCCAAGGTAGAGGAAGTAGAGAAGCTGGACTAGACTGTGAATCACTTAACTTTCTGTTTGCACACAAAGAATCCTCACTTCCAAGGTCTGAAAGTAGAGCCAAATTGAAGGGCAAATGTTCCCCCTAAATTCAAACAACTTTGATCAAATGGCATCAGGTGTTATCTTGCATTTACAAATCACTGGGAAATTCTGTTACAAATCTCAAACGATTTAACTTTTCTAACACCATAGTCAGAAAAAACTCAGCCTCTAGTCTTTAAACTTCATAATCAGTATGGATGTTACTCCTCAGATGCTGATCTTATAAAGTGGAATCTACCATGTGCTTCCTAATATAAGCCCCCTTAACAGCACCTTTTGAAGATCAACCTCCCACCCTGACCAAAACCACACATACAAGTACCCTCAACCTCTCTTTAAATCTCTCAATTTTGTGTCTGTGGAAATACAGTACATGTCTAATAGAATTGTTCTTCTTTTTCTCCAGGTTCTCAGGAGTTTTCTTTTCAAGGGAAGAGAGATTTGGGGGATCAGTTCTCTGAGCTGGGGTATCTTGCAGAGTCTTATCTTCAGTTGCTTGCAATCCTACAAAGCATGGTGACCCCTACCGGGCACCCCAGTTGGTTACTCTTGTTTTGTTCCCTCCCCTCAATTCAGTTCCTCCTGCTCTAACATAAGAGAGACTGTTTTTCTAGAAGCCCTTCTTTCTGGGAGACCTCAGAAACCCCAAGGACTCAGGAAAGCCATAGAGCAAAGACATGTAAAAGGAGAGGCCAATTCTAAGGTCTTAGAACCCTCTCCCCTGATTTTCAGGCTACTGGATACCTCATTTCCTGTTCAGATTTCCGTTGGGGCTAAGAGGTCTGGACAAGCGCCCTTTTCCTGGCCTTTATAACTTTCCTCTTCTCTGTTTCTCTCTGCTCCAAAGAGCTTTTCTTCTCCTTTAGTGATAAAATAATGATATAGCCACCCTTCTGGAAGAATGCCTGGAACTCTATGAAATAACATACCCACCTCCACACTTGGGCTCCCCACCTCTCTTACCTTTCTTCTGATCATCTAACAATATATGTTTACTCAATGTTTTTTCTCCCCACTCTCCCAAAACTGTAAGCCGCCTGAGGGTGGGGACTTGTCTTTTACTGCTGTGTCCCCAGAGGCCAATACACACATATTGTAGGCAATCAATAAATGTCTGTTGAATGAATGAATAAATGTGCCTAGATTGGATGATATAAATGAAGAGAGTGAAGAACAAACTTATATAAAACAACTTTTCCAGTACTTTTTCATGTAACAGTGTGATGAATATCTGGCAAAGGGTTATAGAATTACCCAATGGGTGTTAAAACTGTCAAGGACGCTCTGGACCCATCCCTCAATAAAGTAGGGAAAAAAGGGACTTTTGCTTTCAGACATATAGTGTAGCCTGACATTCTTTGTGGGATTTTTTTATTTTTTAAAGAAATAATCTTTAGACAAATATGTGAAGCATTGTTATGTAAAACAGAGAATATGGAGTAATATCATCAAACAATGAGTTTTTCTTTCTTTGAATACCTCAACCACCAACAACCAGATATACCTCTTAAAGTAATTTGATTATCTTTCTGGAGAAAAGTCACTTTCACCAAAGATCATATGAAGAGTACATGTGACTTTTCAAGCAATATCCTTTAAACTACTGGCTACAGAATCATACGGTACTTTCTAAAAGGTTCAGAACTAGTCAGAAAGCTTGTTTCTCTAAAAAAATGAAAGAAGAGGGAAAGGAAGAAGAATATGTTACAACCTCATTTAAGCTTCCAGAATGATTCATCTCTTATAATTTTATTTCTCCATACACTGTCAATGCCACACTAAAGTGTTTGATTTACTCAGGATCAAGGAATCTCTTGTTAAATCAAAAGCTGATAAGGGCATTATAAATGTAGCTCCATTCAAATTTACTAACCTATACAGCAGGGATAACTCTGCTCTGGATTCAATTTTGCATATTAAGTATGAGTTGCACTATTGGAGCTGGCACTGATCCTCAGGCTTATTTCTACCCACTGATGGGATTTTGATTGCAAGATTCAATGACATCAACACTCCAACCAGTGGAGGAAAGCCTTTCACACGAGGCAGAACACAGCTGCTCCAGTGTTCTGCTCTTCCCGCCTGGAATTGCAACTTTCTTTTGAATTACCAGGCACCATTCAGTTGCTTTCTCCTTTATGCTTCAGTAACACTTTAACAAATCTCTCTAGAGTACCTATCACAGTGTTCTGAGATCAATAATTTACATCCAGGATCACTGCTAGCCCATAGGGCACCTTTGTATGAATTAGAAAGAGACACCCATTCCTCTGGGAGAGTCAGAGAAAGATGGGATAACACCAACTATGTATTTTTATAAAGTTCCGGAGAAAAATTAGGGCAGAGAGGACACTCATCTTCCCTATTCCTGTGCCCACACTTCCACCACAAAATAGGAGAGGGATCCGTCAACAACAATATTTTTCATTGCTTAGTTCAATTGCGAGATATAACACTATCTTGTTAACAATAGTGAAAGTTTTCCTGTAAAGACAGAATGTCTTCCGGAATAAGTGGAACCTGGTCAACATTTTGCATGAGAGAGATTTTTTTAGAGACAAGACATGATTTTCAAGTGTGTGCCCTGCTGGTTGTCAGCTATTCAGTGACCTCTCACTGTTTTGGACCTGGTTTTCTATCTTGGGCGTTCCACGAAAACAAGAGGGAAAAATGGAACGGTGCTTTTCTCTTGTGCCCGAGACTGTCTAAAAATACCCTTGATCTATTCTCCCTCCCGCACGCTCTTCGGAAAGTGGAGAGGGAAGGAAGAGAGGCGTGAGAAGGGGCTGAGAGGCATTTCCTACTGGGATCTCAACAATATCCTGACAACACGGTCTGGATGCCTTGGAGTACTGCTTGCTTTTCTCCCTGATCTTGGCCAGTAATGGTGATAGCCGCCAACGTGTACTTTCTCTGGAGAGTCCTCTTCTTGGTAGGCTAAAGGCTTACCCCGACCAAAGGGAGAGCTGCACAAGCCCTTCTAGTCCCATTTTCTCAACCAAGCTTGAAGCACTTTGATATATACTGGTATGCATACTAGTATGACCAGGAGCGCCTGTTTCAGGGAATCTTAGGTTTTAACCCTAGAGATAATCTATCTCAGTGTTTTCAAACTTCTTCGACTTCACCTCATAGTAAGAGGCGAAGCGTTGCACCTCTCATTGCAACATTGTATGCACATAACTATATAAACATAGGTTTAACTAAAAAGCTTTTGGAAACAATATTTAGTCATATGGCATGCAATGCACCCTAATATTTTCTATGCTATTATATGTATATATATATTTTAATGCTGATCACAACTCGCTAGATTGATTTCATGATTCACTAATGGGCTGGGGCCAACAGTTTGAGAATCACCAATCTACTTTAATCCCCTACGTTGTAGAGCAGGAAATCAAGGTCAAGAAAGGTTAAGCAATCTGGACAAGCTTACAGAGCCACTGCCTGCTGGCAGAACCAGGGCCGAAACCCAGGTAGCGAAATCATCTAACTTAGCTAATTATTAATGATAAACACTCTTCTTGCAAAAGGATGAGCAAGTGCTGTGCTAGTACCGTGAAGGGTGCGTGCTATTACAAAACACATAGATCTTCTTTTTGAACAGTGGAAAATTAAAGTCACTCAAAGAAGAACTAAATAGAATGTCACCCCCAAATCCTCACACACATATTTCTCAGTCGCAAACTCCAGTTGTCTAGAGGACTAAGTCTTTCTACATATTTAAACACACACATCTGTGTGTGTGGGGTGTGTGTGTGTGTGTGTGTAGTGGGTTTGTTTGTTTTACGAATGTTTTAAATTACATCTGCTGCTTGGCTCCAATTTGCTGGCTCGTGTACACTTCCTCTCACTGAAATCTATAATGCAATAGAAAAAACTCTGAGCAACCAGTCCTTCCAAAGATCTTTAGTGAAGCCTGCTTGGTCAAAGAAGCGCCGGTGGGCATCTCTGTGATCTCAGTTACACTAGGGGACTCTATGGAGGTATGAGTAAGAGGGTGGGCTGCAGCTGGGATCTAGAGACATCAGGTAATAGTACGAGTCTAGAACAGGCTCAGCAAAGCTCAGCAACCTCACAGCCCATCATTATTGGATGGTTTGCCCTCAAGGGCTGCATGCACAGTAACGGCAGTTGACTCTGACCTCATTACCTCTCTAAGAGTAGTATTTCCATTAAGATAAGTTAGTCTTTAAAAACAAAGCCCTAAATTTCAGCAACCAGCATACTTTCCTTCAATAAGGCATGCGTGCCTTCCTGTTCCACCTATTTTTATCCTGGGTTTTTTTCGTTGTTTTTTTTTTTAAAAAGCCTACTCCAGCCAAAGCAAATACTATCTCCGTCTCTCTCATTAGAAGGAAGACTGGTCTCCAGCCTGCCCAGGGTACGGAACTGAAGATGCAGCAGGCTGATTTTGCCCGTGGCTTTTTTTTCATTGATATGGTACCTGTTCCTCGGGTCATGTGTCAGCTGATGAAAGCAGCAATGACCTTTTCCAACAATTGGCCTCTGTCTTTACATTGGCTTTCTGCACTTGACTGGGAGCCATGAAGATCACCTTAAGGGCACCTTTCAACCTATTCCTGTGAAATGGCAACAGAACAGAAAATGACACAGAAGTAAAGGGACACTGAAGAATAGATACAGGTCCTTTTAGCTTGTGAATGTGAAAATGTCACAGGTCCCTTCTGAGCATGTTCCAGCTGGAGGCAAAAAAACAGTTTGGGATAAACATGTGGACCACATGTGCAGAAGCACTGAAAATTAGGTATGAAAGTTATCTATGCAAAATTACCACAAAAATTCCTGCTGTGATCATTATGAAATTACCTTGGAGTGTGGGTTTCTGGCTCACTTTCCAAGCTATGCAATTTCTTTAATAAAACCCCTAGGCAACATCATACCCTCTCCCGTTGGTCTTACCTCAGCATAGCAGAGTAAATGTCATGTCTCTTCCAAGCCCTAAATGCTAGGACAACTGTGTAAGAAATGATTCCCTTTTGGCGGGATAGGAAGAATAAATCAGAGGGTTTGATTATAATCTTTAAAACTCAATTTTTAAAAACTGGTATGTTTCTGTACTTTCTAAAGACAGACATCTTAAATAGTGCTTACATTTGTTTTGGCAGACACATGGGTGACTCTTGCAATGGGCAGTCTTCCATATCCGTATTTATGACAAATATGTCAGAATGTAATCCATCCCAATGTCTATGAAGGGATCAACATTTACAGCTTATCATTTCCCTCTCATTATGTTGCTTTATTTCTTTTCAAAGACAGACGTAGAAATTGCCATGAGATGGAGAATAATCAATACTCAGAAGAAAACATAATACCAACTCTTCTACCTGAATAAAAGTATGGTATCTGTAATGTTTGTTTCATTTCTCACCTACTCTTTGAGTGATGCAATGTAACTCATCACAACTCGATACAATCAAGGAGGTGGCATTTCACAGGAATGACTACTAGTATGGAGGAGAGGAGGTCCCAGAGGTCAGATCCACTACTGATGACAGTAGCAATTCAGTGACATTAAAAAAAAATTAAGGATCTTCCCTGGGGGCGCAGTGGTTGAGAGTCTGCCTGCCGATGCAGGGGACACGGGTTCGTGCCCCGGTCCGGGAAGATCCCACATGCCGCAGAGCGGCTGGGCCCGTGAGCCATGGCCGCTGAGCCTGCGCGTCCAGAGCCTGTGCTCCGCAACGGGAGAGGCCACAACAGTGAGAGGCCCGCGTACCGCAAAAAAAAAAAAAAAAAATGAAGTACCATTTCCAAAAGGATAGTTACCTTTAAAGAAATAATATTGTCTTTTTGTTGACTTTAATGCTCTAGTTCATCCCCAACAGATAGATGCAGTGAAGAGCCTGTATCTGTACTGTGAACAATACACTTCCTTTAATGTCAGTCCCGGGTGAAATGAACCCAGCCAGGAAGAGCACAACAATCTCTCCAATTTTAATAATCAACAGTTCTCCAAAAAGCAGACTTGTGATTGTTGTTATCCCAGCAAGTTGGTCATTTACAAATGGATTGTGTGCAAAAATTTCAACTGTATATTTGGATTACAGAGTGTCAAGTATAGGTGCTCATCTAGGCAATATAAAAATGACAGGTTCCCGGAACAACCCATAGACATCTGTTTCCTTCATGTTTTGCTGATGGTGTTGGGAGAGACAAAGAAGGATGGAGGATTCAAAGAGTAGTAGTCAGACTTGGGAAGACAATTTGTGGCACAAGACTCCAGAACAATCTCCTGATGATTTCTACCACTTCCAGAAGGGAAGGCAGGAAGGAGTGAAAGAAGGAAAGATGGAAAGAAGGAAGGAAGGGAGGAAAAGAAAGAGGAAGGAATAACCATACCAGCCATGGTCCAACCAAGAAACAGAAAGCACTCGGAGTATTCTGACTTCTCAAGAAACAAAAATGCTGAGTAGCTACTAAGAGGTAGTGAGGCAACTCAGAAATTAGGAGCAGAAGGAAGTTACTACTATCCCTGGAATGGAGGGTCAAAAAGAGGAGGTGGTGTTAGCAGAAGCCAGAAGCCAGATCACCCTGTGGGAGCTGGAACCACAGTGGGCCTGTCCATTGAGGACTGGAGCCATGGAGGAGCTGCCGTAGCTGCCATCAGAGAAGAATCTATGGATTCAGGGAAGGACAGAAGAAATACCGTGGCTTCTCCCTTTCTCCCGCCATGATGCCTTCCATTGACCTAACCCAGCCAGAAACCAGCTGACACAGGATCCTAGGAAATTCAGCCTGCAGAGATCAGCCTCCTGTGATGCAGAGCAGGGAAGGGCAAGGAATGGATCTGAGGATTCACAAGCCAGGCCCGACACACTACCCAATTAACTAAAAAGAAAAGGAAAAAATCTAATCCCAGTCCCAGCAGATTCAACAAGAAGGGGTTGCAAATGTTATTAGCTCTGAGAACAAGGATCACGCATGATCTACATAGAAAGCGAAATTAAGATACAACAAAAATAACACTACAAGACATCAATATGAAGGATGCCACAAGAGAAACCAGGACACCTGCCAAATGAATGATCATGAGAGGGGAGAGACCATGTTGACCTGGAAATGACTGGGTTCTTCTTCAGAAAGAAGGAAAATCAGTATGAAATCAAGGCTTCCAGGGCAGAGCAGGCACCATCTATGGAGAAAAACAGGCGTTTTACTGGGTCAAACACCACATACTTGCAGTCAAAAGATAAGTGAAACCTGGGGAAAGGCACTGGACTCCTTGGTGGGGGAGGAGAGCAGGTGAGTGACTCATGATCTTACCAGGATGGCCCTAGTCTAGGCTGGAGCCACACTGTGTTTAATGACTAGGTGTCATCACATTGTAAAGTCTGACAATGAATGGAAAGACAAAAAGAAGCTCTCAGGGTGGCAGGTTTCCGCAAAGGATCTGGCTCTAAAGCGGAGGAAAGAGATAGTAGAGACTAACACCTGCGGCCAAGAAACTGCACAATAAACCGTCTACCACTCTCCACTCTCCCCCAACCCTGCCCCCCTCTCCCCGCCGCCAGCAGGCTGCAAGCTACTCGGGGAGGAATTGCACCTCATTTGTCTTAGTAGTTCCGGGGCTTCGAACAGTGTCTAGCACACAGTAGGTGATCATCGCATAGTGGTTAAACGAATGAACGGGCCGAGGGTGCAACCTGGATACACTGGGAGAGCAGAAGAACCGCAGAGGACACATGACCAACACTCTGAAGTGACGTGGCAGCGTGCTGGCCTGCTGGAAAACCCCAGCGGCAGCCAGACCAGTGTGGGCAGCTGCAGTCAGAAAATGAGATGGTTCTTTGGAGCAAATATGCAGTCATAAATAGCACAGGCCTATGCAAATGGCCTCAGCTGCCCAGCAAAGGACTGGAGCGCATCTGGCACACAACACATTCCTGCCACCCAAATTCTGCCTGGCTAATCCCACAGCTCACAGAGGGGCGGGGGCTGCCATCCAGAGGGGAGACCCACTGAGTGGGGAGAGGGTGGTCACCACTGTAGTAAGCCTTCGTAAGGCTGCCCCTAAAAATTGCCCTAAAGAGCCTGTGCTTCCAGTATTACTGCCTGTGGAAGTGTCCCAACCACTGAGCTGGTTTCAAAGATGCATTAAGAAATCACCAATAACCAATGTGTACAGTTGTTAGGTACCATACAGCAGCTCTAATGTAGCAATTTTTAGTGTGACCTTCTATGTCTAAGTGTACCAGACCTTCTCCTTTTGAGGGGTGCTTTAGCAGAGAAAATGGCAACATGCAATCGTTTTCTGATTTGTATTGTCTCCCTAAAACCTCTCACCCAGCCCAGGATGAGGGTGAGGCCCTTAACAAAACCAACGAGAAAATAATGCTATTTATTAGCCTTTTAAGAGAAAGAACCACACCCGATTTGTATTTGTCCCAAGTTCCCTTTCCCATAGTCAAGAATCTAGCCCAGTGCCTGCTTGTCCCAGAGACTCAAATATTTGTTGAATGAAATAGTCCCTTCAGAGAAGTTATAACAATTCTCTAAATTAAATTTTGAAAGAAATTGAAAACTACCAAATACATTAATTATAATAACAATACTACCACCAACGACAATTAAAATATATTGAACACAGTTTGTTCCAGGAAACGTGCTAACCTATGAAACAGTTGACACACTACCTGGCACACTCTCCAGCTAGGAACAGAAACTGCTGGTGAATGTAATCAAAGCCTCAATCTTTTTTTAATTTATTTTTTCCCCACCTTCCACAAAAGATTTGTGGTGACCTATAAGATACATACATCAAATAAGATATTTAAAGTGTTCTAGTTTCTGGGGGCTGCCATAACAAAGTACCACCAGTTAGGTGGCTTAAATAACAGAAATTTCTTGTCTCTCAGCTCCAGAGGCTAGAAGTATGAGATCAGGTTTTGGCAAGGTTGGTTCCTTCTGAAGGAGCTTGGGAAGTGTCTGTTCCAGGCTTCTCTCCTTATTTCTGGTAGCCCCTTTGCTTTTGACAGCATAATTCCATCTTCACATGGCATTCTTCTGGTGTGCATGTCTGTTTCCAAATTTCCCCTTTTATATAAGGACATCAATCATATTGGATTAGGGACCCACCTTACTCTAATATGACTTCATCTTAACTGATTACATCTGCAATGACCTTATTTCCAAATAAGATCACATTCAGAGGTACTGAGGGTTAGGACTTCAACACACGAATTTTGAGGGGATACAATTCAACCCATAACAAAAAGGGAAACGAAGAAAGCATGGGGGAATTCTCAGCAGACGGAACACACACAGTTATCTATTCATCCTCCTAAAACCTCACTAAATTAATTAAGTGAAAATAAAAAGTTATTTATCCATGTGCAGAAAGAAGCTCCGGGGAAGAAAACAGTAGATAGGAGATGGAGGGTAGATAGCAGAGAGCGGAGAGGGAACTGACCTGGCAGAAAAGAATGAAGTTACAACTCAAGGCCAATAATATGTGAGGCATTTTATCACTCCACAGCATTCCAGAGACCCTGTACTGGGAGGTGCCAGATGCCGGGGAAGGCAGGGGTCAGGCGAGATGCTCGACACAGACGTGGGTTTACAGTCTGGATTCAGAAGCACTGGGCCTCTTCCCCACCCCACACAGCCAGGTGACCCTGTTTCCCAAGCAGCCTCTTAAAGAACCAGGAGATTTAGTTTGGGAGAGATCAAGATGGAAAGGCCCAACTCAGAGGACACCAGGCTTATCAGAAGGCTGGGATAGGGGGTAGGCACAGAGCTAAAACCAGGGATATTAGTGAAAGCCCATAGACCCTGTGAACTATCAGTCCCCTTGCCCTACCCAGATCTTAGAACACCTGCAACTGGAAATATAAATACAAAGACAGGAGGCTGGAAGATTCTACACTTGGAGACCCAAACAGCATCAGGGGAATATCTTGTGATGATATTTAAGTTTCCCCAACAAAAGATTGTCTTCATATCTGGTTATACTGTAGTGATTCCTACCAGTCACCAATTCTTGCCCATGTTTATAGAACTTAAGTGAACTTTTAACATCTCATTCTTAAATACGAAAGGACAATCAGACACTAGAAGAAAGCCTATGAAAGCTGGACACGACATGAATAAACAAAGGCACCGGGAGGAAACAGAGAAAATGAAAGGAACCAAAAAACATTTTTAAAAAATCAGTAATTAATATCCTCAGGGAGATTAAGAACAGAATTTGATAGAAAGAAAACAACTGGAGAATAAGTAAGGCTTCTTGGCAATTAAAAATATAACAAATTAAAACTCATTCAAAACATTAGAAGATAAAGACAAGAAAATCTTTTAGAAAGTAGAACAAAGTGTTGAAGAGTTAGAAAGTAGGAAAGAAGAGATAAGGAAATAAAGAGATGAGAAAAGGATCAATTTGGAATTCTAACATCTGCATAATAGGAGTTGCCAAATAGTATAAGAGAAATGGAGGAAAGAAAATTATCAAATAGCAATAATAACAGTAATAATAATTATGAAGGAAATTTTTCTGGAACTGAAGGAAACATGTCTCCAGGTAATAATGATCCACTGAAAACCTAGCACAACAAATGAAATACTCACAACCAAGGCTCATCATTCTGCGATTTGAGACCTCCAGAACCAAAGAGGAGACCTAAATTTTCCCAGAAAGACAATACAGGCCACATAGAAAATATTGGAAAGAGAATGACACTGCAGGTAATGTAGTGTAGTTAAGAGTATAAACTCTGGAGACTGCTACCTGGACATGTAACCCAACTTATTAATTGTGTGACTTTGGGTAAGTTACTTGACCTCTTTTGCCTCCATTCTCCATCTCTAAAATAGAGATAACAAGAATCCTTCCATATATATGGGCTCTAGAAGACAGACCCCAAGGGGAAAAAATTGAATTGATATAATTGAGTATATAGAAAATATTATTGATAAGCATGCAGTAGAGACAGAGCATTCAGGGGAGTGGTTGATGAAATAAAAATTTTTTTAGGCAGGACAAAATAATTTTTAAACATAAAATCTCTCTCTGCCCATTTGAGCCACTAACCCCCTCCTCTGCATTACACATTAACTAGATCCCCTTAGAAGACATAGGAATTCATACACACACACACACACACACACACACACACACACACACACAATTTTCTCCTGGCGCCAGCAAGGTAACTCCTTAGGAGATAACATTCCTTTCTCAATCCTGTAAGGGGTCAGAATAATCCACTACTTGCCTTGTTGGACTATGTAAACTGTCAATATGTTACTTTGATGTATAACCCTTTGTCTCAAAAACTTATATAACTGTGCCTTGACCTCAAACAGGTAGAACAGTCCTCAGAGCTTTCTGAAAGACTGTCTCCCGGGTTATAATCCTCAAGTTGGCTCAAATGAAATTTTCCGTTTCTTTCTTAGATTGACTACTGATTAATTTTTCATTGAAGGGAGGGAATGTAAAAACAGAAAATCAGGCAGATTCAAAAGAATAAGCAGCTTTCAACTCCAGGAAAAAAAAAGGGGACAAGTCATAGTCATTCATACAAGAAAGGGGACATAGTCATAGTCATTGCTTGCAAATAAGATTTGTATAGGCAAAATGATGTAAATGCTAACTAAAAATTGTGATATTACTGACTTAGGGAAATAGGGAGAAGGGAAGGGGTAAGACTAGAGTGGAGAGAGAGAGCTCAGTCCTCAATTACCAAGATGTTAAAGTCAATAGTTCATATATAAAACTGACAAAGAAATAGCAAGCAGAGCAAGTTATTTCTAAACATGGAGATAAACACCTGGGGATGCAGCTAAAAGAGCTGAAGGTGATTTCCTCTGAGAAGTGGGACTGGTGGGCTGGGGAGAGATAAAACAGGAAATTTCTAGTTTTTCATTTAGTACTATTTGACTTTTTAAAATCACATATATCTGTTAATTTGATAAAAATTAAATTTTAACTTAAAAAAAGAAAGAATAGAGGGAAATAATTGAAATATTAGTAGCGGTTATATGTGGCTAGTATGATTACGGATGATTCTAATTTCTTTTGGGATTCTTTTCTATATTATCCAATTTTTAAATAAATAATATGTATTACTTTTATAATTTAGAAAGTACATTTTATTTTTGAAATGAAATAAAAATAAGTGAAAAGAAAATTTATGTAGTTTGATGTAGCCTAAAAAATGATTTTCCAAAAAAGGTAAAATCATGACTCCTATAAAAATATAAAATGACACATGTCAAAGATTAATTAAATGAGGGAACCAGTAAGATATTACAGCTGGTTCAAAGGAGAAGTCAAAGAACTACAAACTACAAATGCAATAAAAACTGTTGAAATGAATTTGCAAAAAGTGGTCTCTCCATAGAGCAAGAATCAATTACATTCTACAGACAAACTATTTATATTTTTATGGACAAGAATTATTCACATTCCTATCAGTTTTCTATAAATTTTTAAGGAGTTGTAAAATAAGCCTAGTCAAAGATAAACAGGGATATACATTCCTATAGGATCAGATAATCCCAGAGGTTTTAGTGTTCCTTTGAAAGGATATCCAGTAATCGCTTTTGCCCATTTGAAAGTCTCAAAATTTTTCCTTACATGTAGTTAAGGGCTAATTAGTCTACAGAATCTTGTGTCACAAAGTCTCATATGATTATTCAAAAGTGGGATGCAAGTTTGGTTTGAGTTCATAGAAGCCAAAGTGAAAAAGAAAAGGTTATAAGTTTACTGGGGTGCCCAGTGGGGCTTAAAATGTTTTGAAACTGAAGAAATTTCATTTTATCTATTTAACTGCTGACAAAACTTTTCTCTGAAGAAAAGATCAATTTGCCTTTGTAGCCTGCTTCCTTTGTTTGGGTAAAAATTACCAAAATGATCCCTTTATCCAAATGTAAAGCAATACCCACTCATTGTTTTAAAACAACACCCTGTGAGGTTGCCATTAACTCTGAATGCTGTTCGATTAAGTGGTGTGTTTAGGGAGGGAAATTGGTTTCATTTTAAGTAATATCATGTTATTGGAGAATTTTAAAATTATAATTCCTTTCTATATGGGTTTAGACTAAACTATCTCTGAAAATTGGTTTTGGGGATGGATGTGTGTCTTCTTGTACAAGTATTTGCTCCTGTGAGAGATAAGATTGGATGTTGCCAGGAGGCCTATCCTTCTGACCTCTTTATGCCAGATTGTGAAAAGGGACTAAACTTGTCTGGACTGAATTTACAAGGGACACACACTGTTCTTAAAATGACCCAGAATTTTATCATTTTACCCTCTCCCCCCTCCCCATCTCCCCTAATTCAGGTATATCACAATTTTTAGATATAATCAATTATTGGGATTTCCTTATTCATGCCAAAAAAGCAAGACCATATACTGCAGGTGCATATTTCCCTGTTCCTGTAGTTGATCATCCTGGGACAGGAAGGGAACACACCTCAGACAATCTTTGTGAGCAGAAGGGGCAGAAAATTATCAAGTCTTCCTCTTCCCAGAACAAATCTCAGGAATTGTGTTCTTTTTCATATGTACAAGGAAAAATTAGAACTTGAATATCTATCAATGAAGGATTGGTTTAAAAAATTCAATTATAGTAAATCCAAACAGTGAAGTACTATGTAGACATTAAAACAAATGTAGAAGGTATCGTTGAATTGACGTGGGAAGTATTTTTCTCACGTGCAAAGGGTAGGCAGTACAGAGCTGGTGCAACTGCTCAAAGAACCAACCACCTTCCATCTCCCCAGACCATCATCCTCCATATAAGGTCACAAGATGACAGCTGTCCTTCCAGGCTTCACATCTAAGCTCCAGGCAGCGTGAAGAAGGAAAGGCAAAGTACAAAAAGCATAGGCCAGCTGAATCTTTCTTTTTCTAACCAGGAAGATGACAGTGTTTCCAGAAGGTCCTCCCCATGTACACTTCTGCTTATACTTCACTGCCAAAATTGTGTCCATTACTGTTGTGACATGATTATCTGCAAGGGAGGCTGTGTGATTTGATTTTCAGTTGGACACTGTTGTTGTTTTGAATGCAGTCAATGGTACAGACCAGGTACCTGGCAGTGTCTGCCCCAGGAGTGTATCAAAAGCACGTACACCAAACAGTTAACAACGTTTGTCTTTAGGGATAGTATTCTAAGTGATCCATAACCTTCTCCTTTATGTTCTTTTGTATCATTTGGAGCTTTATCATTCTGTATTATTAGAAATCCAGAACCTCAGGTCCCACTACAGACCTACTCAATCAGAAACTCTGGGACTAGTAATCTACTACTAGGTTTACTACTTCTCAAGGTGATTCTGAAACTCTGGGAGGATTGAGAAAGAGTGTACTATATCACTTCTCAAAATTAGCAAAAAGAAAAAGATATTTGCATTTTGAGAGAAAAAATTGTGACAAGTTAAGGATATCACTCAAGCTAACAAGTGTTTTTCACAGTAGAGCTACAAATACAACCTAATTAATGAATGTGTCAACTCTTTCTTCCTTCTTTTGAATCATTAACATTTATTCTGGCCTTTAGCAGTAAGAGTTTTTCAAAGCTGACATTCAGAAGAAGAAAAAAAAATCAACCTTGTGTTTTGATTAATTCCTCTACATTTTTCGTTTTAATTGTCAGGGGATGTGTAAATGAGTATGTAAAGCTCATAGCACCTCAAATGGCACCTCATCAGATTGAAAATAGAAAGTTCCCAGTCACTAGGTAGAGAAAAAAATATTTTTTTCTTGCAAAAGTTTCACATTCTTAAGAAGATCCTGAATTATATCACTGTAGCCACAATATGTAAGAAGTTAATAGACTCGGGCTTCCCTGGTGACACAGTGGTGAAGAATCCACCTGCCAATGCAGGAGGCACGGGTTCGATCCCTGATCCGGGAAGATCCCACATGCCGTGGAGCAACTAGGCCCATGAGCCACAACTACTGAGCCTGCGCATCTGAAGCCTGTGCTCCGCAACAAGAGAGGCCGCGATAGTGAGAGGCCCGCGCACCACGATGAAGAGTGGCCCCCGCTTGCCACAAATAGAGAAAGCCCTCGCACAGAAATGAAGACCCAACACAGCCAAAAATAAATAAATAAATAATAATAATTTTTAAAAAAGACTAGAACTTCACATAGAATTTTAATGATTAATTTCTTTAATTGTGAGATTTCACACTCAGAACTAGGATCTGAGTCAAAGCACAAATTTCCAGGTAAGACATCCAGGGCCTGGGGAAAGTCGGCCCGCATAGAGATGTTCCTGACCTCTCTTCCTGTGGTTTATCTTCTGGGTATCAATGAATCTTCAGCCACCTATATGACCATTACACATACTTCATAAATACAAGTTGCTCTCAAAAAATTCCAGTGTCACAAACATCCTTGTGGAAATTATGCCTTCCAATGTTTGCTACTTGTCTTCATTTTTCTAAAATGAAATAAAATATTCTTATATGTTCACAGAGATTTAGACTCCTGAGTGGTATGACTGACAGTACTCTTAAATATTTCCAAATTTGAGTGGACAGAGGCAAAACAAGGCAGGAAAGTTGACGTTGGATAAAGTTAAAACTAAAGATGTCTCACTGTAGAGAACCATTTGAATCTCTCTAAGACCAGCTGACAAATATCTAAATACAAACTAGGCCCTTTTGCCTTTTAAGTTGTTTATACTTTTTTCTATAGTTTGACTGAATGAGGGCATCATTCATGAAGAATAGATCAGTCATAGATTAAGGAAAAGAGAATCACAGTGGCAAGTGCTGGCAGGTTCACATCACCCCTTTGAGAAACACCATTCCAGGGGCAACCAATCAAGCTTAATAGTTAAGTATGTGGGCTGTGCCATCAAGCAGCCTTTAGGGGTCAGAGGTTTGAACCTCATGTCTACTAGCTGCTACAGCAGTGTGACTTTAGGGCATTCCACTGGCCCCTCTATATGTCGGTATCATCAACTGTAAAATGGGAATAACAGGTCAATTCTGGGGATGAAATGAGTACCATATGCTAAGTTGTGTCGGAATGGTGCTTGGCACATGGTCAGCCCTCGATATCAGCTGTTGTCATTATTATGTCTGTGTAGTTATTTCAATATCAAATAATGCTTTTTAATAAATGCAATTTGAATGCATTTAAATACTTCATATCATTTAATATTAAATTAAAATCAATTTAATGAGAGTTTAATTTTTTAAAATTATGCTCTCCTTTGGGGCCACTGGATTCTCTTGAACATGACCCCTTTCCTCCCCCTATTCCTTAGATTTTCTAGAATCTGAAGCCTGAAATAAAGCTGAGTAAAGCTTCTATGGGCAAGTTGGGGAGACCAAGAAAGAAACACACCTACTGTGGCAGACACACTCTAAGGTGACCTCAATTAGTCACTTCCCCGTATAATCCCCTCCTCTTGAGGGTGGGAGGCACCTGTGACTTGCTTATGATCAATAGAATAAGGTAATAGAATATGTCCCTCCCATGACTGGAAAGAGGAGAGAGAGTGAGAAAGAGAGCATAAGAGAGGAGTAACTCCATCTGGAGCCACAGAGAGACTCTCTCCGGCCAGCCTTGAAGAAGCAAACTTCCCCATTGTGAACTGCCTACAGAGAGGACCACGGGCAGGGAACTGCAGACAACCTCCAGGTGACAGCCAGTAAGAAGCCAGGGCCCTCAGTCCTGCAGCCACAAGGAAGTGAATCGTGACAACAACCCAAATGAGCTTGCAGCAGATTCTTTCCCCGAGCCTCCCAAATGAGAACACATCCACCAACGCTTTTATTAGAGCCTGTGAGAACAAGCAGGGGGCCCAGCTAAGCCATGCCTGGACTCCTGACCCATGGAAACTGCGAGATAAAAGTATGTATTGTTTTAAGTTGCTAAATTTGTGGTAATTTGTTGCACAGCAATAAAAAATAAATACACCTGCCTTCACCTGTGACTCTCGTTATGGGTTAAATTGTGTCCCACCAAAAGATGTTGAAGTCCTAACCCCCAGTACCTGTGAATGTGACTTTATTTAGAAATAAGATCTTTGCAGATGATCAGGTTAACATGAGGTCATGAGGGTGGGCCCTAATCCAATTTGCCTGGCGTTCTTATAAGAAGAGAAATTTTGGACACACAGACATCTACAGAGGGAAAATGATATTGAAGACTGGGAAAATGTGGCCATCTACAAGCCAAGGGATGCCTGAGGCTACCAGAAGTGAGGAAAGAGGCACGGAACAGACTGTCCCTCACAGCCCTCAGAAGGAACCAACCATGCTGACACCTTGATTTTGGACTTCTAACCTCCAGCACTGTAAGACAATACATTTATGTTGTTTGAGCTGCTCAGTTTGTGGTACTTTGTTTTGGCAGCCTTCGGAAACTGATATGGTTCCCAAAGGCAGGAGGAAGATGGAAAGGGCTGCTTTCCAATCATGGATGAGGAAAGACTGGGAAGGAGAATAGAATTCCTCCACTCATCCATCCATCCATCCATTCAATCGACGTGGAGGCTTTACTTTGCCAGGTGGCCTGCTAGGCATTCCCTGTGTGCCAGGTGGGCACCGTGTGCTATGCAGTGGAGTTCTAGAAATCAAAGCACAGCCCCTGCACTCAAGGAGCTCACCATCTAATGGAAAAAGGGCACAGCGAGCACAATTCAGTTTGACATGTGCTAGAGCAGAAAATGAGCATGGCTTTGTGGTGCTTAATCCTACCTGGATGGGGAGGGGTAAGGAAGACTCCCAAGAAGAGGACCCTGGAAGAGGGAGAGGAAGAAGGAGAAGGGAGAGGGTGATCTAAAGACAGGGAATCATATGTGAAAAAGGATGAAGGCATCAAAGAGCAAAGACATTCCAAGAATTCTGGCACTGCAGGGCTGGAGCGGAGAGTACTTGTGAGAATAAGGCCACACGTGCTGATATGTGCTGGGCTACAGGGTCTGAACTGTGTCCTGAAAGCTTGGGGGCCACTGAGGAGCCTTACAGAAGTCAGTGACGTGATCAGATCCAGGTGGGATTCTGATAGAGAGTCCTGAATCATGGCCATGGCAAAGGGGATGGAGAGGAGAAGACATGTTCAAGAGACATGTAGGAGGTCGAATTGCTAGAACTCACTGAGTGGTTGTGTCGAAGGAATGAGGGAAAGACAGGAGTCCAGAATGATTCCGTATTTCTCTTGGTGACTAAGTAGGTGGGAGTACCTTTCTCCAAACAAGAGGCCATGGGAAGAGGTGCAGTCTGGAGAGATGAGGTTAGCTGCCACCCCAGTGGCCGTTTCCCTTCGTCCTCCTTGCTAAGAGAACCCCAACTTTGTTCACCCTCCTTTGAGGGGCTCTGACTTCAGGGGAGGCTGGACCCCTTCCCAGCACCCACACAATAAATCTTGTTAGATCTAGACCCTCACTGTCCAATGCAGTAGCCATGGGCCACGTGTGGCTCTTATTCACTTGAAATGTGGCCAATCCAAATTGAGATGTGCTGTGAGTGTAAAATATATGCTAGATTTCAAAAACTTCTTCCTAAAAAAAGTGTAATATATAACATTATTCATTTGTTGTATTAATTGTATGTTGAAATAATATTTTAGATATATTGGGGTCAATAAAATATATTATTAGGACTAATAGCACCTGTTTCTTTTATAATAGGACTGCTAGAGAATTTAAAATTATATATGTGGCTTACATATTTCTACTAGACAACACAGGTCTAAGCCAATCATGGTGGTCTCATTCCCTTACCTAGTAAAGGATCTAGGAGGGTGCGTGCCTATAATGCCGTTACGACCAACGAAAATGAGGGAGTCAGTGGCAAGGCTTCTGGGAGGCTCTTCCTCTCTCTTCAGATAGAACATAAGACAGAAAGTGACATTCCTTTTTCTGCCATATACTGTCATCACAGTGTGATGCCTGGAACAATGGCAACCATTTTGGTACCTTGAGGGCATCTGGCTTCAGAAAATAAATCAGAGTAGAAAGATAGAGAAAAACTGTGTCCCTGATGACACATCTGAGCCTCTGAACCCACAGAGTTTTTATGTTAAAATTATGGTTTTAATGTTAAATAAATAAAGATATTATTAAAGCCAAATATAAATGGATTTCCTGTTCCTTGTAGACAAAATATTCTAACTGGTTCATCTAGCGACAACAGTGTCAGAAGGCTGTTATCTCCGTGTATGGTACCTCTCTGCTTCATTTATAATCTGAAAAATAAGGGGGACATTTGAGAAATATTTGGATAATTCTTTTCTGATCTATCCCCAAATACCACCATCCTTCATGTCTGTGGAAAAACAAAAATCCTCAGTGGCTGAGATGGCTTGGTAGGATAATACCTTCCCTGACTAATACTCTATTTTGCTTTTTCTTTCTATTCTCTTTTTTTTCAAGATGTAAATAAGGAGTAGGCCTGGTCAGGCAATAGAGGATTGATTCATTTATGTAGTCACACATACACAGTTACCCTGAGTTCTGTAAATGGTGGGGAGGGAGCCATTTCCCTGGCCAGCTGCCAGTCTCCAAACCACGCAGAACTTGGTAGCCATTGTCTTTGAAAGCAACTTTCTGTGGCTTCATGGAGAAGGAAGCTTGATGTGATAATCACAGTCTGCTGCATTTTTGGAACCAATATTAAAAATATAAATTTCACAGATCTTTTCTCTGGTACTTGATTATATACTAATATGAAGACTTTAGTGTACATGATTCTGACCCACCAAGCAAACTGTTTTATTTATCTGTCTCCCCCGAGGTCTAAATATAATAAGCTGCCAACATCAGAAGTCGGAAACTGCTGGAACCCTGGTCAATGCCTGAAGCACAGAAGAGAGGCAAGGAAAAGGACGAAAGTTTTTAGAACAGTGTTGGCTACAGAGAAATGTGTGAGTGAAGCAGGAGAGAGAAAACAGAAAAGGTGTGGGAACACGGTGTTGAAGCTGAAAGAGACCTTTGAGCTCATTTGGTCCAACCCCTTCCCTTAAATATGAGGTAATGGGGCCCAGAGAGGTGCTCTTGGCTCCTTCCTTTTTCCCTTGTACAGGCAGTGAACGCTGGCCTCGGACCATCCTCTACTAAACACAGGGCTGCAAAGGTGGGGAGACGCTGGCAGCCCTGCCCTCCTGGGCTCTCAACACCAGCCATTACAGAGTCATTATCAAATCCAAGTTAGAGTGGTTTTGGTTTTGTTCTCATCTTGTTGGTTTTTTTTTTCCTGCTAAGTCACTGCCTCCCTCTCTCCCAGATATGAATCAGTACTGGCTCTCAGACTAGTTCTGCTTTATGTCTGTGCTGGTGGGGTTTGGTCACCATTAGATTAAGAAAATAAAGCAGTAAATTTTTGCTCAGATATTATTGTGGGAAAACTTGCTCTTACTCTCTTTTTCTCTCCTTCTCTCTCTCTCCCTCTCTCCTTTCCTTTCCCCTTCCTTCCTTCCTCCCTTTTTTCCTTCCTCCATACATTATTTCTCTGGGATATTTACCATTCTTCCTGAACCTTGGGAATGACAAAGAAATGTCTTGGTTGGAATCACGATCCAAACAGAACTACTACAAGCTTAGGATTGAAGGGATGAGTGCCAGCCACTGACCCTTTTCTCACTCTTGTCTGGAATTTTTACTAGAAATGTAGCTATTCTTTGGCGAAATATGAAACAGGACAAGTTTGCATCTTTTGCCCCTTTCTGGAGCCTGGAATGATAGGTGAAGTTACAATAGCTGAAGGGGAGAAAGACCCAATACATTTAGAAGGTCACACAAAGGAAGATTCCAGAGGAAGGTCAGCTGTGGTGGAGGCCCCCTTCCTCTTCTCCTTCTCTGACCTTAGAATCCAGCACCTCCCTCTCCCCCAGCTCCAGCCCCGACCAGCAACAAAAGCCAGGTCTGGACCTCAAGCAATGAAAACATGGCCTGGAAGCCAGCAGAAGAGCAGGATCAGGAGGATTAAGCTGGGCGGGACAAACAAAACCAGTGAATAAGGGAAGAAAGGAAGAAATAAAGGGGAGGGGGAAAGGAGAAGAGAGAAAGGGTTTTCCCTTCTAGAAACTTCGGGGAATCACCCTGGATCCTCGGTGTGCCCCACTCACCACACTGTACCCCAGCAAGTCAGCTTGGCTTTTCAACATATTCCAAACCCATCAACATCTTCTCCCCAGTCCAATGCACCATCTTCACCCAGTAGAGGCAGAGTCTCCTAAAGGGTCTCCCAGCTCCCACTCTTTCCTCCTTAAAATGCATTCTCCATGGAGCAGTCACAGTGATCTTTTTTTTAAATAAATTTTTTAAATTTATTTATTTATTTATTTATTGGCTGTGTTGGGTCTTCGTTGCTGCACACGGGCTTTCTCTAGTTGCAGTGAGTGCGGGCTTCTCATTGCAGTGGTTTCTCTTGTTGCAGAGCATGGGCTGTAGGTGCGGACTTCAGTAGTTGTGGCACGTGGGCTCAGTAGTTGTGGCGCACGGGCTTAGTTGCTCCGCAGCATGTGGGATCTTCCCGGACCAGGGCTCGAACCGTGTCCCCTGCGTTGGCAGGCAGATTCTTAACCACTGCGCCACCACGGAAGTCCCACGGTGACCTTTTAAAACCATAAATCAGCACCAATTTCCCCAACACTAACAATGCTCTCTGTGATCTTCCCTCCCCCCTCCAACCCAGTTCCTCCCCAACCTTTTTTGTAACCACTTGCTCCCTAGCTCACAAATCCAGCAACATTTGCCTCCTTTCTGTTGTTTGTAAATCAAATCATGCTCTCACCTCAGGGCCTTTCCAATTGCTGTTCTCTCTGCCTGGATTGCTCTCCCTTCAGCTCCAACCATGGCTGTCTCTTCCTCATCGTTCAAGCCTCAAGTCAGTGCAAATGCTCCCAGGTGGCCTTCTCTGGCCACCTGGGCCAGACTCACTCTTCTTCATTATTTTATACCACTCATCACCATTTGAAGTTATCCTGCTGATTCTTTATTTTCTTTCTTAAAACTTTTTTTTTTTTTTTGGTCTGTTTTCCTACAACACTGAAAGTTCTAAGACTGTGCAGGGACTCTGCCTGTCTTATTTGCAGCTCTCGGAGCCAAGAACAGAGCTTGGCACAGAGTAAATGCTCCATAAATGTTTGTGGAATGAATGACTGAGTGAATGAAGAAATGTGGGGGCAGGGGGTCTCTCAAGAGTAAGGTCCCAGACTAAGGTGGCCAGATTTTGCAAATACAAATACAGAGTACCCAGTTACACTTGAATTTCAGATAAACAAGGAATGCATGCAATACTAAATTTGTATATGTCCCAAATACTGCATGCATTCCTTGTTTATGTGAAATTCAAATGTAACTGGGTGTCGTGTATTATATCTGGCAGCCCCACACCAGACCCTCTGCGGAGCTTGTGTGAATTGAGCAAAGCAAAGGAGACCTTCTCAAATCTCTGCCTCGTAGATCCTTATGGGTTGGAATAGACCTGAGCTGTTTTGTTCCTTCTTCTGGACTTTGTCCGTGTGTGTACTATTTGGCTAATAGTAAGATGGTTTGGGTAATGTATTCACCACCCCTCCCTTCCACCCTAAAGGGTGCAGAACAGAATATACAACTGTGGACAACAGAGCTAGGGAACAGATACAGCCACGGACAGGTGTAGCTTGTTTCACATTGACCCAATGAGCCCAGCAGACCCTCTGCTAAAGGAGGGCTGTCCTTGCTGTAATTCTTCCTCTTCTCATAAAGGAAAGGAATCCTGAAGGTGATTGTTTTTTGGAAAAATGGAATAATAAATTAAATGTTTTCTTAAATCTTGTGATTACAAGAAAAGCTCACATATCTCACACAAAAAAACATTTCAGCTCTTTCAGTCTCAAAAATACCAAACTTTATGGGGAAACCAAATTATGTACATTCCAGAGAATGGACACATCCCTAAAGATAAGATTTTACAAATATATGCGAACATGTACTGTTCCTTCATTGCAATAAAGATATGTAGAGCGCCTGGGCAGCTTCACAGATAATTGAGCCAGAGCTTTTGTACTGGGATTCCTGGTAAAGCTCAGTTTGTTACCATTAACTCATCTCAGTTTTCTCATAAAATCTAGCATTTTTCCCAGTAAGCCAAAATCTACTTCTGGTTAAATTCCTTAGATAAAAGGTATAGGTATACCACAGAGCAAAAGTCCATTCCTAGAATACTTGTATGTTAACTGAAATTTTATGAATTGACCTGTATTTTAGAAGTGTATGATGAAATGAGAAAGAAGCAGTTTGGTAAGGAGTCCACTGTCTAAAGAAGCCCATCAGTGAATCTTCTTTTAATCTACATGTCATATAATTTTTAAATTTTATTTGATAGTATCTTTTTCTTACTTTCATAAGTAATACACGCATGTTGTAATAAGCCAGAGAATACAGAGAGGTACAAAGAAAAGCTAATAATCTTCCCAGCAGCTCCCATTTCATCCCAGGTGATTAATAAAATCTGATGTGGATCCTTCCATACTCTACTCATTACAATATATACAAATACATACATATACTTACTGAGGGTTGGTGGAATTTTAGTTCTTGTTTTCACTCTTTTGATTAAAACAAGTTCTATTTTACACTTTATTCCTTTTTTTTTTCACTTACCTATATAGTACAATCATCCCTTCACTTCAGTACTCATGATTCTATCTTATTATGTTTGCTAACAGCCATAGTTACCAAATATTCCACAGGGAGGACATCTAATGATTTGCTCAACCGTGCCCCTTTAGATAGACATTCTGTTTTTTCCTTGTCTTTTTAAATTTTTTTAACCACTGCAAACAATGCTGCAAGAAGCATTCTGGTATGCTTGTCCTCAAGGACCAGCAATTCTTGTGCTTACTTTCCAAGCTTAGATTTTTTCATATCAGTTTTCCTTAAAATAATTAGAACTGACTTTAATAGAGCATAGAAATATCTTGGAGCAAACTACTATCCCTCCTTTTTAAAATGCATGTTTTTGCATCCATTGAGTACCAACAGACTGCAAGCCAGCTTTCCATCTTGAACTGGTGCCCCAGGAAGTGTTTGTCCTGCAAAGCTTTGATCATCCCCTGGCCTCGCCACACTGGGAACAGTTTTCCCCATTTGCAGGCTCTATAACTGGTTTGTGAACTTTCACTATTCTGGAAACTAACAGAGATGTATAAAAGTCTGAATATTCAGCCTCAAGACCATGTTAGTAATGGCGTCCTTTGTAAAACTATCAGCTATTTATTCAAATAGGGAAATGAAACTCCAGCAATGGTTTGTATATTTGTTGTGTGCAAGCATGAAGGGTGTCAGGATACTTATATGGCACCAAAAAACCTGATTTTGAGCCTATTATATATAAACTTTTATTATGATAATACATGGGACACACTTAAAAAGTTATCTGTGGGGCTACCCTGGTAGCGCAGTGGTTGAGAGTCCGCCTGCCGATGCAGGGGACACGGGTTCGTGCCCCGGTCCGGGAGGATCCCACGTGCCGCGGAGCGGCTAGGCCCGTGAGCCATGGCCGCTGAGCCTGCGCGTCCGGAGCCTGTGCTCCGCAACGGGAGAGGCCCGCGTACCGCAAAAAAAAAAAAAAAAGTTATCTGTGGTTTATCTTAAATTCCAGCTTAACAGGGTGTCCTATATTTTCTCTGAAAGAAGAAATTTGCTCCCTCTCCCCACCTCGAACTTTCTTTGCTTTAGTCTCTGTCAGAACCATACAGCAGAAGGATTTACCTTTCCCTGCAGACTTGGGCATGTTCATGCCATGACCCCAGCTCCTATTGGTATAGAGGGAGCAACTAGCCCCAAAACGTGTTGCCTAAATGCTAAGCTCACTGATGGTCATCTTACATCTACTATCCTTACTTTCTGGGTTGAGAGATCTCTGTATTCCCAACTGCCTCCCTCTCTTTGACCAGGAAAAATGGCCCAGTCCCTGACTTATGTCTGACTTCTCTTAATTGCATACCTTCTGTATTCTCCTGCCTCTTCTGCATTTCCAGTGTCTGAATGGTTTTCACCTCCTAAAACTTCAAGCTAAGATCATATAATCAGAAGATCCAAGTTTTGTTACCTGCACTATATAAACAGGGAAAGTTACCACCTGAGCCTGTTTCCTATCTGAAAAATGGGTGTTAGATTCAGTTAGGAGGTACTCAAGACAATTTCTAGCTCTGATACTTTGTGGCTATAAAGGACTTTTCCCCTCCAGATCTAGTTCTCCTGGCCACAGCCCTCATCTGAGCATCCCTCCTGGCCCTGCCACGGCCTGTATCGCAGCTTGACAGAAACCATTTACATGGCTCTGAGGGTAGGGGCATCGATCCCTGCTCTTCTGAACATTGTACTCAGCTCACATCATAGATTGCCAGTCGTTAAAACTAGCACAGTGCCTAACCGAAGAAAACACTCACCTTTCTGTCACAGATGGTCAATACAGAAACTCCTGACTGTATAAATTACTGTGTTTTTTTAAATCAAGCTATTTACATATTAACACGGTTCAATACTATATAGCTGTAACAACCCTAAAGTGGGTCGATTTTCACTATGTAGAAATCTTTATAAGAAAATGTGACCATGAACATAAATATATGCTTTAAAAAAATAACCATAAATAACAAGGTCCTACTGTATAGCACAGGGAACTATATTCAGTATCTTGTAATAAACCATAATGGAAGAGAAGCTGAAACAGAACAAAAACTTAGACACAACCATCTAACTTACAGTTTAAAATCTGGAAACCACTAAGTACATTTTGTATCCACTATGCTAAAAAGAAACAACAACAAAAACCCAGATAAGATGTGTATGTACACATGAACGATGAGAAGAAAATTGAAAAGAAAGTAAACATGTTTAAAATTTTTTAAAGAAAATCGCTCGTTTATAAACTTTTAAAGAAAGTTTCTATGGTTTTAATCAGACCAAATATTTTAAAATCCAAGTTCTGTGGTGAAAATCTAGAAGAACCAGTCTGATGAAGCACTTCAATTTCTTGCAAACGTAACCTTCCAAACCACAAGGCTATTTATCTTTTTTATTTACATGTAGAACATTGCTCAGAAGCATGTAGAAATTTATACTATGCAATGATAAAGTGAAACACATCCATTACAGGAATTAGAGAATCAAAGGAATGGTCCTTAGAGATGATCTAATCCAGTGTTTTGTAAACTTGTTTCTCCTGACCCCCCATAAATATTGGGCTGGCCAAAAATTCATTCGGGTTTTTTTCATAAGATCTTACAGAAAAACCAGAACGAACTTTTTGGCCAACCCAATACTTTCACAAGATAATACTTATCCTCACTATGTGTGAAGCCATCTGATACTTCTATTCTATTTCATTTGTTAAAAAATGGTTGTGACCTACCTTATTTGTTTCATGACCCATTAATGGATCATCACCCACTAAAAAAATCCCAGCTCCCTCACCTTAAACACGGGAAAATCAGAGGACACTGTGGTAAATAACTTGATCGAGGTTAGTTCAAGGTAATCACATAATCATGAGAAGCATAAGATATCCTAGCAAGTACATGATTCTGTTCAATCAAAATACTAAATGGGGGATGGCCAATAGGGTGTGTTGGGTATATTAAATCAATTCCTTAAAAATTAAAAGGAAAATCAAAAAAAGGAGAAGAGGTCCACCACGTAACCAAGTACCTGCTATGCATTAAGCACAAATCTAAGCAAAAAAGAAGAATCAGAATCAAGGTCAGAATCTATCAAAAAATCAAAAATATCATCAGGACATTTTTCACTCGTTCCCTTATCTCTGCCTATAAAAAAATTGTTTTGCCCAACAGAAAACAGAAAAACAATAGAGAAAATCAATGAAACCAAAAGTTTCTTTGAGATCAATAAAATTCACAAACCTATGGCCATATTGGTCAGGACCAAAAGGGAGAAGATACAAGTTGTTGATATCAAGAATGGGAGAACTGCATATCACAATATATTCTACAGATAATAAAAGGACAATAAGGAAAATTACAAACGACTTTATGTCTATAAATTCAACAGTTTAGATGAAATAGGAAATTCTTTGAAAGACATATATTACATAAACTTAGTCAAGAAGAAATAAATAATCTTAGTACCTATATCTATTTTAAAAATTGAAATTGTAGTTAAAAATCTTCCCACAAAGAAAACTCCAGGCCTAGATGGCTTCATCGGTGAATTCTACCAAACGTTTAAGGAAGAAATAAGATCAATCCTACAAATCCTTCCCCAAAAATCAAACAGGAAGGATTAAACAAAAGAATTAAAATTAAAACAAAGAATACTAAAGACCAAAATCCCTCATGAGCATAGAAGTAAAAATTCTAAACACAATGTTAGTAAATTTAATTTAACAATATATTAAAAGGATAATACATCATGACCAAGTTGGGTTTATCCTGGGAATACATTATATTCGATATACAAAATCAATTGTACTTTTATATACTAGTGACAATCAGAAACGGAAATTGAAAAATAATACTATTCACAATAGCATAAAAATGTGAAATATTTAGGGATATATCTGACAAAAGATAAGTAAGACCTATACACTAAAAATGTAAAACATTGCTGATAGAATTTTTAAATACCTAAATAAATAAGAGAGTGGATCAGAGGATTCAATATTGTTAATATGTCAATTTTCCTCAAATTGGTCTATAGATTCAATGCAATTTCTATCAAAATCCCAGCAAGCTTTTTTTGTAGAAACTGACAAACTGATTCTAAATTCATATGAAAATGAAAAGGACCTAGAATAGCCAAAATAAATCTAAAATTTAAAGGGATAACACTCTCTGATTGTAAAAATTGTTATAAAGCTACAGTGATTAAAATAGCGTGTTTGGCATAAAGACAGACAAATAGATCAATGAAAAAGAACAGAATCTAGAAATAGACACACACATATATGGACAACTGATTTTTGACAGGTGCAAAAAGGTAACGCTACAGAAAAAGGATAGCCTTTTCAACAAATGATGTTGGAACAATTAGATATCCATATGCAAAACAAAAGTGAACTTGGATCTATACCTTGCACTACATATAAAAATTAACTCAAAATTTATCATAGACCTAATATAAAATCTAAACCTATAAAACTTCTATTAATTGAGGCCTGTGCAGGTCCCAACATGTCTATGGTTTGGGGTTGCTATCTGCCTCACAAAGCAGAGGGTTTGTCTTCTGGGAAGACAAATTCGTCTTCTCCTCTGAAAAAGCCTCTTACATAGTTGGCTTTGGCATATTCCAGGAAAAGAAGGGCAGGATTGAGGCCTCATGAGTCTGGGTTTTCAGTTGAGGGAGAGAGAGAAGACAGTGGTTATAACCAGAAAGTCCAGAGTGGGGTGTCATTACCTCCAGAACTTGTCACTGCTAACTCAACCTGGGCTTCATGAGTCATAGAAGTGGATTCCTTAATGAAATAATAGTTTCAAAAAAAAAGAAACTTCTAGAATAAAACATAGGAGGAAATCTTTGTGACCTTGGGTTAGGCAAAGATTTCTTATGACAACAAAAGTATAATGAATAAAAGAACATATTGGTCAATTGGACTGTATTAAAATTAAAAACTTCTGCTCTTCTGTTAAGAGAATGAAAAGGCAATCCACAGACTAGGAGAAATTATTTGCAAAGCACACACATCAGACAAAGAACTTATATCCAGAATACATAAAGAACTTTCAAAACTAAACAATAAGGAAAAAGCCAATAAAAAGTGGACAAAAGATTTGACCAGACACTTCATAAAAGAAGATGTACAGATAGCATATAAGCACATGAAAAGTTGCTCAACATCATTAGCCACTAGGGAAATGCAAGATAAAATCACAATGAGATATCATTACACATCTATTAAAATGGCTAACACTAAAAAGACTGACATATCAAGTGTTGGTAAGGATGTGGAGAAACTGGAACTCTCTTGCGCTACAGAGGAAACATAAAATGGAAGAACCATTTTGGAAAAGAATTTGTTTCTTGAAAAGTTAAATACCTACTTTTGATCCAGCCATTCTTCTCTTAGGTATTTACCCAAAAGAAAAGGAAATATGTGTCCATACAAAGACTTGTATATGACAATTTTTTTAGTAATAGCCAAAAACTGTAAACAACCTAACTGTCCATTAACAAGAGCCTGGATAAACAAATTGTGCTATATCCATGCAATGGAATACTACTCAGCAATAAAAAGGAATGAACTTTGATTCAAGCAATGGCATGAAGAAATCTCAAAATAACAGTATAGAGGGGAAAAAAGCCTTATAAAAAGAGTACATATTCTGTGATTCCATGTATATAAAACTAGAGAGAGAAAGAGAGAGACATGCAGTGAACCCTCCCCACCAACGAAAGCAGTCATCTGCAAGAAAACATTCGTTTCTCACTGGTGCCTTATGGTTTTATTTTAGGGGAATCAATAAAAGTACCAAATTCTTTCTCCATGGTGGGCAGAGGCCAAGAACTGAGCATGCCCTGGAGCCCCGGCTAACACCTGGGTTACTGGAATAGAAGAACACCAGTGTTCATAACTCACTGCCTTGCTAAGACATAGTACATTTCAGGCATTGTGCTAAATGCCTCAGATAACCGATGACTAAGATACACCTTTTGCCCTTGAGACCTCACAGTCCAGTTACAGGACAGACCAGTAAGCAAATACATAATTATAATAAAATGTTATCACATTACTATTCGGGGGGCCATATTAGAGGTGAGTATAAAATGCCTTAAAAATGTAAAGAAACAATCTAACCATGTAGCAGATTAAAAGTATTAGGACTAAAGGAGCAAATATTAGAATTGAAAGTTAAGAAGATTTTCCAGCTAACTTTAGAGTCTCTGAGCCACCCATGATGAAAACAGCTTCTAAATCAAATCCAGCTAGTATTTCCAGACCAAACTACAGCCCCTTCTTTTCCCACTTGTGCCCCTTCTATTTCCCACTTATGCCACTTTTTCCACTTCCGTTTCTTTCCAACCGGGTTGTCTCCCATCATCTGTCAAGTAGAGACACTTTAGATATGATACTGGCCTATCAAGGGGGAAAGGGAGCTGTATTAGCAGAAGAATGTTATCTTTACTTCCCCATAGAAGCCTCTGGGATCTTTGCTATTCCTAAAAGAGATCCAGAAAGCAAAAACAGACTAACAAACAAAAAGTAAAATTAGGTGATTTGGGTAATACCACCATATCTGGTTCTGAGGGCTCTTGGACAAGGGAGGAATCTATTCTCTTGGTTGAATTTGGGCACTCCTGGCTCCTGACACAGAAGTATTCTACAAACTCTGACTGTAACCCTTCTCCTAGTGTTTGTCTGTGTTGCAGTGTTTATATGTATAATCTCCAGAATCTTTACTGCTGCTCATTGCCTCATCAAATGAGCTAACAAATGATCACCCAGCAATAAGATCTAGAAAATCTGGCATCTATGCAAGTTGAAACAACCACCCACAGAAACCTGTGCACAATCAGAACTCAAGCAGTGGTAGAGATATGGATCTGTGTGGCGTGGGGAGAAGGGAGTGGAGTCAACAAATGGAGAATAACCAGTACGCACCACAGTGAATGTCTGTTGAATGAATAAATGAACCCAGCAGGGTACATGGTAATTAATGTGTGGTAATGAATGAATAAATAAGTTATAATGAATGTACATTCTTTCTACTCATGTTTTTGTTGGGGGCGGAGTGTCATAATTAGTAAATGTCAATTTTGTTCCTTGGCTTATAACTTCATCTTAAGCCAAGACTGATAAGGATCTCAAAGAATAAGGAAAATTGGACATGTTTTAGAGATTTCTTACATATTGTCTGTGGTACAATTTGGCTTTAAGCCTGGACTTAAGAGTTGTGGCACAAATAATTCTTTACCCCACTCCCAGAAATATCACCAAACCAAGGCTTTGTGTCTAGGAAGCTTACCCTAATTCCAAAAGCTACGCAGATCGCATTTTCTGGAAGGAGTTGAAAAGGTTTGAAAATTTGGAAAAACCACCAAGTAGATTGCCAAATAATCCCTTTGTAATGGTCTGTTTTGAATTATATAGCCTAAAAAAAATGTGAGCTGATGAGGGTTAAAGCCAAGGAAGCAAATTAAATTTTGGAGCTATCTGCCATATGATAGATACTTGCCAATATAATTGCTAAATATCTCTAAGTGCTGAAATCAGATAGACCTGGTTTTGAATCTCATACTCTGGGACTTTGAGCAAGTTACTGACTCCCATGCCTCAGTTTCCTCATCTATAAAATGGGAATAATATCCACATTTCTTTTGTCTATTATTGTTTGGCAACCAACATTCATCCCCACCCCTTACATGCTCTCCCCCATATCCCAGAACTGAAAGGCTTGTAATTATATGTCTCAGACTCCATTTCTTTCATGGTTCTCAAAAAGAAATACATTCTGACAATGAGATGTATGACCTTCCGCAAGATCTGGAAGTTCAGGGATTAGCAGATGTGAAGTTTCGCAGCAACTTCTAAGTTTTCCTTTCTAGTTATCAGCCTGGGTGCCGCAGGACAGCTATGACCAGGTGTGACCACAGGCAGCATGTTCTTGTACTTTCCTGATCTGGGTAGTACCAGCAGCTTCTTGTGATAAGACTGCTGTGGCGAAGCTGAAAGCTAGCAGTTGCCTCTCCTGACTTCATTTGCAATGTCAGCCTTCTAACTTCTTTTTTTTTTTTTTTTTGCTGTACGCGGGCCTCTCACCGCTGCGGCCTCTCCCGTTGCGGAGCACAGGCTCCGGACACGCAGGCTCAGCGGCCACAGCTCACAGGCCCAGCCACTCTGCGGCATGTGGGATCTTCCCGGACCAGGGCACGAACCCGTGTACCCTGCATCGGCAGGTGGACTCCCAACCACTGCGCCACCAGGGAAGCCCCCAACTTCTTTTTATTAGCATCTTATTCCTTCTGTTAAATCCTTTCCTACTTGAAATACCTAAGGTGGTTTCTGTTTTTCTAACTGAACCCTGAATGATATCTACTAGAATGTAAGTTTCATACCCAAAGAGTGCCTTTTGCATAAATGATCCTTGAATTAAGTCACTTCCCTTGGCATGTATATAACTCTGGAATGTCCTATAAAATTGAAGAATTCAGAATTCTTCACAGCAATGAAGAAATTTGTTCATTATCCTGTTGGCACCTGAATTAAAATCATTTATTTGTTTAACATAACCATTTCTAACACCTTAGTTATAGAATCATATCATATAAAAAATAAGCTGAACTAGGTTTCTTGGTAAGAAAAGTACAATTTATAAAATTCAAACATATATTTAGAAACCAAATGAAATTTTTATTTACCAAAAGCCACCAATAGCCCATTCCTTAAGACAGAAACTTTTACTTTAAATGATTAGTTCTCTTGATGGGAACGTAAATACTTCACATGTTTATTGTTCTCCCATCTAGTTTGATATGCTGTATGTGAAGTAACAGAAATGTATTAGTAACTTTTACATTATTTTAATTAAAAACGGAAGAAAGTCAGACAATCTGTTAGAAACACAGTCATTCTTTGCCGATTCCGTTAAACTGTAGTGGGGTTGAGGATGGCCTCTCTCATACCAAATCCCTCATTCCCTGTCCCCAGCACTTTCCATGAGTATTGAATAGTATATTTGAAAATACTCCATGCTGTATTAATTCAGCATTCCCACCTCTCCTGGGTAAGATTGTAACCTTCTTGAAGGCAGGTTTATCCCTTTGGGGAAACCCTTGGCATCGTGTTCTGCATACTAAAAAATATTATTGAGATCACACCTCATAGATTTGCAGAGAGAACCACCCACTGAGCCTCCAGCACCACTTCCTTTAGTGCTTGAGCTTTTCAAAGCCAAGTTCGGTCCTTGCTTGCCTCAAAAATCTAATTAATCTTACCTCTTAACTAAATGCAACCGATTACATGGCACTTTGTAAACATCCAAGGTACTCCCCAAAAGGTAAACAGCAGTAATATTCAAGATCAAAGTCTCAGGTACGGGGTGCTGCTATTATGGTCTGAGGGTCATGCCTACCTGAAAGAACAATAAACACAGGCAGTTCCCCCAAAAATTAAACATAGAATTTCCATATGATCAGCAATTCCACTTCTAGGTATATACCCAAAAGAATTGAAAGCAGGGACTCAAAGAGATATTTGTACACACATGTTCATAGCAGCATTATTCATAATAGCCAAAGGGAGAAAGAACTCAAATGTCCATCAGCAGATAAATGGATAAGCAAAATGTGGGATATATATATATATATATATGTAAATGGAATTATTCAGCCTTAAAAAGGAATGAAATTCTTATACATGCTACAACATGGATGAACGTTGAGGGCATCATGTTAAGTGAAACAAGCCAGTTACAGAAAGACAAATTCTGTATGATTCTACTTATATGACGTACCTAGAGTAGTCAAACTCATAGAGACAGAAAAAAATGTTGGTTGGCAGCAGCTGCGAGGAGGCGTAAGTGGGGAGTTATTGTCTACAGAGTTTTTGCCACAGAGTTTCAGTTTGGGATGATGAAAAGTTCTAGAGATGAATAGCGGTAACCGTGTGAATATACTTTATGCCACTGAACTACACACTTTGAAATGGTTAAAGTGATCCGTTTTATGTATATTATACCACAGTAAAAGAATAATTTATGGAAATGCTTTTATATCATGTATTTGTTCTCAAATATGTGGGGAAACAGAGGAGATCCCCCATTGCTAAGGTACGGAAAGTAAGGCTCAGGGGGATCCACTGACTTGCTCTAGATGTGCCTAGAATCCCCTGGGGATCTTGTCACAATGCAGAAGTCGGATTCCGTGGGTCTGCATGGGGCCCAAGACTTGGCATTTCTAAGCTCTCCCAGGTGATGCTGGGAGTCAACAGGTTCGGGACCAGGAAGCAGCGGGACTGAGACTCAGAACCTGATTCTTTAGACTCATGATCAAGAATTCTTTTAACTCTTTCAGGGAGTCCATCAGAAATCACTCCACCCTCACAAGGAGCAAAAGAAGAAAGGGCCCACTGAGAACCAGATAGGCTCTCATCATCCCCACGGACTGATTAACTCAGAGACTGCCAGGTGATCATGATCAGACTCACCTGTTTTTGTGAACGCTCTGGAAACGCAGGGAAAACCTAAGTTACACCCTCCTTTGATCTTACACACATTATTTTTCTTAATGCTACTTGAATGTTAGCTAAAATAAAACTACAATAGAAACTAATTTGATTGCACACTAGTTGAACTACTTACTTAAAGCTTTCCTTAACAAGACTACGTGTCAGGTATATTTCACCTAGGGCAGAAGTTCTAATAGCAAGATGCACATTAAAAATACCTAGCATATATTTTTTTTAAAATATTTTTGCCCAGGACCCACCCCCCAGAAAGATGACTTGATTGGTCTGACCGATTTTTGTTTAATTTTTTTAAGTTCCCCAGGTGATTCTAATACCAGTCAAGGCTGGAAACCATTGACTTAGGATGAAACAGCAGCCCAAATTCAAGATATTTAATAAATTGCATTAGTCTCTATTCTTGGTGAGATTACCAGACATCAGAAGAAACATCTGGTGTATTTTGTTTGCTCACAACAAATGCAAACAAGACATTTCAGACATTTTATTGGGTCTAAATGTACTCCAGGAGCAAACTTTATGTGAACTAATGCAAGATTGTTAGCAATTACAGGTCCCTCGCAACACAAAGGTTAATTTTAGCACAATTAAACTCCCAACTGGACCCACCATTCTATTTAAAATCATGGTTGAGCTTACCAACTTAACTCAATCGATAGCTACTTTACTTCCCCTCTAAAATAAGACTTGCTGCAATAGCCATATGGATGGTACCGTTCTCGTTGGTTATCATCACTCATATTCAGCCATAGTTTGGCTACTGCCAACCAACATTTCCAGCCAAGGACACTTCAGGATAATGTATATAAATTGTGCCTTATTGATCACAGAACATCTGCTGGCACTTAAGCATGTTGACATATAAACATGAACACAAGTTTGCAAGTTTGCAATTCTGATGTTCATAAAATGATAATTTATAATAAAATGAACACAGTTGTGCTTTTTGAAAATCACCTTCATAAAGATAAAGTGATATAAGCAGGAGTTTTAAATTACAAAAACCATTAAAAGCATGTGAAGTCCTAAGGGTTTTTTGAAAATGATTTATGGAAAGAAATATTATTTTTCTTTTACACTTGATACCATTTAATTGCATTTTGCCTCTTATACGATGAAAACTAAATTTGCCAAGTCATAATTACTGAAATCAGAAATTATAATGTAACGAAACTGTTTTCTTAAGATAGGTACGTATATGTATATCTTTTCTTATTTTAAGATTTCAGGAGTCCACAGTAAGATTAGTGCAATTGATTTCTTGGGACACGTTTCCCAAAGATAGATCAGCATCTGCATAGCAGCGGGTGGTTGTTAAATAAAACACATGGTCAAAGTCTCAACCCCTGTCATGGGGTGACTGCAGTTAATACTCTTTTATTAAGACTGAAAAGCTGCAGCCTTTCCCATTAAAAAAAAAAAAAAAAAAGATAACCCAGGCAAATAGTGAGCAGGTGTTGACCTGCCCTACTGTCGCTCAAAGTCTAGGAACAAGCCAGGTGACCTCATCAGAGGGCACCTTCCTAAGTCAGGGAAATGAAGAATGAGTTTCAGGAGAAACCTAGGAATGATTTGTTCCCAGGTGAGTGTTGAGGAGATGCCGTCCTGTCACTCACTGCCTTTGCTCTTTTCCCATAGCGAGGGAAAAGCTGACTCTTAGGGAGGGCCCGGGATGGTCTAGGACTATATGCTAGAAAGAACATATGCCACGTATGTTATATAACATGAATAGTATTTTGAACATATTGATGGTGTGGGTTTTTATTCTACTCCCACCGTCACGTTCCCCGCAGACATTCCAGAGCTCCAGGAAAGAGAGAAAGGAAATGCCATCTGGGAAGGACAAAAATACAACCCAGAGGGGTGGATGAGCCAGAAAGGATGGGAAAGTAAAAGAAAGCCTTCCAGTTCTGAAAGAACGGGGGAAGCAAACAATCAGACCCATGGGTCCTGCCCCTCCTCCCACTCTGGACAGAAATCTTGGCACTAGGTGGAGTGGGCTTTTGATAGTTGGAGTGGGGAGTTGGAAGGCTTCAGAACCTGCTTTTTACAGGGACTCCAGGAAGTGACTCCCAGGACTGGGTATCACTATGCCAGCAGAGGGTAGCACAGCAGAGTCAAATTGCCGTCCTGCAAAGCAGAGAAGGGTCCTGAGTCAGTATTCCTGCACCTCCCTTGGTTCCTGTGTGGTGTGGGGAGTGGAGAGAAAAGGCCTGCCAACGAGCTGAGGTGTTGAGGGGTGAGTTGACCCCACCAGAGAGGTCAAAGCTGACCTTCAGAGAGGTCTGCCAGGCCAGAGAGAGCCAAGGTGGAGAGCTTGCGAGAACAGAGGCCTGGCGCACCACTGAGCCACAGAAGGCAACAAGGGGACCCAAGACATGCTGTCCCGTACACTACCCACTAGACCAGGGTTCCTCACCTCAGCACTATTAACATTGGGACCAGATAATTCTTTATTGAGGGAGGCTGTCCAGCGCGCTGCAGGATATGTAGCAGCATCCCTCGCCTCTATACCCACTAGATGCCAGCAGCTCCCCAACTCACGATCATCAAAAGTGTCTGCAGATATTGTCAAATGTCCCCTGGGAGACAAAATCACTCCTGATTAAGCACCACTGCACTAGACCTACACACCAGCTTGGAGGGGAGGAGGAGGAAAGAGGCTCTGAAAACTGAGCATCCATCCCAGAGCTTACAGTTTCACACTGAGACTCTACAGCGTGAGGAAACTAAGGTACCACCATTGGCAAGTTTAAGGAACCAGGCCCTCCAAGCCACACACCCATCCCTGGGCTACCCCGCAGAGTGGAAGCCCAAGACCAGTAGAAAATAAAGGAAAATAGAAAATAGTAACTCTGGAAGTATGCGTTATCATTCCATTTTTACAGGTGAGGAGACTGAGTCTCTAAAGTTCAGCAATCTGCCCAAGGTCATGTATCCAGTTAGTGGCAAAGCCAGTATTCAGCCCCCAGTGAGGCTGCCTCCAAGGCCACGCTCATCCAGGTAAGCCAGGCTACAGCTGCCTCTCGAACACTTAATATATATTTCAGTGTCATTTCCAGAAGACATGAACTCCTGTGGGGAAGGAATGATAGATGCCTGGTTCTATACCAAGCATTTAGTTTGTGCTCCATAAATATTCATTGACTGAATGAATGAAACCCTCTCCTGCACCCTTCGGCTAAATAGGACTATTTTCCAAGGCCAGGTTACACCTGGGAAAACAAGAACGGAGATAAAGCCTCAGCAAAAGTTGACAATTGCAGGACCGGTGTTCTTTCTCAGGAGGTCCTTGAAAGAGGCAAGAAAATGTACGCTGGCTTCCAATCAACAGCACTCATGTGTGTGCCAAGAGATAAGCTCCACAAGCTTGCGGAGAAGGGAGAGATGGGAGGGGTGGGAGGAGCCAGGCAGGGTATGATGGAGCCTAAGTGGGGATTCGGGTTCAGTTTGGAAGGACTGAGAAAATGAAGGAGGAAGAAAAGTCCAGGGTTGAGTTGGTGTAAGAAGTAAGAACAAAGGGGAAAAGGCACAAATGAGTAAAACAAGGAGAGTCTAGGCTAAGGGGAAATGTGCGAGAGATGGGTCTGGCATAAGGAAGAGCTGATACTGAGAAATAAGGTTGTGAGGGAGGGCAAACAGGTGGGGAACTTGAATTTCAGGCAAAGACGTTATACAGTGGACTCCTGAATAACAACAGCAATGACCATGAACACGGACTGGGGAGTCAGCAAAGGTAGGCACTGCTCTGAGCGCTTGATGGAGATCAACTCATAAAAGGAAGGCTGATTTCCCACCTGAGGAAACGTGCAGGAGCTCAGCAGGCCCTCCAAGGGGCCGCAAGCCCCATAATTTGTAAGTGATGGGGCTGGAGGAGAATCCAGGCTATATTTCCCAAGAACCCACACTCTTAGCCACCAGGCTACACCACTCCCCGACGTGTGATGTGATGATCGCAAAATTAGCCACTAAAGAGCAGACGAGCACATCCAAGCCCCTCTTTCATTTCTCCCCCAGTGTAGTGCCTGCCCAAAGTCGTTCTAAAAATAATTGATGGGGTCAGAGTAAACTAGCAAAGCAAACTCTTCATGATGAGTCAGCACCGGGGAAACCAATGCTGGGGAAGACGTGACACATTGTCATGCACGGCACAAATAGCTACAAAACGAAGAATCAGTCACTCAGAACCACCCAGTTATGAAAAACAGTGCCCCACCGCCCAGACCACATGGCACACACAAGCACTAACACCTGCATTATTGAAACTTCAGTCCCTTCGCCCTACTGTGGAAGCAATCAGCTTTGTCTATTCACGGTCCTGGGATCTTTCCAATGGGATATGGGTTGTGTCCAATCCTTCCCCAGACCATGGGAAATGTCTTGGTTCCCGGTAAACTGTCTTAATCTGGGGAAATTCACTTTGTTCTAACAGGTTGCTTTAACTAAATACCTAAGGTATAGTTTCACTAAACCACTCGGGAAGTATTTTGCATTCGTATTGTATTTTTTGCCTTAGAAGTCACTGCAAGTGGTTCTTTGCATTTTCTTGTTCCCTGAAGCAATTTCCTCTGCTAGTGTAGCAGTTACAAAATATTTTAATTTTAAAGCTCGATTCTTTTGTGACACTGGGGCGCCCTTGTGTTAAAATACTGACTGTTATAAAAGGGCATTACTTGGTAATGGGGACATATTAGTTTCAAAAGAAAAGTTCACTTGGTTCTTGCTTACATAGATCACCTACAACCTACAATGCTGAGCATGGAGAATGTACATGAAACACTTTTCATTTCCCACCTGTTTTTGTGCTCAATGATTTCTCATTCTTAGATTATTCAGAATTCATTTGATTTGACTGTTTCTTGTGAGTTAAAGGGCCTATAGTCCTCTTCCTCTAGGCTTTAGAGGAAAAGAAGGGATAATCCTGGCTCTTCAGGACCTTTTCAGGATCTCTACTCTAGTTCTTTACCCAGCTTTCTGCTCAGGTGAAGCTGGCTGTTCGGTGGGAGTTTGGGAACTCAATCCTTTGAGGCCAACCTGGTTCCGCATGGCCATCCTCAAGGACCTCACCTTACAAATGCAGGTTCCAGAGAGCATCTTGTGACTCCTCCAATGGGCCAGCCAATAGCCCTCATTTCCAGGAAGGGAGTTTGGGGGACTGGTAAGGTCAGAAAAGCAGTTCATCATTTATCAATATTTATTTATTATTATTTTTTAACAGATCTTTATTGGAGTATAATTGCTTCACAGTACTGTGTTAGTCTCTGTTGTACCACAAAGTGAATCAGCCATATGCATACAGATATCCCCATACCCCCTGCCTCTTGAGCCTCCCTCCCACCCTCCTTATCCCACCCCTCTACATGGTCACAAAGCACTGAGCTGATCTCCCTGTGCCATGCAGCTGCTTCCGACTAGCTACCTATTTTACATTTGGTAGTGTATATATGTTGATGCTACTCTCACTTTGCCCCAGCTTCCCCCTCTCCCTCCCTTGTCCTCAAGTCCATTCTCTATGTCCATGTCTTTATTCCTGCCCTGCCACTAGGTTCATCAGTACCATTTTTTTTTTTAGATTCCATATATATATATTAGCATGCGGTATTTGTTTTTCTCTTTCTGATTTACTTCAGTCTGTGTGACAGACTCTAGGTCCATCCACCTCACTACAAATAACTCAATTTCGTTTCTTTTTAGGGCTGAGTAATATTCCATTGTATACATGTGCCACATCTTCTTTATCCATTCATCTGTCGATGGACATTTAGGTTGGTTCCATATCCTGGCTACTGTAAATAGAGCTGCAATGAACATTGTGGTACATGACTCTTTTTCAATTATGGTTGTCTCAGGGTATATGCCCAGTAGTGGGATTGCTGGGTCATATGGTAGTTCTATTTTTAGTTTTTCAAGGAACCTCCATACTGTTCTCCATAGTGGTTGTAACAATTTACATTCCCACCAACAGTGCAGGAGGGTTCCCTTTTCACCACACCCTTTCCAACATTTATGGCTTCTAGATTTTTTGATAATGGCCATTCTGACCCATGTGAGGTGATACATAATTGTAGTTTTGATTTGCATTTCTCTAATAAGATGTTGAGCCTCTTTTCATGTGCCTCTTGGCCATCTGCATGTCTTCTTTGGTGAAATGTCTATTTAGGTCTTCTGCCCATTTTTTAATTGGATTGGTTTTTTTTTTTTTGATGTTGAGCTCCATTAGTTGTTTGTATATTTTGGAGATTAATCCTTTGTCCATTGTTTCATTTGCAAATATTTTCTCCCATTCTGAGGGTTGTCTTTTCGTCTTGTTTATGGTTTCCTTTGCTGTGCAAAAGATTTTAAGTTTCATAAGGTCCCATTTGTTTATTTTTGTTTTTATTTCCATTACTCTAGGAGGTGGATCAAAAAAGATCTTGCTGTGATTTATGTCAAAGAGTGTTCCTCCTATGTTTTCCTCTAAGAGTTTTATAGTGTCCGGTCTTACATTTAGGTCTCTAATCCATTTTGAGTTTATTTTTGTGTATGGTGTTAAGGAGTGTTCTAATTTAATTCTTTTACATGTAGCTGTCTGGTTTTCCCAGCACCACTTATTGAAGAGGCCATCTTTTCTCCATTTGTATGTTCTTGCCTCCTTTGTTGTAAATTAGGTGACGATATGTGCGTGGGTTTATCTCTGGGCTTTCTATCCTGTACCATTGATTTATATTTCTGTTTCTGTGCCCGTACCATACTGTCATGACTATTGTAGCTTTGTAGTATAGGTTAAAGTCAGGGAGCCTGATTCCTCCAGCTCTGTTTTTCTTTCTCAAGATTGCTTTGGCTATTTGGGGGTCTTTTGTGTTTCCATATGAATTGTAAAATTTTTTGTTCTAATTCTGTGAAGAATGCCATTGGTAGTTTGATAGGGATTGCACTGAATCTGTAGATTGCTTGGGGGTAGTATAGTCATTTTCACAATATTGATTCTTCTAATCCAAGAACACGGTATATTTCTCCATCTGTTTATGTCATCTTTGATTTCTTTCATCAGTGTTTCAGAGTTTTCTAAGTAAAAGTCTTTCACCTCCTTAGGTAGGTTTATTCCTAGGTATTTTATTATTTTTGTTGCAATGGTAAATGGGATTGTTTCCTTAATTTCTCTTTCTCATTTTTTGCTGTTAGTGTATAGGAATGCTAGAGATTTCTGTGCATTAATTTTGTACCTTGCAACCTTACCAAATTCATTGATTAATTCTAGTAGTTTTCTGGTGGCAGCTTTAGGATTTTCTATGTACAGTATCATGTCATCTGCAAACAGTGACGGTTTTATGTCTTCTTTTCCAATTTGTATTCTTTTTACTTCTTTTTCTTCTCTGATTGCCATGGCTAGGACTTCCAAAACTATGTTGAATAAGAGTGGCGATAGAGGACATCTTTGCCTTGTTCCTGATTTTAGTGGAAATGCTTTCAGTTTTTCACCATTGAGTATGATGTTTGCTGTGGGTTTGTCATACATGGCCTTTATGTGTTGAGGTAGGTTTCCTCTATTGCCCATTTTCTGGAGAGTTTTTATCATAAATTTGTGTTGAATTTTGTCAAAAGCTTTTTCTGCATCTATTGAGATCATCATATGGTTTTTATTCCTTAATTTGTTAAATTGGTATATCACATTGATTAATTTGCATATATTGAAGAATCCTTGCATCCTTGGGATAAATCCCACTTGATCATGGTGTATGATCCTTTTAATATGTTGTTGCATTCTGTTTGCTAGTATTTTGTTCAGGATTTTTGTATCTATGTTCATCAGTGGTATTGGTGTATAACTTTATTATTTTTTGTGATATCTTTTTCTGGTTTTGGTGTCAGGGTGATGTTGGCTTCATAGAATGAATTTGGGAGTGTTCCTCTCTCTGTAATTTTTTGGAAGAGTTTGACAAGGAACAGTGTTAACTCTTCTCTAAATGTTTGATAGAATTCACCTGTGAAGCCATCTGGTCCTGGACTTTTGTTTGTTGGAAGATTTTTAATCACAGTTTCAATTTCATTACTTGTGATTGGTCTGTTCATATTTTCTATTTCATCCTGGTTCAGTCTTGGAAGGTTATACCTTTCTAAGAATTTGTCCATTTCTTCCATTTTATTGGCATAGAGTTGCTTGTAGTAGTCTCTTAGGATGCTTTGTATTTCTGCAGTGTCAATTGTGATTTCTCCTTTTTTCATTTCTAATTTTATTGATTTGCATCCTCTCCTTTTTTTTCTTGATGAGTCTGGCTAAGAGTTTATCAATTTTGTTTATCTTCTCAAAGAATCAACTTTTAGTTTTATTGATCTTTGCTATTGTCTTCTTCATTTCTGTTTCATTTATTTCTGCTCTGATCTTTATGATTTCTTTCCTTCCACTAACTTTGGGTTTTCTTTGTTCTTCTTTCTCTAGTTGCTTTGGGTGTAGGGTTAGATTGTTTATTTGAGATTTTTCTTGTTTCTTGAGGTGAGATTGAATTGCTATAAACTTCCCTCTTAGAACTGCTTTTGCTGCATCCCATAGGGTTTGTGTCGTCGTGTTTTTGTTGTCATTGGTTTCTATGTATTTTTTAATTTCTTCTTTGATTTCTTCAGTAATCTCTTGGTTATTTAGTATCGCACTGTTTAGCCTCCATGTATTTGTGTTTTTTTACAGATTTTTTTCTGCAATTGGTTTCTAATCTCATAGCGTTGTGGTCAGAAAAGATGCTTGATACAATTTCAATTTTCTTAAATTTTCCAAGGCTTGATTTGTGACCCAAGATGTGAGCTATCCTGGAGAATGTTCCATGTGCACTTGAGAAGAAAGTGTATTCTGCCACTTTCAGGTGGAATGTTCTATAAATATCAATTAAATCTATCTGATCTATTGTGTCATTTAAAGCTTGTGTTTCCTTATTTATTTTCTGTTTGGATAATCTGTCCATTGGTGTAAGTGGGGTGTTAAATTCCCCTACTATTATTGTGTTACTGTCGATTTCCCCTTTCATGGTTGTTAGCATTTGCCTTATGTATTGAGGTGCTCTTATGTTGGGTGCATAAATATTTCTAATTGTTATATCTTCTTCTTGGACTGATCCCTTGATCATTATGTAGTGTCCTTCCTTATCTCTGGTAACAGTCTTTATTTTAAAGTCTATTTTATCTGATACAAGTATTGCTACTCCAGCTTTCTTTTGATTTCCATTTGCATGGAATATCCTTTTCCATACCCTCACTTTCAGTCTGTATGTGTCCCTAGGTCTGAAGTGGGTCTCTTGTAGACAGCATATAAATGGGTCTTGTTTTTGTATCCATTCAGCCATTCTTTGTCTTTTGGTTGGAGCATTTAATCCATTTACATTCAAGGTTATTATGAACATGTATGTGCCTATGACCATTTTCTTAATTGTTTTGGGTTTGTGTTTGTGGGTCTTTTCCTTCTCTTGTGTTTCCTTCCTAGAGAAGCTTCGTTAGCATTTGTTGTAAAGCTGGTTTTGTGGTGTTGAATTCTCTTAGCTTTTGCTTGTCTGAAAAGATTTTGATTTCTCCATCAAATCTGAATGAGATCCTTGCTGTGTAGAGTTAATCTTGGTTGTAGGTTTTCCTCTTTCATCACTTTAAGTATATCCTGCCACTCCCTTCTGGCATGCAGAGTTTCTGCTGAAAAATCAGCTGATAACCTTATGGGGATTCCTTTGTATGTTATTTTTTGTTTTTCCCTTGCTGCATTTTTTTTTTTTTTTTTTTTGCGGTACGCGGGCTTCTCACCGTTGTGGCCTCTCCCATTGCGGAGCACAGGCTCTGCACGCACAGGCCCAGCGGCCATGGCTCATGGGCGCAGCTGCTCCGCGGCATGCGGGATCCTCCCGGACCGGGACATGAACCCGTGTACCCTGCATCGGCAGGCGAACTCTCAACCACTGCACCACCAGGGAAGCCCTCCCTTGCTGCTTTTAATATTTTTTCTTTGAATTTTAATTTTTGGCTGCATTGGGTCTTTGTTGCTGTGCACGGGCTTTCTCTAGTTGCGGCAAGCGGGGGCTACTCTTTGTTGTGGTGCGCAGGCTTCTCATTGTGGTGGCTTCTCTTGTTGCGAAGCACAGGCTCTAGGCGGTGGGTTTCAGTAGTTGTGGCATATGGGCCCAGTAGTTGTGGCTCTTGGGCTCTAGAGTGCAGGCTCAGTGGTTGCGGCACTTGGGCTTAGTTGCTCTGCAGCATGTGGCATCTTCCCGGACCAGGGATCAAACCCACGTCCCCTGCATTGGCAGGTGGATTCTTAACCACTGCGCCAGCAGGGAAGTCCCTATCAATATTTATTAAGCCTCTACTACATGCCTGGACACTGCCTTCAAGGATCCACTATCCAGTAGCTCTGAAATGCTGCAGCAGATCAGCCTTCCCTACTGGTCAGATCATCAAAGGCTCTCTCTGTAAATTGAGCTATGGGTTCACCATGGACATGGTGACCCACCCCCGCAGTGCCGCCTACATGCCAGAAATGCCCAGCATGCAATGCTGCATGACCTCAGGCAAGTCACCTCACCTCCCTGAGTGTTGGTATCCTCATCTGCAAGGTTGGGTTTGTAAGAGTGCCAACTTCACAAGCTTGTTGGAAAGGTTCAATGAATCCTCACACTTAGTTCAAGCCCTGGTACATAATACTAGATGCTCAGGTGACACTCATTGTTATATTGGTTATCCATTCAATTTACTGCATGGTAGTGAGCACCATCTGTGGCTGCTTGTTGGTTGCTAATTAGCAGAACATGGGACTAGTGATGTTTTAAGACATGAAACCTGCGAGATCCTCCAGGAACCAGATTTGCTCTGCCTACCCCCAACAGTACCAGGCTCAGGAGCCCATAAGCACGAATGTCTGAATTGAGAGCTGTGACCACATAGGTCACTGTTGAATGCCGCTGTTGCTGCTACTGCTATTGTTGCTTTGAATTGACCTTGAGGGTCGTAAGGCAGGACCCACCTGTATGCTCCAAGTCCCACACCCCTGTTGCCTCACCCTAGCAGCTTCCACATTACCTTTCCCCCCTGTGCTGAAGACTTTGGAAGTCTGGCAACACTCACTTCACTGAACACCCAGATGTGCCCATTCAGTGGCAGGCAACCTCTAAAGGTCAGATTTGTTAACACCATCAGGATTCTTTAAAATCCCACCATTTCGTTTCCAAGGCAGAAGTGGCGTGGGGAGAGGGATGGATTGGGAGTTTGGGATTAGCAGATGCAAACTATTACATATAGAATGGATAAACCACAAGGTCCTACTCTATAGCATAGGGAACTATATTCAATATCCTGTGATAAACCATAATGGAAAAGAATATGAAAAAGAATGTCTATATATGTATAACTGAATCACCTTGCTGTACAGCAGGAATTAACACAACATTGTAAATCAACATACTTCAATAAAATAAATTTTTTAAAAAACCCACCACTTTGACCACAAATGACGAACTGCTCGCCTACCTCCTTCTCGCCTCTTAGCGAAGGCTTTGGCTTATTCTAAAGTGTGCATGACATTTGGACTGAGGGGACGATGCTATAAGAATGACGGGAAGGCTCCCTTACCTACCGATAAGGTGTTTTCTCTGTGGTTCACAGCAGACCTCAAATCCTGGGAGGGATTTTTCTCCAGACGTGGATAAGAGGCCATTCTTGTTCACTTTCCTGTAAACTCCGGTTGATATCTTGCCGATGTAGCAGGATGCTTCCCCGCTCCAGATGGGCAGGAAGCCAAGAACTGCAGTTTTTGTGTTTGTTCAGGCACAGATAGTTGAGGAAAAACCCTGAAGCAAATGTACAGCAGAGACCTCTCCAGCGCTTGTTGCAGAGAGTGTCTTATTTCTGAGCAACAGGACAAGCCCAAGGCAAAATTCAGTTCAACGTAAGAAATGTGCTTTTCCAAAAACCATAGTCCTCCTAGGCATCAGGCTTATCCAGAAAATTATGTGGTTGGTCCCCACTGGGCAGCGGTGTTTCCTCAAGTTGTGCCATATGTCCCTTCTCCTGCCTGTGACCTGGGTGACCCTGGGAAAGCAAAATGATTTTTAACATCAGCTTATGTCCAACATAATCTGGAGGGCAAATCTGCTGCTAACAACAACACGACAGAAAGGTCACTTGACTCCTTCCAAAGTCCAACAGAAACAATATTTGCATCATCAGAGCTCTCTCCTATGTGAGCCCACATGCAAAAGAAAGTACTTCTTGTTCATAAAATAAGACTTTGGTGAGTCAACTGGAGTTGATGGCTTTGCCTGTGAATTTAGATTGTAGTTAGTGTTTTTTTTTTCTTCAAGCCGCTAAGCTTGAATTGGATGAAAAGTGTGACTCATGAAATAGGTTTTACTCCAGGGATTTGGGGTCTTGATTTCAAATGTATGCTTATGTGTATGGGAACGCTGTGAGGAAAAAAAAAAGTACAATCACGGGTAAATATTCAGATTAGAAGTCCAGAATACATTCCAGCTGTAGGATTCTTGTTGTTGTTGGCTGGTTTCGTTCTGGGGGTGAGGGAAGTGGTGCAGCCTATCCAAACCAGCCCCATGTAACTACACTTCCCACAGGATTTGCTTTTTTAACATAACAACAAATGCTCATACATTTTGAAGTGAGAGTTAAACACTGTGTCTTTATTTTGTTTAGCCAAGCTGTAGTTTAACTCTGCCTTTTTTCAACTCTGGTCTTCTAACCTTACCAGTGGTCAGAGTTGAAGGGAAACCCTTTGTTTTTGCTGGGAACCACATAACTTACATCTGCTTCAGGAACATTCAAGGGTTTCTTCTGACAAACACATCTGTACTCCACCCTGGCCCACCCCAGCCAGGACACATAGATTTGGTTGGTTTACATTGGTTAGCCTGATGGAGAAATGGAAATACGGGTTAGGATGAAGACACCAGGCAAGGACCATGTTTGATTCCACCTTAGTCCTCGGAGTCTGGATGGAAACTTCAGAGCTGCCAGCCTCTGCAAATGTCCTGGATCTGATAGCACTCCCTATGGCCCTCTGTCTGCCACAACTTCAACACAAAGGCAGTGCGGAGAAGCCAGGATGAGAGAGACCCAGGGCATTGGAAGCTTTTCTGGAAATGTCTCCTCCCATTCCCTGATTTGGAACCCTGGCTCCAGTCCTCATTTGAATGCGGGTGAATTAGACCACCTCTCACATTCCTTCCAATGCTAAAATTTTATTCAAGCTTGAGTTCTTTTTCTAGACTCTAAGGCCTCAGAGGCCAAGCAGGATGATGATAACTGCTCCAGGGTTCAGAGCTCAGGAACCCTGAGAAGGAAGTCTGGAGGCTGAAAGGTGCAATTGCCAAGGAGGACACAGAAATGTGATTTTTCTTCAAGTACAAAATTATAAATTGGGAAGATGCCTATCTACTCTAGAGAGGTGTCATGCTGATTAAGTGAGATAACATATAAAGTATATAGTGCAGTCCCTGGCATACAATAGGTTCTCAATGATGGATGGTTGAAATAATGAGTAAGTGAATGAGACACTCAAGCAAGCAACTTGCCCCAAGGCCTCACAGTTAGCAAGGGACAGATGGAGGCTGTGACCCTACATTCTCTGATTTCAAGTCTAGTTATCATTCCACCGATCATCGTACCTACCGATCATCGTACCTACTGATATGTCCCCCAAGTTGGTTGCCTGGTACTTCATTGTGGTCATTCCAAGGTACGAGTTCTGCTTAGACATTCATTACAAATTACCTGATTCAAGGTAAGGACTTTAATCATAATGTTGGATTCACTCAGATGATTGGCAAAAATTTATGATATCCAAATTGAACACAAGACACTTGCACCTTCCTACTATATTAGGCCCAGCATTCATACCTTCACTTATTCCCATTAAGCATTTATTGAAAGCTTCCTTTGAGTTAGCACCATGCTCTAAAGATAAGAAATCTTGCATTAGGACTTAATAAAGAGTAAGGCAGTATCCATAGACAGCTGGGGAGATGAGACAGGCAGACATACACAAGAATTAAGGAGCATTGCAAACATGTAATGGGCCAAAGAGAATTCTACAAATCAGTCCGGCACCATGGAACACCAATAAGAGGGAGCTCCATGGGGACTGAAAGATGGGCTACAACTGTGTCTTGAAGGACTTTAGTGAAGAGGAGGGAAGGACATAATAAGGTAAAGAGAGAAGCCTACATCAAAAATAGAATTCTCTGGGCTTCCCTGGTGGCGCAGTGGTTGAGAGTCTGCCTGCCGATGCAGGGGACACAGGTTCGTGCCCCGGTCCGGGAAGATCCCACATGCCGCGGAGAGGCTGAGCCCGTGGGCCATGGCCGCTGAGCCTGCGCGTCCAGAGCCTGTGCTCTGCAATGGGACGGGCCACGGCAGTGAGAGGCCCGCGTACCGCAAAAAAAAAAAGAATTCTCTACCTACCAAAATGGTACTGATACTTAGAGTTTTCAAGTGTTATCAATATCTTCTTACACAGTGGTTCTCAACATGTAAGAATCACCCGCATCAGAATCATGTGGGGGCAGGGAAGGGTGGTGGCATATAACAAAAAAATATATTGTTCTTTGTCCCTGGTTCTTGGCACAGAGATACTAAAGAATGTTAAATTTTCTGAGTGCTATCATGTTTGATATTCATAACAAACCCCTTTTGAACCATACTTGAGTGTGTGCTGGCAACACAACTCTTGGTGGGCCCTGAGTTTCTGGGGAGGGGCTGGCCACAACAGAAAGACTAAACGTGTTTAGAGGACTGGAACTTGCAGTGCCACCCTTGACACCCTGGAAAGGAGAGGGGCTGTAGATCAAGTTCAATCACATACAGCCAATGATTTAATCGATTGTGCCCACTGACGAAGCCTGGATAAGAACTCTTGAATAATGAGGTTCTGGGAGCTTCTAGATTTGTGAACATTTCATGTGCTGAGAGGGTGGCACACCCAGAGAGGGCACAGAAGCTCTGTGCCCCCTACTTCCTACTTCCTCTATAGATCTATTTGTCAGATCCTGAGCTGTGTCATTTACAATAAAGCAGTGCAGTCGACCCTCCATAACCTCACGTTTCGCATCAGCAGATTCGACCTGCTACTAATTGAAGGTCAGTGGTTGGTTGAATCTGCAGATGCGAAACCCCGCACATAGGGAAGGCTTACTGTAGTCACTGCCCCGCGCCATTTTATGTCGGGGGCCTGCACGGGCCTGCACGTCGGTGGCTTTTGGTACCTGTGAGGTCTCCTGAAACCAGTCTTCTGAGAGTACTGAAGGACGACTGGAATTGTAAGTATAGGGCTTTCCAGAGTTTTATGAGTCATTTCAGTGAATTATCGAAAATGGCGGGGGAGAGAGGGTTGGTATGAGAACCTTTGAATTTGTAGCCGAATCGTACAGAAGTGTGGGGGGCCTGGAGACCTGGACTCCCAGGCGGCATCTGAAGTGAGGGCGTCTTGTGAGACCGATTCCTTAAACTTGTGGAGTCTGACGCTAAGGGCAGGTAATTTATGCAGAATAGGAGGATCCTGTCCGAGAGCCCGTGTTGAAAAACGGTATAGGGGTATTTATTCAAATTCTAATTCCTAGGCCCAGAGTACTATCGACGAAAATTTCAATCTAAGAGAGGAATGAGAAGTTTTATTCGCACCAAATTGAGGATTAGAACCTGGGAACAGCCTCTTGGAAACCTTGGAGAAGTGTTCTGCTCATTTGAGGTCAAAGCACAGTTTTATAGGTTTTTGAGACAGAGGGCTGTGGATGTAGACAGTTTGTACAGTCCAGATCTGCAGGTACCAAGGGATGGGTGGTCATGACCTCTTGCAAGATTAAGAAGGAATGTTATCTTTAAGGAGCTGCCTGGCTGGTGGTAGGAGAATGTTCTTTATGGTTGAGAAGGTGTTTCTGCCAGTGGGAGGTTTGGTCGATACTTAATGCAGATACACAATGCACAGCAGAGGGGGGAGAGAAAGCCAAAGAGCGGAGAAAACTTTTTTTTTTTTTTTTTTTTTTTTCGGTACGCGGGGCTCTCACTGTTGTGGCCTCTCCCGTTGTGGAGCACAGGCTCCGGACGTGCAGGCTCAGCGGCCATGGCTCACGGGCCCAACCGCTCCGCGGCATGTGGGATCTTCCCGGACCGGGGCACGAACCCGTGTCCCCTGCATCGGCAGGCAGACTCTCAACCACTGCGCCACCAGGGAAGCCCGGAGAAAACTTTTTATGTTTAAATTTTCCTTGACTTGGCTCAGAGTACGAATTTTTATTTCATCAGTGCGAACTGCTTAATCAGACTGTGGGTGGAGCAGGGGAAGCCCTCGGGGTGATGGTGAGGCACGCCAGCCTTTGAGAAGCGCTATCACAGCTTCTGCTTTGGCAACCTCCATATCAAACCCAGAGTTCATTTTGCCAGAGACACTAGTCTCTGGACTCTGGCAGTTAACCAGCTTGCCAAGTGTACTGCCTTGCTGGAATTGGAGAGGCTGAACAATGGACACTTCTGGAGTTTGGGCCCTGCCATTTCAAGAATCACCTTGCTCAGGGTGCCCACGTGGCCCACTTATATAATACATGACTCCTTTGGGGGTGGGGGGTGGTTGTGAACCCAACAGGAAGAGAGGTGGGTTCCTCAATTTAGTCCCTTTCCCAAATCCTCTCTGGGCTAGGAAGCAGCCCTGAGATTGCAGAACTTCCATATCTCTAAAGTGGGGGCTTGTGTCTGGAGCCTTAAAGTGGCTTCCCCTCCCAGAAGGAATGCCCAGGGGTGAATCTGCTGTGTGGGAGCCCATGAATGCAGACCCTCATCTCCATGTGGCAGGAAAGGATTTCCTTGGGCCCAGGAGTCAGGGGGACACCAAGACATTCCTATCCCTGGTCAACATCATCTACGTGGATGCATGTTTTTAATACAGTAAAAAATAAAAATAAAAGCAAAATACTCAACAAAAAAATCAACTGCAATCCCACCACACCATGATGACCAGTTGGTACTGTATATCTCCTTCCTGTCTTTCAGTACACATTTTAAAGACATGGCTGAGTTCTGTATTCATGTTTATGATTGGCTTCCAGGGCAGTAAATAGAAAAGCACAAAGTTTCTTCCTCAGGTTTCCTCATGGAAGAATATGCTGTGTTCAGTATCCAACAGCTTTGTTCCTTCTGCCATGGAAAACTCACTCTCTCGAGGAAGGCTTTTTTTGATTTTTATTTGCCTCTTAATCTTTTTACTACCACAGTAATACCTATTCATTTTTTATTAAAAATCCAAACAATATAAAAATGTGTAAAGTCTCTCCCTATCCCATGTTTGATGTGTATGGTTCCAGACTCTTTCTTTTTCATAGTAAAACACATATGATCTATACCTACATTGTTTTTAATCTGCAAAAATGGAATAATAATGTAGATTCTGTCTGATGACTTGCTTTTTTAAACTACCAATATATTGTGGATACCATAGATGTTTTTAGTGAGAAAAAGAGAAAGCAGAAATAAAAACTGGGCTAGAAAGTGAAAACAGCCTCTTTAATCTAGATGCCAGGAAGAAAGTATGTACTGGGTTTGCTATGCTAATTGAAACCACAACCCAAGACTATTATATATTTTGTCCTAAGTATGGGATTGAGAAATGTAAGTACATGGATTGCCATTTCTTAAAGCACCCAGAACAAATAATAAATATATGGAAAAGGGCCTAAGAAAAGGTTCACATAAGTCTTTTTTTTTTTCGTGGTACGCAGGCCTCTCACTGTTGTGGCCTCTCCTGTTGCGGAGCACAGGCTCCGGACGCGCAGGCTCAGCGGCCATGGCTCACGGGCCCAGCCGCTCCGCGGCATGTGGGATCTTCCCGGACCGGGGCATGAACCCGTGTCCCCTGCATCGGCAGGCGGACTCTCAACCACTGCGCCACCCGGGAAGCCCCACATAAGTCTTAATCACATACTGTGCTTCAGTATGGCATCAACCTGAAATTTAACTTTCTTTTAAATAGACAATACTGCTAGAAAACAGTGAACCTCCAAAAATACAGATATACATTTTCCTTTTAAAAAATACAAAAGCAGTCAGTTAGTTCTACAGATATGTATTGAGTGTCTATGTGCCAGGCACCGTGATAGGAGATGGGATATATGAGTGAATAACAGCCAAAGATGGTCTCCCCCACTCCTCAAGATCAGGGGAGTGGTGGTGTTGGGACAGACAGCTAACTGTGAGCATACTCAACAGGTAAATGACCTAGTATGTTAAAAGATAATATGTGTGATGGGAGGAAAAAAGAGCAGCGTAAAAGGTATTGCAAGTTGGTGCAGAGAGGTGGGGCAGACTGGAGTATTAAAAGGGGTCATTGGAAGAGGCTTCGTTGAAAGATACTCTTATGAGAAGATGATGTGTAAGCAAAACCCTGAAGAAGTTGAAGGAGTGGGCCAAGCAGATAACTGGGGGAGCGGAAGCTGCCTGGTGTTTGTTTGTTACAGGTTGAATTGTGTCATCCTCTCCACCCCCCACCCCTTCCACAAAAAAAAAGATCTGTTGTGACCTATTTGGAAATAGGGTCTTTGCTAATGTAATCAAGTTAAGATGAAGTCATTAGGATGTGCTCTAATGCAATGACTGATGCCTTTATAAGAAGAGGGAAATTTGGACACAGACGCTCAAGGAGAACACCATGTGGAGACACACAGACATGGAGGGAAGATGGCCACGTGAAGATGGAGGCTGAGATTGAAGTGATGCTGCCACAGCCAAGGGACGTTTGGGCCACCAGAAGCTGAAAGAGGCAAAGGAAGAATCCTCCCCTAGAGGTTTCGGAGGGAGCATGGTCCTACTAACACCTTGATTTAGGACCTTTGGCCTCTGGTCGGGGAAGCAAGTGGAAGGGTCATTCAGAACCCAGTCAGTCTAGAGAAGGACTTGGATTTTCTTCTAGTGAAATGGGATTGTGGACAAAGGAGTGGCAAGATCTGACCTGTGTTTTCAGAGGTCTGTGTTGCCACTGTACCCAGAATAGACTGGGTGGCCACAAGGAGACACGTTAGGAGGGTTTTGCAGTGATCTTGGTAAAAGGGTCTGTGGTCACAGTGAAAGGGACAGGAAATGGCCAGACTCCCCAGTTACTTTGAGGATAGGATTTCCTGATGGGTTGAATATGGGGTGTGAGAGGAAAAGAAGGCCAAGAATGAATGACATTTCCTGAGAATGACATAATAAGGACAGTAGCTCATCTGGGCCGACTTGGCACTGTTATCACTCAGGCAGCACCAAAAACCAAACCAACCAACAAACAAAAGACTACAGACACTGAAGAAGTAATTACCATTGTTTACACTGCCCAAGTGAAGCTTTGAGCAACTTTAGACCTAACCCTAGGAAACCTGATTGGGCATAAGGGTGCTAATTTTTAAATAATTCTGATTTATTGAGAACTCATTGAAAAACCACCTTTTTTGGTACTTTTCATTTTTTCTGGAAAACAAAAGTGCAAATACATTGTTGTCCTTATATCTTTTCATGCCTTGATGAGGAAAATTCATCTCAAATGTACATGGTGACTTCTCTGAATTTAACAGAGAATGGTGAAATCTTTTCTGTCATTTTATGACGATGCTAATGAGGAAGTAAATCCAGATGTGCATGATTCAGTTAAGCTATAGGGCACCTGAATTCAGGAAACGGCTATGAGCCCCTCCTGCTGCTGCTGGGAAAGGTTTGGAGGGTACAGAGATAAGCAGGACGTGCCCCCATTTGGGGGAGGGAAGGTGGAGAAGTAAATGCACAGAAACATGCAAGCAGGATGTATGAAGTATAAATAAAAATTGTGGTGGCCCCAGAGGAAGAAGTAATTCATTTTGAATTGAGATTTTTGGTTATGTTACATATTGGAGATGATATTTAAACTAGGTCTGAGAGTATGAGGTGCCTCGAGAGAGGCAAAGAATGGGGGAAGAGTATGTCAGGCTTTGGGGACACCTTGAGCAAAGGCAAAGAGGCTTGAGAATAAATTAAGTGTTTGAGGATGATCAGAGATCTGAACGGAAAATAAGTGAAAGGATGTGGTGGGGGAAGAGGCATGAGATGCGCCATACATGGTGGACAGTGGTCTACCTGCTGGTGCCCTTTCTCGGAAGCTAACTCATGGGCTGGCCAGCAACCAATCAGGTGCTTGGTCCTGTGGTCTTGAACTAAGAGACTCAGAAGCTACAGCCTAGAGATGCTGGCATTGACCTTTGAGATGTCATGTGGCGTCAGAGCAGCCACGGCAAGCCAATAGTGGAGAGGGAGAGAGATAATGAAAGAAGGAAAAAAAGAAGCAGATATGAAAGATGCCAGGGTGGCCCTCATATAGACAAGTTGTCTGACCATTTTCCAATGCCTAGGAGGCCCACTTGTACTTCCTACAGCTAGGTTTGATGCGATTGTCCAATGTTTTTGTAATGATCCTTTTTTCACCTGAGATCATTTGAATGAGCTTTTGCTTCTTGCTACCGAATAATCCTTAAGACAGGCATTGTTAAGGGTAGTGAAGTGAGAAGAGGGGCATTGAATGCTGCACTTCAGAGTAAAGATTTCGTTTCTGTAAAATTCTCCCCATGCCTCTTCACAGTAGAAATCAGGGTGCCACCACCCATCCAGCCCCTTCCCCAAGTCCTCTCCACATCTGTTCCTTGCCTTGTCTCTCACAGTAAGTGCTGTAGTTTCAGAAACTATGTCTGTAAGCTGAGCAACTCACCTGTTGGGCCTTGGAACCAATCAGACAAGTTTCTCCCAACATGAAAGTAACACGATTGGCCCTTATGGGCATTGGCAACCCACAATGTTACTATACCACTTCACCCCTTTAATAATATATGGCCTCACCTTAATCACCCCAAATCATATGCCTTCCCAGTTTTTTTTCCCTCTCTTTAGATCAAAGCCTTCTAAATTTGCATGGCTTATCCTATCATCCAAAGTACCCACTTTAGATTTATACCTGTGAACTTGACATCCACAAGCTATTAGAATAAAAACCACTTGTAAGCAAAGATTTACAAGCAACAAGAAGATACATGTTGCATTTTTCTCTCAATGCATATATTATACTTATATTCTAATTTAAAATTAAGCCTTTCCATGATTAATTTTTTCTATAACATGCTCATTGAAACAAATCAGTCAACACAAAAGTGGTTTATAAGAAAATGAATAAACTTCTTTCCAGCTCTGCTCCCACAGCAACCACAAGACAAAATCAGAGTTAAAGACTGGTGTGTATCTTTTCGTCACTAGGTTCACACAAACATATATTCACAATGTGGGATTTGCACCTTAAAAAAACCAATAGCATCATATCATACAAAGCACTCTGCAAACTTTTTTTTCTCATAACAACATTCTAAACATCTTCCCGGGCAATATACATAGATCAAACTTGTCTTCTTAATAGTTGTGTAATATTGCATTGCATGGATGAATCATAATTTATTCAGCTGTTCTCTATCAATAGACGTTGATATTTCATTTTCATATTTTTGCTATCTTTCATACATCTATTCTTATTTACTGGGACATTTTATGTCTGTAGAATAGATTCAGAGTAATATGCTTTTTAAATAAAAATATGTTGCCGTTAAAGATTTATGACCACTGTAAAGTAAATTACTCATTTTTATCTTCTAGAAATAACTTCATTACATCTTTAAGCCTCATACTATATCATAGAGATTGGTAGCTAGGAGAAACTCACTTTTTTTCCTCGTTTTTGTTTTTTTTTTAACATCTTTATTGGAGTATAATTGCTTTACAATGGTGTGTTAGTTTCTGCTTTATAACCAAGTGAATCAGCTATACATATACAAATATCCCCATATCTCCTCCCTCTTGGGTCTCCCTCCCACCCTCCCTACCCCACCCCTCTAGGTGGTCACAAAGCACTGAGCTGATCTCCCTGTGCTATGTGGCTGCTTCCGACTAGCTACCTATTTTACGTTTGGTAGTGTATATATGTCCATGCCACTCTCTCACTTCGTCCCAGCTTACCCTTCCCCCTCCCTGTGTCCTCAAGTCCATTCTCTACGTCTGCGTCTTTATTCCTGTCCTGCCCCTAGGTTCTTCAGAACCTTTTTTTTTTTTTTTTAGATTCCATATACATGTGTTAGCACATGGTATTTGTTTTTCTCTTTCTGACTTACTTCACTCTGTATGACAGACCCTAGGTCCATCCACCTCACTACAAATAACTCAATTTCGTTTCTTTTTATGGCTGAGTAATATTCCATTGTATATATGTGCCACATCTTCTTTGTCCATTCATCTGTCGATGGACACTTAGGTTGCTTCCATGTCCTGACTATTGTAAATAGTGCTGCAGTGAACATTGTGGTACATGACTCTTTTTGAATTATGGTTTTCTCAGGGTATATGCCCAGTAGTGGGATTGCTGGGTTGTATGGTAGTTCTATTTTTAGTTTTTTAAGGAACCTCCATACTGTTCTCCATAGTGGCTGTATCAGTTTACATTCCCACCAACAGTGCAAGAGGGTTCCCTTTTCTCCACACCCTCTCCAGCATTTATTGTTTGTAGATTTTTTGATGATGGCCATTCTGACTGGTGTGAGGTGATAGCTCATTGTAGTTTTGATTTGCATTTCTCTAATGATTAGTGATGTTGAGCATCCTTTCGTGTGTTTGTTGGCAATCTGTATATCTTCTTTGGAGAAATGTCTGTTTAGGTCTTCTGCCCATTTTTGGATTGGGTTGTTTGTTTTTTTGATATTGAGCTGCATGAGCTGCTTTTAAATTTTGGAGATTAATCCATTGTCAGTTGCTTCATTGGCAAATATTTTCTCCCATTCTGAGGGTTGTCTTTTCATCTTGTTTATGTTTTCCTTTGCTATGCAAAAGCTTTGAAGTTTCATTAGGTCCCATTTGTTTATTTTTGTTTTTATTTCCATTTCTCTAGGAGGTGGGTCAAAAAGGATCTTGCTGTGATTGATGTCCTAGAGTGTTCTGCCTATGTTTTCCTCTAAGAGTTTTATAGTGTCTGGCCTTACATTTAAGTCTTTAATCCATTTTGAGTTTATTTTTGTGTATGGTGTTAGGGAGTGTTCTAATTTCATTCTTGTACATGTAGCTGTCCAGTTTTCCCAGCACCGCTTATTGAAAAGGCTGTCTTTTCTCCATTGTATAGTCTTGCTGCCTTTATCAAAAATAAGGTGACCGTATGTGCGTGGGTTTACCTCTGGGCTTTCTATCCTGTTCCACTGATCTTTATTTCTGTTTTTGTGCCAGTACCATACTGTCTTGATTACAGTAGCTTTGTAGTATAGTCTGAAGTCCAGGAGCCTGATTCCTCCGGCTCCATTTTTTTCTCAAGATTGCTTTGGCTATTCGGGGTCTTTTGTGTTTCCATACAAATTGTGAAATTTTTTGTTCTAGTTCTGTGAAAAATGCCATTGGTAGTTTGATAGAGATTGCATTGAATCTGTAGATTGCTTTGGGTAGTAGAGTCATTTTCACAATGTTGATTCTTCCAATCCAAGAACATGGTATATCTCTCCATCTATTTGTATCATCTTTAATTTCTTTCATCAGTGTCTTATAGTTTTCTGCATACAGGTCTTTTGTCTCCTTAGGTAGGTTTATTCCTAGGTATTTTATTCTTTTTGTTGCAGTGGTAAATGGGAGTGTTTCCTTAATTTCTCTTTCAGATTTTTCATCATTAATGTATAGGAATGCAAGAGATTTCTGTGCATTAAAAGTGTATCCTGCTACTTTACCAAATTCATTGATTAGCTCTAGTAGCTTTCTGGTAGCATCTTTAGGATTCTCTATGTATAGTATCATGTCATCTGCAAACAGTGACAGCTTTACTTCTTCCTTTCCAATTTGGATTCCTTTTATTTCTTTTTCTTCTCTGATTGCTGTGGCTAAAACTTCCAAAACTATGTTGAATAATAGTGGTGAGAGTGGACAATCTTGTCTTGTTCCTGATCTTAGAGGAAATGGTTTCAGTTTTTCACCATTGAGAACGTTGTTGGCTGTGGGTTTGTCATATATGACCTTTATTATGTTGAGGTAAGTTCCCTCTATGCCTACTTTCTGGAGGGTTTTTGTCATAAATGAGTGTTGAATTTTGTCAAAAGCTTTTTCTACATCTATTGAGACGATCATATGGTTTTTCTCCTTCAATTTGTTAATATGGTTTATCACATTGACTGATTTGCATATATTGAAGAATCCTTGCATTCCTGGGATAAATCCCATTTGATCATGGTGTATGATCCTTGTAATGTGTTGTTGGATTGTGTTTGCTAGTATTTTGTTGAGGATTTTTGCATCTATGTTCATCAGTGATATTGGCCTGTAGTTTTCTTTCTTTGTGACATCTTTGTCTGGTTTTGGTATCAGGGTGACGGTAGCCTCGAGAAACTCGCTTTTGAAGAATGTTTGCCTTTTCCACCGAGTGTTGACTGCTGCTCTGTGCTGTGTACTATGGCAGAATCAGCATCACAGTAACAACTATTTTTAAAAAAGAGTAGGCGTTCCCTCCTTCTGGAAGTTCTCTCTCTGTGGGGGAATGAAGCTGAGATCCTTCACTGGATTTAAATGAGAGAAGCAAAGGAGGAGTCAGGGAGGAATATCCCTGTAATTTCTCCCATATCCCTCAACATAATAGGCCTTTTCTCCCAAACATGGGCCAAATGCAAAAGTGGGTTCCTTAAAAGTGTTCCTACTTTTGCCAAGGATAACCAGAAGATGGTTTCTTTTAAAGGCCACCTGGTTCCTGGCATTTGCTAAATTAAGGTTCTAGCTTTAGCCACAGGGAATGAGCTAGCTTAGAAGAAAAAGGTGCAGCATCGTCGGATAAAGCCCAGCCTGGTACCAAACTCTTCACGGCCCCATCTAGGATGAGGCTCCCAGCTCTTCAGACCCATCCTCACATGCTGAAGGGGTCAGGCTAAAGCTAATGGGAGCTGCAGGATATTGCAAACCATATTGCACTGAAAAAAATTTAAACCCTCTCCTAACACCAAACCTAGCTAGGTAACTGCTGAAACCAGCTTTAGGAGATTACCCGCAGTGCTCCGTGGACACAGACACTTTCTGGAGCTATGTGGTCATCTTTTCTAAATGAGCCAAAAAGAAGACTGGGAAATTCTATCATTACTAAGTTTTTGGTGAAATATGTACAAGGATGAGAAATGAAGATGACACAGTGGTTACGATGGAAACTTCCTCCCTTCCTGTCTCCCAGCGATTCCCTTTCCAGGCACAGGGGTAGTAACATCAGGTTTGGTTCCCTGAATCCCTGCAGAGTGCAACTGCCTTCCAGCACGTTGATGGCTGTTGACACCACACATGCACACACCATCCCTGGAAGCACATCTCCCAGCGATCTGTAGCAAATGCTGGGAACTAGACTGTGAACTTTTTCACCAGATACACTTGGTGTGATCATCTGTTGCCCTGCAGGTGCAGGAGGAAGTACACAAAGTACCACTTGGGTTTTAGGAGAAAAACCTAAGTAGAGAGAGGGCAAGGAGGAAAAGAAGAGGTGAGACAGCCGGATACCGGAGACACAACAAGGCACTGACGATGGAACCCTGACCCTGACTAACTTCTACTCCAGGATGTGCTGGAGATGCTTTCTCCAGAAAGCCCTCCCTCTTACCCCGAGATAAGTTGGGGTCCCTCCAGTGCACCCATAGCACTGTCATGCCATTCACTAGAGGACAAGGCCCGTGCCTTTTCTTGCCCACTCCTACATTCCAGCACCTGGAACCTGTCTGGCACAGAGGAGGTATGCATTGAGCCAGGGTACCAGAGAGGCAAATGAAGGGCTGAGGGAGGTGGTGCCAATGAGCACAAGAAGATACAAACAAAGTCCCCAAATGTAGGAATGTAGCACTGATGAGACACTTAACTTGAAAATCTTAGTTTTGTATATGTATCAGTCGGCAAAACAAAGCGATAGTATAAGATACACTTCTTAGGATAGGGCTTCAGAAAACTTCTGAAAGAGAGCTCTATGGGTGGGTTGGTTGGTTGGTTGGTTGGTTGGTTGGTTGGTTTTTACTACTATCGCCCCCAAAGAGTCAGAAATTTTGAACTCATATTTAATCTTGGCACTTCCGAGCAAGCTAGCTTACTTGCTTTCTTCTCTTCTTTCTTTTCATCCTTTCTTTTTTTCTTCCTTCCCTCCTTCTTTTTAATCTTTCCTTCCTGTCAAACATTTAATGAGAACCTACTATGTGCCAAGCACAATGAGACGTACCAAGGATATAGTAATGGAGAACATAGCCCCTGACCTAGAGGAAGTTTCAGTCTAATTTGTATTAGTGAGGATAGGCTATCTTATGCTGAAGTTAATAAATACACCCTGAAACATCAGTGGCTTAGCACAGCAGAATTTCATTTCTCACTCCTGCAAAGTCCTATGGCTTACTGGCCTAGGAGTCCTAGGCCAGTAAGACTCCTGTCCATCCAGTGACACAGGGATTCAGGCTCCCTCCGTATTGGAACACCACCATCTCACACTTGGCTTCCAGGGCCACAAGAAAGGAAGAACAAGCATGGAGGTGGAACACTGGTTTTTCAAGGCTTGGGTGCAAATTGGCCTATTAGTCCCACTTACAGGGCATTGGCCTGAAGTGGTCACATGCCCCAACCTAACTCCAGAGGAGGCTGGGAAATGTGGGGAGTGCATGGATTTTTACTGAGTATTAAATATCAGTGTGACACTAGCAAAGACACAGACAAGCAAACAATCATTTCTACACAGTGTGTTGGGGGCAGTGATCCAGGTATGCACAGGGCACCAAGGAAGCACAGATGAAGGACATTCACCTCAGCCTAGGAAGGAGCAGGTGAAGCCTTTCTGAGGAGATGATACTTTCCCTTCTCTTCAGCATGTTTTCATATCTACAGTGTTATTTTAGAGCATAGCTCTGCACTACACAAAGACCCGAAATTCAAATTATATTCTGTGTCATTTTAGAGATACATACTGAAATATACACAAATGAAATAATAAATTGTGTGGAATTTGCTTCAAAATTACTGGGGAATTGAGTAGGTGGGGGGAGAGCTGAAACAAAATAGGCCATTTATTAAAAAGTGGTGAAACTGGGTGATGAGTACATTAGGTTCTTTATACTATCCTTTCTACTTTATTTATGTTTCAGATTTTCCATAATAATTTGTTTAATTACATAGCCATTGGGTAGATTACAAGTATAGAGTGTCTTGTTACAAACCACACTGATGTCACCTAAATTTTTTAATTTAAACAAGCTATTACTCTAGTTCCACTCCACCCTGGATCTCAAACCTCAGCTTCTCGCTCCTTCTTTGCTGACTTGCTTTTATTCACATCTGCCTTGCTGTCTGCAGCCATTTCCATTTATACAGCTTGAGACTTGAACCACTTTTTAGCTGAGGGAACGTAATTCACGAAGAGGCACCGACCCGTCCCATCATGCTTCCTTTACAAGAAAAAGCCCTTTTGATAAACTTCTGACAGCCTCTGCCTAGATTCAGTCTCAGTTAATTATGTTGATACAGCCTAGTCGAAGAAAAGCAGCTCTAAAATTTCTGCACTGGCCCTAAATTTCAAGAGCTGGCAACTTCCTGTTTAGGAAAGTAAAGAAGTAGCCCCAGACTCAGCGAACTCTATGGCTTCCTCCACTTATCAAAAACCTGATTCATCTTTGTGCCCCTGACACCTAGCCCTGCACAGTCTGCCACAGACTGGGAGCTCAGGAAGTTCTTGGTGAGGAAATGTGTCTGGTCCCCTCAATACTCCACTTTCTCCAAGATATTCCGGAACAGCAGGGCGCTCACTGGGTCTACTTCTCTCTGTAACCACACTCGTCTGCTCACACTCAGCTACTTCAGCTGCTGCCAGACTGTACACTCAGCCACCCACTTTCCTGTATTCCCACGTGGCCAGAACGTCACTCAGAGACACTCCCAGGTTGGTGCCACATTGTCTCTGGCTTTATACTCCACAGAAGGGCTTCTCTCCTTTCACAGGTTATTATTTTAACATCTCACTATTTTAGAAGCCTTCCATTTTAAAAATAGCCAATAGCCAGCCTCCTCCTCCTACTGAAGCCCCATGGTCTACTGCTAACGCGTTCTCACATTCCAGCGGCTCACTGGGAAGCAGGAGGCCAAGGAATTTCCTACACCTATGGCAAGGTTCTTGGCTCTGCACTTTTGGTGGCATTTCATATCTAGAAATACATCTGGAATCAGTCCAGTGCATTAAAGAAAGAGCTTTAGTCCTTATTTGTAACTTTGCTTTTCCCTCCTACTAGCCCATAAACACTTGGGCCAACTTGCTTCAATTCATTGCATTTTACAAAAAAAAACAAGAATAAATATTTTGCTTCTAAGTTTTACTGGGAATGAGAAAGGATTCAATTTATTCTTAACATATCTTTAAGGAAAAAAAGTTTTAACCTTAGCAGAAAATGTACTTTTGTGAGATTTACATTTTTCTTTTTAGCTTGTCTTATTTTAAATGTTTTCCATAAGGATCGTGCATTATTTTGTAATTTTTTTAAAGGTAATTATCTCTTTCTTTTAAAGAAGGTTTCTCAGCCTTAGCACTGTCGATATTTTGGACTTCATGATTCCTTGTCAGGGGTGCGGGGGCATGTCTACTGCACTGTAGGATGTTTGGTGGTGTCCCTGGCCTCTACCCACTAGATACCAGTAGCAGCCACACAGTTGTGACAATAACAAATGTCTCCAGACATTGCCAAATGCCACCTGTGGGGGAAGGAAGCCGAATCACTTTTTTACACATCTGTTTTAAAGTAAAGATTCGGGGTCTTGGAGGGGTTTGGGAATCTATTTAGGTAAATGAGTATTCACTAGGAAAAATGTCATCAAGCTGCTAAGATTAAATACGTTAAAGATGACAAAGCATTTCTAAACAACAAATGTCGACCTACACACAGATTGCTAAAAGCCCGGCAAGACAGTCAGGGGTTAATGAAATGACCCACTGGGGACTAGCAGAACTGGTTGAGAAGCACCACCAGGCCCAGTTTTCCTACAGAAGTTGGGAAAACGTCAGAAGTAGTGGAACTGGGCTCCTGTGCTCACCAGTTGGATGCCATTGCTTCCCAGAGAAGGATAAGCCGGAGGGAGAGAAGAGGAGGCAGTTTTATTTGAGGGGTGCAATTTCAGCAGCAGCATGATAAAATTGGTATCATCAGAGTGGAGTGCTTTGCTCTTAACCCAAGCTGAGCTGGAAACCCCTGTTATTCAACATCAGCCTTTCTCAGACTCACCAGTCTGTTCTCCAGTCTCCAAATGCAGCACAGCTGTTGACTCAGCGTCTTCTGATGGCAAAAGCCCATCACAGTTTTCCCTGTACAGGGGCAGTGAAAGATGTTGCAAGGATGAGTTAGAAAGAAAAATTCATCCTCTGACTCTCACCCCAGCGGGGAGAAAGAGAGCAAGAGTATATGCAGGCACCTTGAGAGATTGGCCAGGAAAGGAATGGAGTGTGGGAAGGGCAGAGCAGACAGTGGATGCCCCTAAGACAGAGAACAGGATAGAGTTTGGCCATTTTAGGAAGAGCAGATGGTACTGAATGCGAGTTTGTGTGCCCAACGCACAGCGAGGCCAAACCAAAACCTCGGAGTTTGGAGCAGAGAAAGGTTTATCACAGGGCCATGCAAACCATGGGGTTTGCTCGTGCCCCCAAAACCCCAAGCTCGCTGAAGGATTTCAGGAAAACATTTTTAAAGGCAAGGTTGAGGGAGGGGCGTTGTTGGTTGTTGCAGACTTCTTGGTGTAGGAATCCTTTGTTCTTGTAGCTGTCCACGTAGGTAGGTCAGGTCACAGTGTTCCTGTAAACCTCCTACAAGACAAGTGTTATTCTCTGTTCTGCAACTGATAATATAAATGGAAAAGTGTATGTACCCTGAAAGGTCAGAGCTTTGAGAATGGGCTGCCCTATGTATTTCAGGCTATAGGCAATATTCTTAGCTTGAAGCAAAAGCAATAGAATACAAAGGTTAAAGTAAAAGAAACAGATCTAATATGGAGTCAGATTTATTCTTCTGTATTACACAGACACTGGCCTCACCCTTGCAGCAGACTTCTGAGGCACCACCTCAGAAGTGTGTGCCTGGTTACCTGGCAACCTTACGGTAGCACCTGGAATTGAGCACTGGGGCTCCTCTGAGCTGCAGCAAAGGCCTCTGTACCCACCTAGTCCAGAAACAGTAAAGCTTCCTGCCTTTCAACAAGCATAGCGGTGGTGGCCAGCGTGGAGTAAAGATCTCCACATTTGGGGGCAACCTAGGATGAGTATTAGGAAAAACTGTGAAAGACTGAAATGGGCAAAGAACAGTTACTAGGTGTCATGTCTTTCATTACCTCTGAGCTATTTTACAATTCTGTACTTGTAGAAAACGAGTAGTATTATGGGTTGAATTGTGTTGCCTCAAAAGATACATTGTAAGTCCTAACCCTCAATACCTCAGTGTCACTGCAGGTATTATTAGTTAAGATAAGGTCATACTGGAGTACGGTGGGCCCTTAATCTAATATGACTGATGGCCTTATAAAAAGAGAAAAGACATAGAAATAGAGACACATAAAGGGAGAACGACATGTTGTGATGGAGGCGGAGGTTGAAATGCTAAAGCTGCAAGCCATGGAATGCCAAGAATTGTCAGCAAACCATCAGAAGCTGGGGAAGACAAGAAGGATTCTGCCCTACAGCATCAGAGGGAGATTGGTCCAGCCAACATCTTTTTTTTTTTTTTTTTTTTGCGGTACGCGGGCCTACTCACTGCCGTGGCTGGCCTCTCCCGTTGCAGAGCACAGGCTCCGGACGCGCAGGCCCAGTGGCCACAGCCCACGGGCCCAGCCGCTCCGCGGCATGCGGGATGCGGGATGCGGGATCCTCCGGGGCTGGGGCACGAACCCGCATCCCCTGCATCGGCAGGCGGACTCCCAACCACTGCGCCACCAGGGAAGCCCCAGCCAACATCTTGATTTTGGACCTCTAACCTCCAGACTGTGAGACAATAAATTTCTTTAAGTCACCTAGTTTGTGGTACTTCTTATGCAGCCCTAGGAAACTAATATAGGTTGTAATGCAAATGACTCTTGTCCACTGAAATGCAAATGAATTTTGTCCAGTGAAACACAGCTGATTATCTCCCAGTGGATATTGACCAGTTTTATATCTATTTGTAAATCCATTTCAGCATTCCTGATGGCCTGTATCTGTGTGTGGTTTTTAAAATTCTCCTTTGAACCTGTGGTAACATCTGATTTCCTCATTAATTAATGAGTTAAATAAAATCTTTCACATTGTTCATTTTATATTTACTGAATCATGATTTTACCTTTATTTAAAAACTTTCTTAACAAGGGGAAAGGCTCCTCAAAACGTTCCCAAGATGAAGCTTCTTTTTACCATGGTCACAGGCAGACAGAGTCATTTAATTCCACTTAGAAAATAGGAGTAATGAGACAATGATTGCACCCAATGTAGAGGAATAGATTCAAACCCACAGCATGGAGAAATTGGGTCCAGTGGGCAGAGAGTTACCTGAAAGCCTAACTCAGAAGCCGTTGGTTTGTTTTATTTAGTTTTGATTCCCAAAGAACAGTTTCATTAGTTATTATTGGCCTTACCCCTTTAAATCTGTCTTTTTTATCCAAAGCTTCATTAAATCTCCACTGGACCAGCCCCAGAGCGTCTTTGAGACTAACTCCATTTGCCATCATCAAGGAACTCAGAACTAAGTGCTAAATACAATACCTGTCACCAAGTAAGAATTCAGTGCTTATTGAAGATTTCCTCAAAAAGGGAGATGAAACATACATCACTAGCTATGGAGGACTGGTAAGTCAGGTTTTAATTATATTATTATATAACAATGTTACCAAGCAAGCAAAACATTTTATGAATCTCTGTAGGTAGAAGTTCTATACATTATTTAAAAATCATAGTGCAGCTATGCAATAGAACATTTTACTAGAATAAAGAGACTAAACTGGAAATACATAAAATTAGTAGTTTTTTTTAAAACAAGCCAGACAGGGCTTCCCTGGTGGCACAGTGGTTGAGAGTCCGCCTGCCGATGCAGGGGACACGGGTTCGTGCCCTGGTCCGGGAAGATCCTACATGCCGCGGAGCGGCTGGGCCCGTGAGCCATGGCCGCTGAGGCTGTGCGTCCGGAGCCTGTGCTCCGCAACAGGAGAGGCCACAACAGTGAGAGGCCGGCATACCGCAAAAAAAAAAACAAAAAACAAGCCAGACAGCAATTATATATTTGAAAAAGACTGTACCTTGTCTGAAAATGAAGAAACTATAGCAGGCCTAGGCAAAATTCTATTTCTATAATTTGTGTTTCCTTGCGTTTTCTTTAGTACTTTTCCTCCTCTCCCTCCTGAGGATACCCATAATGCTCAGCCTGTACCCTCAAAGGAGTCTTTGCTCCTACAGTCCATTATCCCTTTTTAAATAGCAGCTTTTAAATAATTGTTATAAAATAAACATGTAAATTCATGCTAAGGTGAGAATGACTAACAACACACAATGAATTATCACTTTGGGGGAATATTTACATTTTAGTGAGGACAATTTAATCCAGTAAGCACTTGGGAAATATCCTCCATGTCCAGCATTATGTTATTGCTGTGAGCTCTATGTGATAGAGTCTTGCTTCTGGCATAAGTGACCTAAAGTTAGGCTGAGTTTATAGCCCACTTGATCCTTCTGACCTAAACAAAACTCAGTCTTCTCCGCACAAGCAGTTCCTCATCCTCCATCTCAATAAATAATATCCAGCATCATTCAGGCACTCAAACCAAAAACCTAGGGTGGTGTTCATGATCCTTCCTGCGACTCACCCTCTACATCTAATCCATCAGTCAGTGTCTTCTCTGCCTCCAAAATATATGCCAAGCCCATACACTTCTCTCCATCTCCTAGTCTAAGCCACCATCATCTTATAACTGGACTAGAAGTGTCCTTGCAACTGGTCCCTGATTCCCTGCCTGCCCCTCTACAATCTGTCCTCAGCAGCCGGAGCAGCCTCCTGAAAACTAAAATTATGTCATGGCACTCTCCTCTAATGACTTCCCATTGCACTGGACATAAAATCCAGGCTTACTACCTTGACCTCAAGGCCCTGCACGATCAGGCCCCACCACCTCTCTGACCTCATCTTCTGTCTTTCTTGCCCTTGCTAACTCTGCTCCAGCCGTACTGTTTTACTTTCAGTTCTCTGAATAAGCCAAACTTGTCCTGCCTCAGAGCCTTTGCACTTGCTTTTCCCTTTGCCTGGAAAGACCTTACCTGGGCTTGCCACATGATTGGCTTCTTGTATCATTCAAGTGGCAGCCTAAATGTCACCTCCTCAGAGAGCACCCTCATAATTAAAGAGCCCCTCCTAACTGCGCTCTGCTGCACCACCTTTTTAGTTACTCATCACGCTTGGCACCATTTAGACCCCCTTGCTTGGTTATCCGTCTCCCCACATGCCCACTGTCCTATAAACTCCCACTAGAATGCCAGCTCTGTGCAAGCAAGGCTATTGCCTCTGTTGTTCCTTGTTATATCCCAGTTTATATCAAGCACAGAGAAAGTGCTCAGTAAATACTCACTGAATGAAGAGGCAAGATAGAAGATTTGGGGGAGAAGTCCTTCGTGGCACCTTTTAAATTACACCTGTCTCTGCAGTCAGTTCCTTTAGTGGGCAAGCTCAGCCAGCCCTATGTGGAAGAGAGATTTCAATGATATCTTCCAAGTACAGGTAGTTTTAGAAACTACAAGGAAAGAAAATACAATAGACATAGTTCCAGGTAATAAACAGAAAGTCATGCAGGAAGTATTGTGTGAAAGGATGGTCAGAGTCACCATTCCGGATAGAGAAGGAAAGAAAAACGTCACCAGGACCTCACTCAATTCAAGAAGAACATCAGGAATATCTTCTGTTTTGGATGCTCCAAAAAGGAAAGAGATTAGAAAATAACCCTCAGGAAGTTGGGAGTTTGCTTTAACATTACTTATGAAAAGGACTAGAAAAGAGAGTGGTACAGATCAACTGACCCAAACTCCCCCCATACAAAGACTATTCAAAACTCATTTGACTCATCTGACAACAAAGACAAATATGATATCATTTATGTGTGGAATCTACTAAAAAATGATACACGTGAACTTTTTTACAAAACGGAAACAGACTCACGGATCTTGAAGTCAAATGTATGGTTACCAAAGGGGAAATGTGGAGGGAAGTGATAAATTAGGAGTTTGGGATTAATGTATAAACAAACACTACTATATATAAAATAGATAACTAACAAGGACCTACCATATAGCACAGGGAACTCAATATTCTGTAATAACCTATATGGGAAAAGAATCCGAAAAGAATGGATGTGTGTGTGTGTATAACTGATCACTTTGCTGTATACCTGAAACTAACACAACATTGTAAATCAACTATACTCTAAAAAAGATGTTTAAAAAACTCATTTGATGAGAGTTATATTGGGCTGCTAAGGTGGGTGGGGAGAGCAGCTTAAAAATTGAACTTCATCCACAGGAAGCAAGAGAAAGTGCCCCCCCAAAAGGTAAACAAGAATTAAAGAAGGTGATATGAAATGATCCTTTAAATGCCTCAAAGCGCCTAATAGCTTTTACATTGGAGTCAATGACGATTTGACTGCCACAATGTAAAAAAGTTGCTCAGGAAGACATAAGAAAAGCAGGGCAACTCAGACTTTTCTGTTTTGGTCTAAGGAGGAAAGTAGTCCTATTTCCAAATAGTCTGGAAGAAGTATACAACTATTAACAATGACCACCATGACAAAGGACCAAGAATACTCTGGGAACCACACTACAGTTCCCTTCCTCGCATTGCTGAGCATGGAAGGGGTGGGACCTGAGCACTTATGGGAGAGCCCATGGACCTGTGGTGCTGTAGCCCCTGTGATCCCGTAGGAGATGAGTGAATAATTGGACTTGTTAACAGCCCTGAATGATCTGTGCTGCTTATGTCAACTTGAAAGGTATTAGACCAGATTCCCCACCAAAGGTTATTAAAAAGTATAGACAGAGGAGTGGCTCTGAATCAGGACACAGACTGTGCACATGGCGAAGTACATCTCTGGGCTGAGAGCTGAAGCACCGTGGAACAACTAGGGACTTGGGCCAAATCCCAGTTCTGCCCCTTATTAACTCTGTGGCCTTGGGCAAATTCCTTAAGATGACCATGCCTCCAATTACTCATTTTTAAAATGGTGATAGTGATACTGACATCACAGGTTACAGTGAAATTAAAAGAAGTTTTATATATATGTTTTTACGTGTGATAAGGCCTAGCACACAGCAGGAGTTTAGTAAATAGTAGTTCCCCCCTTCTCTCTTCCATCATGGGGATTTGGGCTGGACTCACTTTTAAATGTTCTGAAAGAGGCTGGTGATAAAAGCTCTTTTGGCTCCCTACATGCCAAACTCACAAATACACTGTAAAATGACTTCATGAGGCCATGGAAGGAGAAGAAAGGAATTAGATTATATCTAAAGTAGGCAGGTGTAGGCCATGAGAATTCATGCTGGGAGAGTTCCCCAAGGTGCCTGGTCACTGGCTGAGTCCAGCCGTGCACTGGCAGGTGAAGAACAACTTATTCCAAGGTCACAGTTCTGATCCAAAATAGTCATAACAGCAACATCTCTCATTAAATAGTGCTTTCTCTATGCCAGGTAGGATTCTCAGCACTTAACATATATTATCTCATTTAATCCTTACAACAATCCTACCAGACAGGAACTACTCTTATCTCCATTTTACAGATGAAGAAACTGAGGCACAGAGAGGTTAAGTGACGTGTGCCTAAACCTACTCTGTTCCCAGTACCATTCTGTGACCTCTCCTAGCTGCTTGTTTTCTAGAACCTAGTTTAATAACAAATATTTCTAGAGAGCCCCACGCCTTAGAACACTTGTTCGAATTTGCAATATCCATTAAAATTTAAATGCTCATACCTTTGACCCAGCAATTGCTTTCCTAGGAATATGGCAGTAATCACTCAAATATGTAAAAATACCATAACACAAAGTTATTTGTTGCAGCTTTGTTTCAAAAAGTTAAAAATTGGAAACAAGCTAGAATAAAACATTGGAAACAAGCTAAAATGACTACCACTATGAAATGGATTAAAGTATGGGGCACCCATGCAGTTAGGATCCTATGGAGGCATGAAAAAGAATGGTAGCTAGCCCTCTAGGCACTGACCTGGAAAGATGTCACAATGTATGAAGTGAATGAAACAAGAGAAAATATAGCATGTAGAATGATCTTGCTTTTTCAATTGTATTACATGTTATTAGCCAGAGAGGGAGAAAAAAATCTGGAGTATAACCAAGCTAGCCCCAGTGGTTATTTCTAGAAATTTTGCTTTCCATTACATATTCCTTTTATATATGTTTTTTACAATGAGAATGTATTGATTTTTTATATTAGAGGAAATAGAGACTTGTATCCTTAGGCCTGTACTTTGTCTCATTTGATCCTGCGGCTACCCTGGGAGGTACATAAAACAGAAGAAACTGAGGCTCAGAGAGGCAAAATGACTTGCCCAAGGTCACCTGGCTGTCAGAGGAATGCCCCAGTCATCCATTCCGGTATACCTTACCCAGCAGTCAGTGCTACGGTATTGTACTATTTAATACATCCTTGAATTACACCTTTAGCAGTAGCACTAGCCCACCCTTGTACAGAGTCATGCTGCAGCTTTACCTGGAAAAGTGCATAAGATTTCTGTGGTTACACCTCAAGGAAGATGTAAAAGAGTTGGAAACCAATCAGCGAGTAGAAACCAAAACAGTACTATTTCTATACAATAGAGAAGGCTAATGGATGTTAGCCAAGAGTGTCTAAGACTAAAGTTTAGAAACCATGAAAGAAACAGATGCACGGATCAGCAATCTGTTCTCTAAATCCCAAAACTCTGAAGTATGAAGATGTGATTTAATGTTTCAAAGTACTAGCTTTTGGTTCAATACAAGGTAAATACTATCTGCAGAAAACATTACACCAAAGTTGACATAAAATGAGAGTAAAAGTAATCGACATTTATATCAATTCATAAATTATAGCTCAACTGTGTAACCTGGGAATCCAGGGCCAGGCCTGACTTGCCACAAAATATCCCACAGAGTCAAGGAAGACAGAATTTGGGGCTGTGGGCCACTGGCATGACTCAATGCCACATTTATGATTATCATTTTATTCCTTTTTCATTCCCTGAGAGCCATGAGACATCTTTTCTAATATTTTAAATCATGTGCTTTGGGTTTAGATTTCTTTCTTCAAAATAGATTAAGCTATTTGAATTTGCTTTCGTGTCACTGCTTCAGACAACATCTTATTTTACCCATCATATGGCCAATTGCTCTCGTATTTGGCATTCAGCAAATCTCGACCTTCAGTTATTTTCCTCTTGGATATTTTCATTTAATAATTGTATTTTCAAAAGTTACTCTCAAAATTGAGCACATCAGAGTTAACAATATCATCATTCTAAAGATTCAGGCCACACTTTATTTTACATCCAGTTTTTGTTTGTTTAAAGATAATCTAGTCTTACTTAAATCCACATATCCAAAACCATGCCTGGAGGCTTCCCTGATGGCGCAGTGGTTAAGAATCTGCCTGCCAAGGCAGGGGACGTGGGTTTGAGCCCTGGTCCGGGAAGATCCCACATGCCGCGGAGCAACTAAGCCCCGTGCATCACAACTACTGAGCCTGCGCTCTAGAGCCCGCGAGTCACAACTACTGAAGCCTACGTGCCGAAAGCCCATGCTCCGCAACAAGAGAAGCCACCGCAATGAGAAACCTGCACACCACAACAAAGAGTAGCCCTTGCTTGCCGCAACTAGAGAAAGCCCACATGCAGCAGTGAAGACCCAACACAGCCAAAAAAAAAAATTTTAAGTACCTATCTTTCATGCTTTTTGCCAAAATTAAAAATAATATGCACAGCTCCTACCATGGTACTTGGCACAAAGCAGATGATAAATAGGTGATAGAATGAGATGGATAACAATTTTTTATTCTTAAAAAGAGTCTCCATGGGCTTCCTTGGTGGCACAGTGGTTGAGAGTCCGCCTGCCGATGCAGAGGACACGGGTTCTTGCCCCGGTCCGGGAAGATCCCACATGCCGTGGAGCAGCTGGGCCCGCGAGCCATGGCCACTGAGCCTGCGCGTCCGGAGCCTGTGCTCCACAACGAGAGAGGCCACAACAGTGAGAGGCCCGCGTACCGCAAAAAAAAAAAAAAAAAAAAAAAGAGTCTCCTTATAAACAATATGAAGCATACACAAAAGTGTAGAAAGATAGGTAGATGATAAATAGATATACACACATACACACACATATACAGTATACATATAAACTCTAATGGCCCTGTGTCTGTTTTTGTATGACTCACAGGCTAATGGCTTTACATTTTTTAATGGTTGAAAAAAATCTAAAGAATAATACCTCATCACATTTAAAAATTATATATAAGTTAAGTTTATGTCCCTAAGTAAAGTTTTATTGGAACATAGTCATGCACATTCGACGAGCATGACTACAGTGGTAGTTGTGACAGGGATTATACAGCCCTCAAAGTCTAAAATATCTACTATCTGGCCCTGGAAAATTGGAAATTTGTAGACCTCTGACTTAAGAAATAGAAAGATACCATTATCTTTGAAGCCTTGGGGTATCCATCCCTCCTGATTGCCTCTCCCTCCCTCCTTCCTTCCCACAAAGAGGTCACCTTTCCTGAATCATGTCTTGTTACTTTGTTTTCATTTTCAGTTTTAATGTCTGTTTGCTAAGCAGAATTTCACTTGGTTTTGCCTGTTTTTGACCTTTGATGAAAGAATTCATGCTTGCCTTTTTTCTCTTGCTGTGACTTTCCATTTTTCACTCAGTAATGTTTTTGAGATGCATCCATGTTGACCTGTGTAGCTGTAGTTCATTCATTCCATTCCACTGCCAAATACTCTTCTATTGTATGAGTATACCACAACTTAAGTGTTTATCCATTACCCTATTGGTGGTCATTTGAATTGTTTCCAGATCTTTGCTGTGAACATTCTTCTGCATGGCTTCTAGTGCACAGGTACAAGAGTTTCTCAGGATTTATCTAGGAGTAGAATTCCTGGGTATGCAAACTTAGGTAATGGCAACATGTTTTCTGAAGTAGTTGTACCAATCTGTTCTCTCATCCGTATATCAGAGTCCCCATTGTGCCGCCGCACTAAACATTGTGAGACTTTCAAATTTTTGCTAACTTGGTGGATGTAAATAGTATCTCACTGTGGATGTAATTTCCATCTCATTGATTATTAAGACGGTTAAACATCTGTTTATACTTTTTCTATAGAATTCCTATTTGTGTCCTGTACCTATTTTTCTATTTGCAATTTACCTTTTTCTGTTTTCCTCTTAGGCAGACAGTGTATATTCTAGATGCTAACCTTTTGTCAGTTGTATGTGTACAAATATCTTCTCCCAATTTGTGACATATATTTCCCATCTTTTTATAGAATCTTTTTTTTTTTTTTTTTTTTTTTTTTGCGGTACATGGGCCTCTCACTGTTGCAGCCTCTCCCATTGCAGAGCACAGGCTCCGGACGCGCAGGCTCAGCAGCCATGGCTCACGGGCCCAGCCACTCCACGGCATGTGGGATCTTCCCGGACCGGGGCACGAACCCGTGTCCCCTGCATCGGCAGATGGACTCTCAACCACTGCGCCACCAGGGAAGCCCTATAGAATCTTTTGATGGGCATAAGTTCTTAATTACAGTGGAGTAAAATGCATTCATCTTTTCCATTATGGCATGCTTTTTTAGTCAAAACTCCTGATGCATCTTTTGTAATTGGTAAGCCATTCCTTTTCCCGCAGCTTATGTACCATCAAGGTTAAGGCATGAGGTTTAGTGTCCCAGGGAAGAAAAGGGCAAATCTCATTTAGAGTAAAGAAGGAAAGCAGAAGGAAATGATATAAGGACATAAGGGAAGGTTCCCACCAGGCAGAATGAGGAACCTGAAGTCCTTCCGGAAGTGATGATAATAGAGATTTGGAAAGAAACAGGTAAAGAAAAGACTGTACCTGAATCTCTCAAAGACTAAGCACTGCCTCTCCCGGACCTCACACTGGCCATAATATTATTGTACAGAATAAGAGGAAAGCTGAAAGTAGATGGGGCTTGTGCCACTGCTTCTCCAGGACTGTGGGAGAAAGCCACTTCACAGGGTATCCCTTTGCCAAAATGGGGCAGAAGGCACCCTGAGCCTCTCCTTGCTCCCTCGTAGCCTGATAGGAATTCATATGATACAGTGTGCTCTCCACTGGTTGATACAGAAGCTAGTTGACCACTGAGCACCAAAAGGACTGCCATAGTGCTGGCATGGCTGGTGTCAAAGTGATCCATAGCAGAGACCACAGAATAGACACTCCAGGCCAGTATCTGATGGAGAACAAGGAAGAGAATCAGAGTATCTGCAGAGCCAGCTAGGGCCAGTGTGACACTTAGTCAGCAAAAAGTCTACCAGCTCGTGATCAAGCTGAGATTGGCCGTGAGTTATGTCAGCTGCAGACTTCAACATCCTGCAGATGCCAGCAGAATGCCGGGCAACAAGGTGGAATAATGTGCAATTCTGAGGAGGCCAGTGCAGGTGCAGACAACAGCACAGGACCATCACATGAACTAGCCATTTTCCCCAGTGGCCATGAGACACATAAGCCTTCCCTATACCTGACACAATTTTGGAGAGAGAAGGGAGGAAAGCTTTGAAGAGAGAGAAACAGCTCTGATAAGGGAATTGATTCTTGAATTTGACTGACTAAAGACCAAGCCGACATAAAGAGTTATGTTTCATTAGCAAGTTTAAGGAACTCCTTCTCACCCATGCACACAGCCATCAGCAAGATGGGACCCTGAGACTGAGATGAGGGCAGTTAGAGAAAACAATAGAAAGCTACTTTTTCAAAAAAGAAAAAGAAAAAAAAAGCTACTTTTTCTTTTCTACACATTTGAGAGCTACAATGTACAATTCTACTCTGCTTCAGTGATTATTAGTATTATTATTGTGGTCCTTATTGTTTATGGGGCATCCAGACATGCAAAAAAAGATTACAGTGCAGTCTAAATACAGTTATAGAGCTATGTACTATATACACAGAGTCCACAGGGGAAATTAGCTACATATCTTAGTTTTCTATTGTTGTGCAACAATATTACCACAAACTAAGCAGGTTAAAACACACATTTATTACCTCAGAGGTTCTGTAGGTCAGGAGTCAGGACATGGCTTAATTGGGTCCTCTCTAAGGCTTCAATCAAGATATTGGCCAGGGATGGATCCTCATTCAAACATTCAACTGGGGAAGGATCGGTGTCTAAGCTTATGTGGTTGATGGCAGCATTCCATTCCTTGTTGGGTGTTGGACTGAGGGCTTCAAATCCTTTTAGGCTGTCAGCCAGAGGCCGCCCTCAGTTCCTCACCACACACACCTCCCCAGCATGGCTGCTTACTTCCTCAAAGCCAGCAAGGGAGATGTGACAAATCTTATGTAACATCATGCAAGTGACTTCCCATCACCTTTGCTGTATTTTATTTGGTTAATCAAGTCACAGGATCTTCCTACACTCAAGGGGAAGGAATTTCAGAAGGGCATAGATACCAGGAGACAGGATCAGGGGAGCTACCTTAGAGTCTGTCTGCCATACTACAAGGTGAGTGGGTGGGAGAGATCATGCTAGATGTAACCTCTCAGAGGAGACACAATGTGAGCTGGCTTTTGAAGAAGGGTAAGGGCCCAGAAATTGCTTGGCAGCCCCAGAACCTAGCAGTACCTAGCCCCAGAGGAGACAACAATAAACGTTTGTGAATGAATATCGACATCAGGAGAAAAGCCTGGTCACCCTGGTAAGAAAGAAGACTGTGTTCTACATAGGACAAAAGCAAGAAAAATATTTGTCAACTGTCATCTCAATAGCAATAAGTAACATTAAAGACTTTCCAAAGGTTTTAAAATAGGAGGGGCCACTGCATTAATGGCTCAGCAAGCCTCACCAGGAAAGTGCAATGAACGTCAAGGGCACTAAAAGGACGGGAGATGATCTAATGCAGGAAGCTCCCCAAATACTATATTTATACAAATGATAAATAGGTTTCAAGAAAGGGGAAACCAACTAATGTTGATGTCTAGAGAAATAAATAATACTACAACTTCCCACTGCAGTAGCATCTTTCATCTGGGATCCTAAAAAGCTTTAAGAGTAATTAAATTTGGGTGCTGCATAAAAGTACATCCATTTTTTAAAACAAAAATATGGATTGTATGCCCATAATCAGAATTAGCACATAACGCTCTCAAAGATAACAAAGTGCAACCTGGATGGCAGTTTATTTTGAAGAATGTTTTGTAATTGTTTCCAAGTTTCTAAATTCATAATTAGCTGAGTCAAAAGAAATGCAGGGTGTGGCCACATTTTTTTCTGCACATCCAAAAAGAGGCATCAGTTTTAGCTCAGGCAGAGTATGGAGGAACTGATGGTTAGAAATATTCCAGATGGAAAACTGCCGTGCTTGACAGGAAGCAGGCTGCTGGTGGAGAGGAGGCTTCAGCAAAGCTGCATAGAAGTAGTAGTTACAGGTTTACCAGGGGGCGAGCCCAAGTCAGTCTGTTACTCTACACCTAAGAAGCATATTTTGGAAGAATTCAGGCATGACAATGACTCATAGCAGCACAACTGATGGACAATGAAAGCGAGTGGGTATTCTCATAAATGTAGAAATAATCAGACTTGTGCAGTAGTCATGTTGTTTGGTGGTGTCTAAAGTCTACTGGCAATCAGCAAAGTTGGCTGTTTCCATTTTCCAGCAAATAGTTAGGAAGATTCTGGAGGGATTCCAAATACATGAAATGGGTACAAAACCATATGGACCGGGGAACAGCTGAGTTACTGTTATGTTGAAGTGTGGTCACAGCTTGACTTATTTGAAAATATTGATACCAGTCATTGAAGGTGGACAGTAGCCTCGAGCTCTCTGTAAAGTCATGCTTTACATTTGACGATAACACTAATGGCATTCGTAAAGCATCTGGTATGTGTCTAACCCTTCTTGGCTTTGAAGTATTATTATTCAAGTGCTCCTGTGTCTTAAAAGCTCTATGTTTATCATGTCATTTCTACATCCAAAACATGTAAGTCCAGTTTTAGTTGTGTTGGAGCAAGCCCTGTTCCTGGCTGGTGATCCCAGTATGCTTCAGTATTTTGCCATCCTACCATTTTATGTAAAATGAGGTTCCCGGGGCAATGTTGAATCCACTCAAAACCTGGGGTTTCTTTGGGAAGTCTCTCAGGGAAGCTGACACCCCTGCTGAGATGCTTAGTGGTTGAGACAGGCAGTTTCATTCCCCCAAACGCAAGTATAATTCACTCCCTTCCATTTTCTACTTTTCTTTCAAAAGGTGTCCATCAGTTTTGCTGTTTCAGCAACGGGAGGTGGAGACAGCTTTCAGTCTCCAGTTTTCTAGATGATAGCACAGGACCATCATGTAAATAAGTGGTACAAAAGCATAGAGCACCTTGACCATCATTCTGTTCAGAACAGAGCTCTGCCACATCTGTAAAAAGGCCCATCATCTTGTGAGCTTGAGTGACAACTGTCCTTGTATATAAAGAGGATATGAAAGGATTAGGAAAATAGACACCATTTATTCGTTCACTCCTACCAGAAGAAATGGCTTCTGAGAGTGAATTAAAATAATCTGAAGAAATACTACTAAAGGTTAGACAGGGAGACAGTTATGACTGGGGCAAGATACTAAGTGAAGGGTCAGTCAAGTCCCAGATTTGATTTATCAATGTGGAGTTCTGGATGGGCATCTGATACAGAAAGACAGAGAACCATAGCTTCAGAACCTGTTACGGATCTGGACTTAGCCCTAGGGCCATGCCTGTCTCCAAAGTGTTCAAGCCCTATTTGTTCTATAAGATCCACCTGCCACTGACACCTTCACGAGGTTTCTCATCTATCAGTAGTCCACCTTTCTCTGAACTCCAACAGTTTATATGTACCTCCTTTGAGACACTCATCCCTATGTCCATTCTATTTTAGCAGTTTATGCACATGTCATATCTTCTTTCCAATTAACATGAGGCCCCTAGCACTGTGCCTTACACATAGTAGGTGCTCAGTAAATACCTTGGAATGAATTAACTTTTTGATACTGATTAAAATACACTGGCCTTTCATCCCACCACCTCCAGTTCTAACTTATGAGGTGACACCTTTGTGCTTGGGAGAGCTGCCACACTGCTAAATACTTTTGGATATATTGTGGTGTTCTTTCTGGAGACCAGATATACCCAGGTTTCAGCCCAATTTCAGTTTTTAGAAATGGGATCAAGACCACACTTTCCAGAAATAGATGAGTCTCGGTCACAGCCCCTGGTATCCTGCTTTGTAATGATCTTAAGCCTCTTTCAGGTGTGCCTATTCTATATGCACAATTTCATAAGCTCTCCAAGGACAGCATTGTGTCTATTTTGTTGGTGTAATTGTTGCTCACACATACTGCCTTCCTGGTAAGGTTCTCTGCCCACACTAGGCAAACACTATCAGTTGACAAAGAATATCATTTTACTTTAACACAGTTAGACATGAAGCACTCCATTCCAAGAAATCCCTTGAAACAGTAGCTGCTGAGTTAGTTCATCAGACTCAACACACACACCTTTACCTGCGTCCTCAGTCCATACAAGTCACAGGGTTCATTTCCCCCCTGCCTAGAGGCAACAGTTTCAATCATTTTTTTTCCAGAAAGGAAAAAAAAGAAAGACACACACACACACACACACACACACACACACACACACACACACACGCAAAAATTGGTTTTCCATTTGCAAGCTGAAGATGGCAATGAGGGGATTTTCTTTGTTGAAAATAACCTGATACGGCTTCCCTGGTGGCGCAGTGGTTGAGAATCCGCCTGCTGATGCAGGGGACACGGGTTCGTGCCCTGGTCCGGGAAGATCCCACATGCCGCGGAGTGGCTGGGCCCGTGAGCCATGGCTGCTGAGCCTGCGCGTCCGGAGCCTGTGCTCCGCAACAGGAGAGGCCACAACAGTGAGAGAGGCACGTGTACCGCAAAAAAAACAAAACAAAACAAAAAACCTGATAGGCAACTTTCTCCATCTAGGTAAGCTATCCATTCCCATGAGTTCTTTGCTCCTTCCTCTACAAGAATCCATTTACTCTGGTTCATTTATAGAAGGTTGCTGTGGTTTTTCCAGGAAACTACTGCCTGACAGAAGAGGTGAATTTTCTTGTGTACAAAATTAAGGACGATTTCTACAGAAACAGACATAAGAGTCTATTAGCCATATTAATATCTTTTTGATACCTGGGCTTTCCCAACAACAGTTAAGTGTTGCCAAACTAGCTTTACTTTGTGTTGGCAGAGCACACATCATAATATATAGTTCTTCTTGTCTTGGCAATAAGGCTGGCGCTCTCCTGCCAGAATCGACTCTAAAGGAAATGGCCAAGAGACAATAAGCCCATTCAAGTGCATTAGCAGTGTCTCCAGTGGGGATTTTTCAATTTTTAAATTGATACAAACTTTAAAACCACCCTATTTTAAGTAGGGGAAGATTTATTTTCCAAAAGAAGATGTTATATTTACCAATATATTTCTGACATCTGTTTTCAACAAGATATATTATATTGCCAGGTTATTGGGGCGAAGGTGGCTAGAAAAAAGAGAGAGAGAGGCATCTCCCTTTCAGAAGGATATAAATGCATGTTGTAATTGATTGGCTGCATTCAGTCAGCAGTTTAATTTGTGGGGCTTAAGCACTTACATAAACTTACATTACTGCTAAGCTATTGTCCCCCTGGTTACACACATTTTGTTTATGACAACAACATGTCTGTGAGTGAATTAAAAATTATAATTTCTAGCGGCAAACCTTATACCCTTCAAAAACCAAACCAAAAAATCCTTGAAGAACCACCTATAAAAAGAAAAAACCTGTTTGCTAACACAAAATTTAATATTTACCAGAGTTGGAAAAATCCTACTTAGAGGGAAAAAAAAAAGGAGGAGATGAGTATTTCTGGTTGCATGAGGCTGTAGAATTTCAGGTAAACTCACCAGGTACTTGTAGACGATACTGAATTCTAGAGAGAGTCGAAGAGCCCCCTGCTGGCTGAAAAAGGAAGAGCCATGAATGGGCACCAGGGCAGTCATTTTGAGACATCCCCGTTTTCCCGTTTCATTCATGCAGCAAATATGTGTTGAGGCTTGCTATGTGCCAGACACTGTTCTAGGCTCTGGGCATAACATGTTAAACAAGACAGACAAAGTCTTTTCCTTCTTGGAGCCTTTACATTGTACAAGGGGAGACAGAAAACAAATAAATATGCAATATCATGTCAAGTAGGGATAAGTACTATCAGAAGAGCTGTGACTTACAACACAGTAGGGAGAGGAAGTAGAGAGTCATGAGAGGAGGATGCTATTTTGGACAGAAGACTGAACATCTGAACTGAATGAAGCTAAGGAGGAAGTGGGAGGAAGATCTGTGGGAGGAGCATTCCAGACAAGGCGCCAAGCGAGGTGGGCTGCTCTGGGCCTGTTAGCAATCCAGCCAGAAGGCCACGCGGCTAGCGAGTGGGTTAGGAGACGAGCCCAATGATACAGAACCTTGCATGGTAGGAAATTTGGATTTCACAGGAATCCACTGCAGAGTGTTGAACAGAGAATTAAGTGAATCTGCTTCTCACTTTAAATAGGTCATTCTGTGTACAACAAGGAGAATTAACTGCACCTGTGAAATCTGAGCAGCCCATTAGGAGGCTATTTACATGCTATTTCAAACAATTCAATCCATGAATTTTAGCAGATTCCTGCTATTTACAATGAGGTTCAAAGAATAAGAGATGATCTCTGCCCTCAGAGAGCTTTCAACCAACTTGGGGAAGTACGATAGACACACATTAAATTAAATTCACAAGAGCTAGGAGGCAGTGAGTGTTTGCTGAGTGGTGTAGGCAAAAATGATGGTGATGAAGATGGTGAAGCTCATGCCCTCAGCAGCCAAGCACCAGCTTGAGGCAGTTTAGCCTAATGGGTAAGAGCACAAGCCCTGGAGCTGGGCTGCTGGAGTTCTTAATGCTGGCGCTACCACTTACTAGCTGTGTGACCTCGGGCATGTTACTAACTTCTCTGTTCTTCAGTTTTCTCATGTGTAGAATGGGTCTAATGTCCCTATTTCATAGGATTGTTACAAGAAATAAATATCTTAATATTATGTATAAAGTGCTTAGATCAATGCCAGGCACTTTATAAATGCTACATAAATGGCAGTAATGTCTTTAAAATCACACTTTTATTATCTTTATTGTTGCAGTAGTCCAGCTGTGATGTGATGACTTGAACAAATATCAGCTGTGGCAGTGGAATAAAAAGGGGCATCTAGTTTAATGACGATAAGATGGTAAATGAGCTGTATGAAGGGGTTCAAAACGAGTGTAGATTTCAAGCATGACAATTAGGAAAAGAGTAAAATGGGGAGAAAATGAGAAGTCAGGAAGGGGAATTGGTTTGAGAGACAGGCACGTTTGATTTGAGGCATGCTGAGTTTGAAGTGGACAGGCAATTAGGGCTGCCAGACGAGCTCAGGAGAGAGAGAAGGGCATCCAGATGGGTTTGGAATCCCTTGCTATGAGTGACATAACCAAGAGAGAAGGGGCTGAAAGAAGAGCTCTAAGAAGGAATCTCAGGAGACATGAGCATAATTATGGATTGGAAAGAGGCCAGTGAAAGAGAGGGAAGAATTAGAAGGCTAGCAAGAGAAGCGAATCATTGAGAAAGACGGAGAAGCTACTGCCAAATGCTACTACAAGGTAACGAATGACTAAATATGCCTTTGGATGAGGTAGCAATGAAGTTATTGGTAGAGTCATGGAAACGTGCAGGTCATCCTGAAGGCATCTGTTAAGTGTCAGTCAGGAATGCTGTGCCACCCAATTTCCCCTTCAGGACCCAAGGTTTTATTCCCCAGAGAAAGTTGCAGGCTGCCAGCTGCCAGCTGCCTCACTGAGGAAAGCCATCTTGTCTAAGGTCATGCCCCTTCCTGGGGCAGCTGACTGGTTGACCTGGAGTTATGAAGACCCAGTCCTTTCACACAAATATGGACAACTCAGAAGAGTCATCCCAGCTTCAGAGCTCGCCATGGAATCAGCTGAGACCAGCGTTGGGACTGCATCGTGGCCCAGCCTCTCCCTCACCCAGTCTTCCTGCCTTCCCTTCCCCACACAGGTGTTGTTGCTGAGAGCACCCCCAGTAAACTTCCCACAAGCTGCTCTCCATCTCACAGTCTGCTTCCCTGGGAACCCAACAGCTGCACTGTATTATGAAAGCCAGTAAAAATTAAAAAAGGAAGAGCTGGACACAAGGAAATCAGTATGTAAATAGTATTTAACAGATGAATGAAAACAGTTTCTAATAAATAGAAATTCTGAAATTTAAAGGGGTTAAATCTGAGGAAAGTTAGTAGGAATGGGCTTTTCTCCAGAACCCCAAACCCATCCAACTTGCAAAAATGAGATGGTACCATTTGCCTTTGGTGAGAACAAAGTGCTGGGTTTCATAACCCGATTGATGGTGCTGTCACGCGTACAACCTCACAATCTCTTTTCATCTCCACACCCTTGTCACTTTGCTGCCATCTGGAGAGAGGATTAATTTCATTTGTCCCCCAAGGAGATTAATGTATCGCATTGGATTCCCACACACAGAGGGATACCACTCCCCAACCCGCCAGCACTAATCTGGCTTCAGCAACTGCTGAAAGACTTCCCTGCCCTCATCCACCGTCAGGAATACAGTGATCTTCGAAAGTCACCCTCATTCTCTTCATAGCTGGGGAACATGGACGGGGTGCAAAAGCCCTTCCTGCTGCTCCCAAGAAGGAAGAACCTCTGAGAATCCTGAGACACTGTCGATGTTACGCCTTGCAAAGTTCCCTCTCGTATCGGGCTGTCCCACTAGACTTCCTAGGGCTGAGAGATCTCTCCGTGAGCCTAGTGGGTCTTCCCAGAAAACAATGGGGGTGGGGGCTAGGAGAGTAAATTACCCTTCTTATGTAAGAGAATGTGCTTTCACACAACTGGGTACACTGTCCAACCTCAGAGATGCTGTGAAAGGCTGCGATCGAGCCTGTTTGCTCCCCACTGTACCCCCGAGAACCCAGCGAGATGCTTAAATACATAGGAGGTGTTGACTGAATGAATGAATGAAAACCTGGTGAAGGTGAATTACGAATGAAGTAAACAAAATAACCAGCAAATGTAGATTATAAAGGCTGCCAAAGACAGCTTGACTGCATGTAAATCCTGACTAAATTGGGCCCCTTCCTATCACCTCAGTGTACATCAGTCCCTATAACTCTCTCAGCGATCCAGTTGCCCTTGGTAGATACTTAATAAAAACCCTTTGGACTGAGTTAAATTACAATGAGACCTTATTAGTGGGGTCCCAAATGCCTAGGCTCTTATAAAAAAAAAAGCATATTTATTGGTGCCAGTACCTCAGAAGAAGGGGAATTATTCTGCACAGAGGATATGAGAATTACAGGAAAAGAAAAACAGGGACATTTTCTAATAATGAGAAGAAAGGAATCCAAATGGTAAGATTTTAAGAAACACAAGCAGTGTTCCACTTTAATGGAACTAGTCTGTTTAAAGCTTCAATACATGGCCTGAGGGACCTCCATGAAATTTGCTATCCCAATTAATTTCACGAAGTAAAAATAATACATGTTAGCGGTTCTCACCATTCTGAGGACTTTACATGTATTATTGTTTAATCTTCTTGATAGCCCCATGCATTAGGTTTACTAGTATTACCATTTCCATTTTTCAGATGAGGAGACTAGATCTGGAGAAGTTAAGTGAGTTGCCCAAGGTGACACAGCTGGTACGTGGTACCTCAGATATTTGAACCTAGACAGTTTGACTCCAGGGCCCATGCTTTTAACCTCTTCATTGTACCACCCCCTGGAAGGACGAATGTTCCGCCTTCTTTCCCCTTTCAACCCACAGGTACATCCAGTATTATCTGGCTTTTATACTCTTTAGAGAGAATGCTCTTGGACAAAACCATATGACGTGTTTTTAAGTGCGACTGGTGTCTAAGGCTACTCCTCAGCGTTGAGGCTCTAAGGAACAGTACTGTTAACATGTGGGTGTTTAAAACAAAACAAAACAGAAAGTGGACCGTATTTGAGGGCAGCGGTTTTTGTCTGTTTAGTTCACAGCTAAACCCCAAGAGCCTAGAATAGTGCCTGGGATGTGGCAGGCACTCAGAAATATTTGTTGAACTTCTGGTTGAACCAAGATGAGATATGCAGCATCTTTTATACAGGTACCATATAAACTTTATAACACGGTTAAGATCCAGCCCGCAGGACACAGTTCCTTGGAAGAATCCAAATTGCTGTCTGACTTCCTGTTTGCCTTATATTTTATATTAGAATCATTCTGTGAGATGATCAAGGCAGCTTTATGATGGTTAAGGCATATCTCCAAAATCACACAACTTACTGGAGGAAGAAATAAGTAGCGCTAGAACAGAGGTCTTCTCGATTGACCTGATCTGGGTGTAATTGATGTTTTCTTAGCCCCATAAGCCCAAGTACAAGCAGATAGTCACCCGATGACTTTTCATTTGCACATTGAGGCAGGACTGTCTCGTGGTTAAGAGGCATGGGCTGAATGACCAGACTTAGGTATGTTTCTTAATGCGCCTGAGCCTTGTTTTCCTTATATGGAGAGAGTGGGTACTATGGTATTTGCCTCTGTCAGGTCCCGGTCAGGAGAGAAAACCCACTCCAGAAACTTCAAAGAGAGGGCACTTCGCATGGAGAATTGATTACCTGGATGGTGGAAGGGCTAAGAGGCCAAATAGGAGGGGGAGGCAACCCAGAGATTAGCTGCGTCAGGAAGCCACTGCCGCCCCCTCGTAGGTGTCAGAGCAGGTAGTGATACCAGCTCAGAAGCCAGGGCTAGAGGGAGCTGGATCCATGGAGGAGACCCAGCTGTTTCCAGAGCCACCACCTGCGTCAGAGCAAGAAAGGAGAAATTCCCTCACTTCTTCTCCCTTCCTGCCCATCAGCCTTTACCATTTCCTCTTATTGGCTGAACCCAAGAAGCCAAGGAGCTTGAGAAATGTGACACAGAGCAGAGCAGGAAAAGGGCAGAGACCGGATCTGGGAGCAGCAAATAGGCCAGCAACCAGCTCAGGACCTCATGGAGCTGCTGTGAGATTTAAATGAGATATAAGTAAAGTATGTAGCACTGTGCCTGGTATATAACAGTGCTTAATGAAAGTTATCGTTGTTATTATATATTATAGGCCTTGGACCAGGCCTGGATAATAGAAAAGATATAGATTCTTCCGCCCACAGCAAGTAGCCCATTTTTAAAGCCATGACAGATAATTTGGGCCTCCGGAGTGAAATCTTCTAGTGGGTGTTATCCCACCATGATGGTTCAAGTGCCAATGTCAGAGCATGAGTATCATCCCCTCAGACATCAATGATTGTGGAGAAAAACAGGCCGATATTGGCTTATAAATGTTTTACTTTCCTAGAATAAAAGGGGTCATTAAAAATGCAAAACATTCTTACATGAGACACAAAATGATCTGTCAATAAAATAGGCATCAGCTCAGTCATCTTCCCTGATAAGAGGGTAAGTCAATGAATGTACTGTTTATACAGCTGGCTGCATGTCTGATTTTAAAGTATTTGATACTTTCCTAAAAAGGCAGTGGTGTTACTGTTAGAAGTTTATTTTAAAGGAGAGTTTTCTCAAATAACACATGCTCCCCACACTGCTGACATGGAGCCTTGGATGAAGGGGTTCATGTCCCTGATAACGAGCAGAGCCCATGGATGGTGCTAATTAGAGGCCAAGGAATCTTGTCTCTCTACCTCTTCCTTTTTATTCCAGGCCTTCGCATCACAGAATATCAGTGCTGGAACTCGGAAAACACATTAGCGTGTTTCACTAAGATGTAGAGACCCCTCTGAAAACAGCAACGCCAAGTACTGCCAATATTCGTTGTTAGTAGAAAGATAAGGCAGAGATTGAGATAGTGACTTGACCACGGCAAGAGGGCCCAACTCCACCAAGGAAGCATCTGATACTCCGCGCCATCTCGTCCTGTCTCCATCTACTGTGGGACATGTAGAAAATAGGCTGTGGGGAAGATTCATACTCTTTGTGTTTGAAGTAATAAAGCCATCTTAAATATCAGGCATCCTGGAGCATTTTAAAGTAGGTAGAAGGTATAATCTGTATCTTCCATACAATGACTAAATGAAATAGCTGAGAGCTTTAAATTCATCTCTAAAAGAGCACGAATGAAAATGTTATTTTATACAGAGAAATAAAGGGAAAGATGGAGTGAGGTTCCCAAAATTACAGGTAAAATTGAGCTAAACTAATAACCTCTTTCCTATACAAAGTGGATTGGCTTGACGACTCAATGACTCAGAAGTCACCATAGGTTTAAGACAATGGAATGGCTTTGCCATTCTCAATGCTAATCAAAAACCTCTCAAAAAGGAGAGTTCCTGAACACAACAGATTTCATTCTGATATTGTTTCCTGGTTCTGTCTTTTTGGTCCCCATTATAAGTGATATCACTGTTCCCACTAGTTAGGCATGAGGTACTGCCAACCCATAATTACAGATCCCCCCACACCGAGCCCCTGGGCCTGCACTCTGTTACATCGAGCTGTCAGTGGGTTTCATCTCCAAATTGTAATGGCATTATTCGCTTTATTTAGGCTTGGGTGATACAGGATGGATGCCCTTCTAGAAAAGCGTGTGCATTTAAGATGGCAGAGCAAGAATGATTTATATGGGGTATAACTCCTTAGTCTGTCAAAGACCTGGCAGAACCTTTCTGGGAAAACGAATTGCAGCCAGTTCCTTCCAGTGCTTGGAGTTGAACTGTCAGCATCTCTGCCAGCCATCATAAGGTACAATCTGCCAACCATAAGAGGAGAGGAGACCGGATTCCTCATTCGCAGCATTTGTGCATGCCTGATAATGCTAAGTTTCTCGCGAACCAATTATTCAGATTTGAAAGTCCCCTTGACAAACATGCACCGTTTTCCTTTGATCGCTACAAAATCACATGACCTTTCTGAGCCATTTAAGATGCATACAAAAGTAATTTGTATCCCATGCTGATATAGATGTGGGAATGTCAGGTCTGTGATGCCCTTGAGTTCTCGTAAAGGCTAGAGATGCAGGCTGCTAATTCGATGGGAAAGGTGAGGAAAGGGTCTGCCCCAACATGGGAGACGTTTCGCCTGAGTTCGAGAGTTGTCCTGTCATTGACTGTTCTCCCTACTCTCCTTGTTGTGCTTCTTGCTTCACTGTCCCCTCTCCCTGATCCTCCTCCCATTAATCTGAGAACTGTACTGGACTCACTGCTCATGCACCAAAGTTGGCAGCACCAATGTTAAGGAAAGTGGTATGGTGTGGAGCATGTCTCCCTATGAAACCCAGAGTCCTCAGAACATCCCTGGGTTCTCCCTGGGAGAGGCCCCAATTCAATCCTGTCAGATCATCAAGGCCAGTAGTTATCAAGAAGGATGATTTTTCCCACAGGGGAAATTTGAGAATGTCTGGAGAAATTTTTGATCATTACAACTGGGGGTAGGGAGTGCTACTGGCATCTAGTGGGCAGAGACCAGGGATGCTGTTAAACGTCCTACTATGCACAGGACAGACTCCCACAAGAAAGACTTGCATGACCCACAATGTCAATAGTGCCAAGGTTGAGAAATTGTGATCTAGATCTTAATCAGGGTGTGCAAATGAGAGAGTTCAGGCAAGTATCTCTCTCTTCCAGCTGGTACAAGCCCTGCACAGAAGCTACACCCCATGCAGGAGCTCTGTTTAGGCCCTGCATTTGCCTGATTCAGCAGATCACACTTTAATAATGTAATTCAGTTCTTCCTCATTTTTTTAATGTTATTTGGGCCCTTTAATATAATTTGGCAAGCTATTATAGTTGTTACAGCTGCTAGTTTTGCCCTCAATACTGATTTCACTTATGACCTCAGCTGGAATAAGATTTAAAGTTTGAGATGATGTAAGTGAATAAGGATTATTAGATTTATTCATATGGCAATTTAAATAAGAAACTGCCTGGCTTAGAATAAGTGGTAAATGAAAAATGCTAGTGATTTATAGACCTGTCCACTTTAAAGATTTATATGATGTGTGGGATGATTAAGTAAGAGACAGGCCTGATTATATGAAATATGTAATTTTTGTAAATGCAATATTGGAAGCAAGCTGCATAGCAATTTTTATTACACGATTATCGTAAACTGGGATGCAGAGTCATGTGCGATTTACACATAGAGTCCTTGCTCTGATTCTTTATAGCTGAATAGAAGTGTGTTCATAGGCAATGCATCTAACTTCAGCCCCAAAACGTCAGTCAGGTCGGTACCCCAAAAGGCAAGGCAGGCTGGTGATTTCAGACCTGACTCAGTGACTGCCCGGCCTGAATGATTCTCTCTTTTGTAAGGAACTTGGCTACATTGTTCAGGTAGCAGCAGCCAAACTTGTGAGATGGAGTTTGTCCTATTTTATTGACACACTTTGGTGAAAATACTCATGACTCCAGAGTTCTACAATCAGAAAGAGAAATGCAAGGGACTGTGATGTAGTCTCCTTTCTCCATTGTGAATCTTACTCTTACTTGAAAACTCTGAGGGCTCAGAGGTGATTCAGCCACATCTCAGGTTACTTCCCCTTCCAGGAGCCCCAGGAGCCTGTGGAGAGAGTTGAGGTCCAGTGCTTCTCCGAGGCTTTGTACACAGCTCCAAAGTCAGCCAAGCGATTGCTCTGAAGGAATGAACAATGGTTTGAGCCTTCTCTCTCAGGAGTGGGGAATATGTAAGAAATATTATTCATATTTAAATTATTTTCACAGCTGCTTGGTACAAACAAAAAACAAAGTAAAACCGAACACCTATCCTAGGAGAACACAGAGTCCTGAGTAGCAGTCATATTTCTTCCACAAATTGATGTTGGACCTTGGGTAAACTGTCCACCTCTGTAAACTCAGGGCTACAGCTTCTATATCCACTTCTCAGGGTGGGTATGAGGTGCTAAAGGGGGTAGCTGAAAGGAATGCCCTGTGTGAAGCAAAGGGCAACCTATAAATGCAAATAGAAAAGGAGGCTCAGAAGACAAAATGGGGGCTTCCCTGGTGGCGCAGTGGTTAAGAATCTGCCTGTCAATGCAGGGGACACGGGTTCGAGCCCTGGTCCGGGAAGATCCCACATGTCATGGAGCAGCTAAACCCATGCGCCGCAACTGCTGAAGCCCGCATGCCTAGAGCCCATGCTCCGCCACAAGAGAAGCCACCACAATGAGAAGCCCCTGCACTGCAACGAAGAGTAGCCCCCGCTCACCGCAACTAGAGAAAGCCTGCGCGCAGCAACGAAGACCCAATGCGGCCAAAAATAAATAAATAAATTAATTTTTTTAAAAAAGACAAAATGGAGGCCAAAGTGAAACAGGAAGCACCTTCATTCAATAAATATACATGGGGGCCCTTCGAGTAACCAAGAGGAGCAACCCAACCTTGGGGGAGCTCAGGGCTGAGTTTGGGGGTTATCTAAACTCTGCAGTGTTTACACAACAGATTAAGTGCTGAGGAGTATAATTCAGCTGGGGAGGTGGGAAGTGTGGGGTAGCAAAGTAGAAAACTTCACAGAATAAAGAGCATTGAAACCAGCTCTTGCAGAATGTAGAAGAATTAGACAAACAGAGAAAGGAGACTCCTAGTCCATCCAGATGTGTGACCACGCTGGCCCTGAGACCACTGAAAGGAGGTGGAGAAAATGACCAACATGCACTTGATTTGCTATCAGGAACCAGGAACACATGTATAGTCAAGCTTTGTGGAGGAGAGTGATGCAATGTTCTGCAGATCTAGAAACTTCCAAAGCTGGCAGGGATCAGAAACTCTTAAAGTCCAACCTCATGTTGAAATTTAATATCCTTCATTAAAAATACGGAATTTTTGGGCTTCCCTGGTGGTGCAGTGGTTGGGAATTCTCCTGCCAATGCAGGGGACACGGGTTCCAGCCCTGGTCCAGGAAGATCCCACATGCCACGGAGCAGCTAAGCCCGTGCGCCACAACTACTGAGCCTGCACTCTAGAGCCCATGAGCCACAACTACTGAGCCCGTATGCCACAAGTACTGAAGCCCGCACACCTAGAGCCTGTGCTCCACAACGAGAAGCCACCGCAGTGAGAAGGCCACACACCACAACGAAGAGTAGCCCCTGCTTGCTGCAACTAGAGAAAGCCCGCGAGCAACAACGAATACCCAACACAGCCAAAAATAAATAAATAAATAAAATATACTTTTTAAAAAATGTGGAATTTTTAACAGACTATAACAACTGTACTCACACCACTCTTTCTCTGATATAATGTTTGTACCATTTACTGATCAAGTATAATTCTTTTCAACTTTTAATGTGGCCATGGATTTTTAATAACTAATCAGAATTTCCCAATATACTGATTTTTAATAAGTATTTTTCTTTTATTTAAACAGTAAATGTTTTGGTCCAGGATCCTGATAAACTGATTATTATTTCTGAAAGACTCACGTTGCCCATCTTGATTAAATGTGATGGCATAAAGACAGGATCTTATTTATGCCAAATGAATTGATTTTTTTAAATTCAAAAAAATGTAATCTTTTAGCTCTGGATTTCTTTTAATAACCTTGGAATCTTATGCCCAGTTTCTCTACGATAGGAAAATAACAGCAAAAGGAACCCAGGCTGTCAAATTATGGCTATTCTCACTCAGAAAAGAGAAATATTTTTAGTTGCTAACTGGAGACATTGTTGTGGAGCAAAAAGTATAGGTCAAGAGAGAGAAGAGCAAATTAAATAGTAAGGTGCATTTGTTTCTTGGAACTTTATCACCACTCCTTTTTTCAAAGCCTACTTATCCAACAAAGGTAGGTTTTAGATTTATTTCCTAATTACTACATTAACAGACTCCCTAACATTTTCCTGATCAGTTTTATGAGTTGATTAATAAGGCAATCATGGTTTGGGAAAGCTTTTCTGTACCACCTGATATTGATGTCATCTATAAAAAGATGGCCAACCAAGCACCTGATATCCAGTCAAGTCAGATTCAAAAACTGCAGTCTTAGAAAGATAATGGAATGACCATGACCTCAAGTGCTTTGAGCCAAATAGCAACTGTCAACTGATAGCAGTATTTGACCTCAGAGGCAGGTGACAGAAACCAACCTGAAACAGCCATTTTCTCAAATTCTGTTCAGGATAGTAAACCATGTTGGGAGAAAATCACCCACCTGAGTAAGGAAGCCTCTTGTAATCAATGACCTAGAAACAGGCACCATGATATGGGTAGAAAGTATCACAGCCCCAGGGATTCTGGGATGCTGGAGGTTTGTTACTCTGGATCGAGTGCCGACTAAATTATCACAGAATTTTTGCTTTCCGTGGTTGAGATTGTTTTGCGTTCTTTTGATTTATTTTTAATTCTTCTCAAGGAAATGGTAACATACATAAGAGTAAAGAAAGCATTATTAAATATCCCTACCTACCCATCATGGAGTTTCAATAATTACTGACTCAGGGCTACTTTTGTTTCATCTGTAATCAGACATCATATCATTTCACCCACAAATTTTAACTAAATACTTATGTGCATGTCTCTAAAATACTTAAGTACACATTTCTAAAAATAAACTTTAAAAAACCCACAAATCCAAAACCATTATCACCACTGAAACATTAACAATAATTATTTAATTTCATCAAATATCCACTCAGTGTTCATTTTTCCCAGTTGTCTCCTAAATGCTTTTTACAGTTTGTTCGAACTGTCCAAATAAGGTCCATATGTTGCAGTTGGTTGCCATGGCTCTTGTGTCTTCTTTAGTCTATAGGTCCCTGTCTCCCCACTTTAATTTTCCTGGCCATTCACTTATTGAAGACACAGAGTCATTTGTCCTAGAGTTTCCCACATTCTGGGTTTTGCCCTCTGTGCCCTATTATTTTCTGAGAAGTGGTGGTTAGATCGAGCCTGATTAGATTCAGATTTGATTTTTTGACAAGACCACTTTATTAGACGTGTCATGTACTTCCATCAGAATTGTCATGGTATCTGGTTGTCTTTTTCTGTGATGTTAGTGGTCACTGATGATCGATGGCCTCTTTTAATATAGGGTGTTTAGAGAAAAGCACTGAACCAAAACATTCAGAAGGTTTTGTTTAAAAAAACAAACCAATAAAAATAATTTTACTCTGTGCCAGGCACTGAGTTTTTTAGCACACAGTACCTCATTTAATCACTGGGACACCCCTATGAGGTGGTGCTGGGGGAGGATTTGAACCCAGTCAATCTTCCTCCAAAGCCCATTCTCTTAGCTGCCACAGAAACAGATCACCTTGCGGGTCCCATGGGCTACAAAAGGAGAGGCCCTTGCACCTTAGGTAGTATAAATAATTAAAAGAAGTGGGGGTAAACCACAACCAAAAAATGGTTGAATCTTTAAAAACACAGTATACATTTGTTCTTTTAAAGATAGATCATAGCACCGAGTAACTTTATTAACTGGCAAACACAGTCATTGAAGGGGCATATCATCTGATAGTAGATGAGAGTTCAGCTAGAGTCACAGTGTCACCGTGGTACAGACACAAAAGAGGCAGAGGGGTTTTGGACAGCCTTCCTTGAATAGGGCTGAAATAGCAGTTTGAATGTCACCAAAATGACTAGATGCTATGATGTGCTGTTTAAAGTCAGCTCCACCCTTTACACAAATCAACTTAGGGTTATGTTACCCACTCTCAGTGTGCAAGTGTTGCCAAAATTAGAGTCATTTCATTAATCTCCCATGTCAGGGAGAGGCGGCTATATATCACTCCAGGTTACATTGACAGGAAGACAATAACATTACATTTCCACGGTGCATCAAATAGCATTTCTCTCAATTCATTTGCTATCAGAGTCTCTATAAAAATGCCTTATAACTAAGGTATGTCTATCTTTTAGTCTTCAATAAGACTGGCTTCCAGATAAACATTTTATTTTTTAACATAAAGCAAGAAAAGTATGGAAGCTTCGCTTCAGATGACATCTGTAAACAAATAAAAGGATTAATATTTTTTTTAAAGTGCTTGTCTCATTCCCACCAGGGAGAAGAGAAGGAAAGAGGAGGGGAAAGGAGGGAAGGAAGAGAGGAAGGTGAGGGAGGGAGGAAGTCTTAAATTTAACAGTATTTAGGATGCTGGCTTTTTTTTTTTTTTTTTTTTTTTACAGTATTTAGGAAATGTAGATAGGTGTCAAAAACAAAGCTAGGTAACAAGATAAAAAGTGATGCTTTATCATTTTAATTTATTTCTGAAAATAAAATGACCAAGCAAATTCAAAATTCCTTCTTCCTACGTCTTCGTTTCTCACAGCTCACTTTAAATCAGCAGTGCACTTGTTTAGGATTCTAATTCGAGACCCTGGGTAACTTACAAGCTCTAACGGAGTGCCCCAAGTTCCCGAATAGCGGTTATTAACAAGCAACTGTCATGGTAGAGATTTCTGTAAACTATTCTCTGAAACAGTATTCCTTCCCAGTTATTCTTAAAGGCAATTTAAAATCAATTATGTTTGATAGAAGAAGGATTGTTTTCTAATAGAGTAAGGCATTATTAAAAATAGGAACGGGATCTCAAAGAATGCATTGTAAAATAAAAATGGGGTGCAAGAGATCAGCCTCATGGGCTTGTGCTATCACCATTTTACTGTTGTTTCTACAGCCCATAAGTCTTTACATTACCCAGATCCACCTATTTGGTTCTTTCATCTCACATAACTCATTATGCTACCAGGTGTTTCTGTAACAATTTATTAAATGTTACTCCTTGCCAGCAGTTCTGCTGCTCTGTGAGCCAGCTTTTGTGTCTTAACCCCAAGAACCATTTCATGTCACAAGATTGTGAACATACACTTCGATAACATTAAATGTCTCTTAACTGTGCGCTGAAGATACCATTCAGAGAGTAAAGGGCTCGCGAACAACACAACGGCCAAGAAAACAAAGCCGGGCTGGTTCAGACCGCGGGGCGCAGACCAGTCGCTGCAGACAAAGGAGGACCGACGCTCCCCCTGGCGCATGCGTTGTGCCAGCAGGATCAGGTGGCGCCCGGCAATGAAGTTGAAACAGCACCGCCAGGCTGCAGTCCGCCAGACCTGGGTACAAATGCTGCTCTGCTACTCACTAGCTGTGTGGTTTGGGGCAAGTGACGTAATCGCTCTTAGCCTCAGGTGCCACCTGGTAAAGTTATTGTGAGGACTAAAGAGAAATACGTGTATAGCTTCTTGTTATGTGGTAGATGCCCAATAAATGGTATTCGTTATTAGCACACACCTTCATAGCTCTAATCATCATCCCAGATATGTAAGGGACATCACCATGCAACATTGCTGTCTGTAGACTGATCGTGTAGAAAACTATATTGAAAGATAAATTTAAATAATACCCATCCCTCTTTCAGAAATCCTCTTAGAATTTGGAACGTCTGAAAATGGAGTCGTGTAAGTGGGTTGTCCGCCCTTGTGCTTTATCTTGCCTGTGTATTCACTGCTCTCTTCCTCTGTTCAAACAAGAACAGAAATTCAAATCTGTGGGTGTACTAAAAGAGCACAGGTCTTTAAAAAGCAGCATGGGTGAGTGGAGCAAACTGTTCAGCTGCAAAAAAATTCTATATATAGAGCTCTGAACTCGGAGCCACCCAAAATTTCATTCTAACCTTAACATTCTGAATTAATCAATCCATCCTAAATCAACACTTCAGAGGCTGACATAGAAGCCAAATATAATACTTCCCACATACCATCCGCTTTGGAATGTTGTTCAAATATTGATGAGTTTCGAACTCAGTGTGTCAGTATAAAGATATTATAGGCTACATCCGAAAGCCAGACTTGATGGGCGTGGGGGGAGGAAGGGTCAAAGACAGATATTTTCTATACACATTTCCTTTCTGAAGCTATATGGAAATGTCAAATAATATCACAGATTAACTATTCATTTTACTTTTTTTCCTCCCCAGGAAAGGATATTTCTGGGACTGTAAAAGTCTGTCTGCAAACTGACCTACCCTGAAGACAGCAAAAAATATCTAAGAAAATTAAAATACAACAGTGCATTCCAGGTCCAAAAATACACACAGACATTTAGCTAGCCACAAAAAAGAAAGGAAAAAAAAACAAAAAAACAAAACAGCCTATTGCAAAGAAAGGTATTTTCCTGGGAAAATTCTGCCTCTGTGAGGATAATGGTCAGGCATCTTTTCCCTATCTTGCTATTCCTTAAACATGGGCCTGCCAAATACTGTCCTTCCCCTGCTGCAGTTACTAACACACACACACACAGCGCCCTGGAAAGGTCTAGTCTTAGCTGGACCCGTAACAAAAGGAGTCATGTATCCTACCGCCTTCCCAGGAAGGCTAATGACAAGGACCTGTATTTATGCTTGGTGAGGCTGGCATGGGCTAAAAGAGGAAACATCCAGGCATGGATGGTCTGGTAGGCTCAGAAACATTTGTAATTAACACAAGATTAAGTGTCAGTAGTTTACATTTGGAGAGGAGGTGGGTAGGAGGGAGAAAACAACCACAAGATGTAGGAAAGTTCAGGAAATGTAAAACAACCCAGGAAGCACGTGCCCCTTTCAGAAGACGGGCATTGTCCTCCTCTGCTGTGTCCAGGGTTTCAGACAGCCTCCACCGCATACAGTACTTGAGAACCACCAGATGGAACTAAAAGAACAGTGGAGCTGTTGCAGCATTTTCCTGTGGGCTGCATGGATGCCGAGGTAAGTGCCTGGAGTGGTTATTACCTCTGGAAAATCTGCCTGAGTGGGCCCAGGAAGTCACCACCTCCTACATCTAGCCCTCAGCTCATCAGTCCTTAATTGTTAGTTCTGTACCAAGTTGTCCTCTTCAGTCTGTCTGGTAAAGAGCCCCTGAGTTTCTCACAGCATGCCTCCAGTAGCTCATCACTTACCCACATCCAAGCTTAGTCCAGGGACCTTAAGGAAGCCCTAGGTTCTCTGGTCAGGACCAGCCTCACCCATGGGTCTGTCCAGGTATGATTTTAAGGTAATATAAGTAGTTTCCTCCCCCACTTTCAGTGCATCTCACTCATCTGCCCCAGATAAATGCTTCATAAAGTCATATCTTTGAATCGCCCTGTCCAGAAGCTGCCTTTAAGATGAAAATACATTAAGGCCAATTTTTAAAAAGCATTTTAGCTATGTCAGTTCTCTGAGGAAATGGGAGGCTGGGGGAGAGGGAGGAAGGAAAACTGCCTACGGAGGCGTGATCTAAGTGGGGCACCCAAGAGAGGCTCTGGGCGACCCAGGAGAGCGGGGAGCTCGGAGCTGAAAGAATGGGTTCGGGTGACAGGTGATGAAAAGGAACTGCAAGTGTGAGAATTAGGGCAGACGGGGGAGGCCACATTTCTCCCGTCTCTTCATTTGAGGCCCTAGCTAAAGTCCAGAAGGCTCTGGAATAGGTTGAGCAAGCCGCTTATAGAGATTCTCCCACAACTGGTCTATTTTCAGTGATCTAAGACAGGGGTTGGTAAACTATGGCCCACAGGCCAAATCTGGTTCAACACCTGTTTTGCCCCTGTGAGCTAAGAATGTTTTTTTACATTTTTTAATGATGGGGGATAAAATCAAAAGAAGAATAATGCTTCATGACACATAAAAATTATATGAATTTCAGATCTCACTACGCATAAAGTTTTATTGGAATACAGACACTCTCATTTGTTTACATATTTTCCATTCTCAAAACCTAATATATTTACTATCTAGCCCTTTACAGAAAAGGGTTTTGGATCCCTGATCTAGATCATGGTTAAGGGCATGAGCTCTGTGGCCAGTGGTCCAGGTGGATTCACTGACACTGAGTAAATTCTCAGGCAAGTCATTTACTTTCCTTTTCTGAAAACTGGGGACTAATTCTTGGAGAGTGAGGGTAAGAACCAAACTAAGTGCTTAGCCCAGAGTCTGGTGTATGGTAAGCATTCAATAAATGTTAGCTACTTTTGTTTTAATGTGATTAGACACTGGCACATAATAGTATTCTTCCACGCCTCCCTGTCCTCCATTCCAGGTTTAGAATACATCTTGTTCTTGAACAAGGTTCTGGAAAGTCATTCAACTCGGTATAGCCGCCACTACCAAAAGATTTCAGGAAAAGCAATTGCATAACAGTAGTTGACAGTCATTTTGCACCAACAACTAACCCCTAGAAATTCAACCTTCTACTTATTTCCCATTACTTAAGTAAAAGCAAATAAATCATCTTATAATCACTTTAACAGAAAAAGTTAATTAAGGCAGAAAAGTGATATGATGCACAAATAATTCTAACAAAGTTACACCGACTCGGGCAACACCGACTATGGCAACACTGACTCGGGCAACACCAACTCGGGCAACGTGAGCTGAAATGAATCACTGCTTAAAGAGCTCTCTCATCTTGGCAGAAGCAACCAGCTGGAAGTTAGGCACCTTGGGGTAGAAGCTCATTGCTTCAATTCAAGAATTTCCAGTTTTTTAAGATGCTCATTGGTGTCACCTGAGGCGTATGTGAAGGATTAAAGAACAAACGTTGGAAGGAAAAAAGCTGAGAGTACTTAAGGGTAAAAAGGGAAACAGGAGACTTATTGAGGGGGCGAAATGAAGAGAGGGTCAGCCCCTGATGCAGGCGGATGGGTTACACTGCCCTCCGCCAGATGCTGACCTCGTAAGAACCACCAAACACTGCAATGGAGGTGGAATGGCCTTAACTTTCCAGACTTCTAGGCTTTGGGTTAAAATAGGAGAGCGTGGAACAGAATTCTAAAGACCTGGGTCAGTTAACCATTTCGTGAATTCTAACAAGAAATGTGCCAGGCCGTCTGCTGAGTATTTTGTATGCATTATCATATTTAACCCATGCAATCCATTTAGGTAGGCTGCCTTGGCTACATTTTACAGATGAAGAAAATGAGGATTAGGAAAATCAACTTTCTAAAAGTCACACCCCTAAGCAGCAAAACCGGAAATTTTTTAATTTAAACTTTTTGACTTAGAAGTACATGTGTGTGTAACTCTAAGGTATATAGCGAAAAATAAGCAAATAAATCTCCTTTCTTCCCTCCCCCAATGGAGGAAACTGCTACTACTTAGTTTCTTTTGGATTCATCCAAAGAAATTTCATACATTAACAAACGTGTGCGCACATGATCTTTCACTCATACACTGCCCTATAGCTGTTTCTCCCCCTCAACCCTGAATAATATTTTTTAGAGAACTTTCTGTGTCCGTGTATGTAGAGCTGAAACTTGAACCACACTACCCAACGCCCAAATATGTGCTGATGACCATTTGCCAGATCGCCTCTGGGCACCAGTGAGGAGGTAAGCTGAAGGCGTGGGTGCCAACCTCAGTGTCTGGGCTTGTAGGGGGAAATTCTCATTGAGCATTTGCTGTTTCGAGGGTGCGGCAGTAAATCCAAAAAAAAAAAAAAAGCAAGACCTAGTCTTTTTGTCCATTCATTTGAAGTTAAGAAGCATGTATCTGCTATCAGTCATGCAATCTGGGAGTTACCCAGCACAGACAGCACGGGAAAAATCTGGGAAGGTGAGAACCATTCAGAAAGAAAGGGAGGAAATGCAGGTGGGAAAGGGAATGGCATGAGGAAAGGCGAGGCCGGTGGCTGGGAGGCGGGTTTGAAGGCCCACGGGGAAGGTAGAGCCAGGGCAGGTGGAACCAGCTTTTTGGCCGTGGTGTGACCACACACTGTTGCTTGTGGGATGTACTGGTAGTACTTTGTTATTAATAGCGGAAGGAGTCTCAGCTTTGTCTCCCCTTAAAATACTAAGCCGGCTTCCAACTGCAGTGATTTTATAAGGAGGTTTATACCCAGCTCCCAGTTCAGGGAGAAATCATTTGAGAAGCTTTTCCACTACTCTTCCTAAGGCTGAGAGCCCCACCTTGCCCCAGATATTCTGAAGGTGTATTGGGGGAGCAGCATACTGACATTCCACATCTAGCTCGGAGAGGCCTACCCCAGCGCTGCCCTGCTTCACTAGAAGTGTGGTGAGAGCTTTCTTGAGTGCAAGCAAGAAGCTGCATCATCTGCGATCCATAGACGGTTTGGGGAGATTGTGGACCCCGAAATCACTTGCAAATAATGAAGGTTAGAGCTACAGCTTCCATCAGTTTTCTGACAGAGACTCTAGATCTGCCTGGATTTTGCACCTAAAGACTCTTTTTGATGAAATAGAATAGAAAATATCAAAGGGCAGAGATATGATGGATGTATTTGTTTGTTCACTGGGCATATTTATACAGGTGTGAGTTTCCACAAAAAATGGGTTTCTCATACTGAGTCATGGTCTAAAAAGTTTGAAATCCAGAATCTGCTCTAGAATATGCTACTTTCCAGAATACAGCAACCTATTCCTGAAAAATCCAAGCAACCGGACCATGCCCAGGTATGCAGACCTCACATTCAAAGGAAGTTAAACCTCTTTAGGAGAGCCACACATCATGAAGGCCAAGAATAGAAGGAAAAGCCACGATTGGTGACTTAAGAGCCCTGAGGGAGTGCGTGGGGACACCATGCTTCCGGACTGGCTGACAGAGAGTTGGCATCTAACAAGGCAGCATTGGTAGTTCAGGCCATCCAACAAGACAGAAATAAATGGGGCCCCTATCCACATCTAGCTTATGTGCAGCTCTAGTTGATTTGAAGTTGACACAGGTGGGCCAGCCTGCCTGGGCCTCCAGCTCTAATGTACAAAGGAATCACCTGCATTATTGTCAAACATGGATTCCCGAGCCCTGTCTCCAGAAATTCTGACTCAGACAGGGAAGGGAGAGAGGGAGATGATAATAGTTCACAGCCCACCCATACCTGGAAACCACTGGAGAAACAAAACATTCCATTTCCATGATGACAGGGCAATTTCCATCTGTCGCTAAGTATGCATTAAGCAACAGTAAGGAACTAGGAGGGCGCTGGGCATGGATAGTTTTTTAAAAATAGAGCCTTGGGTTAAGGAGCATGGAAATGAACTTGTGTGTGTGTGTGCGTGTGTGTGTGTGTGTGTGTGTGTGTGAGGGCCACTATCTGCCTAACTAATATGTGTCTTAAACCATAGTTGGTTCTTTTGACAGATGAAGTGTGTGTGTGTGCATGTGTGTAATTTAATTAGGAAAGGCAAGGAAATGGGGGAATTGGAAGAGGGAGATGACAAATGGATAAAGGCACACACATCCCTTCCTCTCCTATAACATTTCTGGAGCAAGATTAGATTTCCTCTATTCTTCTACAATTAAAAAAGGACAGTGGCGGCTTCCCTGGGGGCACAGTGGTTGAGAGTCCGCCTGCCGATGCAGGGGACACGGGTCTGTGCCCCGGTCCGGGAAGATCCCACATGCCGCGGAGCGGCTGGGCCCGTGAGCCATGGCCGCTGAGCCTGCACGTCCGGAGCCTGTGCTCCACAACGGGAGAGGCCACAGCAGTGAGAGGCCCATGTACCGCACACACACAAAAAGGATAGTGATGTGAATGAGGTCAGGGAGTTCCTCGGAGGCCCTTTCTTAAATAGTAGCAGGTGGAGTAACAGTCACAGAGCAAGATAGTGGAGTGTCAGATCAGGACAAGGAGATCACATATCCAGGGCCGACATGAACAAGAGCAGAGAGCCGGCCACTATCTGCCTGAAAATATGTGACTTAAACCATAGTTGGTTCTTTTGACGTATCACAAAATAGAGAAACAGACTTTATGATTCATTGTACAGTAGAGGAACTAAAGGTCAGCTATGGTAAATTATTTGTTCAAAGCCGTATGTGTGGAGCCAAGACTTGAACTCAAATCCTCTTTGATGAAGATATTTGACCTACACTGTTAGTTACAAGTGTGAATGGCTGGCTGGCCACATACGTAAAAATAAACAAAGCTAAGACCAGCACTTACAGTACAGTGCATACCTGGAGCATGGTAGGCACTCAATTATTTGTCAAATAAATTACTGTCTTCTTTAAAAGATACACAGTGTTGGGTCAGATGGCTGTGAAGGACCCAAGTGTAGCACCTGATGGCTTCTTAGTGAAACATGGCTGGTAATCAAACAAGCTGTATTGATCCCTTATTTATGTGCTCAGAACAATAATAATAAAGCCAACACTTATTGAACACTTTCAAGGTGCTGGACACTTGCTTTACATATATTAACTTAATCATTATAACAAGTCGATGAGGCAGGAACTGTCCTTATCACCATTTTACAGAGGAGGAAACAGACCCAGAGAGGTGAAATAACACAGGCCCTTTCTTCACAGAACTTGTAATAAAATTTTGAGAACAAGTAAATTCTAACTTATGGCTCTTGGGTGGGATTTCTTAGTGCAATAGGAATTAAGGATTATTAGGGTAATAGGAGTTAGCCCTTCGGAAAAATCATTATAAGCTGCAGAACTGGAGAAAAGCTCATGGTGGGAGTGAGATTATTCGCATCTTAAAATACAGGCAAGACTAAGAGGTAGGAGAGGGAAGCATAAGGGATAAGGGAAACAGCATAAAGGAAGGCACAGGGGCCAGGGTGCAGAGGGGATGGTCAGGGAGCCTTCCTGCCTGGGATGGAGTCTGTACATCAGGGTTTAGTGAGGAGTTAGTTTGGATAATAGTTGGTGGAGTCAGGTTATAGAGGACTTACACCAGGCAAGGGAGTTTGGCTGATTATTTAAGAAGCATGTCTGTCTTCTTGAGTAGGAAATAGCCCAGCAAGGGCTATGGAGGACATTAGCTTGGCAACATCCTATAAGAAGAATGAAAGAGGGACTTCTCAGGTGGTGCAGTGGTTAAGAATCTACCTGCCATTGCAGGGGACACGGATTCGAGCCCTGGTCTGGGAAGATCCCACGTGCCACGGAGCAACTAAGCCCATGCGCCACAGCTACTGAGCCTGAGCCCTAGAGCCCACGAGCCACAACTACTGAAGCCCGCGCACCTAGAGCCCATGCTCCACAACGAGAGAAGCCACCACAATAAGACTGCGCACTGCAACGAAGAGTAGCTCTCGCTCGCTGCAACTAGAGAAAGCCCGCGTGCAGCAACGAAGACCCAATACGGCCAAAAATAAAAACAATAAATAAATTTATTTTTTTAAAAAAAGAAGAATGGAAGAGGGCAGCAGCTTGAATGCCAGGCCAGCAGCCAGGCCTGGAGGCAGTAGAAATGGAGAAAAGAAGACACATATGTGAGACTGTATTAAAAAGTGAGTAACCACGCTGAGTTCACCTGTCAGCCAGGCCCTGTGCTAAGAACCTGAGAGCTCATCTTGTGGCATCGGCACAGCAACCCTGACAGCAGGGGTATTATTGTCCCCATTCTGAAGAAGAGAAAACCAAGGTCCTGACTCCGGAGCTTGTGCTCATAGTGACGTGAACAGGCTCTGGCAACGAACAGATGCCTCAGCTTCTTAGCAGGAGTGACTGCTTTGAATGGCTTCAAATCCAGCTGAGGGCAGGGAGGCAGTTGGAGGTGATGGATCCTGTTTGGGGTTAGTTGGGTGTGAGCTTACAGTGCATTTGTGCAGAGAGTTTAAAATACTAGATGAAGAACAGCTCATCTCTGAACATTGAGTCCAGCTTAAAGATGGTGACTGTGCCTAGGATGGCCCTGGGAGCCTTACTTGACCATGCTTAACCTTTGCATCCAAAAATCTCATTTGATCTATATGACAGTCCTAGAAGTGAGTATTGCTTAGTCCCTGTGAACGGTAACACACTGCAACTTCAGAAGCTAGCCGGTAGAGAAGCTGCGTTAGACCCCAGTCAAACACTTCCTATTCCAGAAGCTGCACACATCAGGACATACGCTGGCTGGACTGGAATGAGCGATCCTTTCTCTGCTCCCTCAGGGACTTTTCACTGCAGGCTGCGGATTAAAAGGAGTCAGAAAACAGAGTAGACAAAAACACACCTTTTCTGGAAGAATTCTGGCTTTCTGATCCGGGTGTAGTCAAGAGAAAGTCTTACTAAAGCAGCATAGCGCAGAAAACCGTATGTGTAAATTTTCTTCCCTTTTATTGAACATTCTCATTCCATGATTAAACAACAGCTCTTTTAAAATGTAGACAGCATAAACTGTGACAGATTTGTCCCTGTCTTGTAAGTATTACCCCTTCAGGAGCCTTTGGATCATCTGGAAAAGTAAGTTTGCCAATCCACCAGCAGATGTCTCTGTTTTTCCTAAATGAATAGCGCTCGCCTCGTTCTCAGCCACTACATTTCAGATCCAATTAAAGAAAACCCTTTCTCAACTTGTCCCCAGAGATCCCAACATGCTTTTGTCTAAAAGCAAAGAATTTCCTTCCTCCTTAATTTTTAAATGAGAAATACAATGAGTTAGTGTCTATATCTCCAAAAAAATCAGCATTCAAGTCTCATTTGCCCATATCTAGTAAATCTTATAAAACCAAGCTTATACTAAAGAATATGCTATCCTCAACTTTAGTCCTTACTATAAATCCTACTCATTGGCAAATTTTGCTACAATTGGCAGAAGTAGCTTAAGGAACGTAGATTCATCCCAAGGATAAAAGTGAAATTCTGGGCTCTCAAAGTAAAAGTTTCTGAATGGACCAACTTTTGTTAATAATTTTAAAAGCCCAGCTTGAGTAGAGATGGAACACCCCCTTTAGAAAGTCCCTATAGTAGAAGAGCTGCCGAAAAAGAATTTAACCTTATGATGGAAGTAATTTTTCATTTAAAATATTTCCAAAGTGCAATTCAGAGGTTCTGTTACTTCCTTCCTGCTATGCCTTTTCCCCTCAAGAAATCTGAATTTTAAAATTAAATGAAAATAATAATATTTGCTGAGGCTTTTCTCCCTAAACAAATTGGGGTTGCATCTTTAATATATCCACATGGGCTTTGAGAAATGGCTTCCCCGTGTTAAAGCAGGCCAGTCCTGCTGGAACTCTTTTCGGTAAGCATGACCCTCATGAGACAAGGAAACCTTCTCAACCTGAACGTCTGAATGTCAAGTGCCAAATACTCAAAACCTGCCCCAGGCAAACTGTTCCCGGCAAGATTCAGGTTTCTATGGTGACACATTCTTACATCCTGACCACTAAGGCAAACTCATCGATTCCTATTTCATCACTTAAAAACACACGTCCACATAAAAAGGGGCTCATTAGGAAGAGACTGATCCTAATGGAAATAAAGCCTCAAGAACTTCCAATAATTATTCAGATCTCACAATTCCACTTAAAATTCTAATTCAGTTCAGTGACTCAACTTATGTTGAAAAACATAGTTTCAAATGAAAGGCACATCAGCCCAAACACAGCTCTGTCTTTTTCCAGCAGAATCCTGGCCTGAGCCTCTCATTACTTACCTCTCCGGGATGTAAAAGAGAGTCATCCTTGGATGCAGCATTGATCCAATTATCCTATGCTAAGCATATCTAAATTTCACTTTTTCACAATGTATCATTCTCCTTTGTATTCAAAGGAGACATAGAATACCCTCATTCTGGCTCAAACTGTACTAAATGAGTGACCAGAATTCACTGCCATGTTGGATGACAGGGCCAGCTGTGCATTAGATATTTCCTTTCACTGGAAATAACAATGAGAGTGTGTCAATCAGCTGGTATTATGCCACCAATGGCATCTCACTATCACCTCCCCTTTTTTATTTTTAGCTGTTATGTGACAGGTGAATACCATCCATCTATTTCAAATGCTGCTCCCCATATTGAAGCTTTTAGGGGAATTTAGAGCTGGTAAAAGGTGCTAGCAATAGAGAGGGTCACAGCTCACATGGCAGAGCTGGTCACAAAGTCAGGACAGGCCTAAGAAGACTTGGGGGGAATGGAACGGAAGGCCTTCTAGCTCTGTAGCTGTTATATAAAAGGAACACGTTTCTCCATAGCAATCTCCACTCATGGCCAAAGGGTGAAGGGGCTGGAGACCTAGCAGGGAGGAGCCCAGGGGAAGGATATGAAGTTGTGTTCCCGGTAGCCAGGCAGGCCCCCTTAGAACCTGACTCTATTAATACTGGTAGCAGCGTGGCCTTCAGCAAGGCACTTAAACGCTTGCACCTCAGTTTCTTCATTTGTTAAATGGGAATAACAAAATCCATCTTGCAGGTATAACTGATACTTTTCTGCAAACAGTAAATGGATACATTTTTCAGTAAACATTTTAATGAAGTATAACATATATTGCTACATAGAAAAGTTGCACAGATCATAAACTCAGTGGATTTTTTTTTAACACACCCAGGTTAAAGAAAAAACATAGCCTGCACCTCCCTCCTTCCCAAGAATAACCATTTTTTAAATTTAATTTTTTATACAATTTTAAAGATTACTTTCCCAATACAGTTATTACAAAATATTGGCTCTATTCCCCATGTTGTACAATACATCCCTGAGCCTATCTGACACCCGATAGCTTGTACCTTCCACTCCCCCACCCCTATATTGCCCCTCCCCCCCACCACACTGGTAACTACTAGTTTGTTCTCTATATTTGTGAGACTGCTTCTTTTTTGTTTTATTCACCAATTTGTTGTATTTTTTAGATTCCACATATAAGTGATAGCATACAGTATTTTTTCTCTCTGACTTATTTCACTTAACATAATGCCCTCAAAGTCCATCCATGTTGCTGCAAATGGCAAAAATTTCATTCTTTTTTATGGCTGAGTGGTATTCCATTGCATATACATACTACATCTTCTTCATCTGTTCATCTCTTGATGGACACTTCAGTCACTTCCATGTCTTGGCTATTGTAAAGAATGGTGTTATGAACCCTGGGGCACGTGTATCTTTTTGAATTATGTTTTTGATTTTTTCAGATATATTCCCAGGAGTGGGATTGCTGGGTCGTATGGTAGTTCTATTTTTAGTTTTTTGAGGAACCTCCACACTGTTTTCCACAGTGGCTGCACCAACTTACACTCCCATCAACAGTGCACAAGGGGAATAACCACTATTTTGAAAAATAACACCATAGACTAGTTTTGCCTGATTTGAACTTTATGTAAATGGAATCATACATGATGTATCCCTTGTATCTGGCTTTTTGCACTCAGCATGATACTACCTGAGAAACAGCCATGTTGCTGTGACAAGCAGTAGGCTGTTCCTCCTCACTCTTGCTTACTATTCCATTGTATGAATAGACCACAGTTGTTCAAATCATATTCCCTTGCAGTCTGCTTCCTCCAAGGCCAAGCCAGGTGGCGTGTTTGTTTGTTTTTTAATAACAGCTTTATGAAGGTATAATTTACATACCATATAGTTCATCTGTCTAAAGTGGCTTTGAATGTGTTCACAGTTGTTCAACAATCATCACAATTTTAGAACATTTTCATCACCTCAAAAAGAAACCTAACCCTAACACTTTAGCAGTCTCTGACCACCTCACCCCCCCCCGCTACCCACCCCAGCCCTCAGCAATCACTAACCTACTTTCTGTCTCCATAGATTTGCCTTTTCTGGATATTTCACCATGGCTTTATACTGCGGCAAACATGGCAGGGACTGCCTAGAACACAGAGGCCAGGGAGCACCTTGGAATTTTAAATTTTGTCTTATTTTTATGTTCATGAAATAAGACAATGTTCATGAAAGCCAGATATAGTTGAGAGATGAAAATTTCTAAACTCCTTTAGCTCCTATTTAATATACCAAGAAGGATTAAAGGGGTGACAGAGGAGGGAAGAGAGGCAATCCATTCTGTGTCCCAACCTTCCCCCCTCTCTGGGCTCAAGTTCCAAAGGGCAGAGGGGACTCTGTGAAAGGGGACATTGAAGGGAAGGGGGGCGTCGCATGGCATCCTCCCCCTCCCTGCTAATGGACAGTCTCCCCAGGCCACCTTCCTAATGCGTGTGCACATCAAAAGAAATTCATGCTGCAGCAGGGTTAGCCCGACCTTTGCTTCCGCAGCTGCCCTGTTACCCTGGAGTTCAGACAGTATCCAGAGGTTCTCAAATGTCCTTGCAGTGCGTGTGGAGGATGCAGGAGGGAGCCGAGGGACTGGCTAAGGACCTTGGCATTTGTGGCCCCCGTGGTAGGAGTGAGGGGATGCTATACCTGTGGGTCAGAGGGTAGATTCTAGAGCTGTTCCAAATGGGAGTCACAGCCCAAATTTCAGTGGGATCCATACTACTCCCTAAAAGAGACAGGGTCTGCTCTGCAGAGACGGTCACCATGCCGTGAAGGAGGTACAGTTCAAGCAGTGGGTACCAGCAGGTTAAGCAGTGGGTACCAGCAGAATGGGGAATGGGACTGGACCAACCAAACATCACTGGACACCCAAGCGTCAACACCAGGCCACAGCCCCTTGCCCCCTCTCATGCCATGAGGTTTCGTAAGCCATCTGTCCCCAACAGAGATGGCATCTTGGAGAGTTGTTGAGGTGATGTAGAACTCTGACCATTTTATCTAATAGATAATGGGATTTATTAAAAAAAAAAAAAAAGATTCACTTATTGAATTGGACTCAGGTTAGACTTAAATATAGGAGTTTTCATATACTTGGTAGAATGGGGATAATAATATATTAGTTACAAAGAAAGATACTACGTTTTCTTGGATATATGAGTGTAATAGCGTGAAGTCTGCAACCTTGATGTAAAAGATGTTTTTGGAATTAAAGTGTTGAAAATGCCGAACACGTAAGTACTCAGTAAAAAGTAGATATCACTATTAGTATAATTTCACCATCCTCATCATGACCACAATAACTCACATAACCCAAAGCAATTCGATTCTCTTGGGCATATTAGAATACCATCTCCCAACATGTTTTTTTTAAGAGTTTGTGTTTGTTCCCCTTCAAGGAGCAATTAATGATGGCTGTGTTAACCCTACAACCTTCCCAGGCTCCACCTTTACCCACAGCCCTTCTTCGTTTGCCTTCCACACCTCTAACTCCTCAGTCCAAAGCATCTTGGCTTTCTTCTGGGGAATGTGGTAGTCTACAGCTAGGGCACTTCACTCAGTTAAAGAAAGAAACCAGAGGGCTCCAAGAAAGGGGAGCTAGAGAGAGATGTTCCTTTAAGGTATGTGTGTGTCTGTGTGTGTCTTTACCAAGGCTTCCAAAACGTCAGCAAGTGCAGAAAAAATGATGTTAAATTACTTTTAAGCATTAATGATAGCTGAAACCCAGAAAATCTTGAATCATCTGCAACTACATTGAGCTTAATGTATACATTTGCTTAAATAAATCATTGCATACATTACCTGGATTATCATGCCCTCCTTTCCACTCCATCATTGAGCATCATAAATTTGTAATCCTTCTCTTTTTTTAATTGCAATATAGTTGATTTACAATGTTGTGTCAGTTTCTGGTGTACAGCAAAGTGATTCAGTTATACAAACATATACATATTCTTCTTTATATTATTTTCCATTATGGTTTATTATAGGATATTGAATATAGTTCCTGAGCTATTCAGTAGGACCTTGTTGTTTATCTAGTTTACATATAGTAGTTTGTATCTGCTGATCCCAAATTCCTAATTTATCCCTCCCCCACCCCCTTACCTCTTTGGTAACCATAAATTTGTTTTCCGTGTCTGTGCAAACTCTTTCTCTTTTGCCTGACCTTTGAAGGTTACCAAATTTCTATTCCCCTTCCCCCCTTACCACCACATTTGCTGGGATGCAATATAATTCACTTTGGCAGATCCAAAATCATCTATTCCCTATATCCCTCTTAAAGACACTTCCACTTCCTGTGCCTAGGGTTGCCATATGCTCAGGATTTTCCAGTACAACCCCAGTGTGGAATCTCTCTTCCATCAGTCTTGTGAATTCACTCATATTTTCCATACTACCCCAATTTGGGGTTCTGAAAACATGGTCCATACTCATTCCAAAAGAGGCCAGAGCAATTTTCCCATACAAAGAAAAGGGGTGGATCTACAGAACCTCATCACAGTTCCCTGCTATTCCCTAGGGTGGATGTTGAAAAGCCCACTTTGTGAACCCAGCTGGTCAGAAAATCAAACCAAGAAACCAGAGTATTTAATTTACTGAGGTGTGAACTGGAGCATAATGAGTTACTTGGTGCTTTTCGGTTACCCACAGACAGAGCCGGACTCAGCAGACAAGGCATCATCCCTCGCTAGTAGCTCCTCTGTGAGCAGTGGAATATTGCACCAGCTGACTTTTCTTTTCCATCAAATGGGGCCAACACGGCTGTTATAAGACATAATTGCTATTTACAGAGAACCTCAGCATCTTCGATGAAAGGTGTCAGAGCTGGGTAAAGCTTGTCCAAGACGAGCTACCGCTTTGATTAGTGGAGCCCAAGGAGGAAAACTATACCCCATGTCATCTGAGAATTATCCTGCCTGCTGGAGAAGCAAGGTTTCACTTTACAGAGGACTTGCAGGGATTTTTTTGTTCTCATTTGAATAGTGTTTACAATCCTTGAATTTCACTCCAGGCCTGAGGTTAGAGGAAATCCTCCAACACAAAGGGAAATCCAACTCACTAGAACCATAAGGCATTCAAATCATTCTTTCCATGTAGCCAAGCACAGAGTAAGTGCTCAGTAAATATTTACTACATGGCCCAATAAATTACTTTCTTTACTCAAATCTGTCCTAACATCCATGAAACAGGTCCCGAGAACCAGCTTGGCCTGACAGTTTCAAATCACAAAAAGATGAAGAATCCTACGAAATTACATGATTATTTTGAGTTATAGAAAATGTTCATGCTCCATTAAGAATAATTTAGAGAGCCACACATGTATTCCTTCAGGCTGAAGACGGTGTGCAAACAACAACAAGCTGATACGTGGTTCAGATTATATTATTTGTGTCTAGAGACGCTAAGTCATGGGACAGATGTTTAAACAAATCCATCCAAACTTACACATCCTCATGAGCGCAAACCTGAGGAGTCTACCCTCTTCTTCCAACAACACCATTGCTCAAAGCATTTAAAAGTTCCTCTCTAGAAACTTTATATGGAGCCTGAGGCCTAGTCTTTTTAATATCTGTTACTGTGACAAACCTTCATATTTGGAGGGTAAATTTAATTCTTTTAGACAGGTAAAAGGCATTAGGAACGGATGGGTGATTGAGTATTCTAGGTTTAAAGCCAAAAGGAGGATGTGATTACCATGTAACGAGACAATTTTCTTATGTAGCTGATAAACTGGCCCTAAAAGCAAATCACAAGGAGCAGGTCCAGAAGTGGTTTCTGAGGGTTGATTTAGTCAGTCTACTGACTTCCAGAGAGGGGACAAAACCAGAACAAAGAACACATCATAAGTGTCATTACACCGAATACCCATGTGTTAGGATTTATCATTTACCATGAGCTTCAGCATAACAGACCCTCCTTCACCCTTCTTAACTCCCCCTGTCCCAGGTCTCAGTACAGGTCCGTGATGTGTACAGCCTCGAAAAGCATCTAGGAAGTATAATATTGATACCATTTTTTGTAACATTCTACAATTAGTGAAGTATATTTTTAAATACTTAACAATGAAAATGTATCAATAGTCCTCAATTTTGGTAAGTCCCTCTAACAGTTAAGCAAGTCCCCCCAAATCCACAAGAGCCTCAAGGTAAAGTATGGAATTTAGAGGTAAAGGTGGCAACTCAGTAGCAGGAACAGGGATGTGATCTTTCAACTAGGTTATGTAGGCGTGAGTGAAACCTCCTTATCCCACACAAATGCTAAGCCAACAGAACAGAAGGGGAAAACAGGAAGTTAAAATACCACAAGAAATGTAAAACCCTAATTCCAAATTATCTTTGTTACTATCATTAGAGTCATCATTTCTTTTTTTTTTTTTTTAATATTTATTTATTTGGCTGCACCAGGTCTTACCTGCGGCACGGGGGATCTTTCAGTTGCGGCATGCGGGATCTAGTTCCCTGACCATGGATGGAACCCAGGCCCCCTGCATTGGGAGCTTGAAGTCTTAACCACTGGACCACCAGGGAAGTCCCGAGTCGTCATTTCTTAACAGTTCTTACCTCCCATCCTTTTCAACCAGACATAATTGTGGCATCAAATGTCTACAACCTACAAGATACCTGTGAGCAACCAGAAGAACTTCTAGGCCACCAACACTCCCCGAGGACAATTTTGGAAACTATTGGAGGTGAGGATTTAAGTAGTGTTTTCTGGTGGCACCAGGTAGAGTGGTGCACATGGGAAAGTCTATGGCACTGGGTTAGTATTACCTTGAAGAGACAAGTCATTCCCCAGTGGTTGTCAAAATACATACCAAAGATCAAAATAATAGCTGTCTTCGTGCATATAGCCATTTGCATGTGGAATTTAAATAGCACCCATTCCTTTTCCATGAGTGATAGGACATAAATGTCTCCTACTGTGACTAACTGTCCCCGTTTGCCCGAAACTGTTCTGGTTTTAGCACAGGAAGTCTCACATCCCAAGAAATCCCTCAATTCCAGGCAAATTAGAGCAAATCATTGATCACAGGAAATAGGCGCCCATCTGAGGCCATAAGATATATTACAGCTGCCCATGAGGAATCGAAGACAGTTCTCCTGACATCATCTGTCAGGCCATCTTGTCTATTTGTCTGGTGCTCACCTCCAAAAACTAATCTTCCCAAGCTTGTGACCTAGCAGGTTAAGAGAAGAGAACGAAGGCGAGTTCTAGGCCCCAACTTCACCGTGATGCCTGGGCCATACCGCACTTAACCACCCTGGGCCTCAGGGCCATCAAGTGTAAGTTAGGAACTTACACATCATAGTTTTCAAACACCAGACAATAATTTGATTTTCATGGGTCATGAAATCAATTTATTGGATTACGAACAGCATTTTTTTTTCTTTTCTGGAACTATTATTTTTTTTAACTTTATCGAAGTATAGTTGATTTACAAGTTGTGTTAATTTCTTCTGTACAGCAAAGTGACTCAGTTATACATATATATATTCTTTTTCATATTCTTTTCCATTATGGCTTGTCACAGGATATTGAATATAGTTCCCTGTGCTGTACCGTAGGACCTTGTTGTTTATCTATCCTATATGTAATAGTTTGCCTCTAGTAATCCCAAACTCCCATTCCTTCCCTCCCCCACCCCCCTCCCCCTTGGCAACCACAAGTCTGTCCTCTATGTCTGTGAGTCTGTTTTTGTTTCGTAGATATGTTGATTTGTATCATATTTTAGATTCCACATATAAGTGATATCATATGGTATTTATCTTTCTCTTTCTGACTTATTCACTTAGTATGATAATCTCTAGGTCCATCCATGTTGCTGCAAATGGCATTATTTCATTCTTTTTGATAGCTGCGTAATATTCCATTGTATATATGTACCACATCTTCTTTACCCATTCATCTGTCAATGGACAGATTGTTTCCATGTCTTGGCTATTATAAATACTGCTGCTATAAACCTAGGGGTGCATGTATCTTTCTGAATTATACTTTTGTCTGGGTATATGCCCAGGAGTGGGATTGCTGGATCATATGGCAACTTTATTTTTAGTTTTTTGAGGAACCTCCATACTGTTGTCCATAGTGGCTGCACTAATTTACATTCCCACCAGCAGTGTAAGAGGGTTCCCTTTTCTCCACACCTTCTCCAGTATTTACTTGTAGACTTTTTAATGATGGCCATTCTGACCAGTGTGAGGTGGTACCTCACTGTAGTTTTGATTTGCATTTCTCTAATAATTAACGATGTTGAACATCTTTTGAACATCTTTTCATGTGCCTATTGGCCATCTGTATGTCTTCTTTGGAGAAATGTCTATTTAGGTCTTCTGACCATTTTTCGATTGAGTTGTTTGTTTTTTTATTGTTGAGTTGTATGAACTGTTTGTATATTTTGTAAATCATTTGCAAATATTTTCTCCTATTCCATAGATTGTCTTTTCATTTTATGGTTTATGGCTTCCTTTGCTGTGCAAAAGCTTGTAAGTTTGATTAGGTCCCGTTTGTTTATTTTTTGTTTTTATTTCTGTTGCCTTGGGAGACTGACCTAAGAAAACATCAGTACGAGTTATGTCAGAGAATGTTTTGCCTGTGATCTCTTCTAGGAGTTTTATGGTACGAACAGCACTTTTAATTTTTTTTAATAAAACAGAACAAAACAAGTATTGGATTGGCCAAAAAGTTCGTTCGGGTTTTTCCATACGATGTTACAGAAAAACACGAACAAACTTTTTGGCCAACCCAATAGAAACTACTAGAGGACATTGCACATGGCAGGGGAGTGTTGTTTGTAAAGCATGTTTCCATTATATATGTCCATGTCTACCAGATCTCAATGTCGAATTTATTGCTTGATGTGGGTTGCAGGCAAACATTTAAAGCCAACAGATTAGATCATCTCTAACTTTCCTGCTGGCTCTAGAATTTTGCAGTCCTACAGAAGTCATTTTTTTTTAATGTGTATACATATTTTATTGGATCTCATTTTCCTTTTTTTCACAATTCATTTTTTAATATTATTTTACAACCTACTTTTTAAAAAATATTTATTTATTTTTATTTTTGGCTGCGTTGGGTCTTCGTTGCTGCTCGTGGGCTTTATCTAGTTGTGGCGAGCGGGGGCTACTCTTTGTTGTGGTGCATGGGCTTCTCATTGCGGCAGCTCCTCTTGTTGCAGAGCACGGGCTCTAGGTGCGCAGGCTTCAGTAGTTGTGGCACATGGGCTCAGTAGTTGTGGCTCACGGGCTTAGTTGCTCTGCGGCGTGTGGAATCTTCCCGGACCAGGGCTTGAACCCATGTCCCCTGCATTGGCAGGCGGATCCTTAACCACTGCGCCACCAGGGAAGCCTCAGAAGCCAGTTTTGTAAGTGGTTTTTCTCTTTTATTACTGTAAAAGATCCTAGAATAAAAGTTATTGTTGCCCTATTCATAGCACCCAGCACGGGGCCTCACAGTTAGTTCACTCCCAATAAATGTTTCTTATATTCCAGCACATTGAACAAGAACACACTCCAACATGAACTTTGGTGCTATCTTTCATCTCCAACAGAAGCGGAAGTCCCAGAGCTGGGTGATTGTACCAACCAGCAGGAAAATAGCCTCTTGAATATCATTGCCTTTCAGCTTGAGAGAATGCAGAGAGCTCCATAAATGCCAAACCATGCTGGCAGCAGCCTCTGCAGATGCAAACTTTGACACTGAGATACAGTCCTGGTTTCGGGAACAATCTGGTTTCGGGAACAATCTGGTTCAATTTCTGGAGGGATGAACACTCTAGCAAGGGAAGCGGGGTGGGGGAAATGGGGAACAGATACATTCTAGAATCAAAAACAGGTATGCACTAACCACATCAGCAATCACTTCTAGGAGCATGAAACGTGACAGGTACCTGCAAACTGCTAAGGAAAAGAACAAGTATAATTTTATGGATTGTCACTTTGCAATAGCAGGATATAGAAAGCATGAAAGTTAGCAATTTTTACATCAGAAATCACAATTAGGGAACCATTTTGTTTTCTAGTCCCCCCTACCAAAAAAAAAAAAGCTGTGCCAGAAATTTTACATAATTAGGGCTTCAAGTAAAAATTTCGGCCTCCTGAAAGAAAAATGTCATTTCCTTTTTTTTTTTTTGCGGTACACGGGCCTCTCACTGTTGTGGCCTCTCCCATTGCGGAGCACAGGCTCCGGACGCGCAGGCTCAGCGGCCATGGCTCACGGGCCCAGCCGCTCCGCGGCATGTGGGACCTTCCCGGACTGGGGTACGAACCCGTGTCCCCTGCATCGGCAGGCGGACTCTCAACCACTGCGCCACTGGGGAAGCCCTGTCATTTCCTTTTAAATCACATTTCTTTCCTCAGTTAATTCTGATGTTAGATGAAAAGATGGAAATAGAGAAGGTCCAGTCTTTAAAAAACTAGGAAGTGATATTTCTTTTCTAAAAAGCAAGAATGGATCAGAAATTAAAATTTAACATTTTACTCTGAAGTCTAAACATAGGCTACATCAGGAGCACGGCTGGTCATGGGATAGGCTCCTCAAATGAGGCGCCTGAGACCCTGGGGCCACGCCCCACACAGGTGAGGGCAGTCCATCTGAGTAAGAGCAATAAAGTAATATGGAGAGTGCTGACCGAGGTTGGGGGTCGTCCATGCAGGTAGGGAGGGACGTGCAGTATAGACACAGGTGAGATGCACTGGCTCAGGGTGGCAGGCAGGTGGACTGAGCTAGTCAGGACTTGTGGTCCTGTCCACAACAAGGCATATGGACAGGACACACATGCCCAGGGTCCCAGGAAAGGCAGCCAGATCTCAGGACATTTGGAATTGCCACAACTGAGAACTGGCCACTCTTCTTTCTACTGTCTGTCCTTTTGATTATATTCCTCAAATCTAGGCATAAATTAAACAACTTCAAAATTAATCCAACAAATCTACAAAACTGGCACCGAATTTCCTCATGGTCTGTGATGACACTAGACTCCAAATTCCCAAGAACCAGCTCATCTCTCTCCCAGCAGCACACACCCCCAGCCCAAGCAGAATGGTGTCCTTGAGTCACTTATCCAATGGGCCGTGGCTGAAGAGGGAACGGAACCCGTGGGACTGGCGTGGCTCCTTGGCCAGCGGGGCTCAGGACAGGCAAGTTCCCCAAACCTGAGAGACTCCTGCTGCTTCAGGAAATTCGATCCCAGAGGAACAAAGAGACAAATAGCAGCACAGATTCTGGCACAGGGGAACAATACAGGTAGCCAGTGAATAAAACCAGGGCACAAGAGGGAGGCTTAATTACAGGAAAAAGACAGCAGTAGCACAGTGTGGGGTGTACAGTGAGGGGAGGACTGGGGACACGGTTGAACAATCGCCTCTTGCAGAGACACAGCCCCAGAGCCCTGCGCGGGGTAGCCAATCAATAAAGATTGGCTGGCTGTTTAATTAACTCAGGAGCTTATTTAGCTAAACCAGGTCTGCCTGTGCCTTGAAGGAAATGGCCCTCTCGCATTAGAATCACGTGGGAGCCTGTTTAAAATGCAGATACCAGGCTTCAGAAGAGCCAGAAGGAATCCTGAGCTCTAGGGTTGGGCCCAGGAATCACCCTCTGGGCTGCACTGCTGTGGATGTGGGCCATCTTGATCTACTTCAGAAACTGTTGCATCCTGGATCCTGTTTGCAGGGAACGTCCGGTTAAAATGAATTCTCCAGTTGAACAAAATAGAGGCACTGACAGTCTTCATATACAGGTATCTGGTGTGGTTTGTCCTCTGTTCACTGAGAGGTGGTCTATGGGTGGAGGTTCTCTCGCTCCCTGCCTGTACCCTGGACGGGTTTTCCCAGACTCTGTCTTACACACGGGCCCCAGCTGCAGGGCTAGCGCTCCCAGTTTCGGCCGTAATCCCAACGGCAGGATCTCAGCCCCACCTTCTACCTGTGGTGACTGATAATTAGGTCATCCTTTCCAGACCTGACATCCTGGGCCCAACCAGCCCAGCTCCTACATGTTCCCTGAAGATGCCCCGATCCAGAGTGCCAGAAGTGAGCCCTGTGGGTCCACCAATCTCTTAAGTCCCAGCATCTTACCCACCTTGCCATATCGACGCAGACCACAGAAATGGCTATTGTCTTCATTTCCCTTACTAGTCTCTTTTCCTCAATCAGACCAATATTTATTGAGTACTTGCTGTATACCAGGCACTGAGTAACCAAAGTGAGAAAGTCCTTGGACTCCCAAGACTTCAGTTCTCCAAATGAGTCTTGGTTGTGGTTGTTTTTTTCAATTTTCTGTTTTCATTTTGATCATCTTTTTTAAATTGATATTCTGCCATATAGAGTTTATATTCATAAATATATTCTCATCAAGTGAACGCCAAATGATACCATGTTATGATGAACAATGAAGGATCCAAAATAATTTGAATAATCTAAGTAGTTAGAATGCCAAGTGTTTTGGTGTCCAAACTGAAAGAAAGCCTGTAGTAGTGAGAACCACATTCTCATTCTGTTCATAGAGTCTGTTTTGCACCTACGAGCTTGTAAAAGTTCATTTATTGTGAATGTAGCAGTAAATGAACAATGAAGAACTTTTCTGGTCCTCACTGTGGCAATAATGCAATTAGACATTCACTTAATGCAGATTTCCAGGATGTGGCAGTGCTAACCTTACCTATGAATGAATGAGATGATTCCACAGAGTTATCAAGTGGCATTTCATTAAAATTGGCATTTCAGGAATGCTCAAAGGGTAGAATTTTAATTAACTATGAGGTCTAATTATCCTGCACTAGCAAATAAGGCCTGGTTAACTGGCATTCTCTGCTTTAGCCTTGAACCCAAAGGCCAAAATAAATACAGAACTGGACCTCAGACCACATGTTCCTACTGTTAAACCCAGCACATCCAGTTAGTTTCAGAACAATAGCAGCATCTTTTATGTTAAACGACCATGGCTTACTTGAATAATGTTGGTTTTGCAGATGTGCTTGTGCTTCACTCATACATGGGCTCCTCTTTTGTGATAATATAATAGCTAGTACTTATGGAGATCTTACTGCAGGCCAGGCACTGTGCTGAGCACTTTACATGGATTAGCTCGCTTAAGCCTCACAACAACTCTGAGATGGGTCCTATTACCCACATTTTACCCATAAGTCAACTGAGGCACAGAGAGATTGACTTGCCTAATGTTACCGCCAAGGAAATGGTGGCTCTTGGATTTGAATACAAGTGGGTCTGGCTCCAGAGCCTGTGTTCTTAACCACAGCAGTGTACTGTTTTACAATTTTATCATAGAGGGACTAGCATGGCATGGAACATACAGTTGACCCTTGAACAATGTTGGGGTTAGGGGCGCCAACCCCCTGCAGAGTCGAAAATCCACTTATAACTTTATAGTCAGCCCTCTGTAGATTCAACCAACCTCTGATTGTACTGAATAATAATACTGAAGTGGGTATTTATTGAAAAATATCTGCATAGTGGGCCAGCACAGTTCAAACCCGTGTTGTTCAAGGATCACCCATATATATTACATACATAAATAGAAATATGGAATTATGTAAACACTATGTGCAAAAGTTTACATAGCTTCATATTTTTACATACTTAGTAGTTGCAATAAAAACCATTTAATCCAATACTCAACTTCTGAGAATTTCTTTTTTTATTGAGGAATAATTGACATATAACATTATATCACTTTGAGGTGTACAACATAATGATTCGTTATTTGTATATATTGCAAAATGATCACCACAGTAAGTCTAGTTAACATAGAATTTCCTCTTGATTGGCAAAAAAACAAAAAAAAAAGGTCTGTAGTCTATCCAAGTGAAAGAAATCCTGGTCTAGTGGTTTCTGCTCAGGGTAACTGGCACCCAGCCTAAATCTCAGTGGTGACTTTGCATGAGGAAGGGGCTCTGATACCCAGCTTAGCTCTGCAAGTCCCCCTGTTCCCCACATGTCCCTCTCCTCACACTCCAGCCCCCAGTCCTCCCCAGGGAGGTCCTGCTGTGCACAGACCCCTGAACTCATCTACTTCACCAAGGTCCCTAACATTCCCAGTGCCTCGACTCCTGTGAAGGATTCTGCTCTTAGGTCAGATCTCCTGGTGTAGATGGAAGCCGGAGTCACAGCTGACTTGGCAGTCTTTGAACCCAATGTGTTGCTCAGCCCAGCCCTGCCCCAACCACTTCTGCAGTGCCGGTGAGTCCCCCCACTGTCCCCCACAGCTGACCCCAGACTGTAGGTTGTCTAGCAGGATCAGCTTCCTCACCCTCCTTCTCTCCTTCCTGCCACGTTCACAATGCTGCAGTCCAGGTGCTTCTCCTCTGGCTCAGTCAAAGCCTCAACCGCATCTGCTATTGCACCCCCGAAGTCTCCAGTTCACCAGGCCACTCTTACAAAAGTGAATTACGCTATTAGAACTGACTTTTAAGGGAGTCAGGAAGAGGCAAGCGATAAAAGCTTCTGTTCTGCCGAAGGGCCCATGAATTACCATCCTCCCTCTTTGCAATACAGAAGATATGAAGCATAATTACAAGTTAATGAAACTGATTTTTGCATGTGACCTGGGAATTATGAAATTACAGAGATGAAAGTGTCTTCAAAGTCAGATCATTCGGTTACAAGTTACACACTTGTTTACAAATGCAAGCACTTTTACTAGCAGCCATCATTTCAAACTTAAACCTTGGTGATCTTCATGCACTTGGGTAGAGTCCTATTCACTGTCCAGTCCCCAACTTCCTGAGTGACGAGAGGTGGGCACAGTAACAGCCAAGTGCCATCCTGGTCCCTGGGGCACAGCTGTGGGACTGAGCTCTTGAAGTCAGCAGTCCTTGTGATGGTCCAGTGGTCCGCCTTCCTGATGGTGACACAAAAGGCAGCCTGTTTGGAAGTGTGTTCCAGAGCCATTCCTGCAGCCTGGAACCTGCTGCTCTAGCCTTTCATTGATTTTTATGTTCCTAATTCCATGCATCAAATTCCTTTTCTGCGTCAAATATGCAGAGTGGTTCTTGTTTCCTGACAAGAGCTCTGCCTGATACACTTGCATTGATTCATGTAACAACGCTTTGAGGAAAGTACTATTATCCCCTGCTTACAACCTGAGGAAACTGAGGCATAAGGAGGTTCATTAGCTTAGAAAGTGGCAGAGCTGGGTTTCTCACTCAACCTAGCTCCACCAACCATACTCTGAAGGCTACACTGCTTCCTCCATATGCTACTTTAAATAGTGGGAATTAATGGTGCATCACTGGACTTGAATTGATTTCCTGACCTGATGTCATTTTCACTCATGATTCAAACTCCCAGAAGAGTCTGATTGGCCCCCTTGGGTCTCAGATCCTGCCTCCCTACCACCCTTGATTGACAGTGGGCAGTGGAGGAGGGTAGATCCCCCCAAAAGCGAGTCTGGTGGTGAGACAGATCACCTGCAAGTGATAAATGAGCAGCAGGACCAGTCATGCTGGTATAAACTATAACCATGGTGGCAGCCTTGGAAACTCCAAAGGGGAATCCCTCCTTAATGGGATTTCATGCTCAGAGTTGTGCCCAGCCTTGCTGTGCCAGAAACTCAATTCGTTTGCTTGGAAATGCCAATAAGAAGTCCTCCCTGACTTGCTGTCTTAAATGTCTTAGCTGTGTGTGACCTTGAGCCTGGGCACTTCCCTTCTCTGTATTGGGCATTAAAAGGAAACAAGAAAATATATTTCCTCTTTTCATATCAGGATTTCAAGAACAATTTATTTTGCCACCTCTTTTTAATTTTTAAATAAAATATACTGATGTAATATGAATATTAAAAAGATGTTTGAGGAAAACCCATCACTTTACCAAATTGCTCTACCAAAGCTACTTTATCAAATTATTCCTCCTTTTATTTTTGCAAAGTTAAAATCATATTGTATATGTGATCTGTTTGTCTGCTCTCTTCACTTATCATTATGGCAGGCATTTTCCCGTTTCAAGTTTCATAATCATAATTTTTGCAAAAGCGTATGTCATCATATTGTTGGCCCTAACTTAGTAATTCATTTTCCTTTTGTTAATTCAGGTTGCAAGAGCCCCTGTTAGCACAAAGCCAAAGAAGCTTCCATTTTCTATTAAGAATGGAATTGGGAATTCTATTTGGAGGACATTTACTATAAAAGCTCTACATGACTCCCCGAGAGTGAGGCCAACTCAGCTGGAATAAGCACCCACTGCAGAGGGCTTAGGGGCTTGTGGAAAATTCCAGAATCTGGAGCTCCATCCTAGAACTGGGACTAAGGTAAGAGGAGAGAGGTGCCCACCTCACGTGCAAAAACAAAACAAAACAACAACCAAAAAGCACAAAAACAGAAACCTCTACATGACAAATTTGACCCATAATGAGTTATGATTAATATTGCTTATCCTTCACCATTTAGTTACTAGCATTTAAACCTTTTACATGAACAAAAATTTTTTTCTTTTTTTTTTTTTTTTTGGCCACACTGCATGGCTTGCAGGATCTTAGTTCCCCAACGAGGGATTGAACCCCGGCCTGTGTCAGTGAAAGCAGCAAGTCCTAACCACTGGACTACCAGGGAACTCCCTTTTTTCTTTTAAAATAACTTTAATCATTACTTTTTTGTTATTGTTTTTTTTCATTGAAAAAGGAATAATGCTTGTGTTTTTTTAAAAAAAATTGAAACACAGCATATTATATCAGATCCCCAAACACATATCCTTCATCAAAAGCAGACATTTCTAATAGTTCCTTCCACGTCCTTCCAGAATTTTCCTTTGTATATACATGCATATTGATACGTGCATGTCCCTTTTTCTTGTTTACACGAATGAGGACACACACTATATTGTGCTTGCCGCTTTTACTTGATTTCAGATGGCAGATTGATCCATCTTGGCATATATAATCTACTTCATTATTTTTTTAAGAGGTAAATCATTTTCCACTATATGAAAGTGGTATAATATATTTAACCATTTCCCCATTGAGAGACATTTTCACAGTTTCTAGATTTTTGTTTTTGTGCTGTATGACAAGTAATGTTGTCACCATAACATTTTTTTGACAGATTCAGGGCAATCAGAAGTCTTAGATTTCCTGGGCAATCTTATTTTAATATAAAAAAATTATTTTTAATAAATAATTTATATAGATTCCCGAAAGGCATTTGATAAAACTTAACATTTTATGTCCAATTTTTAAAATTCTCAATAAAGAAAATAAAGTTTCAAAATTTTCTTATTTACTAAGGAAATAATAGAAGTTTTCCCATTAGAGTCGGGAAAAAGACAAAGACACCCACTCTCCCCATTATGGTTTAGAATTGCTCTAGAATTAGTAGTCATTGAAAAAGAAAGAAATAGAGGTATTAAAACTGGAAATAGGGCTACCCTCGTGGTGCAGTGGTTGGGAGTCCACCTGCCGATGCAGCGGACACGGGTTCATGCCTCGGTCTGGGAAGATCCCACATGGCTGCGAAGCGGCTAGGCCCATGAGCCATGGCCGCTGAGCCTGCGCGTCCAGAGTCTGTGCTCCGCAACGGGAGAGGCCACAACAGTGAGAGGCCCGCGTACCAAAAAAAAAAAAAAAAAAAAACAAAACTGTAAATAAGGAGGTAAAATTATCCTTATCTGGGATGATGAACTATATAACTGGAAAAACACAGAAACAGAAAATCAACAGAAAAACTATTATAGACAAAAGAGCATTCAGTAAGGTGACTCTCATATGCTCTCGGTGACTGGTAAACTGGCACAACCCCCGGAGGCGAGGGGGCGGCAGTTTGGACCATTTCTAGTAGATACATTTATTTTCATGAAATCCTTGATCTATAAATAGATGGATGAGCTTTGTTCTATAAAGAAAAGCCTATTGATTGACAGGAGGGGGAAAGAAACAACACTGTAGTTTTTTTTAGTGTTTTTGTTGTCACTGTTGTGCTTGCTCTTGTTGTGTTTTTTTTTTTTAAGTGTATAATTCAGGAGTTTTTATTCACAAGGTTGTGCAGACATCACCACTATCTAATTCCAGCATATTTCTTTTTTTTTTTTCATACAGCAGGTTCTTATTAGTCATCGATTTTATACACATCAGTGTATACATGTCAATCTAATCTCCCAATTCATCACACCACCACCACCACCACCCCCGCTGCTTCCCCCGCTTGGTGTCCATACGTTTGTTCTCTACATCTGTGTCTCAATTTCTGCCCTGCAAACTGGTTCGTCTGTACCATTTTTCTAGGATCCACGTATATGCGTTAATATACGATATTTGTTTTTCTCTTTCTGACTTACTTCACTATGTATGACAGTCTCTAGATCCATCCGTGTCTCTACAAATGACCCAATTTCATTCCTTTTTATGGCTGAGTAATACTCCATTGTATGTAGGTACCACATCTTCTTTATCCATTTGTCTGTCAATGGGCATTTAGGTTGCTTCCATGTGCTGGCTATTGTAAATAGAGCTGCAGTGAACATTGGGGTGCATGTGTCTTTTTGAATTATGGTTTTCTCTGGGTATATGCCCAGTAATGGGATTGCTGGGTCATATGGTAATTCAATTTTCATTTTTAAGGAACATCCATACTGTTTTCCATAGTGGCTATATCAATTTACATTCCCACCAACAGTGCAAGAGGGTTCCCTTTTCTCCACACCCTCTCCAGCATTTATTGTTTGTAGATTTTCTGATGATGCCCATTCTAACTGGTGTGAGGTGATACCTCATTGTAGTTTTGATTTGCATTTCTCTAATAATTAGTGATGTTGAGCAGCTTTTCATGTGCTTCTTGCCCATCTGTTTATCTTCTTTGGAGAAAAGTCTATTTAGGTCTTCTGCCCATTTCTGGATTGGGTTGTTTGTTTTTTTAATATTGAGCTGCATGAGCTGTTTATATACTTTGGAGATTAATCCTTTGTCCATTGATTCGTTTGCAAATATTTTCTCCAATTCTGAGGGCTTTCTTTTCGTCTTGTTAATGGTTTCCTTTGCTGTGCAAAAGCTTTGAAGTTTCATTAGGTCCCATTTGTTTATTTTTGTTTTTATTTCCATTACTCTAGGAGGTGGATCAAAAAAGATCTTGCTGTGATTTATGTCAAAGAGTGTTCCTCCTACGTTTTCCTCTAAGAGTTTTATGGTGTCCGGTCTTACATTTAGGTCTCTAATCCATTTTGAGTTTCTTTTTTTGTATGGTGTTAGGGAGTGTTCTAATTTCATTCTTCTACATGTAGCTGTCCAGTTTTCCCAGCACCATTTATTGAAGAGACTGTCTTTTCTCCATTGTATATCCTTGCCTCCTTTGTCATAGATTAGTTGACCATAGGTTTGTGGGTTTATCTCTGGGCTTTCTATCTTGTTCCATTGATCTATATTTCTGTTTTTGTGCCAGTACCATATTGTCTTGATTACTGTAGCTTTGTACTATAGTCTAAAGTCAGGGAATCTGATTCCTCCAGCTCCGTTTTTTTCCCTCAAGACTGCTTTGGATATTTGGGGTCTTTTGTGTCTCCATACAAATTTTAAGATTTTTTGTGGGCTTCCCTGTTGAAGTGGCTGAGAGTCCACCTGCTGATGCAGGGGACACAGGTTCATGCCCCGGTCTGGGAAGATCCTACATACCACGGAGCAGCTAGGCCCGTGAGCCATGGCCGATGAGCCTGCGCGTCTGGAGCCTGTGCTCCACAATGGGAGAGGCCACACCAGTGAGAGGCCCGCGTACCGCAAAAAAAAAAAAAATTTTCTTGTTCTACTTCTGTAAAAAATGCCATTGGTAATTTGATAGGGATTGCATTGAATCTGTAGATTGCTTTGGGTAGTATAGTCATTTTCACAATATTGATTCTTCCAATCCAAGAACATGGTATATCTCTCCATCTGTTGGTATCATCTTTAATTTCTTTCATCAGTGTCTTACAGTTTTCTGCATACAGGTCTTTTGTCTCCCTAGGAAGGTTTATTCCTAGGCATTTTATTCTTTTTGTTGCAATGGTAAATGGGAGTGTTTCCTTAATTTCTCTTGCAGATTTTTCATCGTTAATATATACGAATGCAAGAGATTTCTGTGCATTAATTTCGTATCCTACAACTTTACCAAATTCATTGATTAGCTCTAGTAGTTTTCTGGTGGCACCTTTAGGATTCTCGATATATAGTATCATGTCATCTGCAAACAGTGACAGTTTTACTTCTTCTTTTCCAATTTGTATTCCTTTTATTTCTTTTTCTTCTCTGAGTGCCGTGGCTGGGACTTCCAAAACTCTGTTGTATAATAGTGGTGTGAGTGGACATCCTTGTCTTGTTCCTGCTCTTGGAGGAAATGCTTTCAGTTTTTCACCATTGATAATGATGTTTGCTGTGGGTTTGTCATATATGGACTTTATTATGTTGAGGTAGGTTCCCTCTATGCCCACCTCATGGAGAGTTTTTATCATAAATGGGTGTTGAATTTTGTCAAAAGCTTTTTCTGCATCTATTGAGATGATCATATGGTTTTTATTCTTCAGTTTGTTAATATGGTGTATCACATTGATTAATTTGCGTATATTGAAGAATCCTTGCATCCCTGGGGTAAATCCCACTTGATCATGGTGTATGATCCTTGTAATGTGTTGTTGGATTCTGTTTGCTAGTATTTTGTTGAGGACTTTTGCATCTATATTCATCAGTGATATTGGTCTGTAATTTTCTTTTTTTGTAGTATCTTTGTCTGGTTTTGGTATCAGGGTGATGGTGGCCTCATAGGATGAGTTTGGAAGTGTTCCTTCCTCTGCAATTTTTTGGAGGCGTTTGAGAAGGATGGGTGTTAGCTCTTCTCTAAATGTTTGATAGAATTCACCTGTGAAGCCATCTGGTCCTGGACTTTTGTTTCTTGAAAGATTTAAAATCACAGTTTCAATTTCATTACTTGTGATTGGTCTGTTCATATTTTCTATTTCTTCCTGGTTCAGTCTTGGAAGGTTATACCTTTCTATGAATTCTTCCATTTTTTCCAGGTTGTCCATTTTATTGGCATAGAGTTGCTTGTAGTAGTCTCTTAGGATGCTTTGTATTTCTGCAGTGTCTGTTGTAACGTCTCCTTTTTCATTTCTAATTTTATTGATTTGAGTCCTCTCCCTCTTTTTATTAATGAGTCTGGCTAATGCTTTATCAATTTTGTTTATCTTCTCAAAGAAACAGCTTTTAGTTTTATTGATCTTTGCTATCGTTTTCTTTGTTTCTATTTCATTTATTTCTGCTCTGATCTTTATGATTTCTTTCCTTCTGCTAACTTTGGGGTTTTGTTTGTTCTTCTTTCTCTAGTTCCTTCAGGTGCAAGGGCAGATTGTTTATTTGAGATTTTTCTTGTTTCCTGAGGTAGGCTTGTATAGCTATAAACTTCCCTCGTAGAATTGCTTTTGCTGCATCCCATAGGTTTTGGATCGTCATGTTTTCATTGTCATTTGTATCTAGGTATATTTTGATTTCCTCTTTGATTTCTTCAGTGATCTCTTCGTTTATTAGTAACGTATTGTCTAGCCTCCATGTGTTTGTGTTTTGTACGCTTCTTTCCCTGTAATTGATTTCTAATCTCATAGCGCTTGTGGTCAGAAAAGATGCTTGATATGATTTCAACTTTCTTAAATTTACTGAGGCTTGATTTGTGACCCAAGATGTGATCTATCCTGGAGAATGTTCCATGCACACTTGAGAAGAAAGTGTAATCTGCTGTTTTTGGATAGAATGTCCTATAAATATCAATTAAATCTATCTGGCCTATTGTCTCCTTTAAAGCTTGTGTATCGTTATTAATTTTCTGTTTGGATGATCTGTCCATTGGTGTAAGTGAGGTGTTAAAGTCCCCCACTATTATTGTGTTACTGTTGATTTCCTCTTTTATAGCTGTTAGCAGTTGCCTTGTGTATTGAGGTGCTCCTATGTTGGGTGCATATATATTTATAATTGTTATATCTTCTTCTTGGATTGATCCCTTGATCATTATGTAGTGTCCTTCCTTGTCTCTTGTAACATTCCTTATTTTAAAGTCTATTTTATCTGATATGAGTATTGCTACTCCAGCTTTCTTTTGATTTCCATTTGCATGGAGTATCTTTTTCCATCCACTCACTTTCCGTCTGTATGTGTCCCTAGGTCTGAAGTGGGTCTCTTGTAGACAGCATTTATATGGGTCTTGTTTTTGTATCCATTCAGCAAGCCTGTGTCTTTTGGTTGGAGCATTTAATCCATTCACGTTTAAGGTTATTATCGATATGTATGTTCCTATGACCATTTTCTTAATGTTTTGGGTTTGTTTTTGTAGGTCCTTTTCTTCTCTTTTGTTTCCCACTTAGAGAAGTTCCTTTAGCATTTGTTGTAGAGCTGGTTTGGTGGTGCTGGATTCTCTTAGCTTTTGCTTGTCTGTAAAGCTTTTGATTTCTCCATCGAATCTGAATGAGATCCTTGCTGGGTAGAATAATCTTTGTTGTTGGTTCTTCCCTTTCATCACTTTAAGTATATCATGCCACTCCCTTCTGGCTTGTAGAGTTTCTGCTGAGAAATCAGCTGTTAACCTTATGGGGATTCCCTTGTATGTTATTTGTCGTTTTTCCCTTGCTGCTTTCAATAATTTTTCTTTGTCTTTAATTTTTGCCAATTTGATTACTATGTGTCTTGGCGTGTTTCTCCTTGGGTTTATCCTATATGGGACTCTCTGCACTTCCTGGACTTGGGTGGCTATTTCCTTTCCCATGTTAGGGAAGTTTTTGACTATAATCTCTTCAAATATTTTCTTGGGTCCTTTCTCTCTCTCTTCTCCTTCTGGGACCCCTATAATGCGAATGTTGTTGTGTTTAATGTTGTCCCAGAGGTCTCTTAGGCTGTCTTCATTTCTTTGCATTCTTTTTTCTTTATTCTTTTCTGCAGCAGTGAATTCTACCATTCTGTCTTCCAAGTCACTTATCTGTTCTTCTGCCTCAGTTATTCTGCTATTGATTCCTTCTAGTGTATTTTTCATTTCAGTTATTGTATTGTTCATCTCTGTTTGTTCTTTAATTCTTGTAGGTCTTTGTTAAACATTTCTTGCATCTTCTCGATCTTTACCTCCATTCTTTTTCCGAGGTCCTGGATCATCTTCACTATCATTATTCTGAATTCTTTTTCTGGAAGCTTGCCTATCTCCACTTCGTTTAGTTGTTTTTCTGGGGTTTTGTCTTGTTCCTTCATCTGGTACATAGCCCTCTGCCTTTTCATCTTGTCTATCTTTCTGTGAATGTGGTTTTTGTTCCACAGGCTGCAGGATCATAGCTCTTCTTGCTTCTGCTGTCTGCCCTCTGGTGGATGAGTCTCTCCAAGAGGCGTGTGCAAGTTTCCTGATGGGAGAGACTGGTGGTGGGTAGAGCTGGCCTTTGCTCTGGTGGGCAGAGCTCAGTAAAACTTTAATCCACTTGTCTGCTGATGGGTGGGGCTGGGTTCCCTCCCTGTTGGTTGTTTGGCCTGAGGCGGCCCAACACTGGAGCCTGCCCAGGGCTCTTTGGTGTGGCTAATGGCAGACTCTGGGAGGGCTCACACCAAGGAGTATTTCCCAGAACTTCTGCTGCCAGTGTCCTTGTCCTCTGGGTGAGACAGAGCCACCCCCTGCCTCTGCAGAAGACCCTCCAACACCAGCAGGTAGTTCTGGTTCAGTCTCCTGCGGGGTCACTGCTCCTTTCCCTGGGTCCCGATGCACACACTACTTTGTGTGTGCCCTCCAAGAGTGGAGTCTCTGTTTCCCCCAGTCCTGTTGAAGTCCTGCAATCAAATCCCACTAGCCTTCAAGTTCTGACTCTCTAGGAATTCCTCCTCCTGTTGCTGGTCACCCAGGTTTGGAAACCTGACGTGAGGCTCAGAACCTTCACTCCAGTGGGTGGACTTCTGTGGTATAAGTGTTCTCCAGATTGTGAGTCACCCACCCAGCAGTTATGGGATTTGATATTACTGTGATTGCGCCCCTCTTACCATCTCATCGTGGCTTCTCCTTTGTCTTTTGATATGGGGTATCTTTTTTGGTGAGTTCCAGTGTCTTCCTGTCGATGATTGTTCAGCAGTTAGTTGTGATTCTGGTGTTCTTGCAAGAGGGAGTGAGAGCACATCCTTCTACTCCGCCACCTTGAACCAATCTCTTCTTGTCATGTTTTAATGTTTGTTTTTTTTTTTTTGGCTATGTTCATTGCTGCACACGGGCTTTCTCTAGTTGTGGCGAGCAGGGGCTACTCTTCATTGCAGTGTGCGGGCTTCCTACTGTGGTGGCTTCTCTTGTTGTGGAGCACGGGCTCTAGGTGTGCAGGCTTCAGTAGTTGTGGCATATGGGCTCAGTAGTTGTGGCTCCCAGACTCTGGAGCGCAGGCTCAGTAGTTGTGGCTCACGGGTTTAGTTGCTCCACAGCATGTGGGATCTTACCGGACGAGGGGTCAAACCTGTGTCCCCTGCATTGGCAGGTGGATTCTTAACCACTGCGCCACCAGGGAAGCCCTTTTTTTTTAAATTGAGATATAATTGAGTGTTTTAGTCTTGAGAGCTTTGAAATGGTCTGACTGTGTCTCTACTCATCGAGTGACTTTACAGGTCAGTATTCTTCAAGTCCTGTGTCCAGGTACCAATTCACATCACTGAACATGGTGAATTCCCCTGGCACATAACCTGGGACCCACCTAGCTTTCCTGATGATCTTTAGGGATCCAGTCTAATGGAGCAACACTGACCCAAAGAGCTTAATCCGGCAGGAGGGAGAGAGAGCGCCCATGAGGTGGCTGTTCCACTTGTTTGGGCTGCCTCCTCACCCACACTGACTACTGCCAGTGACAACACGGTTCCACTCTGAACCTCATTCACCTCCTTTATCCTCCTCCTCTGAAGTTCACTTCTAATATACTGAGGGGTGCTTGAGTAATTCCAGTGAACGGGAAAATGCAAAGAAATAAGGACATGTGTGCTACCAGCAGAAAAGTCTACATTTAAAGTCAGTAACATTTTAACCTTAAAATTACCCAAGACTAAACTGTATTGATCAATTCCCAAACCCTAGTCCATCAAGAGGGGCTCGGCTACTGCCCCTGAATCACTGGGGAGCATCTTTAAATGGAAGAATGTCCCAGCCGCACCCCCAGAAATTCTGATTCACTGGCTCTGGGGTGAGACCTGGGAATCTCTATTTTTAAGATATTCCCCAAGGGACTTCCGTGGTGGCTCAGTGGTTAAGAATCCGCCTGCCAATGCAGGGGACACGGGTTCGATCCCTGGTCCGGGAAGATCCCACATGCCGCGGAGCAGCTAAGGCCCTGCACCACAACTACTGAGCCTGCGCTCTAGAGCCTGTGAGCCACAACTACTGAGCCTGCGAGCCACAACTACTGAAGCCTGCACATCTAGAGCCCATGCTATGCAACAAGAGAAGCCACCGCAGTGAGAAGCCTGCACACCACAATGAAGAGTAGCCTCCGCTCACCGCAACTAGAGAAAACCCGCACGCAGCAACAAAGACCCAACGCAGCCAAAAATCAAAAAAATAGTTATAAGATACTCCCCAAGAGGGACTTCCCTGGTAGTCCAGTGACTAAGACTACACACTCCCAATGCAGGGGGCCCAGGTTCCATCCCTGGTCAGGGAACTAGATCCCATATGCTGCAACTAAGAATTCGCCTGCCACAAGTAAAGATCCCGCATGCAGCAACAAAGATCCCACGTGCCGCAACTAAGACCTGGCACAGCCAAATAAATACATAAAAATGAATATTAAAGAAAAAAATATATTCCTCAAGATAATTCTGATGGGCAGCCAGGCTTGGCAAACACAGGCATAAATTATTCAGTTATACCCAGATTATTGTGAACAATGTAACAGTCTAATAAATTTGGATGTGACCCTTTGGGCGAAAAAAAAAGTCCCAGGAAAAATTGCCATCATAAAAGAATTAAATTAATCCTCAAGAGTGAGTAAATTAATCCCAGTAAACACATTATAGTCACTGACTGCATTAAGTAAAAATATTTTCTGCCTAATCAATAATGAAATAAGCAGAGAGAGGACATTTTAAAGCCTGCAGGAGACATTATAATTCAAACAGTAGCCTAGATCTGATAAATATTTTATAGACAGTCAATTTTATTTCATTCTACTTGAGAAATGCATAAGGGCCTACGGTCCTATTTGGCAACATCAGGTTTTTTGAATTGAATTGGAAGCATACAAGGTTGGTTAAACTGATGTGAATTTCTCCCTCAAGGTGAGTGTTAGCAACCTCTTAACTAAAAACACCAGGGCACGTTTTCTCCCCGGGGTAGGCCACTTCATGTGGTCTTCCGGCTCTGGCTCCCATGCACAGTTCTGCGAGTCTCTTTTGCTGAGTCTTGGTCCTGTGAAACGTCCGGCTCTCCAGAAAAGGCCACGTCTGTAGATCTCGGGTGCAGGCAGGACGGAGTTCAGGTCCTTCTCAGTTTCCTCCTGCAGAAAACCTTGCAAAACCTCAGGTTCTTCTCTTTCATCGACTCATCAAGACCACCACAAAAACTATCTGCGGACAGCAGGTGAGTTTATGAAAACGCATCCACGCAGTGTGGATGTTTCTCATGGTTTTTTTTTTCTCCCATCCTAAATTGAGTAAGATTTTTTGTAAAGGATAAAATCAAGTCAGCCTAGAAAACCTGGATTTGACAAGCTTGTGGAGAGATTCATACAAACAAGGAACCTAGACTGAAAATTAGGCGTTTGGGCATCTCAGAAAATTTCAGGACAGGGCAGACCAACTTCACGCGAAAATGTACTAAAGAAACTGGGAGCTGTCCAGATAAACTGGTTGTCAGAGTTAAGGCCAAGATGTTTCTTAAGCGAAACAGCGACTTTAAAACGTTTTCCCCCTTTCCCTGACCCATTTCACCACGGGCTCTTTACGCTGGGTTTTTCATTTGGCGTCAAGATGTAGTGAGAACCTCCGCGGGATTTAACTGGCATGCCACAGCCGGCCTCTAGAGGGCGCAGTGCATTAAAGACCTTGGGCTTCCCGGGAGGAAAGGGAAGGGTGTTGGGGATCAAAGATCAAGCCCCCAGACCCGAGGTTCGGCCCCTGAAAGCCACTCTTTTGAAGAGTGTCTCCAGAAGAGAGAAAACCAAGGTACAGGAAATTTGAAATCTGTGTGCTTTATTTCAAGACAAAAGAGAAAGGGAAAGACACCTGCATGGGGTGTGTCCTGCTGCTGCCCCCAGCCCAGCCCCTTGGAACAGTGATCACGTTCAGTGCGGACTGTCCACTGCTGTCTGAGAACACTGTTGCTTGAAAAGAGTGTCCTTCTATTTTGGGGTGGAAAGAGAAGGGTCTCTGAGCAGGCTGTATCTCGGAGTGGAGCCACAGAGGGGCAGTGACACCGACATGACAGCTGACCTGCCCCGGGAATTGTGCTCGGGACGCGCAGCTGACGATTAGGCAGGGGAAGGGGGAATGGAAAAGAAAGAGCAATTCTTGAGACTCTTCTAAAGAAGAATTTGCAATCAAAGACAAAAAAAGGGAAAAGTTTAAGATGCTAAATCTACAAGGTTTTTCAAAGAGTATCCTCAAGCATCAGAATCTTCTCTGGAGCTTGTTAAAAATATGGAGCCCAGGGAACACCTACTGAGCCTTGGGAATGGCCAGGGAGTCTAAATTATTTTTTACAGCCCGAGAAGTTTATTAGAAATGTTTTTATTCAGTTATTAAGTGTTTATAGATTGTGGCACAAATGGACCTACCACCTGCTGATCCTCTCCCCTGTTTTTTTAATTGAATTATAGTAGATTTATAATACTGTGTTAGTTTCAGGTATACAGCAAAGTGATTCAGTTATTTTTTCTGATTATATTCCATTATAGGTTATTACAGGATATCGAACTTCCCTGTGCTATACAGTAAATCCTTGTTGCTTTTCTATTTTATATATAATACTGTGTATCTGTTAATCCCATACTCCTTATTTATCCCTCCCCCGCCTTCCCTCTCCCCTTTGGTAACCATAAGTTTGTTTTCTATGTCTATGAGTCTGTTTCTGTTTTGTATATAAATTCATTTGTATTATTTTTTAGATTCCACATATAAGTGATATATTATTTGTCTTTCTCTGACTGACCTACTTAGTATGGTATTCTCTAGGTCCATCCATGTTGCTGCAAATGGCAATATTTCATTCTTTTTATGGCTGAGTAATAGTCCATATATACATATATATATACCACATCTTCCTAAAGCAACCATCTGTTGATAGACACTGGTTTGTTTCCATGTCATGGCTATTGTAAATAGTGCTACTGTGAACACTGGGGTGCACGTATCTTTTCAAATTAGAGTTTTTGTTTTTTCCAGATATATACCCAGGAGTAGGATTGCTGGATCATATGGTAGGTCTATTTTTGTTTTTTTAAAGAACCTCCATGCTGTTTTTCATAGTGGCTGCATCAATTTACATTCTCACCAATGGTATATGAGGGTTCTCTTTTCTCCACATCCTCTCCAGCGTTTATTATCTGTAGACTTTTTGATGAAAGCCTTTCTGACCGGTGTGGGTGATACCTCACGGTGGTTTTGATTTGCATTTCTTTGATGATTAGCAATGTTGAGCATCTTTTCATGTGCCTATTGGCCTTCTGTATGTCTTTGGAAAAATGTCTATTTAGGTCTTCTGCCCATTTTTCAATTGGGTTGTTTGCTTTTTTGATTCTGAGTTGTATGAGCTGTTTACATATGTTGCATATTAACCCCTTGTCAGTCATATTGTTTGCAAATATTTTCTCCTATTCTGTAGGTTGTCTTTTTGTTTTTGGATGGTTTCCTTTGCTATGCAAAAGCTTTTAACTTTGATTAGGTTCCATTTGTTTATTTTTGCTTTTATTTCTTTTGCCTTGGGTGACTGATCTAAGAAAATATTGCTACAATTTATGTCAGAGAATGTTTTGCCTGTGTTCTCTTCTAGGAGTTTTATAGTGTCATGTCTTATATTTAGGTCTTTAAGCCATTTTGAGTTTATTCTTGAATGTGGTGTGAGGGAATGTTCTAATTTCCTTGATTTACATGTGGCTGTCCAGCTTTCCCAACATCACTTGCTGAAGAGACTGTCTTTCCCATCGTATACTCTTGCCTCCTTTGTCATAGATTAATTGATCCTAGATGTGTGGGTTTATTTGGGGCTCTCTATTCTATTCCATTGATCCATATGTCTGTTTTTGTGCCAATATCACACTGTTTTGATTACTGTATCTTTGTAGTATAGTCCAAAGTCTGGAAGAGTTATACCTCCAGCTTTGTTCTTTTTCCTCAGGATTGCTTTGGCAATTCTAGGTCTTTTGTGGTCTTTGTGATTTTTCTTGTTTCTTGAGGAAGGTCTGTATCACTATGAACTTCCCTCTTAGAACTGCTTTTGCTGCAAAACATAGATTTTGTAAAGTGGTGTTTTCATTTTCATTTGTCTCGAGGTATTTTCTGATTTCCTTGGTTTTACTGCTGACCTGTTGGTTTCTTTTAGTAACATGTTGTTTAGTCTCCACATGTTCGTTTTTTTCTCATTTTTCTTTCTGTGGTTGATTTCCAGTTTCATTCCATTGTGGTCAGAAAAGAAGCTTGAAATAATTTCTGCCCTCTTAAATTTGTTGAGGCTTATTTTGTGACCTAGTATATGGTCTATCCTAGATAATGTTCCATGAGCAGTTGAAAAGAATGTGTATTCTGTGTTTTTTGAATGTAGTGTCTTGTAGATATCAATTAATTCCAACTGGTTTATTGTATCTTTTAGGACCTCTGTTGCCTTGTTGATTTTCTGTATGGATGATCTGTCCATTGATGTTAGTGGGGTGTTAAAGTCTCCTGTTGTTATTGTATCATTGTCAATTTCTGCCTTTACGTCTGTTAGTATTCGTTTTATATATTTAGGTGCTCCTATATTGGGTGCATATATGTTAACGAGTGTAATATCCTCTTCTAGTATTGATCGCTTTATCATTATATAATGCCTTCTTTGTCTTTCTTTATGGCCTTTGTTTTATAGTCTATTTTGTCTGATATGAGTTTTGCTACTCCCACTTTCTTGTCATTTCTATTTGCATGAAATATATTTTTCTATGCCCTTACTTTCAGTCTGTGTGTAACTTTTGCCCTGAAGTGAGTCTCTTATAGGCAGCACATTGTAGGTTCTTGTTTTTGTATCCAATCTGCCACTCTGTGTCTTTTGATTGGAGCATTTAGTCCATTGACATTTAAAGTAATTATTGATAGGTATATACTTACTGCCATTTTAATCCTTGTTTTCCAGTTGCTTTTGTAGTTCTTCTTTTTTCATTTATTCTTCTTTTTGTTTTTCTTTTTGTGATTTGATGATTTTCTTTTGTATACTTGAGTTCCTTTCTTTTTTGGTTTTTGTGAAGCTATTGTATGTTTTTCATTTGTGTTTACCATAGATTTCAAGTATGTTGACCCATAACTATATCTTCTTGCTTTAAACGAATAGTCATTTAAGTTCAGACACATTCTAAAAGATCTACATTTTATACTCCCCTCTCCTACATTTTGTGATTTTGACATCCTATTTTACATTTTCATGCTTATCCTTTTACTGTTTATTGTGGTTATAACCTCTTTTATAATTTTAATTATTTTTTAATCTTGGTACTGGCTTATTTAAGTGATCTTCAATCCTTTCATATATTGCCTTTTCTATTGTGACTTTCCCTTTCTTATAGAGTCTTGCTTCTTTCCTTTTTTTTTTTTTTTTAGGACTGATTTGTAGGTTTAATGAGATTATATCAACATACTTTATAATCTACGAAGCATAAATTTATATGATAGCTACTTTGTATTGAGCATTCTCAAATTCTACTACCCTACAATTCTAGGAATAGTAGTGGAAGCTTTACATATATAATTAATAGTATCTCTTAATCCTCAACACAACCCCCCACTGTTGTTATGATTATATTCAATATATAAATCAGTTAATAATCAGCTCAGAGAGGTTGGTTGGATTGGTTTGCTAAGGTCAAACAAATAGAAAGGGGAAGAGAGTCAGGATTCAACTTAATATTACTTCCAAATAGAGGCCTTCCTTTCCTTTTAGCATAGAGCTAGGAAAACATCTTATGTACTTAAGAATAGCGGGTGTGATTAAGAAAAAGGGGAAATGGGGTTGGTGGAGGGTGGGTGGGGCTTGGGGGAAGAACCACTGAATAACCTGCCCCTAGAGCAAAGCTAACGAAGAAAACACCCTGATAAAACTTGTGCCTGCGTTTTACAACAGACGACCTGAAAATCCCTGGACTTCATAATACATTGTTTTTTTATGTATCAAATATAAGGTGCAAAGTAAAAAAGATGTTTTTGAAGCTAGAAGAGCCATCCCAGCCAGATCCCAACTTAGTTATCACACACACACACAAGTCAAAAATGACATGAAACAGGAAAAACCGGACTTCCTTTGCTTTCAGAAAAGCCAAGAAGCAAAGAAAATTCTTTTTAGAAATTCAGAAAAAAAATTTTTTTCATAGTAGCTAATATGCCTTTCTTAGGCATTAAGACACATTTCTGTTCATAACCTTGATATACCCATATTTTTACTCTTTATAAAAATCAAGTCTCCCAGTAAAAATGGTATTTTACCACACTAATCTTTAAATTGCATCACTGAAAATGTAATACACACCAATTTCTAACCACTTGGAACATTCTGCAAAATGGATTTTAGTCACTGGAATGAATAATTGCTCAGAAAAGCAGCACTGCCTCAACTGTGGTACGATTTGGTAGGTAATATTCTTGTTTTCCAGTAAAAAGGAGATCTCGTAAGCAGAAACACTGGACTCCTTGTGGTTCCATCGATCGAGAGAACGTTTCTGAGCAGCTTCTAAGCAAATATTTCTTAACAGGTTGATCACAGATCTGGGGTCTTCTGTCCTCATAATGACACTGCCAGATACAATCACGTTAGCTCCTGCCTCTGTGCATTTATGGATGGTGTCAGGACCTACTCCACCATCAACCTCAATGTCCAAAGACGGGAACCAGGTCCTCAACCAGTGAACCTTTGGCATCATATCTTCCATGAATTTCTGCCCTCCAAACCCAGCTTCCACTGTCATAACCAAGGCCATATCTATCTGATGAGCCCATGGTGCCAAATACTCAACTGTAGTTCCTGGTTTGATAGCAAGGCCAACCTTCATTCCATTCTCCCGAATGTCTTTGATCAAAGCCCCCGGGTTCTCAGTAGCCTCGAGATGAAAAGTATATTGATTGGCTCCTGCTACAGCCATTGGTTTTACCCACTGTTCCGGCCTGGACACCATCGTGTGCATGTCAAAGAAAGGGTCCTGGGCTTCCCTGGTGGCGCAGTGGTTGAGAGTCCGCCTGCCGATGCAGGGGACACGGGTTCGTGCCCCGGTCGGGGAAGATCCCACATGCCGCGGAGCGGCTGGGCCCGTGAGCCATGGCCACTGAGCCTGCGTGTCCGGAGCCTGTGCTGCGCAACGGGAGGGGCCACAACAATGAGAGGTCCGCGTACCGCAAAAAAAAAAAAAAGAAAGAAAGAAAGAAAGGGTCCTGGCCTAGCTGCTTTCGGAGGCTTTGTACCACAGGGTGACCAAAGGTGATGTTGGGAACAAAATGCATCCAGGTACAGATAATCGGCCCCTAAACTGGCCAGGTCGCTGTTGAGGATGGACAGGCCAATCTTGCAGCTGGATGCCCTTCTTTCCTATTTAGAGAAGACCCTTCAATATTTCTTTTAGTGTAAATTTAGTATTGCTGAATTCTTTTAGTGTTTGCTTGTCTGAGAAACTCTTTACCTCTCCTATTCTAAATGCTAATCTTGATGGGTAGAATATCCTAGGTTGCAGGCTTTTTGAATATATCCTGCCACTCTCTTCTGGCCTGCAAAGTTTCTGCAGAGAAATCAACAGATAGCCTTATGGGGGTTCCCTTGTAACTGACTCTTTGTTTTTCTCTTGCTGTCTTTAGAATCCTCTCTTTAACATTTGCCATTTTAATTATAATGTGTCTTGGTCTTTTTGGGTTCGTCTTGTTTGGGACTCTCTGTGCTTCCTGTACCTGGATATCTGTTTCCTTCTTTAGGTTTGAGGAGTTTTCAGCCATAATTTTTTCAAATACATTTTTTGATCCCCTTCCCTCTCTCTTCTCCTTCTGGAACCCCTATTATGCATAGGTTGGCATGTTTTATATTATCCCATAGATCTTATATGTTGCTTTCTTTCTTTTTTTTTTTTTTATTTGTCTTTCTGTCTGCTGTTCTGATTGGGTGATTTGCATTATCCTACCTTCCAGATCACGTATTCATTCTTCTGTGTCATTTAGTCTGCTATTCATTGCTTCTAGATTGGTTTTTATCTCAGCAATGGAATTGTCTATTTTTTATTGGTTCATGTTTATAGTTTCTAGTTCCTGTTACAGTGATCTGTGTTTCTATTGATAATCTTTCTTAGTTCGGTTAGCATTTTTATTACCACCTTTTTGAACTTGGGGTCTAGTAGACAGATGAGCTCTGTTTCATAATTTGTTCTTTCAGAGGATTTCTCTTGTTCTTTTGATTGGGTGTAGTTCCTCTGCCTTTTCATTTTACTTAACTTTCTCTGTCTCTATGAATTTAAGAGAAACAGTTATCTGCTGTGGTCTTGAAAGGGTGTTTTTATGTGAGAACATCCCTGTGTAGACTACGTATGTCCCGCGTTTTCATGCAAGGGCTGGTTTCGGTATGGACACCAGTCACGTCTTTCCTTAGGGTGTGCTGGCTGTTATCCCCTGGACAGGGGGTGTGGTAGGTGTTGTAGTATCTAGAGCCTGTGCAGGATATGAGATGGGGCTTCCTCTCTTGCCACCCTGGCAGGGGTGGGGTCTGCCCCCCCCCAGTTGTTGGATTAGAAGCCCTGAGGGTTGGGTTCAGTAGGATCCATTGCTCGTGAGTGTGAGCCCTGCCTCAAAGGAGGTGATGCTGAAGCAAGTGAGGTCCTATGAACTGCCTACACAGGCAGCTTCAGTTCTGCTCAGAAGCTGCCCAACCCTTTCTCTGTTGTGTTTGTCCCAGATCTAGTGCAAGGCTCTGGTGTGGAGTAGCCTGGGGCTGGGGGTCGGGGCGTAGTGGCTGCAGGAACTGAGGTGGCTGTGCTGCCCCCTGGGATCTGGGCTGCCTCTGTGGCAAACTTCTCCCAGGACGCGTCTGCCCCAGACCTAGCGCTAAGCTGTGGTGTGGAGTGGGCGGAGCCAGGGCTCTCGGGCTGGGAGAGAACCCATGCAGACTCCTGAGCACACTGACAATGGCCATCACTGCAGAGGGAGTCTAAATTTTTAACAGGCTCCTGGAGGGACTCTGATATACACTGCAGTTTGAGAACTATTGAATTGTACTTGTTCCAGAAAAACTCCTCACAAGCATCTGTATTTCCCTTCTTGCAAATATAACTCTTTGTCCCATCTGCTCTAAATGGCAAACAGTATGCACCGTTAGCTTGTAAAAATACTTCACATACGTCTTGGAAAATCTTTTAATCACTTTACTTTCTTTTCTCTGAGCACTTCTTTTTATCTTTGAGCTTTGGAGTGCCAAACTGAGGTCAGTCCTAAATACTTTTTTGACCAACATTAACATCAAAAGGACTTCACTGTAATCCAGCTCATCTAAGCCATTTTCACCATTTATCTTCAGCCCAGTATTACCAAGGAGCTGGTCAGTGGATTGAGAACAGTTTATCACACTGACAAAAGATCAGAGTTCACTGAGCCACCAGACATGTTTGGGGGCCACAGGCGCTCAACTTCTCCTGCCTGTTCCCTGGAAAAGGTGGACATGAGGAATCCCTCTAAGTCTTTGGGCAGTGAGGGGGGTCCTGAGTGAGGGGGCACTTGCCCCTGACCTAGAGAAATGCTTTCGCATCTCATGCCTTTTCCTCTGAAGTCTAGTCTGCCTGGAATGGCCATCCCCACTTGCCGTGCCCATAAACTCCTATCCACCCTTCAAGTCCCAGCTCAGAAATGTGTAGTGATGATAAAAACACTCATCATAAATCAGGTTTCCCTCTTCTATTCTGTCCTAGCATGCTATAATTTCCCTTTATAGCACTCATCAAATCTGTAATGATATATTTGTGTGAATATTTTATAAGCATATGTGTATCCTGGTTGACCAAAAGCTACATGAGAGCAAAGACCATTTGCCTTCTCACACTTGTACTTATAGCCTATTACCATGCCTGACACATAGTAGGTACTTAGTTAATATTATTGGATGAATGAATTGATAGGTGTACATTTATTGAGTACTTCCACTGTGTCAGGCCCTGGGCTAAGTGCTCCTGATATACGGTTTGTTTTAATGTTCCCAGCAACCTTCTGAGGTAAGTATTATTATTACCTCTGTTGAATAGACAGGAAGTTGAGGCTCAACGATGTCTTGAGAATTTTTCAGGGTCACACAGCTAATAAGTAGGAGCACTGGGGTTTGATATTAAATTTGTGTACCTCTAGACCTCAGCTCATTTGAAATGGTCACCCCCCTGTTACCTTCTTGGACACCCAAATACTAGTTAGTTGTTTCTTTGCTGTTTTTTTCTCATATCATGTCAGCTATTCCTCTATTACCACACTTACCATGTTACATCATCGGGATTTAAATATGTGTATCTTTGAGCTCCATGAGTGCATGGACTTTATTCAACTAGCAGGCCAATTCCAACCACCTTGTCCATAGCCAGGTGCAATTACAATGCCGGACAGTAAGTGCCCAGTTAACCCAGGATCAGTCTCTCTCAATACCTCATTGTCCCCTCCTGATAAAGAGAACAGATGCCATTAACATAGGTTGACAAAGTAACCAAATGAACAAACAGCTCAGAGGCAGACCAACCATATATGGAAACTTGACATATGAGATAGTGGCTTGACATATGAGATAGTGGGAAAAGGATGGAGCCAGGACACTTGGTTATCCACATAAAAAGGAGTGAAGGGCTCCCCTGGTGGCGCAGCGGTTAAGAATCCGCCTACCAATGCAGGGGACACGGGTTCGAGCCCTGGTCCAGGAAGATCACGCTGCGAAGCAGCTAAGCCTGTGCGCCACAACTACTGAGCCCACGAGCCACAACTACTGAAGCCCACATGCCTAGAGCCCGTGCTCCGCAACAAGAGAAACCACCACAATAAGAAGCCTGCACACCGCAATGAAGAGTAGCCCCTGCTCTCCGCAACTAGAGAAAGCCTGGGCACAGCAACAAAGACCCAATACAGCCAAAAAATAAATAAATAAATCAAAAAAAAGAGTAAAATTAGATTTCTATCATACACCATACACAACAATTAATTCTCTTTTTTTTTTTTTTTTTGTGATACGCGGGCCTCTCACTGTTGTGGCCCCTCCCGTTACGGAGCACAGGCTCTGGACGCGCAGGCTCAGTGGCCATGGCTCACGGGCCCAGCCGCTCTGCGGCATGTGGGATCTTCCCGGACAGGGGCACGAACCCGTGTCCCCTGCATCGGCAGGCGGACTCTCAACCACTGCATCACCAGGGAAGCCCCCAAAATTAATTCTTAATGGATTAATGACTTCCATATGAAAAACAAAACTTACAAACATGTAAAATGAGTAATTGCAGTGGTAATTAGGGAAATAAAAATTAAGACCACGATAAAATAATCATTTTAAAACCACTAAATTTGCCAAAATTAAGAAATCTGATAATAGTGTTGGCAAAGATTTGGGTCACTGCTGGTAGGGGTGTGTGTGTGTGTATATATATATAATTTTAGAAAAAATTTTGGCAATATCTAATAAATTGTTATAATTATACTATAGCATATGCAGTAAAAAAAAAAAATGATCATGTGCAGTTCCTGTGGAAAACAGCATAACAGTTCCTCAAAACATGGGATTACCATATGATCCAGCAATTCCACTTCTGGGTATATACCCCACGGAAATGATAGCAGGGACTTGAGCAAATATTTGTACAGCCATGTTCATAGCAGCATTATTCACAAGAGTCAAAGGTGGAAGCAATCCAAGCATGCATCAATGGACGAACAGATGGACAAAATGCTGTGTATATATATGTATATATACAATGGAATATTATTTTCTCTTTTAAGACCATTGGTTAACTGATACCAGCTAGTGCTGGACCTCCAGGATGGTGAAAGTTCTGGAAACTCTGAAAGGGAGGAAAGGCTGAATGAGATGGGATGCTGGTCTAGAAAATGCTCATGGGCTTTTTGGACAGTCTAGTTTAGAAGCACAGCTACACAAGCTTTGCTTGGCTGAAGCACTGTTCTCTTCTCTCCAGGAAGTTCATTCTCTTTGATTAAGTGAGCCACCTCACGAAGGATCCAGATCCACAGAATCAGCCTGAAAAAGGAAAAGCCAAGTTGGAAGACACATGAGACCTAACTTCAGGTATTAGAAAACCTGTCTTATAGACATGCATTCACTGTGGGCCATTCAGAGAGGAAGCTGGGTATTTAGAGGCCACAGGGAAACCGTGTAAGCTTAGATCTGGGCAAGCATCCACGAGGTAGGCTGCCTGTGAGGTCCTGGGCAAGGTCAACCATATCAGCTGTCAGAGGTTCCAGGACTGGAGGCTGGGGAAAAGAGAGAAGATGACAGCTAAGGTCCTCTCTCACTCTGTGACGATAATTCAAATGCATCCAAATGTTAGACACCTCACCCGCCAGTAAAAATGCTCAGTCCTAGAACCACTCAGTCGACATTTATTTTGAGTTGAATTTTCTCTCTAATTGTTCCGTAACTCATTCTGATCTTACGATGAACCATCTTAGCCCTTTGAACATAATCTGTGCTCCTTGGAGAATTAAAACTGCTGCCAAGTCTTAGGTTTTACTACTTATAAAGTAAGCCATGCATTTCACTAATAAAAAGCTGCTTAAAGCAGATGCATATATTTTTTTTTCTATGTTCCAGAAAGGTCATTGTTTGCTACCTCTTCTATAAACGAGTCTACCATCTTTTCAAGGTTTTCTCCCACATGCATTTATAAAGCACTACCATATTCTGCCAACAAAAGTTCTGGAAGCTCACAAGATACTGAACTTAAAGATTTATATAAACAGCCACAGGTAGGTCTTTTTTGTGTGTGTGTGGTACGCGGGCCTCTCACTGTTGTGGCCTCTCCCGTCGCGGAGCACAGGCTCCAGACGCGCAGGCTCAGCGGCCATGGCTCACGGGCCCAGCCGCTTCGCGGCACATGGGATCTTCCTGGACCGGGGCACGAACCCGTGTCCCCTGCATCAGCAGGCGGACTCTCAACCACTGCGCCACCAGGGAAGCCCCAGGCAGGTCTGTTTTGATACTGTCCAAGACACAGTAATGAAGAGGGGATCACAAATAAGTCAGCTAAGTACAGTCACTTTAAAACCACGGATGGAAACGAGAGGCCACTGCAAGGTTTTGATCGATGCTGATGCCGACTTGAACACCGTGAGAAATGTGATGCCGATGTCTTTTCCATCTGGCAGTTTCTTTTCTTAGCAGTAATTAAATCAGTGAAAATTGAATATAGTCATGCGAGTTGCTCACATTTTTTTAGCAGCAATCATGAAACCCAAACCCCATTGATACACTTTGAAAATCTACAGCTGACGAATTTTTAAATGTCAGGTCCATGCTAGTTTATTTTGCAGGCTACTCCAGGGGAGCCAGGCATCAGCCCAAGTCTTCCCTGCAGGCAGGAGGAAGGCTTCTCCTCCAGAGCTGCAGGCGGAGCCCACTGGGCTCTGTGTCCCTTTCCTGGCACCATCTGGGTGGTGTCACCGTGAAATTTTCTGCGTGTGCTGCCAGCACTGGCGTCCTGTCAAATCCTGGCCCAGTACTTCAAGTGTGTATACGTATAGCTGATTCACTTCATCATACAGCAGAAACTAACACAACATTGTAAACCAATAATACTCCAATAAAGATGTTACAATTAAAAAAAAAAAGTACTTCAAGCGTGTGCTGAGTCAGAACAGGTGCAGGAATTAAGTAACCGCTTTGTACCCACGTTTACATATTGCAGCTTGTGAGCAAGTTGGCTCAGGTGTGCTTCCTCCTTTCTTTGGCCATTGGTTTCCCCTGCCCAGGGTCAGTTGGCTGCCAGGCGTGACCTGAAGGGTTACTTCATTGCTGTCATTTGATGAGTTACTGACAGCATGTTTGAAGTTGTCCTTTCATTCTTGTGAGGCCACTTCTTTCTGTTGTGGAATCACTTCTCCCCTCAGAACATACAAACCTACACTACCTACACGTGCCCCTGAACCTGTGTCTGGAGACCCTCAGGAAAGGGGAGCAATCATGACTTTGGTCTTAGGAGCATCTCACTACCTTTCTCCTCCCCCAGAGTGTGAATACAGGAAAGGAAGCAGAGGCCACCTTTAGAGACGGAGTAGGGAAAGTAAGGAGCTGACTCAGACTCACAAAGAACTTAGCAGTGAATAGTGCAGACGTTAGCACCTCGTGCTGAGTGGGTAGTGCCAAATATGGACCTACTTTTGAAAGTTAATAGTGATTATGAAATAGGGGCTGGCTCTCAGTGTGACACAGAGACTGAGGCTGCTGCTGACGAGGGAACATCAAAGCAATGTATGGGGAAACCTAGATGCCAGTGAGGTTTGCCCTTAACACACCAAGCTGCCGTGTGACCCCAAAACAGAAAGGTCTGAACCAAGGGCTGGGGTCCACCGAACTGGTCCAGAGGTGGTGCTGAGAGAAGACAGAGGGACACAAGTGGAGGTGAGAGGTGAGAAGACCTAGATGTCCAACGTCCAGGATGCTTTCATGCCCAAACACAAGGCTGAGGACACGACCTAGAGAGGAAATGGCACAGGTAAGAAACAGAGGCAGGAGGGTGCTGGCAAAGTTAGAAAGTAAGGCGGTCGCATAGATATTCTTAGAAAACAATGTTTAAACAAAACCAAATGTATATTTCTGGACCCTGAAGTGGAAAGGAAGATCCTTCCAAAACAAAAATGGGAGTGGGTAAGATCAGGAGGCAAAAGGACTGTTAAAAGCAGTGACTTGGTCTAGTTTTAGCTAATTATATACTGAGATGAAACAGATCCCACGTCACCATGGGGGGATGGAGCTGGAGCCCCCCACCGGGCTGGCTGTTGGGGGCCTGGTTCTGAAAGCTGGGCCAGTGAGCACGCAGAGCCCCCTGGAGCCGGTGCCGACAGGCCAGGTAACAGGGGACACGGGGACACGGAAGCCTCTGGACACTGACGTGTGGACAGTCAGCTCTACTTGCCTGGCAGTTTCTGGGCACTACCCCCTCCCCACCTTCACCAGGCTATTATCAAGAGAAAGGAAGGCTGTGTTCAGTGATCCTAGGGAAGGTTTTCCCTTTTCTCATGCAGAAAATGAAAAGGAAAAGCAAGCTGAGTCATCAGGAAAAAGAATTATAACCTGATACTAAGTTTAGTTGAAACTTTTGTGACTGTTCTAAAGAGAACAGATGAGAGACACATGGGAACCACTGGAGAAGGAGGCCAGGAGGGGAACTCAGGTAACCTAGGGACAGGGATGTGAACATGGCCATGACCCCCTTTCTCCTAGGGAGACAGGAGCAAACTGTGATCTGGGCCTATTGGCACGGAATGGGGCTCTGCAACCTTCCCTGTTCCAAAAACGGTGGGGTGTCTGGTGAGTTCAAGATCCAGCTCTCCCCTCCCTGGCTTGCCCACAGGCAAAGTCTCTTCCCTCTCTCCTTTGCTCCTGCCCACCTGCCCTGGAGCCCCCCTCCTCCCCACTGCTTACCCAGCACCCCAGCAGCTCTCAGTGCCCAGCAGCTCACAGATCTGTCCTCTAAGCCCACCATTTAATCATAACAGGTAAATCTCAACACTTCACTAAGTGCCAGGCAGGGTTCTAAGTGCTTTTGCATATCTTAACTCCTTTAATCTTCATAAACAACCCTATAAGGTAGGTCTTACTTTTATTCCTCCCTGGGAAGACAGGGGCACAGAGAGGTGGAGTGACTTGCCCAAGGTCACACAGCTAGTGAGCAGCAGAGCTAGGATTTGAACCCTGGAAGTCTGGCACCGACATCTGTGCTCTCAACCACTCCATTATCCTGCCTCTCAATGCCAGCCTGTCCTAGGATGCTGGATGTTAGGTTGTATAAGTTAATTTTTAGGTTAGGCCAGTGAGGCCTCCCGCAAGCATACTCGGCCCTGCTTAACTCCTGAGCCCATCAGGACCAAGGCAGATGACTTCCAGGGTCCTGGCACCCTGCCCAACTCTGGCCAGGCCCCTTCCCCTGTATCCCCAGCAAATCTCTGACCTGGAACCACGCTGTACTCTGGCTGACCTTCATTACCGCCTCTACCTAGAAGCCCCAGTTACAGCACACACTTCACAGAGCTGGGTCCTCTCTCTAACAGTGAAATGGCCCAGGGTTTCCACTTTCCCCGCACTGGATTGCTCACTACTCTTCCTCCTACCAGCCTCCTCCCACTCCCCACAAGCCCCTGCTACCCTGCTGAGCCCACCTAAATGGTGAGGGCAGGCACCACCTTTGTGCCATGCTTCTGGCCTCAAAGGTGCAGATCACAGCATTTTGCATGGCTGCTTGACTGGTTAAAAACTTTTAAAAACAAACTAGTAAGTGAAATGCATTAAAGTGGCCACGGGAAAGGAGTTCTCTCAAATCCCTGACCTTAGAAAGTCAACCAAGGAGTCTCTCTCCACGTGACCTCAGTGTTTAGCATTATCTAACCACGCTGACGTGTGGGTGGTGGGACAGAGCCCCCAGCAGTGTGACCCAGGGAAACATGAAGGGGGTCCTCGGCATGGTTTGGGGGCTGTGCAGAGTAAAGCAATGAAGAGCAGAGAGGAATGATAAGCAGCTCTGGCTTACACATCAGTATGGTGCTTCTCTAAGGTTTATCACAGGTGCCCATCAGACACTTAAGATTGAGGTGATGGGTGAAATTGATATTTGCTTATTTGACTCAAGCATTCATTCCCAAGGACATAATCTCAATTCAGAGTTTCCAGGTGAAGCTTTGCCAGAAATATTGCCAACTCTGCTGTCCAGGGATTTTGCAAGAATATGGTTAACTTATGGCCACTAAGTGATAATAGAAGATTCTGGGGACTGTCAGGTCAGTTCCAAACAGCTAAGAAACACATAGGTATAAATTAATTAGTAGTATTTTAAGTAACCTAGACACTAAAACAATATTCTCCAAAGCATGTTCCAATGGATAATTAGAATAAGTATAGAGAAAAAAATATTCATAGTCAAATAAACTTGGGAAATACAGAGTTAAAGCTAAACAGGCTTTTTGACTACACAGCTTCCCAGGGGCCTTAGCATGTGAGTGAGCACTGCAGTCTGCAGCAAGGGCATCCATCATATGCAGCTTTTCTCACACTTTTTGGTCACCAGCCCCCCTGCCCCCCATTTTCTTCCCCTCCTAGGAATGCATGAACTTGGTTGCCCAGAACAGTGCTGCTTTAATGTTAACGGAAAGTAAAATGGTTAGGCCACCTCGACCTCTATGAGAAGTGTGCTGTTGGAACCCTATTGGAACAGGCAGTGGTCATCAAAAGTGGCTAAAATCAATAGATGAAAGGCCCACAGGGAACATTATCATATATGGATCAGGCTGAGGCCAACTGAACCCACCGATGAGTCCTAACACCACAAAAAGAGAGGCACTCCTAGGGATTAAAACAGGTGTTCCAGCAAAATGGTACATGTATGTTCACAGCATCACCATTCACAGAAGTCAAAAGGTGGAAACAACCCAAATGTCTATCAACTGAGGAATAAATAAAATTCCACACAATGGAATATTGTTTAGCCATAAAAAGGAATGCAGGGGACTTCCCTGGTGGTGCAGTGGTTAGGAATCTGCCTGCCAATGCAAGGGACACGGGTTCAAGCCCTGGTCCAGGAAGATCCCACATGCCGCGGAGCAACTAGGCCCGTGTGCCACAACTACTGAGCCTGCGCTCTAGAGCCCGTGAGCCGCAACTGCTGAACCCGTGTGCCACAGCTACTGAAGCCCGCGCACCTAGAGCCCGTGCTGCGCAACAAGAGAAGCCACCGCAATGAGAAGCCCACGCACCATAACAAGGAGGAGCCTGCGCTCACCGCAACTAGAGAAAGCCCACGCGCAGCAACAAAGACCCAACACAGCCAAAAATTAATTAATTAATTAATTAATTAATTATTTTCAAAAAGGAATGTAGTACTGACACGTGCTAAAAACATGCATGAGCCTTGGAAACATTATACTAAGTGAAAGAAGCCAGATACAAAAGGCCACGTATTACATGATTCCATTTATATGAAAAATTCAGAGAGACAAAAAGATTCATGGCTGCCAGGGGCTGGGGAGAGGGAGATGGGGAATGACTACTTAATGGGTACAGAGTTTCTTTTTGAGGTGACAGAAAAGTTCCAGAATTAGATAGTGGTGGTAGTTGCACAACATGGTGAATGTACTAAATACCACTGAACTGTACACTTCAATGTGGCTAAGAGGGTAAATTTGATGTTATGTGTATTTTACCAAATATAAGAGATAGAGAAAGCGAGGCAGGACATAACTCCTGATGGGGTGTAACAGGAAGTTCACAGCACCTCCCATGAGGTAGTCTTGCCAAAAAATCCAACTTGGTTATGCCTCTAGAGCCAACTACCAGTTTACAGGAAAAACAAGGGGAAAGAGGAACATATTCACAACTCCATGGGGAGGAATTCAGCAAAATCCAAAATGAGGGACAACTAAGGAACAAAAGACCAAGTTTCTTCACAAATAAATGACAAGAAAACAAACAGGAAGGACGAATAGTCAGATTTTAAAAGATTTACAAGACCTAACACCCAAATGCAACGTGCATGTCTGGATCTCAATTTAAACAAATCAACTATTTTTAAAAAGCATTAACGAGATAACCAGGAAAATCTGATGACTGACTGGATTTTTTATGATCTTAAGGAATTACCATTAAATTTGTAGGTGTGATAAGGGTCTTATGGTAAAGCAAAACAGAAAGATTTTATTTTCAGAGCTATGTACTGAGGCATTCACAGATGAAAAGATATGTCTGGGATTTGCTGTAAAAGTAATTCAGTGTGAGGAGGGGGAGGAAAATAGTAATACAGAAGAAACAACATTAGCCATTAATTGATAATTGCTTGAAACTGGGTATTCTATCTAATTTTGTATTAAGTTTGAAAATGTCCATGATAAGAAGTTTTTTAGAAAATAAATTGCCAAGGAGACTTCTCTGGTGGCGCAGTGGTTAAGAATCTGCCTGCCCACACAAAGTAGTGTGCGTGTCGGGACCCAGGGGAAGGAGCAGTGAACCCAGGGGAGACTGAACCAGACCTACCTGCTAGTGTTGGAGGGTCTCCTGCAGAGGCAGGGGGTGGCTGTGCCTCACCGTGGGGACAAGGACACTGGCAGCAGAAGTTCTGGGAAGTACTCCTTGGCGGGAGCCCTCCCAGAGTACGCCATTAGCCCCACCAAAGAGCCCAGGTAGGCTCCAGCGTTGGGTTGCCCCAGGCCAAACAACCAACAGGGAGGGAACCGAGCCCCACCCATCAGTAGTCAAGCAGATTAAAGTTTTACTGAGCTCTGCCCACTGGAGCAACAGCCAGCTCTACCCACCACCAGTCTCTCCCATCAGGAAACCTGCACAAGCCTCTTGGAGACACTCATCCACCAGAGGGAAGAGAGCAGAAGCAAGAAGAACTACAATCCTGCAGCCTGTGGAACAAAAACCACATTCACAGAAAGATAGACAAGATGAAAAGGCAGAGGGCTATGTACCAGATGAAGGAACAAGATAAAACCCCAGAAAAAAAACTAAATGAAGTGGAGATAGGCAAGCTTCCAGAAAAAGAATTCAGAATAATGATAGTGAAGATGATCCAGGACCTCGGAAAAAGAATGGAGGCAAAGATGGAGAAGATGCAAGAAATGTTTAACAAAGACCTACAAGAATTAAAGAACAAACAGAGATGAACAATACAATAACTGAAATGAAAAATGCACTAGAAGGAATCAATAGCACAATAACTGAGGCAGAAGAACAGATAAGTGACCTGCAAGACAAAATGGTGGAATTCACTGCTGTGGAACATACTAAAGCAAAAAGAATGCAAAGAAATGAAGACAGCCTAAGAGACCTCTGGGACAACATTAAACGCAACAACATTCGCATTACAGGGGTCTCAGAAGGACAAGAGAGAGAGAAAGGACCCAAGAAAACATTTGAAGAGATTATAGTCGAAAACTTCCCTAATTTGTGAAAGGAAATAGCCACCCAAGTCCAGGAAGTGCAGAGAGTCCCATACAGGATAAACCCAAGGAGAAACATGCCGAGACACATAGGAATCAAATTGGCAAAAATTAAAGACAAAGAAAAATTATTGAAAGCAGCAAGGGGAAAATGACAAATAACATACAAGGGAACTCCCATAAGGTTAACAGCTGATTTCTCAGCAGAAACTCTACAAGCCAGAAGGGAATGGCATGATATACTTAAAGTGATGAAAGGGAAGAACCTACAACCGACATTACTCTACCCAGCAAGGATCTCATTCAGATTCGATGGAGGAATCAAAAGCTTTACAGACAAGCAAAAGCTAAGAGAATCCAGCACCACCAAACCAGCTCTACAACAAATGCTAAAGGAACTTCTCTAAGTGGGAAACACAAGAGAAGTAAAGGACCTACAAAACCAAACCCAAAACAATTAAGAAAATGGTCATAGGAACATACATATTGATAATTACCTTAAATGTGAATGGATTCAGTGCTACAAACAAAAGACACAGGCTTGCTGAATGGATACAAAAACAAGACCCATATATATGCTGTCTGCAAGAGACCCACTTCAGACCTAGGGACACATTCAGATGGAAAGCGAGGGGATGGAAAAAGATATTCCATGCAAAAGGAAATGAAAAGAAAGCTGGAGTAGCAATACTCATATCAGATAAAGTAGACCTTAAAATAAAGAATGTTACAAGAGACAAGGAAGGACACTACATAATGATCAAGGGATCAATCCAAGAAGAAGATATAACAATTATAAATATATATGCACCCAACATAGGAGCACCTCAATACATAAGACAACTGCTAACAGCTGTAAAAGAGGAAATCGACAGTAACACAATAATAGTGGGGGACTTTAACACCTCATTTACACCAATGGACATATCATCCGAAATGAAAATAAATAAGGAAACAGAAGCTATAAATGACACAATAAACCAGATAGATTTACTTGATATTTATAGGACATTCCATCCAAAAACAGCAGATTACACTTTCTTCTCAAGTGTGCATGGAACATTCTCCAGGATAGATCACATCTTGGGTCACAAATCAAGCCTCAGTAAATCTGAGAAAATTGAAATCATATCAAGCATCTTTTCTGACCACAATGCTATGAGATTAGAAATGAATTACAGGGGAAAAAAAATGTAAAAAACACAAACACATGGAGGCTAAACACTACATTACTAAATAACCAAGAGATCGCTGAAGAAATCAAAGAGGAAATAAAAAAATACCTAGATACAAATGACAACACACAACAATCCAATACCTGTGGGATGCAGTGAAAGCAGTTCTACGAGCAAAGTATATAGCTATACAAGCCTACCTCAGGAAACAAAAATCTCATATAAATAATCTAACCTTACAACTAAAGGAGCTAGAGAAAGAAGAACAAACAAAACCCAAAGTTAGCAGAAGGAAAGAAATCATAAAGATCAGAGCAGAAATAAATGAAATACAAACAAAGAAAACAATAGCGAAGATCAATAAAACTAAAAGCTGATTCTTTGAGAAGATAAACAAAATTGATAAAGCATTAGCCAGACTCATCAAGAAAAAGAGGGAGAGGACTCAAATCAATAAAATTAGAAATGAAAAAGGAGAAGTTACAACAGACACTGCAGAAATACAAAGCATCCTAAGAGACTACTACAAGCAACTCTATGCCAATAAAATGGAAGAACTGGACAAATTCTTAGAAAGGTATAACCTTCCAAGACTGAACCAGGATGAAATAGAAAATATGAACAGACCAATCACAAGTAATGAAATTGAAACTGTGATTTAAAATCTTTCAACAAACAAAAGTCCAGGACCAGATGGCTTTACAGGTGAATTCTATCAAACATTTAGAAAAGAGCTAACACCCATCCTTCTCAAACTCCTCCAAAAAATTGCAGAGGAAGGAACACTCCCAAACTCATTCTATGAGGCCACCATCACCCTGATACCAAAACCAGACAAAGATACTACAAAAAAAGAAAATTACAGACCAATATCACTGATAAATATAGATGCAAAATCCTCAACAAAATACTAGCAAACAGAATCCAACAACACATTACAAGGATCATACACCATGATCAAGTGGGATTTATCCCAGGGATGCAAGGATTCTTCAATATATGGAAATCAATCAATGTGATACACCATATTAACAAATTGAAGAATAAAAACATATGATCATCTCAATAGATGCAGAAAAAGCTTTTGACAAAATTCAACGCTCATTTATGATAAAAACTCTCCAGAAGGTGGGCATAGAGGGAACCTACGTCAACATAATAAAGTCCATATACGACAAACCCACAGCAAACATCATTATCAATAGTGAAAAACTGAAAGCATTTCCTCTAAGATCAGGAACAAGACAACGATGTCCCCACTATTATTCAACATAGTTTTGGAAGTCCTAGCAAACAGCAATCAGAGAAGAAAAAGAAATAAAAGGAATACAAATTGGAAAAGAAGAAGTAAAACTGTCACTGTTTGCAGATGACATGATACTATACATCAAGAATCCTAAAGATGCCACCAGAAAGCTACTAGAGCTAACCAATGAATTTGGTAAACTTGTAGGATACAAAATTAATGCACAGAAATATCTTGCATTCCTATACACTAATGATGAAAAATCTGAAAGAGAAATTAAGGAAACATTCCCATTTACCATTGCAACAAAAGAATAAAATACCTAGGAATAAACCTTCCTAGGGAGACAAAAAACCTGTATGCAGAAAACTATAAGACACTGATGAAAGAAATTAAAGATGATACCAACAGATGGAGAGATATACCATGTTCTTGGATTGGAAGAATCAATATTGTGAAAATGACTTTACTATCCAAAGCAATCTACAGATTCAATGCAATCCCTATCAAATTACCAATGGCATTTTTTACAGAAGTAGAACAAAAAAACTTAAAATCTGTATGGAGACACAAAAGACCCTAAATAGCCAAAGCAGTCTTGAGGGAAAAAAACAGAGCTGGAGGAATCAGACCCCCTGACTTCAGACTATAGTACAAAGCTACAGTATTCAAGACAATATGGTATTGGCACAAAAACGGAAACATAGATCAATGGAACAAGATAGAAAGCCCAGAGATAAACCCACAAACCTATGGTCAACTAATCTATGACAAAGGAGGCAAGGATATACAATGGAGAAAAGACAGTCTCTTCAATAAGTGGTGCTGGGAAAACTGGACAGCTACATGTAGAAGAATGAAATTAGAACACTCCCTAACACCATACACAAAAAGAAACTCAAAATGGATTAGAGACCTAAATGTAAGACCGGACACTATAAGACTCTCAGAGGAAAACATAGGAAGAACACTCTTTGACATAAATCACAGCAAGATCTTTTTTGATCCACCTCCTAGAGTAATGGAAATAAAGCCAAAAATAAACAAATGGGACCTAATGAAACTTCAAAGATTTTGCACAGCAAAGCAAACCATAAACAAGACGAAAAGACAACCTTCAGAATGGGAGAAAATATTTGCAAACGAATCAATGCACAAAGGATTAATCTCCAAAGTATATAAACAGCTCATGCAGCTCAATATTCAAAAAACAAACAACCCAATCCAAAAATGGGCAGAAGACCTAAATAGACATTTCTCCAAAGAAGACATACAGGTGGCCAAGAAGCACATGAAAAGCTGCTCAACATCACTGATTATTAGAGAAATGCAAATCAAAACTACAATGAGGTATCATCTCACACCAGTCAGAATGGGCGAATGGGCTTCATCAGAAAATCTATAAACAACAAATGCTGGAGAGGGTGTGGAGAAAAGGGAACCCTCTTGCACTGTTTTTGAGAATGTAAACTGATACAGCCACTATGGAGAACAGTATGGAGGCTCCTTAAAAAACTATAGAATTACCATATGATCCAGGAATCCCACTACTGGGCATATACCCAGAGAATACCACAATTCAAAAAGACACATGCACCCCAGTGTTCATTGCAGCACTATTTACAATAGCCAGGTCATGGAGGCAACCTAAATGCCCATTGACAAACGAATGGATAAAGAAGATGTGGTACATATATACAATGGAATATTACTAGCCATAAAAAGGAACGAAATTGGGTCATTTGTTGAGACGTGGATGGATCTAGAGACTGTCATACAGAGTGAAGTAAGTCAGAAAGAGAAAAACAAATATCGTATATTAACGCATATATGTGCAACCTAGAAAAATGGTACAGATGAACTGGTTTGCAGGGCAGAAATAGAGACACAGATGTAGAGAGCAAACGTATGGACACCAAGGGGGAAAAGCAGCGGGGGTGGGGGGTGGGGGGATGAATTGGGAGGTTGGGATTGACATGTATACACTGATGTGTGTAAAATGGATGACTAATAACAACCTGCTGTATAAAAAAAAAAAAAGGTACTAATAGGGAAGGACTCTAAGACACATCAATAAGTAAGAAAAATAAGGTGTAGAACGGCGAGTTATAATATGCATTTGCATAAAAATAAGAATGATTTTTCTGCTTTTTGAAAAAAAAAAAGTGAATTCGCCTGCCAATGCAGGGGACACGGGTTCAATCCCTGATCCGGGAAGATCCCACATGCCGCGGAGCAACTAAGCCCGTGCGCCACAACTACTGAGCCTGCGCTCTAGAGCCCACGAGCCACAACTACTGAGCCCACATGCCACAACTACTGAAGCCCACACCCCTAGAGCCCGTGCTCCGCAAGAAGAGAAGCCACTGCAATGAGAAGCCCACAACTGCCACGAAGAGTGGCCCCCACTCACTGCCAACTAGAGAAAGCCCGTGCGCAGCAACAAAGACCCAACGCAACCACAAATAAATAAATAAATAAATTTTAAAAAAGAAAGAAAGAAAATAAATTGCCAAGGAGCAGATGAAAAGAACCTAGTCTTGGACATGAGGTAATTTTCTAATCATCAATCCTCTTTGTAAATGTAGGATGTTAAAATTGGACCTAAAGTTTGTAAGATCAGGATTTTTCAATATTAATGAGGTTTTTTCTTCCAGTTTTATTGAGATATAAGTGACATACAGCACTTATACAGATAAGCTTAAGATACATAGCATAATGATTTGATTACTTACATGGTGAAGTGATTGTCACAATATGTTTAGTAAACATCTCACATGGATACAAAATTAAAGAAATAGAAAAAAACTTTTTCCTTGTGATGAGAACTCGTAGGCTTTACTCTTTTAACAATTTTCATCTGTAACACACAGCAGTGCTCATTATGTTGATCATGTGGTACATTACATCCCTAGTGCTTATTTATCTTATAACTGGAAGTTTGTACCTTTTGACCATCTTCCTCCAATTTCTCCTCCCCTCACCCCTGGCCACTGGTAACCACAAATCTGATCTGTCAGATCAGGACTTCTATCCTTTGTGCCATATTTTAGGCTAAAAATTATCATTCTCATAATGCAGAATGGAAGTTAGTTACCTTTAGAGTCAAGAAAAGTAAAAACAAAAGCTAGAATTTTCAGTACTTACTGTGCACAGTGTTTGAAGTGTCTTACATGTATTAATTTCTTGTTCACAATCTTCTGCTGGTTTCCCATCCCACTCAGAGTAAAATACAGAATCTTCACCATGCTATCATGTCCAGCGTGAGCTGGCACCGGGTACTGCTCTCCCTTCCTCCGCATGGCCTCCCCTTATTCCTTGAACACAGTTGGTGCTCTTCTGCCTCAGGGCCTTCGAACTTGCTATTCTCACTAACTGGGCTATGCTTTTCCCCACTGAACTGCCTGGTGCTCTCCCTCACCTCCTGCAGGTCAGACTTTCCATGTCTCCCTCCTTATGTAACATGGTTGTGTGCACCGTACACCCACCATCACTCTCCTCCCCTTCAACACTTTTTCCCTGCTTTATTTATTTATTTTTCTTAGCATGTATCACCCTCTGATAAATTATTTATTGTCTGTCTGCCCCCAGTGGATTACAGACTCTATTAAACCTGGGGCTTTGTTTTATTCACAGAAACATGTTCTCAGAACAATGCCTGACGCATAGTCATGTTCACTAAGTATGTATTGAATGAATGCATAAATCTAGTCCATATAAAAAGCCATTAGAGAAACATACCCATGTATCTTTGGGGGCTGAAATATGTTTCCGTAGTGGCCAAGACCCTCTGGTTTAGCTGGATCTAGTTAACCTGGGCCAAGATGCAGAGCAGTGTGGGAAGATCTGCCCTCCTGGTTCATTCCAGCCTACAGCAGGGACAGCTAGAGGAGGTGGCCTACAGCCCTCTTGAGGCTGGGATGACTGCTCTCTTCCTGAGAAGAAGGAGATTAGGTGAAGGTCCCACTGAGGACTGGCAGCATCTGCTGGAAATAAACTTGGAAGAAGTGACATAGCTGGATAAAGTGGGGAATCATAAGAATGTTATGGAATGTTCGAGGTTCCCAAATGAATGTGTTCTCAGGAGAGAGCTGGACACTACACAGATGGACTGAAATTCTAAGTGGCAAACATCCCACTGAGCAGCGCTCTGGAGGAGGACTGGGCCCTGAAAGCCGTCGAATGTATTTTGAAGAATTTCACTCCAACCTGAGATGATCTCTTCAATTATTCTTCAGGTTGCTATTCAAAGGAATCTGGGTTTTCTCCAAAGGAAGCCAGGTGACCAGGTTTCCTTTGGAACCCGAGTCAGGCAACTAACCATACTTCAGAAGCTGGACTCTGTGTCTTATGCCTCCACCCTAAAACTGCAACAGAACTGAGCTTCCATATATCGTAGAACAAAGTAGGGAGCTTATCTGCTTAAGAAACAGCATGGTTGAAGTAATGAGACTCTGAGAAGGAAGCTGTGTCTCATCTTACCAGCTGCTTACTTCCTGAAAAGCTGTACAAGAAAATAACATGTTCATGACCGGAATGTTTAAGTCAGCTAGGTGATCGTGCTGATTAAAAGATTCCTATGGGAAATATTTTGGTAAAGTAAATAATCCTTAGTTTATAGATTCAAAACTGAAACACATTTCTAAACTTCCCGTTTTCACACAGCAAAGTCTCTCTTTATCAGCCTGTTTCACCTCTGAAAGCCACCTTGCTGAATTTCAGTATCAGTTATGCCAAATAACCATCTCTTGGCTGTGAAAGGATTTTCCTGCAGCCTCTCAAAGACAAGGACAGATGGCGTTCCATTGGGGGTAGTCCCAGCTCTTTGTTTTAGCAAATATTGACACTTCTGTAGGAAACAGATCCAGATACTGTTTCTTCCTAACTCATTCTGGCAGTCCTGAAGGTTTGGAGATATTTAGAGCAACGGAATTGGGAAAGTGCACTTACCACTGAATTAAGAAAGACATACATCAGGGTGAGTCATGTTCATGGTTAATCGATGCTTGTAAGAGTCACAAAGTAGTAAATAACACACTGTGATCACAAAGCACTTTCAAACAGAAATAAGACAGAAAGGGAGAAAGGAGACAACTGAAGGAAAATGCACTCCAAAAAAATTCCAGTTACTGTATGAAACTCTTTTTTTAAGATCCTTTCTAATCTAGATGTTAGTAACAGCAAGGTTATGATAGTTTTATTCAGAAAATTAGGGAATATTTACTGTAACTCAAAATTAGGATATATTGATGAAAAGGACTGAAAGTCATCATACATGGTCCTTTCGGGAGAGTAATTGGCAGACTATATCTAACTCCTCTAAAAGTTTATATTCTTTCACTCAAAAATTTGGGGGAATTCATGCTATAGAAATAATCAGATATGTGCCCAAAATTATGTCTAAAAGAAGTTTATTGTAAAATTGTTTATAATAGTGAAAATATATGACAACAACCTAAACATTTATCAGTAGTAAACTCTTTAACTAAATCAAGGCACATCTGTGTTCTGGGATATTTTGCAGCTTATAAAGATGACAGTGTGGAACTATATTTGCTTATAGTGGTTTTTAAAAAGCAGTTACAAAAAAATTTGTTACAAAAACAAATTTTTATAAAAATTGTTATATAACTTACATATGGTATTATATAAATTATAAAAATTATTTTTATAAAATAATATAAATACAGGTGTGCATACTATGTTGGGTGGGGAAATTCTAGGTGATTTCAAGTTCCTATTTCCTTTCTCTCTTATCTGTTGGTGTTGTTTTACAAGGAGCACATATTACTTCTGTCATCAGGAGGAAAACTGAAAGTTATTTCAAGTTTGTAGGAAGGAAGTCACAGATAAGTTTTTATCAGCTTCTCTTACAAAAGCCTGATGCAGTGTTTTGCTGGGGCCTCCCAGCAGGTAAGAGGTGGGGGACAGGACAAGAGTCACTGCAGATGGAGCCTTGGAGGTAAGACACAAGGATGAGGCCCAAGGTTCAGGTGGTTTCTAAGACGAGCCACCCACCCATCTGCCCTTCCCTGAACAGGCCTCCTGAGTGCTAATGTCGTAACTCCTGTTTCAGCGACGCTCCTTCCTCTATCCTGCCTCTGAGGTTGCCATGAACGTGACAGTACCCAGAGTATCCCAGTCTTTACGCAGGGACAAAAATCGTTCTTCTATAATAACAAGAACAAAACAAAAAGAGAAGGAAAATTGTAAAATTATGTGTATTACATTCCTAGAAATGCCATAACAAATGACCACACAAAAACTTGGTGGCTTAAAACAACAGAAATGTGTTCTTTCACAGTTCCAGGGACCCGGAAGTCTGAAATCAAGCCGCGGGCAGGCTGTGCTGCCTCTGAAGGCTCAAGGGGAGAATCCTTCCTGGTTTCTTCCAGCTTCTGGTGGCTTGTTCAGCATTAACTCCAATCTCTGCCTCTGTCTTCGCATCACCTCCTTCTCTATAGGTGTGTGTGTCCTTGTCTGTCTCTTAAAAGGACACTCACATTGGGTTCAGGGCTCATCCTAATTCAGTATGATGTCACCTCAATCCTTACCTTAGTTACATCTGCAAAGACCCTATTTCCAAAAAAGGTCACAGTCTGAGGTTTTGTGTGGTGACATGAAATCAGGGGGGTCTATCCAACCTACTACAATATCATAGACAACATTTGGTCAGCAAGCAGAAACTATGACTAATATATACCTTTTTAAAAGGTGGGCGAAGGCAGGCAGAGGTTGGCAGGGGCTCAGAAGCAGATCTAGATGGCCCAGGAAGCCCTGCCTTCTGTTCTTGTATCAATAGTTTGGCAATCAGAAGGCTGCTGCTGAGTTAAGATCAGATAGAGATTCCAGAATTCAGGAAGATAAAACTAGGAATTAGAGAAAACCAGCAGGGACAAAGAAACAGTTAGGCAGGAATTGGTTAATGATGTGAATTAGTAAAGAGAACATTATAGCTGCTATCAAAAATACAAATATGCTTAAGGGAGATGATTAAGCAAATGAGAGAGTTCAGGTGCTAAACTAAACCTCTGTTAGATAATTTTTAAAAACCATCAACCTTATTAAACAATGATCAGGGTCACTGGCCTCAAAACGAGTTTCTTATAGCAAAGGAGCAATACATCAGTCCTCTGTAAACTGCACTTATATTAATTCTCAGTGGTGGTTGCTTGGGTTTTCTACTTTGTGAATGACCAGTGACTTTCCCCACAACCCAACTTATGTGCTGCTTCCCTGTCATCAAATAGTGTAAAGTTGGAGAGTGAAGATCAACTGGAGTGTTAGACTTTCAGAATGTCATCATCAGACGGGGCATGTGCAAAAAAAATAAGGAAGATGCATCACAAAGATGCAAACTTGTCAGAGAGAGATGCCTTTCAGATTCTTCTTCTAGCCGGAGATGGTTAAGAGTGGAGTGTATTGTCTTTTGCTTTCTTTTCTAAAGTTGTGTGGTGGTGCTTTAGGTCTGATAGCCTCATAGTTAAGTGAGAACACAGACCTGGTAGTAATTTTTTTTTTCAGGTTTTAAAACTTTTTATTTTCATATTTTTAAAAATTGTGCATTCCAATAATTAAAATCATTTGAACAACAACAACAACAAATGGCACTCTGATTAAACTGCATTTTACAGCCCGCAGGACACTGTGGACCAGCTTGCTCTTTACTCTAGATTTCACTGTCGTCCCACCCAGCCTCCTCCTTCACCAACATGCAAGTTCTTTTCCTTCCCTGCCAGCCAGACAGGCGGGCGGACGGGAGAGGCAGGCGCGGCCTTTGTTGTTAGTAGTTCTCCATTCTTTGATGTGAAAAGGGGCAGCACAGTCATTTAAACTTGATCCAACCTATTTGCATCTTACCAAGTTAAACAGCTGAAAGAAGTAAAATAAGGAGGCAATGCTCGTGGAACGTACAGTGCATATTGGCGATGCACGCCTCATTTACCACTCACCTGCTTGCTTCTCCTGTTCAATCGTTTCTTTTGAAGGCAGTGGATTTTTCTCTTGCGTTTCTGTTTTCTTCAACTTCGACTTACTGAATTTCTCAGTCTCACCCATATCGGGTTTGTCAGACACGGTTGCAGAGGAAGCAGAGTGAGTTGCGAGTGAGCTAAAGTCCGGTCTGCGCGGTGGTCACCGCCGAGTGCCTGAATTTAGTAGTAATCTAACATAGTCATCAGTGGTCACCAAGACTTTCAGGGACACTCAAGGTGAGAAGGGAACTTAGAAACCTGTCCAGTTCAAGTTCTGACTGTGCAGGTGAGAGGTGCAGCGTCCAGAGATATAGGTGCCCTTCCCAAAATGACTTGCTTGGGCCCAACTGGGATTAGACTGGGGAATCCCAAGCTCTCGCCACATATGTACCATCGGCTTTGACCATTCTCATCAGGCATCATTTCTGTTTTCTTTTTAATTTTATTTTATTGAAGTATAGTTGATTTACAATGTTGTGTTAATTTCTGCTGTACGGCAAAGTGATTCATACATATAGACATTCTTTTCCATGATGGTTTATCACAGGATATTGAATGTAGCTCCCTGTGCTGTACCGTAGGACCTTGTTGTTTATCCATCCTGTATATAATATTGATAGTTTGCATCTGCTAACCCCAAACCCCCTCCCCTCTGGCAACCAAAAATCTGTTCTCTATGTCTGTGAGTCTGTTTCGTAAGTAAGTTCATTTGTGTCATATTTTAGGTTCCACATATAAGCGATATTATATAATATTTGTCTTTGTCTGACTTACTTCACTTAGTATGATAATCTCTAGGTCCATCCATGTTGTTTCAGTCAGCATTTCTTAAACACTCAGACTGTCAGTGTAAAGTGCTGCTCTGCCTTGAACAAGCCATTCTAGTTTTGCATTTGTGTGCTAATTGCCTATGAGTGGCTAAAATAATATTTTTAGTCAAAAAGAGCTAGATACCCAGTAGTGCTGAGTAAATGGTTTCTGAATGAATAGAATGCAAAATAAGACCAAGGGACAGATGTGGCAAAGACAGGTATCCACCCTTTCCCTTTGGTCTTGGGAGGACAGCTAGGCCCACCTCCCAAGCCTCCATTGCACTTAGGTGAGGCCACATGGCCAAGTTCTGACCAATGGCATGTGAGTGGAGGTCATGGGGGCCACTTCTGGGTTTGGCCCGTAAAATCCTCCTCTGCTTGCTCTTTACTCTCTTTCTCCATATGCCAGCTGAATGGAGAGGATGCTGAGGACCCAGAGGAGGACAGAGCCACATAAGAAGAGGGCCTGTGTCCTCAAATGACCCCAAAGAGCACAGAGTCCCCTTATCCTAAACCCTCTTCTGGACTGTGAAATAAGAAAGTAAACTTTCATTGGGTTAAGCCACTGAGTCTGGGAGTTGTTTATTATAGTGGTTCGCCACACTGACTAGGTCTGTGGTTAAACAGAACAGGCCCACGATAGCTTAGGGGTCCAGCATTCTGGATGTGATAGACAGGACGAGGGTTGGCAATGGCAGTTCCCCTTTGCTCCCAAATGTCTCTACTGCAAACCTGTAGATTTCTCATTCCCTGCCGACCGGCCTCACTCCAATGTCCCCTAGACCTCTCTTCCTAATTTCCTTTCTGTCCCTGCAATCCCCTTACACACACACACACACACACACACACACACACACACACACACACACACACACACACACACACACAGAGCAACTGCAGACTTTGGAACCTTGACCTGAATGTAAGAATTCACACCACAGAGACTAGGTGGCGGGCAGCAAAGCTGTTTAGCTTGTGAGTTCCCTGGCACAGGCCTGGCCTTAAACATACTTCTCACATGAGGAGTCTTATGCCCCCAGATCAGTGGCATGCATTTCACCCTGTGCACATCCTGCTTCCCTAACAAGGCTGTAAGCTCTTGTCTTACATGTCTTTGTATCCCAATGACTGTCACCAAATGGGGGCCTGCTTTGTCACTGATGGTAATTGAGGCTGACGTGGATCCATAGGAGTCAAAACTGTGCAGGGATCACCAAACCACACAGGCTGCTCTAAATACAGAGGTGGTTGTTTTTGTGTAAAAGATCAAGAAGGTGGAGCATCGTACAGAGAGACAAAACCAATACTTCATTTCCCCTGAAACTCTGCAGAGAAGATAAACTGCGAGCAGATTTTACACTTTCAAAAGCTGTGGGAAGAATGCGGTGATTGAGGAAGGGCATTCTCTCCTGCAGGAGCAGGAGGCTGAGTCATGAATAAACAAGCCAGACAGCACAGAGGAGGTGTGAACTGCAGTGGAGAGTGGAGAGATTGTGCATTTGAATTCTGACTCTGCCATTTACCACCGGCATGTCTGTGGGCACAGGGTATCATGACGCTGAACCTCAGTGTCCTTATCTAGATAATACAAAATGGGGGTAATACCTACTTCATAGAGTTGCTGTGACTAGTAAATGAGATTGTGCCTGGAAAGGTCCCAGCACAGAGCAGCGTTCAGTACGTCGCAGCTCCTCCAATGAATGCCATGTGTGAACACACAGATGGTGAGCATCACCATCCCAAAGTCCAGAGCAACTTTCAGAAGATTATAGACTGCTAAGAGAATGAGGAAAAACTCTTCCTCTTCACGAAGTATCAGTTGATTCATCATCACCAAGACTGTTAGATATTAGATTGCAAATCAGGCCATTCTTGAACCTATTTTGCAGAAGCCTTTGGCAAAATGTCTCAACAGTTGCAGAGTCATTTAAATTCTAGTGACTGTGCCTGTTTTGAAACTAGCTATGCTTAATTCTTCCTCCTAGATAATATGACTTATATCTTAATTTATGTCTTAGATTTTTAATATGGTATTAATCCTGGAATTTTTTTTTTTTTTTTTTGCTTAACCCTGGAATTTCTACCACGAATTTAAATTTCTTGTAGCTAATATTAGCAGAAACTTTCTAAAAGAAGGATGCCAATGTTTGGACCTGTTTTCTTTCTTGCTTATTTATTTTTTTCTTTTTTTTGTGGTACGCGGGCCTCTCACTGTTGTGGCCTCTCCCGTTGCGGAGCACAGGCTCCGGACGCGCAGGCTCAACGGCCATGGCTCACGGGCCCAGCCGCTCCGCGTCATGTGGGATCTTCCCGGACCGGGGCACGAACCCGTGTCCCCCGCATCGGCAGGCGGACTCTCAACCACTGCGCCACCAGGGCAGCCCTCTTGCTTATTTCGGATAGATAAAAGCAACTGCCATGGGAGAAGATGCTGATGCTTGTGGTCACCTCACACCAGCTGACAGTGATATCTTTCATGCCAAGTTACAATCTTATATTTATAGGCGTAAGCCAGATTATTGCATGAAGGACCCAGAATGTACTACTGTAATGTTACTTCACAGTTATAAATGATTCATGGAGAATATCACTAACCATACTACACAACTGCAGTTGCATTTTTAGTTTTTCCTTCCACTTGTCTGATGTCCGCTTCTGACACAGGTTGTTAGTTAACTAGGCTGTGTAACAAATTAACTCCACAACTTAGTGGCTTGAAACATTTATTATCTTAGAGTCATTTCTGGGTCAGGAATCCGTGTGCAGCTTAGATACATCCTTTGGCTTGGGTCTTTCACAAGGCTGCGATCAAGGAGTTGGCTGGGGCTACCATCATCTCAAACCTCAACCGGGGAAGGGTCTGCTTCAAGCTCGCTCAGATGGCTGTGGCAGGCCTCAGGTTCTCACTGGCTGTTGGATGAAGACACCAGTGCCTTGCCACATGAGCTTCTATATAGGGATCCTCACAACATGGCAGCCCTCTCCAAGAGGGAGAGAGCAAGAGATGGAGAGAGAAGGTAGTGCTGTCTGAATGCTTTTATCCCCCCAAAATTCATGTGTTGACACCTAACCTCCAGGGTGATGGTATTACAAGGTGGGGCCCTTGGAAGGCGATTAGGTGATGAGTACAGAGCCATCATGAATGGGATAAGTGCCCTTAAGAAAGCAGCTGAGAAATCTCCCTTGCCCCTTCCTCTCTGTGAGGATACAATCAGAAGCCAGCAGTCTACAACTCAGACAAGGGCTCTCACCAGAACCTAACCGTGCCGGCACCCCGACCTTGTACTTCCAGGCTTCAGAACTATAAGCAAATTTCTGCTGTTTATAAGCCACCCAGTTCTATGGTGTTTTGTTATAGCAGCCCGACTAGGATAGTAAGCAAGACAGAAGACGCTGAGTCTTTTTGTAACCTAATCTTGGAAATGACATCCCATCACTTTTGCCATATTCTGTTTGTTAGAAGCAAGTCACCAGGTTCAGCCCACACTCGAGGAAAGGGGAGGACTAGAAGTCATCTTGGAACCTGCCTACCTCACAAGAATGCATTAAGTGCTTCTCAAACTAATTCTGGTGAAGGACCAGCTTTTTCCCCCCAATTTGTTATAGGTCAGTACTTCCGTACAATTAAAAAAAAATTCATTTCTAGAAAAATTAAGTAACAGAAGTATACAAAAGCAAACCCACTGATCATGGCTTGGTTGTTACAACAATGTCAAATTACTATAAACATTTCTAAACACTCTCAATTCTATTACTCTCCTCATCTGGACCAGAAACAAACAGTTTGTGGACTGATCCCAGTTTTGGACTATCCTTTGAGTAGCACTGATTTAAGGATTTTAATAAACATAGATGACTTTTCAAGACTTTTACAAGGCAATGGTGGAGGTATTCTAGAAAAAAAAAACGAAAAAGAAACCCCAACCAAACAAAAAAACCCATTCTCACTCCACTCTCTGCCTTCCTAAAAATGGGAACTTTTGTTATGTTGAAGGTCAAAGGTGTGTAGGACTGATTATGAGTCTCCTGTTTCATATTTGGCCTCAAGGTCCTTTCTGTGCCCCCCCTTCTCACCAGTCCATAATCCACACATTTGAATTGAGCAGTCTGACAGATACTGTGATTATCAGCTCACATTTTAAAGGTGGAGGGTCAACCTCTGTCGCCAACCACATTAGGAAGGAAGTTTGAAGGTCCTTCCTGTTCCTAGTCTATTAGGATCCCTCAAAACGCATCTCAAGTGTAAATGCCTCAATTCAACTGAAAAAAATGTCTTGAGCTCCGACTGCATGTGAGGTTCTAGGAGATACCACCTTAAAGAAGGTACCATCTCTGTTCTCACCTGGGTTATGGCACTTCCTGTATAGTCATTTATATCTCCAAAATATTTAGGCATTTGAGAACATTCTTTCCGTCCCTAATGAAATCATGTCCTATCCTTCACAGTGTCAGGCGGTTCAGTGGGTCCTCAGTAAAAACTGAGGTAAATATCTGAATTCAGCAGACGTTAACCGAGCCCAGAACTTGAATCCCTGTCCAGGGACTAAATGCTGTGAACAGGGCTACTGTCCCAAATCTCACTAACCCTGCGAGTGTCTCTCTTCCAGCCTCTTCACCACCCCATAACCCCACCCCCAAGGCTTAAAGCGGAAGCGACTTTGAAGAAGTCTGCTTCAGCTCCTCTGGTTCTCACGGGGCAAACTGACATCTCTTGTGAAGTTCTCATTACAGTAGGCCCAAGACAGAGGAGAAAACCAGGTGGAGGAAGGGGCCTTTAAAAACAAGTCTTGGGGCTTCCCTGGTGGCGCGGTGGTTGGAAGTCCGCCTGCCGATGCAGGCGGCACGGGTTCGTGCCCCGGGAGGATCCCACATGGCGCGGAGCGTCTGGGCCCGTGAGCCATGGCCGCTGGGCCTGCGCGTCTGGAGCCTGTACTCCGCAGCGGGAGAGGCCACAACAGCGAGAGGCCCGCGTACCGCAAAAAAAAACAAAAAACAAGTCTTGCTCAACTTCTTACACAACTGCCAACCCTCAGGTAGGCATCACCACCTTCTCCCTCTCTGCCCCCACCCCCACGCCCTGGAAGGAAATGGGAGTTAGTAAAACCTACAATGGCAAGGCCCAGTGCTGGGTACCACGCGGGCACAAAGGTGAGCCAAACAGGTTTTTTGCCCTCAAGAGTTCACAATGGGCAAATCAGAACAATTTCAACTACAATGCAAAGTGAAAAGTGCCAGGTGTTGCAATGTTGGCATATGGAGAAATCACCGTGGGGGAAGAGAATCACAAATGGTGAAAATTCAGAGGATGTATCTTTGGGTTAAGCCTTGGAGGATAGGTAGTACAAATAATGGGTAACATTCAGAGACTGCTTCCTACCTACCAGGTACTGTGGTTGGTGGTATACATACAGCTCATTTGGGGCTCACAACAGGTGTGCTGAGGGGATGCTCTTATTAGTCCCATTTCACAGTGAGGAAACTGAGGCACAGAGAGTGACCAGTTTGTCCAAGTTTCCAGGCCAGTAAGAAATGGAGGGGGCTTTGAAGTCATGCACGATAACTCTAGCGCTGGTGCTCTTAACCGTCATTTCAGGAGCAAAGGAGACCATGAGGGAAGGCATAGCCTCATGCAGGGGTAGCCCAGGACACAGGGAGGAGTCTGTGAGGCTGGAGCACAGGGTCGGGAGTGGGGGGAGGGAATGGAGAGCAGTGCTGTTTGATCCTTACGGTAGCAGTGGAATCTATATATCAAACTCTGGGCTTTACATTTAATATTTCCTCTGACTTCACCACATCCCTATCGGACAGGTACTACTATCCCCATTTTACAGATAAGAGAACTGAGGCACAGAGAAGTAATTTATTCAAGGTCACACGACTGGTAGTGGCGCTGGGATGTGAACCCACTGTGCCAGCTCAGTGTTCTCGTGTGGGTGGAAGCCCTTTGCGTGCTGCCCAGTGCCTCGACTCCCTCCCCTCGGCCCCCTCCCCAAGTCTACACATCCGGTCCATTCCCACCCACCTTTACTCCGGACCCCCTACTCCCACCCCGCGCATTCAGCCACAACCGCCCAGCCCACGGCCACAGGGTTGGGGGCCACTTGGCGCCCAGAACAACTTCTGCTCCCAGAAAGCTTTGCGTTCCCCCCGAATAAAGAGCCTTTGAGCCCGGGAGCCCCGCCCCACGCAGGCTTGGGGCGGCAGTGGGCGTGTCCCCAGTGGCGGCGCCCGCGGCCCGGGGCGGGGCCTGGTTGTAGCGCGCGGCTGCGGGGCAGCGGGGCGGCTAAGCTGGTTAGCTCTGCGCGTAGGTGGCTCCTCCTCCTCCGCCTCTCCCGAGCCGCAGGCACCTGGGCGGCTGCGGTTGGACTGTTTTTGTGCCCGGCTCAGGGGGCCCGCGACGGCCGCTGCACGCCCGGGTCCATTGTTTCTGTCTCTTCCGGGCAGGTGCCGGCGGCGCGCAGGGCCCGCACGTGCCCAAGCGGCGGCCGGCGCGCAGGGACCCGCGGGCGCCGGCAGGGGCGTCCCCGGGCGCGCGGCGGGAGATGAAGTACCTGAAGCCGTGGTGGTCGGACGGCGGCAGCCTCCTGCACCTCACCATCCTGCTGAGCTTGGCGGGGCTTCGCCTGGACCTGGACCTGGACCTGGACCTCTACCTGCTGCTCCCGCCGCGGACCCTGCTCGGAGATGAGCTTCTGCTCTCGGGCGGCCCGACGAGCCCTGCCTACGCGCTCAGCCCCTTCCCGGCCTCGGGAGGGTGGGGGCGCGCCGAGCTCCTGCACCCTAAGGGCCGGGAGCGGGACCCCGTGGCGCCGCCGGAGGGCCAGCTGCTCCGGGAGGTGCGCGCGCTGGGGGTCCCCTTCATTCCCTGTACCCGAGTGGACGCATGGCTGGTGCACAGCGTGGCTGCCGGGGACGCCGACGGGGCCCACGCGCTGCTCGGCGCTGCCGCCGCCTCTTCGGCCGGAGGAGTGGGCGCCGGCGTGAACGGCGTTAGCCAGGCTGCGCCAGGTAGCGGCGGGAATCCCAGAGCGGCTCCGAGTAGCCCCTTGGCCGCCGGGGACGAGGAGAAGGCTCCCGCGGAACCGACGTCTCAAGTGTCGGACGCCGGCGGACACGCGAGCGAGGTAACAGGAGAGTGGGACGCGAGCGGGGTGATGGGGGACCTGGCCGGGAGCCCTGGAGGGTAGCGAGGGACCTGGGCGGGGGCAACCCTGCGTTCTTCCACCCTCCGCCCCCGGGGGGTTGCGGGTTTGCGGACGACTGTGCGCCTCCCTTTTTTGTGAATCCGACCGAAGCCTCTTAGTGCTGTCGCTGTGGCTCTTAGGCTTTTGGGAATGAAGTGCATGAAATCATCCGTTAGGTTTTAGAGAACACCTTTCGTGTGTTTGACGGTGATCAGGGGTAGTTCGGGGGTGGGGAGGGGAGAGGAGGCGGTATGCTGGAAAATTTCTGGCTCACTCTCTTCGTTCGGTACCTCGTGTAAGCCGAGATGTCTTTTTCTGGAACCGAAGGAGGCCTTGGCCCCCGGGAGGATGCACGTTTCTCTTAAGAACCATGCACCCGGCCCAACACGGTGGCCCCCTCTGGATTTTAACCCATTGCAGTTTGTTTTTTGATGCGTCCCTGAATTAAGCAGCTGTGGTGAGTGTCAGCTCCGAGGCTAGCACACAAACGGACCTGCTCGTACCTAACCACCCCCACACCTGACAATCCTCCAGCCCCCGGAACTCGTGTAACCCCTTTTTAGCATAAAGAAAACAGGTACCCTGATAGTCACCTAGTGACTAACAAGTCCCCTTTGGTTTGTAGGTTCGAACCTTTCAGTGTAACTTTCTTTTAAAACAAAGTTCACCGAGATCTGTTGACTGAAGCATCTGGTGCTCCCAATGGCAAGTTGGAGTCTAAAGACGCAGCACAGCGATTTCCACAAAATGGCCTTATCCAAAGTTCCCTCAAAGGGGCCTTTTTCATTCTCTCTAGGCCCAAACCTTAGTGTTAACAATCGGTAGTGATCAACAAGGGTTCCTTGGACGTTGTTTTTTGTGGACTGCAATCTTATGCAAAATGGGAATTGGGGCCAGACTGGTTTGTTTGCTGCTCTTCAGAATTGCCCTGTTTGTGTAGGCAGTTGCCAGACGAGCTTCTCCACCCTCTCCTGGAGGGGTCATTGTGCCGAAGTGCCTGGTGATTCAGTGTTATGCAGATCTGATCCCTTCCTCTTCCTGGGGCCGGAACTAATGGCGAGGGGGTTGGTGAGAGTCTCGGTGGGCTCCTGTCTGTTCAGAACACCAGGAGGGAAAGATTCTTTCAGCTCACTTGTCCAGTCTCTCTCTACCCTGTGGGTTGGTCTCGCCTGAATCCCCTGCCCCTGCAGGAGTGGTACGCACTGCACTGCTACCTTTCCCGATCCTGCAACATACATGGATGAAAGCCAGTGTGGGCTGCCGGCCCAGGTGGCACCCTGCCCTTATCACTGCTGAATGCCAGCCGGCCTGCAAAATGTGCAGTGAGGGAGATGAGGCTGTTCACTCTTCAAGGACTTCCCTCCACGGCCCAGCCTGGTTGATACCTAGTTAGACCAGCAAGCCTGCCTTGGGGGAAGCTCTGAGGACCTAGGCCCAGCCAGACCTTGGATGCCCTGAGCCCAGATTTCCTAGGGGAGAGGGTGAGGTTCATGCTGGGCCATTCTTCTGGTGTTGCCTTCCCCAGCTGGCATGTGTGGACCTGCTGGACCGTGGTAGCTGCTGGGATGACCTGATTTTGTTCATTCTGACGATGATCAGCTGTCGAGCACCTTACAGTTTTCACAGCCAATTCACCTTTATTGGTAGCACGTTTTACATGCCCTTATGAGGTCCACAGGCCAGGCATCCTTATATCCAATTCGTATTTAAGGAAAATAGAGGCCCACCGAGGCTGGGGGGCTTGGCTAAACCAACACAGTTAATGAGTGCCAGAACTGGGTCTAGACCCTGAGCTTCCTGGCTCCCGGGCTGGCACATTGAGCATCTACGCTGTACTCAGGTCTTCTGTGCAAGCTTGCAGCTGGAATGGGGCAATGCGCCCCACTCCTGACCCCAGCACCACTGCTCTCCAATGCTGGATTGACTTCGAAAAGCAGATTGCACCATCCATAATGCCAAAGTTACAATTTGAAACCATGACTCTGGAGAAAATGAGCTGAAAAAAACAGCACTGGTTTTTGCAGTGAGCAAAGCTGCATGTTGGGGTGTCACATAATAATCTGCCCTCATTATAGGTTACTTTAATCTCCCCAAGTCTCGGTGTTTCATCTGTTGAGTGGGAAAGTAATGCTTACCTTCAAGGGTGTTGTGCCAGTTAAGTAGGAAAAGCATGTGTGAAGCGCCAGCCCAGTGCCTGGGATGTAATTGTTGTTCTCTTCTTTTGTTCCCATCTTCAACACACCCTCCTTAACCTGTCCCCACTCACATTATTCCCTTTTGTCTTGTTTGTCTATATGTCTGGCTTGGTTGGTTGTTTGTTAGTTAAGGGGGTGGGGTGTGTTGGAGCCAGACTGCCTGGTTTGGGATCCCAGCTCTACCACGCATTGCTGTGTGACCTCGGGCCATTTCTTAACCAGTCTGTGCTTCATTCGCACCTGCACAATGGGAATAATAATGGTGCCTACCACAGGGGGTTGTTGTGAGAATTAAACAATTCATTCCGTGCAACAGGCTTAGAACTGTGCCTGTCCCATCTTAAATGCTCAATAAATGTTAACCTCGAAGAGTGAGTGCTGTGCCCCATAGGAACATCATAGGTTTGTTTTGTTTTAAAATAGGTAATTCTGGTGGCTTACATTTGAGCTGTAGGAGATTCCAGTTTTATAGTGTAACTTTCCATAATTTTTGTACATTTGCAAAAATATTTTGGAGTAGGGGATTTTCCAAGTATCAAAAGAAGTACTGCTTTGGTGTCACTTCTCAGTGGGGCTAATCATTAGCTGTGAACAGTACGTGGAATTCCCCAGGGTAGACAAGCTTCCCTTCTTAACCACAGCCATTCACTCCCAACCCGTGAAGCGCATGTTCTTCAAAGTCATGCATGGGTTAAACAAAGCAATGAACAGTTGTTGCAGAATCGTGTGTGAGCATATATGAAGATGGGGTGACTGCTAAAAGCCAGTATCTGTATTTCAGAGAACTGTTGCCACTTTACAACTGAGAGGGGTTGTGGTCATCTTGATGTGGTTTCGTGCCCTGGGACAGACCGGGGACCCTCTGCTGGGAGAGGGCTACAGCAGGACCTCAGATTTACTGTCCTTTGGACTTGGTTTCTTCGGGTCACAGGAAGAATCTGATACAGTCAATATTTGCTTCTAAAAGTAAAGGGAAGGGAAAGAAGGTCCTTGATGATAAAGTAAAAGTTGGTTTTTGTTTCAAAATCAAAGATAGTCCCTGATGCCCGGGCAATTGGAGATAGATGAAATATCAAACACTTGCCAGCTTTCAGCTCACAGCCATGGTACAGAGATAGTCTTATATGTAATTACATCCGTTGCAGTACAAGGTTTCACAGTAGACTTTGTTTTACTTACTGAAATATGCAGTGAAGATGCACCTATGGTCGTCTTATTGGAAAGGATGGCATGGGTCACTGCATTAGTGTCCTAGGGCTGCTGCGACAAAGTACCACGAACCAGGTGGCTTAAACAACAAGAAATATATTGCCTCACGGTTCTGGGGGCAAAAAGTTGGAGATAAGGTCTCAGCAGGGTTCCTTCGCTCCTAGCTTCTGGTAGTTTGCTGGCAATCTTTGGCAACCCTTGGTTTCTACTGCATCACCCCAGTCTCTGCCTTCTGCACATGGCATTGTCCCTGTACACATGTCTGTAGCCAGATTTCCCTCTTTATAGGACACCAGTCATATAGGATTAGGGGCCCACCCTACTCATCCTAACCACGTCAGCAACGACCCAGTTTCCAAATAAGGTCACATTCTGGGGCACTGAGGGCTATGACTTCAACATATGAATTTCAAGGGACTCAAGCCAATCTGTTATGCAGTCACCATCTCTCTTTCCTGGCACCTCTTGGGGTGTTCGGCTTGCTTATCAAGTATATACTCCAGTTGTTGAAAATGAAGTCAGCCGTCCTGGAAGCAGCTAGGCTATGCGTAGTGGCATTTGCAGAAGGACTTGGTATAAGTTCATGAGGAAATCGGGGTTTTTTGCTGGCTTGATGTGCCACAACCCCCAGGAACCTTACTCCAGACTTCTTCCCAGTCAGCCCCCTTCACCCGAAGTGGTAGGTTACGGAGAGGTCATCTCTGCGGTGTATGAGCCTCCTCTTTGCTCCCTCTGCTTCTCAGCTCAACTCAGAATCTGCACCGGCGAGCAGACCCCGGCAGGCTGTTCTAGTGGTCAGTGTGCCGGGCCTGGAGTTAGACCAGCTTGGGTAGCTGTAGGTCTCAGCTCACCGCTGACTCGTTATATGACCCAGAGCACACGTGTTGACCTCCCCGTGCCTTGGTTCTCATATCTGTAAAATGGGATGGTAAGAGTACCTGCAGGAGCTGTCGTGAGGGTTAAAAAAGATCACGCAGGTTCAGCAGGGCTGGTGCGTGGTGAGCCCTCGATAACGTCCGCAGCTGCTGTTCATTCAGCGGGGCCTCGCTGATGCCCTTTCCCAACTTATTCCTGTGCGTTCCGCTGCCGCGTGCAGGTTTCCAAAGCACGCCTTGGTCCTTACCATTTTCATCTGGGGAGCTTCCCACTAGGTCCCCGTTACCTACCAATTTGATATTTTGTCATTCAAGGCTCCCCGTTTGGCCAGTGTGGCTCCCCTAGCTGAGCTCATCTCCCTCTGATCCTCCACCTGTAGCCTACTTTCCCGCTCTAACTTTCTCCCTTCCTTTTCCCCAGACAGCAGTGCTTTCCTGCCATTTACTTTGTTGCCTTTGCCCAGAATGCCTCCTTTCATTCCTCTCAAGTCTTTTACTGTTAAATTCTGACTTCTCTCCACTATCACCTCATCTACAAGCACTTCCTGTTCTTTCCTTTGAGCCCTATTGCACTTTGTGACATTTCTTCTGTGGGACTTGCATCCTCTACTTTGAACCGCAGTGTCTTGAGTGTGGAAACTGGATCTTAGCTTTTAACCTGCAAATGGCGCCCAGGGACAGGGTTGGGAGCACAGGCCAGTTCAGCCAGCGTCTGTTGAGCGCCCCTCATCCATCCTCCACGTTGGCTCTGCAGAACTTCCAAGATGCTGTGAGCTTGAATATGTCTTGGGACCTTCACGGCCAGAGTCCCAACCAGAAAGTAGGTCATATCCGAAATCCTGATGGGCCATCTGACCACTCAATGCCAATTTGAGTGGATGGGGCAGTGGCAAGCAGACTTGCGGGTTGGCATCATAATTAATCAGGTGGTGAAACTCAGGATTGCCTAAAGTGATATAGCAAGTTAGTGACTGCGCCCAGAATACACCAGTCACTGTTCTTAAGCACTGTGTAAACCACGCCTCCCTCCCGCCCACTACAAAACTTAAAACGTAAAAACAAGCTTCTCCCATTTGTGGCAGCCTTTCGATATGAATAATTTATTCTCAAAATCTAGTTAAGGATCTGCATTAATATTCAAATACACTTCTGGAGAGCTGGAGCAGACTGAGCCTCAGGTACATAGCTGGGTGGTTTTTGGTTGAGTTGCAGGTGGTGGTTGGCAGAGTATGGGCAGTGGCTAGAAGCAAGGCACGGCCTTTTGAGATTGGGTGGACCCGGGTTCCCATTGGCATCAGCCAGCGTTCTCTAGAGAACACAGCCAGTATGAGGTATGTGTGTGTGTGTGTGTTTTTAAGAGACTTATTTCAAGGAATTGGCTAGCGTGTTTGTGGAGGCTGGGCACATCCAGAGTCTAGGGCAGCTGGAAACCACCAGCAGGAGGTAATGCTGCAGGCTTGAGGCAGAATTTCTTCCTCGGGGAAACCTCACTTTTGCCCTTAAAGGCTTTCTTTCAACTGATTGGATGAGATAAGGCCCACTCAGATTACAGAAGTTAATCTCTTTTACTGAAAGTCACCTGGTTGGTTGCAGCTGTTAGCCACATCTACAAAATACCTTCACAGCAACACCTAGGTTAGTGTTCGATTGACTTCTAGGTACGAAAGCCTGGCCACGCTGACACCTAAAACTCGTCGTCACCCCATCCCAGCTCCGTCTCTTCCTGGGCAACCTCCATGAGCCGTGGTATCCAAATTGTAAAAGGAGAATATTAACCTCTTTCTGGGAGAGTTTGAGGATTAAATAATGCTGTAAAAGGACTAGGACCGTTCCTGGCATGTTAATAAATATTCAACTGATAATTTGCTCTCAGTGCCCCTGAGCTGGGGGGTTGAATCCCCAGGAAAGTCCTGTCTTCCAGAGGACATAACGGAAGACTGCTAGGTCATGAAGAAGGCCTTGGGTGTGTTGGGGAGGCAGAAGCCTGAAGGCTCATCTGAAGGAAGAGCTTCTCAGCCTTTCTTTAGAGCTGAGTTTCTCATCCCAGTGACTGTATCAATTACCGGGTTGCTTGTTAACAATGTAGATTTCAGGGCCCACCCCTGACTGGCTGAATCAGAGCCTCTCAAGTGGGGCCTGGGTTGGGTTCTGCAGTTTAGAAGACCTCCAGGTGATACTTGTGCTGCCCAAGCTTGACCTCAGCCACGGTGTTCCTCCCCCAGGGCCTTTGACTACCCGGCAACGTGTGAATGGAGGGGGTGCCTGGCTGAAAACTGCCTTTCTGTGAATTGAAGGCCCAGAAGAGCTCATGGACAGGGCCAGAGTTACCTGCTTCGGCAGCAGGACCTGGGCTAGTGCCCTGGTTTGCCAGCTGTTGTTTTCTTTTATTATTTTTTTAACATCTTTATTGGAGTATAATTGCTTTACAGTGTTGTGTTAGTTTCTGCTGTACAACAAAGTGAATCAGCTATACGTATACGTATATCCCCATATCCCCTCCCTCTTGCGTCTCCCTCCCACCTTCCCTATCCCACCCCTCTAGGTAGTCACAAAGCACCGAGCTTATCTCTCTGTGCCATGCAGCTGCTTCCCACTAGCTATCTATTTTACATTTGGTAGTGCATATATGTCACTACTACTCTCTCACTGCATCCCAGCTTACCCTTCCCCATCCCCGTGTCCTCAAGTCCATTCTCTGTGTCTGTGTCTTTATTCCTGTCCTTCCCCTAGATTCTTCAGAACCTCTTTTTTTTTTTTAGATTCCATATATGTGTGTTAGCATATGGTATTTGTTTTTCTCTTTCTGACTTCACTCTGTATGACAGTCTCTAGATTCATCCAGGCCTCTACAAATGACCCAATTTCATTCCTTTTTATGGCTGAGTAATATTCCACTGCATATATGTACCACATCTTCTTTATCCATTCATCTGTCGATGGGCATTTAGGTTGCTTCCGTGACCTGGCTATTGTAAATAGAGCTGCAGTGAACATTGTGGTACATGACTCTTTTTGAATTATGGTTTTCTCTGGGTATATGCCCAATAGTGGGATTGCTGGGTCATATGGTAGTTCTATTTTTAGTTTTTTAAGGAACCTCCATACTGTTCTCCATAGTGGCTGTATCAGTTTACATTCCCACCAACAGTGCAAGAGGGTTCCCTTTTTTCCACACCCTCTCCAGCATTTGTGTTTGTAGATTTTCTGATGATGCCCATTCTAACTGGTGTGAGGTGATACCTCATTGTAGTTTTGATTTGCATTTCTCTAATAATTAGTGATGTTGAGCAGCTTTTCATGTGCTTCTTGGCCATCTGTATGTCTTCTTTGGAGGAATGTCTATTTCGGTCTTCTGCCCATTTTTGGATTGGGTTGTTTGGTTTTTTAATATTGAGCTGCATGAGCTGTTTATATATTTTGGAGATTAATCCTTTGTCCATTTATTCCTTTGCAAATATTTTCTCCCATTCTGAGGCTTTTCTTTTCGTCTTGTTAATGGTTTCCTTTGCTGTGCAAAAACTTTTAAGTTTCATTAGGTCCCATTTGTTTATTTTGTTTTTATTTCCATTTCTCTAGGAGGTGGGTCAAAAAGGATCTTGCTGTGATTTATGTCACAGAGTGCTCTGCCTATGTTTTCCTCTAAGTTTTATAGTGTCTGGCCTCACATTTAGGTCTTTAATCCATTTTGAGTTTATTTTTGTGTATGGTGTTAGGGAGTGTTCTAATTTCATTCTTTTACATGTAGCTGTCCAGTTCTCCCACCACCGCTTACTGAAGAGGCTGTCTTTTCTCCATTGTATACTCTTGCCTCCTTTATCAAAGATAAGGTGACTGTATGTGCATGGGTTTATCTCTGGGCTTTCTATCCTGTTCCATTGATCTATATTTCTCTTTTTGTGCCAGTACCATACTGTCTTGATTACTGTAGCTTTATAGTATAGTCTGAAGTCAGGGAGTCTGATTCCTCCAGCTCCGTTTTTCTTTTTCAATATAGTTTTGTCTGTTTGGGGTCTTTTGTGTTCGCATACAAATTGTGAAATTTTTTGTTGTAGTTCTGTGAAAAATGCCATTCGTAGTTTGATACGGATTGCACTGAATTTGTAGATTGCTTTGGGTAGTATAGTCATTTTCACAATGTTGATTCTTCCAATCCAAGAACATAGTATATCTCTCCATCTGTTTGTATCATCTTTAATTTCTTTCATCAGTTTCTTATAGTTTTATGCATACAGGTCTTTTGTCTCCTTAGGTAGGTTTATTCCTAGGTATTTTATTCTTTTTGTTGCAGTTGGTAAGTGGGAGTGTTTCCTTAATTTCTCTATCAGATTTTTCATCATTAGTGTATAGGAATGCAAGAGATTTCTGTGCATTAATTTTGTATCCTGCTACTCTACCAAATTCATTGATTGGCTCTTTTAGTTTTCTGGTAGCTTCTTTAGGATTCTCTATGTATAGTATGTCATCTGCAAACAGTGACAGTTTTACTTCTTCTTTTCCGATTTGGATTCCTTTTACTTCTTTTTCTTCTCTGATTTCTGTGGCTAAAACTTCCAAAGCTATGTTGAATAAGAGTGGTGAGAGTGGGCAACCTTGTCTTGTGCCTGATCTTAGAGGAAATGGTTTCAGTCTTTCACCACTGAGAATGATGTTTGCTGTGGGTTTGTCATATATGGCCTTTATTATGTTGAGGAAAGTTCCCTCTATGCCTACTTTCTGGAGAGTTTTTAATCATAACTGGGTGTTGAATTTTGTCAAAAGCTTCTTCTGCATCTATTGACATTATCATCAGTTTTTATCCTTCAGTTTGTTAATATGGTTTATCACATTGATTGATTTGTGTATATTGAAGAATCCTTACATTCCTGGGATCAACCACACTTGATCATGTTGTATGATCCTTTTAATGTGCTGTTGGATTCTGTTTGCTAGTGTTTTGTTGAGTATTTTTGCATCTGTGTTCATCAGTGATATTAGCCTGTAGAGTTCTTTCTTTGTGACATCTTTGTCTGGTTTTGGTATCAGGGTGATGGTGGCCTCGTAGAATGAGTTTGGGAGTGTTCCTCCCTCTGCTATATTTTGGAAGAGTTTGAGAAGGATAGGTGTTAGCTCTTCTCTAAATGCTTGATAGAATTCGCCTGTGAAGCCATCTGGTCTTGGGCTTTTGTTTGTTGGAAGATTTTTAATCACAGTTTCAATTTCAGTGCTTGTGATTGGTCTGTTGATATTTTCTATTTCTTCCTGGTTCAGTCTCAGAGGTTGTGCTTTTCTAAGAATTTGTCCATTTCTTCCAGGTTGTCCGGTTTATTGGCATACAGCTGCTTGTAGTAATTTCTCATGATCCTTTGTATTTCTGCAGTGTCGGTTGTTACTTTTTTTTCATTTCTAATTCCATTGATTTGAGTCTTCTCCCTTTTTTTCTTGATGAGTCTGGCTGATGGTTTATCCATTTTGTTTATCTTCTCAAAGAACCAGCGTTTAGTTTTATTGATCTTTGCTATTGTTTCTTTCATTTCTTTTTCATTTATTTCTGATCTGATCTTTATGATTTCTTTCCTTCAGCTAACTTTGGGGGGTTTTTTGTTCTTCTTTCTCTAATTGCTTTAGGTTTATGGTTAGGTTGTTTATTTGTGATTTTTCTTGTTTCTTGAGGTAGGATTGTATTGCTTTAAACTTCCCTCTTAGAACTGCCATTGCTGCATCCCATAGGTTTTGGGTGGTCATGTTTTCATTGTCATTTGTTTCTAGGTATATTTTGATTTCCTCTTTGATTTCTTCAGTGATCTCTTGGTTATTTAGTAGCGTATCGTTTAGCCTCCATGTGTTTGTGTTTTTTGTGTGTGTGTGTGTTTGTATTTTTTTACAGTTTTTTTCCTGTAATTGATATCTAGTCTTATAGCATTGTGGTCGGAAAAGATACTTGATGCGGTTTCAGTTTTCTTAAATTTACTAAGGCTTGATTTGTGACCCAAGATATGGTCTATCCTGGAGAATGTTTCATGAGCACTTGAGAAGAAAGTGTATTCTGTTGTTTTTGGATGGCATGTCTTATAAATATCAATTAAGTCCATCTTGTTTAATGTGTCATTTAAAGCTAGTGTTTGCGTATTTATTTTCATTTTGGGCGATCTGTCCATTGGTGAAAGTAGGGTGTTAAAGTCCCCTACTATGATTGTGTTACTGTCGATTTCCCCTTTTATGGCTATTAGCATTTGCCTTATGTATTGAGGTGCTCCTATGTTGGGTGCATATATATTTACAATTGTCATATCTTCTTCTTGGATTGATCCCTTGATCATTATGTAGTGTCCTTCTTTGTCTCTTGTAATAGTCTTTATTTTAAAGTCTATTTTATCTGATACGAGAATTGCGACTCCAGCTTTCTTTTGAGTCCCATTTGCATGGAATATCTTTCTCCATCCCCTCACTTTCAATCTGAGTGTGTCCCTAGGTCAGAAGTGGGTCTCTTGTAGACAGCATATGTACAGGTCTTGTTTTTGTATCCATTCAGCCATTCTTTGTCTTTTGGTTGGAGCATTTAATCCATTTACATTTAGGGTAGTTATCGATATGTATGTTCCTATTACATTTTCTTAATTGTTTTGGGTTTGTTATTGTGTTTTCCTTCTCTTTTGTTTCCTGCCTAGAGAAGTTCCTTAGCATTTGCTGTAAAGCTGGTTTGTTGGTGCTGAATTCTCTTAACTTTTGCTTAACTGTAAATGTTTTGATTTCTCCGTGCAATCTAAATGAGATCCTTGCTGGGTAGAGTAATCTTGGTTGTAGCTTTTTCCCTTTCATCACTTTAGATATGGTCTGCCACTCCCTTCTGGCTTGCAGAGATTCTGCTGAAAAGCCAGCTGTTAACCTTATGGGGATTCCCTTGTATGTAATTTGTTGCTTTTGCCTCGCTGATTTCAATATTTTTTCTTTGTATTTAATTTTTGATGGTTTGATTAATATGTGTCTCAGTGTGTTTCTCTTTGGGTTTATCCTGTATGGTATTCTCTGTGCTTCCTGGACTTGATTGACTATTTCCTCTTCCATGTTAAGGAAGTTTTCAACTATAATCTCTTCAAATATTTTCTCAGACCCTTTCTTTTTCTCTTCTTCTTCTGGGACCCCTATAATTCGAATGTTGGTGCGTTTAATGTTGTCCCAGAGGTCTCTGAGACTGTCCTCAATTCTTTTCATTCTTTTCTCTTTATTCTGCTCCCTGTCAGTTATTTCCACCATTTTATCTTCCAGCTCACTTATCCGTTCTTCTGCCTCAGTTATTATTATTGATTCCTTCTAGAGTATTTTTAATTTCAGTAATTCTGTTGTTCATCACTGTTTGTTTGCTCTTTAGTTCTTCTAGATCCTTGTTAAATGTTTCTTGTATTTTCTCCATTCTGTTTCCGAGATTTTGTTTGTTTGTTTGTTTGTTTGTCTTGCGGTATGCGGGGCCCCTCACTGTTGTGGCCTCTCCCATTGTGGAGCACAGTCTCCGGATGCACAGGCTCAGCGGCCATGGCTCATGGTCCTAGCCACTCCGCGGCATGTGGGATCTTCCTGGACCGGGGCACGAACCCATGTCCCCTGCACCAGCAGGCGGACTCTCAACCACTGCGCCACCAGGGAAGCCCTGTTTCTGAGATTTTGGATCATCTTTACTATCATTACTCTGAATTCTTTTTCAGGTAGGTTGCCTATTTGTCTTCATTTATTTGGTCTTATAGGGGTTTACCTTGCTGTTTCATCTGTGACAAATTTTTTTGTTATTTCTTTTTTTTTTGATGGTGGTGCTGTATTCCTGTCTTACTGGTTGTTTGGCCTGAGACATCTAGCACTGGAGTTTGTAGGCAGTTGGACAGAGCCTGGTCTTGGTGCTGAGATGAGGACCTCCGGGAGGCCTCACTCCGACTGATATTCCCTGGGGTCTGAGGTTCTCTGTTAGTCCAGCGGTTTGGACTCAGAGCTCCCACCACAGGAGCTCGGGCCCGACCTCCGGCCTGGGAACCAAGATCCCTCAAGCGCACAGTCCAGCAGCAGCTCCAGCCTCCTCGCTCAGTCTCTCACTGTGGGACGCCAGCTGTTGTTTTAAAGTTAAAGCCAGATCTCTCTAGTTCCTTGCTGGGGTTGGGGAACTAGCATGCCCCCAAAGCTAATTATGAATGCAGAACTAACTTGCAAATAAGTGCAGTTTAAAATTAACTCGTGCTTAAGTTCTAGAACAGGTAATGCTAAGGTAAAAATGTAAGAATAGCAGAGAACTTTCTGGGGAGGTAGAAGTGTTCTACCTCACAGTTGAGGTGGGAGTTAAATGGGTGCCTCCATTTGTCAGAATTGTACAGCTAAAGTTTATGCATTTCTGGCCGGTGTAAATCCTGCCTAAAAACTGAAAGAATAATTGAGTGATGGGGAGGGGGTGGCAGTATTAGTGATATAAGAATGGCAGGTAATTGTTGCCACTGGGTGTGATGGGCACCTGGAGGGCTTACTGTATTCTGCTTTCTGTTTATTTTATGTGCTTGAAATTTTCTATTATAAAGAACATACAAAAACATCATGCATTTCGAAAGCCAGTTGGCCTGTCCTGCCTGCTGGAGTAATCTAGCCTTAAATGAATCATAAGTGAATCTCTGTTGCTCCCCTGCCCCACCCTCTCCCGGTCCCTCAGCCTGCACCAGGGGTGACTTGCAGGAGAAGCAGCTCCTTTTAAAATCAAAGCCTGCAGGTTGGCGTTCATGCCCTTGTGTCCTAGGTGTTGAGGCTCCTGTTTAGAAACTGGTTATTTTCATACCCAGCTTCTCCTGGTGGGCAGTCACATTGCATGGCTGTTTCGACCACGTGGAGGACACCTGCCAGTTTTCTAGCTGCCTCCCTGTCTTCTCCAGGGGCCTTCAGAAGTGAGTTTAGTCTATATCACATGTTATGGTGGAAAGTTTCCAGCACATATAATAAGGGGAGAGAGTGGAGATTGGATAATGGAGTCCCGTCCCTGTCACCAGCTTAACAGTCTTAGGTCATCTGTCACTCCCCCTGGCCCTCCCCCCATTAATTTGAAACAAGTCCCAGACATCATTTCTTGTGATTCTTGTACCAGCTCTTTGCAGGCACTTAGCCAAGAGAAGAGGAAAGCCTGGTTTTGTTCCTCTCTCACTCTTCCCACAACCTTCATCAACTCCCAAAATCTTCTACAAATATTTTAGTGTATATCCCTAAAATATAAGGACTCTTCTAAACATCACCACAATGCCATTACCACATCTAAAAAAGACAACAAAAAATTGTTATCACCAAATATCCAGTCGGTATTTAACCCCAATTATCTCATGATATGTTTTTTCTCAATTGGTTTGTTGGACTCGCAATCCAAATAAGATCAGCGCCTTGCACTGTTGCTAGCTGTTCTGCCTGATAAGGTGCTATTCAGACAGAGAGGAACTTGCTTTATTTGGGCGGCATGAGCTCTTCCCACCTCTGCTGTTCTCAACTGTGTGAAGCAAGTGGGAGCCAGCATGGGTGGTTGTGCAGTTGGCATCCCCGCCGAAGGCACGCTTCACCCCAGTGGCTCAAATGAAGAGTCTTCAGTGAATGACTCCTCACAGGAGCGGACCGGGATGTTGGGACACCCGGTGACTACCGGAGCCCGGCATACGGGGAGGAATGCCCGGGCTTCTCCCTCCTCTCCCCAGCCCCCTCCAGTGTCCTGCTGCAGCCTCCCATTGGTGAAACTTGCTGGGAGCCCCGGAGTTTGCAGGGGTCAGCTTCTGGGGCACACGCGGGGACCTGGAGGGGCAAACAAGAATCAGTGCAGTGTCCAAGCGCTGGCTATCAAGTGAAAACACCTGCAGCCAAACCCTGGTCCTGTCACTTACTAGCTCTGTGACTTAAAGCAAGTTGCTTAACCTCCCTGTACCTCAGTTTCCTCCTTTGTAAGAGGAGATAACAACAGTACCTACCTTACAGGGATGCCAGGCAACTTAAGTGAGATCATGTATGTGTTGCCTGGCCCACAGTGAGTGCTCAGTAAGTGTGAGCTCTAATTATTATAAACTGCTCCTAGATACCACCCGGGCCAAACAGGTCACAGTCTCTCTTTACCTGGCTCCTTGCTTCTCTCTAGACCTGATGACTCCAGCTTGCCTCCAGCCTAGAGATGGGCCTGAGAATTCTTTGGCCTTCACCCCTGTCCCTCTGATGTCATCCTTCTCATAGGCCCCGCACTGTTGTTTGTCTTTGAAGGTCCATCCAGCCCTGAAGGTCACAGCAGGTCTCAGTCCTTCCTACCCCAGATGACTAAATGAAAGGCCCAGCTAAGCCAGCTGGGGACTGTTCACAAAGAGTGTTTTCAGGGTCAAATTCTCCATCATACTATTCAGGTCCCAATACAGTAGAGTAAGTACAGACTCAGAAATCATGTTGCCAGTTATCAGGAGCTTCAGAGACTTAGCAAAGAGAGCAGAAAAGCCCAGCTTTGCTTCTTTCTTCCCCTTCCCACTACCTTCATTGTCTCAGAAAACCTTCATGCCAGGCTCAGCTCTGCTCCCTGTGTTGGTGGCAAAGGTGAGTTCACAGCTGCAGGACAGGTGTCAGAAGTTTACAGCTTACAGCCCTGGTTACCAGGGGGGAAGGGTGGGGGGAGGCATAGTTAGGGAGTTTGGGATTGACATGTGCACCCTGCTGTATTTTAAATAGATGACCAACGAGGACCTACTGTATAGCACAGGGAGCTCTGCTTAATATTCTGTAGTAACCTAAGTGGGAAAAGAATTTGAAAAAGAATAGATACATGTATATGTATAACTGAATCACTCTGCTGTACACCTGAAATGAACACAACGTTGTTAATCAACTATAATATATTGGGTTGGCCAAAAAGTTCGTTTGGTTAATGAATATGTTCGATAAAGTTCTTGGTGAAAATGAAGTGTGTTTTATTTTTACCTAAAACCAAATGAACTTTTTGGCCAACCCAATAAAATAAAAAAATTTTAAAGCTGTTTACAGCCCAGTAGGAAAGAAGAGACCCAAATAGTTGTAATTTTACGTAGAGCAGAAGAAATGTAATAGGAGAAACCCTAGAAGCCATGGGATTTTAGAGACAGAAGAACCCAGTTTTAGCTAAGGGGCCCAAACTGAGAAGGTTCTGTATCCATGCAGAGGATGGGGTGGGTCAGCTCCCAACAGCCAGGGCTGTGGTGGGCAGGGCCTGCCTTACCAGCAGCTGCCAGTTCAGTACAAGTCCCTGGGTGTTTAGTTGTGATGAAGCACCCCAGCTCACAAGTTTATGATGGCTTCCTGTGGTGAGCGTGGAAACTTTCTTCTTCTCCTTTTTTTTTTTAATTGAGTCCCAGCCCCACGAGAGTAAAAATCACCTACCTACACACAAATAAAAAGTAACCTAATAATGGGTTTAGCTAACCCATTCTTTAAGGGCAGGGGCCATAAATCTCCAGTATATACAACAGTGCTTATAAAACACATGTACCGTCTATTTCAGCTCCATGTCATTGAGTTGAGGAAGACAGGAAAAGAAGAGAGCAAAGAGGTAGTAATTACTGGCTACTAAGGGCTGGACTCACTTTCTCTTGGGGTTTTGATTGAGTTGTCACCAGTTAGTCATTAATTGCAACTCTTCAGAATCAAAAAGCAGTAGAAAGGAGTAGTGATTAATGTCTATACGGCATCTTAAAATGTATAAAATGCTTTTTCTCAACTAATTCCTTAAAATGTGAATTAGAAATATTACCCTTTCACATCACAGACAAGGAAACTGAGGGTCAGAATGGCCCAAGGTCACATAGCTGGTATGAGTAGGATGGGCCTCTTTTACTCAGCCTGTTTTGGACCTGAGCCTTCCTAGCCGCAAGGCTTTCGTGGGGCCTTGCAGACTGTGCAAATTATACTATAAGTGCAATAGGCCGTTTTCACTTTCTAAATAGAAATATTATAATGTTGGACCCTCCACCCCTCCCTGCCTTGAGATCCTGGTGTCTGCACCCCTCTCCCCCCTGCAGATTACTGACTGTCACAAATTGGGTTCTCTGGGAAGGGGACTCTGAGCCCAAGTTTAGTGGGCAGGATGTTTCTAAGGGAATACCTTTGGGATTTACAGCTGTGGAAGGAAGTATAAGAAAGCACATTGGACAGAGGCAGAAGTGAAGCTGCAGAGCAGGCTGACAAAGCCACGAGCTCTGGTGCTAAAGTGGCATATCACAGTTATCCCGTGATGGGCCGAGGTGGCCAGGCCTTTGGGCCCTCCCTGCTCAGTCCTTGGATGTGGGTGCCTTGGGAAGTGTGTGGCCCTAGGTGAGGTGGCCCTGGGTAGGCGAGGCATTCTGTAAAGGCCCAGCTTAGGGCTGTCGTCTGGGTTGCACAGCACCATGTGCGTTACGCTGACCTGGGGAAATTCTCGTCCGTCACTTCTTACTACACCTGTTTCTGTTGGCTTTATAGTAGGCTCTCAGTAAATGATTGTTGAATGAATAAGTGAAGGACTAGCTAAAAAAAATACTCACTGAATAACTAAGGCTGTGCAAGTTAAAGTATCTGTCTTCCCCAGGGCTTTGGCATTCAGTCAGTGCTTTTTATTCTTCCACCAAGATTCTTAACAGTCACGCGGTCTTCTTCCCCTGTGCCCTCGTAGATAGGGTGGCCATTGGGACAGTCTTGGTTTATGCCTGTTGTCCAGCTTAATTGTTAATAGCACCCTCTTACCTTCTCAGAAATGGACTGGTTTGGGTGATATATCATATAGCCACTTATTCACGGACGCTTGGAGTGTCAGAAAGGGCCCTCTTCTGAAACCAGGCTTTCAGCACTGGGGTGACTCGCCCCAGCTCTCACGCTGCCTCTTCTGCCCCTTGCTGTGTGGCTGCAGAGGAAGCTCAGATTCCTGCTCTGACTGTGACTTTCCTCCCTTGGCCCTTTTGCTCCTCATGCCTCCATCCTTAGGCGTACTCAGGCATTCTCTCCCCTACTGTCTTCATAGTCACCACTTGTTTCATATGTGCATCGATCGGAGACTGAATGGGAGAAGGTGAGTAAAAATTTTATGCTACTACTGATCAAGACTAAGACCCGGATAGGAAAATGGAAAAGACCACAAATAGTTCACAGAAAAGGAAATAAAAATGCTTTCAAACTTGTGAAAGATGTTCAACCTCATTCATAATAAGAGAAATAGAAATTAAAACTACAGCGAGATGCCAGTTTTCATCTATCACACTGGCACTTTTGTTGGTAGGATTATTGTAAGTTACCACAAACATTCCATCAAATGAAAAATACAAGTTATCTGTTGACCTAGCATACATTCTAGGAATTTATTCTACTTGCACATGAGTGCAAATAAGTATGTGTGAGGATATTTTAATATCTTTTTTTTTTTTAAGAAATGACTGGAAACATCTAAATATCCATCATTAAGAAACTAATCAAATACGTTATGGTAACAGGAATGTATTCATTTCTCTCCTCTGTACACAGCTCTTTCTCTTTTTTTAGATCTCAGCTAAAATATCACCTCCCCTGAGAGGCTTTCCCTAACCAGTCTTTTAAAGGAGGGCCCCCTCTTCTCCTTCACTTGCCATAACTTGCAAATTTTCTTAGTTCACTTGTATTTTGAGCTCCCTCTCCCTTTAGAATGTAAGCTCTGAAGGGGCAGTCTAGAATTCTTTTTTCACTATTGTATCCCCAGCATCTATCAATAGCATAGTATTGGGTTGGCCAAAAAATTTATTTGGATTTTTCCATAACATCTTACGAAAAACCCGAACAAACTTTTTGGCCAACCCAATATTTGGCACTTAATATGTATTGATTGAATGAACGACTTTAAAAAAGACTGTTGAATCTCAAATAAAACTGCATGTTATCCTTATTGGTGAAACATTAAAATAAAAATAAAGAATGTCAGGTGTGTGTATTTGGTCCTCATCTCCCCCCCAGTCCCCATTTGGCAGAGCTATCAAAGACCTGGGAATTTCCTAAGCATTAAGAGCAATGGGAGCAACTTTTGTTACAATATTTGGTCTTTCAGTCCTCAGTTCCTGAAATAGCTCCAGAGCCATAAAAGTGAAAGGAGTGTCTTCCTATTCATAACATGCCCCTTCTAACCACACCTGACTTACGTTAATGAGGTGACTTTTGGAGAGTCCCCTAAGGATGGGGGCTGGTTGCCAGGGGAACCAACCAAGTGATGAGAGGGTTGGAATTTTAAACCCCACCTCCCAGACCTCTGGGGAAGCAACTGAAAACTGAGTTAAGTCACTAATAGCCAATGATTTGATCAACCATGCCTGTGTAATGAAGCCTCCATAAAAAACCAGAAGGGTGGGGTTTGGAGATCTTTCAGGTTGGGGAACACGTGGAGGTGCTGGAAGAGTGATGCAAGGCATGGAGGCTCTGTGCCCCTTCCCCCAATCCTTGCTCTTAGGCATCTGTTTGTTCCTGAGTTTTGTCCTTTTGTAATAAGATGGTAATCTAGTAAGTAAACTGTTTTCCTGAGATCTGTGGGCCACTCTGGCAAATTAAACTGGAGGAGGAGGGATTGTGGGGACCTTTTATTTATAGGCACTTGGTGGGAGGCACAGGTGACAACCTGGACTTGGAATTGACCTCTGAAGGGGGAGGTGGCGTCTTTGAGACCGAGCGCTTAAGCTGTGGGATCTGATATTATCCCCAATTAGATGGTGTCAGAACTGAGTTAAATTATAGGACACCCAGCTGATGTCACAGGATTGCTAGGTGTATGGAAGACCCACACATCCGGTGTCAGAAGTGAAGTAGTGAAGTAGTAGACTATTGAGAATAGAGGGGCGAAGAGTGTTCTCTTTTACGTCAGGTATCACCATTGTTATTGAAGAGTATTCTGGAAGCATGATCAAAGCAACTAGACAAGAAAATGAAATAAATTTAAATGTTGGGAAGGAAGAGGTGAAAATAATTAGTAAAGCAGTTGATATGACTATATATACTTTGGGGGAAAAATAAAGATGAACAGAAATTATAATGGAAGAATAGTTTTCCTGAGTCTACCTTTTGCTGTTGCCCTGGCCAAAGTGATTTTGCTATGTAGGGATTTTTGGGATAGCTTTAATCAGATATAATTTCAAACTTTAAAGTTGCAAGAATAGTATATATCCCTTACTTAGATTTACCTATTGTTTACATTTTGCCCCGTTTGAGTTACCTGTTTATAATTACATCTCTATACACATATAATTATTTCATTCTGAAACATTTAAGGATGAATTGAAGCTATTGTGTATAGTATTTCCTACAAAATGATGTTTTCTATAACCAATTAATCAAAATCAGGAAAATTTAACATAAGCTTAAGACTATAATCTGTTGTCCATATTCAGATTTTATCTATTGCCCCAGTAACGTCCTGTGTAAACTACTTTTTCTCCTGGGTCTGCATCTAACCCAAGATCACACATTGCGTTTAGTTCTCAAATCTCGTAAGTTATCTTTAATTTGGAAAAGGTATTTCAGTTCTTGTCCTTTAAGTTTTGGAAGAGCATCAATCAGTTATTTTGTAAAGTGGCTCCCAATTTTGATTTATCTGATGTTTCCTCATTACATTGAGATGATGAATACCACAGACGTGGTATTGTATCCTTCATATCGTATCAGGAGGCATCTTGGTTTATCGCCATATTGTGATGATAGATTTGACCACTTGGTTTAGATGGTGTTTGCCAGGTTTCTCCTAAAGTGTTATCTTTTTCTTTGTGTTTAAAAAGTAATCTGTGGAGTGACGCTTTGAGACTGTTTATCTTATTTTCATCAAATTTTTATTCCCTAATTTTAGCGTTCATTTATGATTTTTTTTTTTAAATTTATTTTTTGGCTGCGTTGGGCCTTTGTTGCTGCACGCCGGCTTTTCTCTCTAGCTGTAGTGAGCGGGGGCTGCTACTGTTCATTGTGGTGCGTGGGCTTCTTATTTTGCAGTGGCTTCTCTTGTTGTGGAGCATGGGCTCTAGGCATGTTGGCTTCAGCAGTTGCGGTGCATGGGCACACTAGTTGCGGTGTGCAGGCTTTAGGGTGTGCGGGCTTCAGTAGTTGTGGCTCACGGGCTCTAGAGCGCAGGCTCAGTAGTTGTGGCGCACAGTCTTAGTTGTTCCGTGGCATGTGGGATCTTCCTGGACCAGGGCTCGAACCCGTGTCCCCTGCATTGGCAGGCGGATTCTTTACCACTGTGCCACCAGACAAGTCCTTTAACCTGTTTTCTGCTTCTTGCCATGTGATTTGTAGTCGTACAGAATTTCTCTACCTTCCGTTCTCTTCTTCCCGAGTTTTTAGGCAGGCCCATCTTACATACTTTTGTTACCAAACTCTCATACACTCTAAAAGTTGGATCAGTTTCCTTATGGGCTTGATCTAGTTGTGTATTAGCCACCTGTTCCCTCTGTTATTGTTTATTTATATATTGTTAAAGATAACATTCTTATGTTTGCAAGTTCATGTGTGTCTCCACATGTGTTAACTCAAATATTACAGATTAAGGGGACCCTGCTTCATGGCTCTAAAATAGATCATGTGAATTAGAGATAAGAAGCTCCAGTGCCCACCAACAGCAAATTTATTTGTAAACAAAGTTAGCTGCCTCAGGAATCTAGAATTTTGAGTTAGATTTTCTTAAGGTTTAACAAAAGAAACCTTCCCTTGGCAAAAGACTGAGGTTAAAGAGTGATGACCAGTCTACCTTTTCCTTTCTTCCCTGAATTTAGATAGGAATCAGTGTTTTAATTGCAGGAAAGAGCAAGATTATGGTATCTCACCCATCAGAAATCAGATCCCTACCAAAGTCTTAGGGTGTTGTGTTTGGGAGTTCATCTATTCAACAGCTATTACTAAGGGTCTACTGTGTGCCAGGCTCAGGGGTAGGCAGTGGGCATATAGCAGGAACCAAGCAGAGTCCCTGCCCGCAGGGAATTTGCATACTAGTCGGATAGACAACAAACAAATATATCAGCTGGTGCTAAATGCTATCGGAAAAAAAATAAAGCAAGATAAAAGAGACTGATATTAATGGGAGGGGTGTGCTTTTTTATAGAGTACTTAGGAAAGAAAAGTGAGATGGTGATATTTGAACAGGGACCTGAAGGAAGGGGGACCGGGGCGCTGGGAGGGGTAGAGATGGGGGGAGGTGAGCAGAGGGAGCACCTTACAAGCAGCAGGAACGGGGAAATGGGGGAGGAAGTTGAAAGAGTGCTTGCTGTGCCTGAGGCTGAGCGTTGGGGCATTTGCCATGTTTATATGGTGAAGATGAAGAATCAGCAAAGGAGAAGTAGTCGGTGAGACAGGAGAGTAGAGAGAGAAGGTACTTGGATGCCAGGTGAAGAACCTGTTTCCAGAAAAAGGGAGTAAACTCAGTGAAATGTTGCTGATGGGTCAAATAGGTTGAAGACTGAGAACTGTAGCCTTGGGGGACTCTGATGTGCTGCTTCAGTGGAGGGGTGGAGACAAACCCTCATTGAAATAGGTTCAAGAGAGAATGCACTGAGTCCAGATGACTCTTTAGAGGATTTTGCTCTCCGGAGGAGCAGAAAAATGGGATGGGATCTAAAGAGTAATGTGGGACCAAGGGAGGGACTTTTCAAGATGGGAGATGTTATTGTGTTAGTAGGCTGACGGGAATTAGCTGATAGACAAGAAACAACTTGACGCAGAAGAGGATAGGGTAGCAGAAGCAATGTTCTTGAGCACACGAGCTCCTTGTGATCAAGTACTTGAACGGAGAGATCATTTGAGGCAGGAAGACTAGCATCCACAGTGTCAAGAGGGAGGCTGAGTTTGTTGTATAGTTTGGTACAGTGAACAGAGAAGCAAGTAAAACCAAGTGGGCCACCAGCACATCAACTTCCTTTTCTGCTCTTCCTTTCTCTCCTTGTTTCTGGCATCTGTGGATTTCCATTTCTTTGACCTTCACTTTTTTTTTAAGATGAACATTTCTGTGGTTTAGAGTGGGGGGCAGTGGTGCTGTCCTCGAGTTATTAGTCCAGTGTGTTTTGTTGCTGGAAGAAATTAAAAATAGATCCTTTGAAAGGATTTAAGAGGCCTTGATGTTATGTTACAGGGGAAACATTATACAGAGAACTTTTAATATAATTGAAAGTATCAGAATATTCAGTATATGCTAAATGATAACTATTTGAATGTTCAGAAAAATTCTCTTGCCTTTTGTCTCCTCAGTTAAAGGTGGAAGGACTCATCTGCGTAAATTAGTTGAAAATATCAGAGATGCTAGTTTAAGCTTTGTTAACTTTATTTTTTCAAAATAAAAATATATTTACCTTTTTCCTGATTGTAAAAGAAATACATGTTTGTTGTAAAATATTCAAACAGTACAGAAGTGTATAAAGTGAAGTCAGCTCTTCTAACCCACCCTGAAGTCCAGGGGCTTTATAAATGCATATAATTTTAATTATCCAGATCAGAACAGCCTGTCTCACAGTGAGTTCTTAAAAAGGACAGGACACAAAACTGACCTTTGTTTCAGAATTAAATGTTTGATAACGTAGCTTTTGACTTGTGGGTTTTCCTGATCACTGAGCAGTTAAGTACACAACGGTTTTAAAGATTTAATTGATGAAACGCGGATTTGTACTTAGCACATTTTGGGGGTCCTTTTATAGGAGAATGAGGTACTAAGAGCTGTGGATCACAGGTCCCAGCATGAGGAAAATGAGCAAAGAGCATCAACCCAGAGGGAGAAATCACTACAGCAGAAGAATGAAGATGAAAATAAAGTAGCAGATAAACCTGCCTGGGAGGCAGAAAAGACCTCTGAACCTAGAAACGAGGTAAGCAAGTTAGAATATCCTGGCCGTACCATTTTGGCATTAAGGTAGATTTTACGGCTTTTGATAGTTTGTGTTGAGAATGAATTTTGTGTATGTGTGCCTTACCGTTAAGTAAATCTGATATATGAAAATACATGTTTTTTTAAAACTGTGGATGTGGTTATTTGGTTGACAAAGGAATCAGTCCACAGAACATTACATCTGGTTAAACTCACAGACACCCATCCAGAAACTTGCTAGCAGGTTTTGTTGTGTCTGCAAGGGATAGAGATGGCTGGCATCCTGAACCCAGGAATCCTCAACCAACCAACCATTTGCAGAAGCAGCCAGGTTGGCCCCTGCAGGCATATCACCCTCAGTCAGCTGGGACTCGGGCACAAGTCCTCACTCAGTCTCCTGGTATGCCATGCTGAAGGGGCAGTCCAGGAGCCCACTTTGCATCTTTGACCAGGCCGAGTAGGATAACCTCCTTGGCTCCTTTCTATAACCACACTCACCAGCAGTGAAAAGGGTGTGTAGAAAGATGAACTCCAGAAGCTAGGCTGAAGGGATGGATTCTTCCTGTGGCCTGTGCTTCCTCCCTTCTTTCACTTGGAACATAATTCTGCTCAGCCCTGCTGAGGTCCTAGCCCACAAGCCTGGCAAACAAATGCTCCAGGCGGGTCTGGAGGTTCCACAGACCTTTAGCCACTTGACACTTTCCCGGGCACCCTTGCAGGTCTTGCCCTGATCAGCCCTGAACTGCCCCAGGTGGCATTTGCGCCATGCCTTGGCCCTTCTCAGACAGCCCACCATCATTGTAGCCTTACCTATGTAACATCACACGGAACATCACATGATAGACAGTGGAGTTAGAAAACAGCTCTGCTCCCTTTGCCCACCCACCACGCCCCCCACCCCCTCCAGCCTGTTCTAAGCTGTTCTAGGGAACTAGTTCTTCCCCTACACGCTGGGTGAAACCTGGGACAGACCCTGTGACTTCTAGATAATCAAGACAAAAATTCCTCTCTGGTCATCCCAGTGCAGCAGTTGATAAATATAGCCAGGGTTAATTCTCAAAAACTGAAATTTAGTTTTTCCCCGCCTATCCCTGCTGCAGCCTCAAAGCCTGGCTGAGTGGAAAGGGGTGTGTGTGGCCAGCTTCTCTTCTTCCCCAGTTCTTCCTCCCTTGCTTGTACAGCCAGCCGTCTTGGAGCTGAGGGTGATGGGTGGTAGGAGCTTAGGAAAGGTGTTCCTTGACTGGTGCCAGCCTGAGACTGTTTTCCCTGGACCGTAGGATGTTATTTAAAACTACTTCTCTGTTGGATGGGCTCTCTCACTTCACAGGTTCTTTGGAGAGACCCCACCGCCCAGCTGAGAGTCCTTCACCTGCCCTTCTCTTCACAAGGACACATGCACCTCCACCTCCAGGTGGCCTCTCAACCACGTGCTGGTCCTGGAAACTTGCACCTCACCTCCTTTATCAGTCCAATCACTTCTCTAACAAGCCCTTGCTTGGCCTCTTGCCCTTAGTTTTCAGGCAAGCTCTGCATGCATATCTGCTGTGTCCCCTAAACACACCATGTTTCTATGTGGTTTCTAAGTCCCTTTTTGCTAGTCTCACAGTGGGGAGCTCACCCCAAGGAACCCTCCCATTTTCACTTTACCTCTCAGGCTGTTCAACACTTTTATGACCTACAGTTGAGGATCCCATTGCAGCCTGGCATTTCACTGTGAAATGCAGGTGTTTCCATCTGCCTCTGCTCTTACCACTGTTGTTCTCCCCAGGCCTTGTGTTTTCCTTGTAATTCATGTACCTTCCTGTGGCTTTACCACCTGCTTATACACATCAGTGCCAGTGAACACTGAAAGAACCATATTTGTTTTGAAGGAGACATTTCAGCTCACTTTCCTGAATGCCTCCCAAGTTATTTTTGAGGCAAAAGATGTTTTTACCAGTCTCTTTACCACTTCACTGTGTATAGATTTATGCTTTTGGTTCATTTTTCTCTTGGGTATGTCTTTGCAATTACACCCCTTCACCAGACTTCCCAGAAAAGTAGCAACTGTGTTCTCTAGTTACTATCACTGCTAGATAACAGGCACTCGTTAAATAATAATGAAGAGATAGATGAAGTAGGGAGCTTTCCTCAGAATTTAAAATTTGACTTGAGACAAACATCAATTTGAACAAAACCTTCTAGAAACACATCACTTAGAACATGACATGACAATTATATACATTTCTTGTAGAAGCGTCTAACAACGCGTCTGCTCTCGTACTGAGATATGTTACTTAGGAGGGAATTGTCTGTGACCAAAGTGAATCACTAGCATTTGAAAATACTTAGGATGACTGACATAATTCACTCTTTAACAGTAAGTTCTTTCTAGCCCCACTGCAAGCCTGGACTTGGCTAGCTGTTAATGAAGTAAAATACACAGTATATATAGGAATATATATACTACTCTGAAGGTACTTTCCTCTCACTAAAGACAAGTTGAATTTATATATTGCTTCATCTTTTAAAAGGTATAAACTCCTAGTGATCTCTGTTCAAAATGCAGTGAATTCTTGACGAAAAATAGAACTGTTTGTATTTTATGTGAAGATTTAGGAAGGAGGATGACTGCAAACAGAATGCTGTCCATAGTTAAAGCCCTCAAGTAGAAGGCATCAGCCCGTGAGATTCTGAAGAGAAGTGAATGAGACTTTTCCTAAGAGGTGAAGGCAGGTTTTTTTAAGGGAAACACGAAGGAAGGAGGAGGCCCCCCCATGGACTAGCAGTTACCTGAAGCCACCACAGCCAATACCACCCTCAAGAGCAGAAAGGGGAGAAATACAGCTCGATGAGGTGTCTAAGGGACTCTGTCACACCTTGCACCCTCCCATCTCTTGCCTCTGTCTCCTGTGGATCACCCAGGGGGCTAGCTCCTCAGACCTCTATCTCCAGGGGCACTGAAGAGGAAAACAGGTATCTAATGAAACACATCTTTGACTAGCTAAGGATCAGTCCATAATTCATTTTAAGCAGAATGATCTTCATACATCATATTTGTATGTTCTACATATTAAGGGTTTCTTTTTACCTACAGTTAAGGATTGTTTTTGCAGGAATGCAGATTTGTGCTGATGTTGTTACTGTTACTCATTCTCACACACTTGTGACCATCAGGCAGATTTTGGTCAATGGCTGGCCAGGACTGATGAATCAGGTTTATGAAATTTCTTAACTAGGAATCATTTTAAATAATCCAACTGGTGAAGAAGTTTGCTACCCACTAAGAATGTAAGAATGTGTCGTTTGCCAGTTAAAGAAGAACAAGAAATCTTATTATTCACCAGTTTACCTTAAGTAAGTCCTATAGCATCCATAGAAATAGAAGCCTTGAAAACATGGCTTCATAGAACCCAAGGTATTTTGCAGACAAAGAAACCCCTAAAGTAAAAAGTTGGGGATGGTAGTTACACACAGCACGAGTCAGGAATATGAACTTGCTAACATGTAAAGACATCCCTTTGACACATCAGATGCACAAATCCTGGATAAGACAGAATGGATAATATCTTCAAATGTATAAGTGAACTCAAAAGCAAGACACAGAACTCTACAGATACAAGCAGCAAAGAGGGAACTCAAAATCCAGAATTTAAGACAATCAGGCACCAAGGCTTGAAGAGTCCCCAAGAAGAACTGTATCCAGATGCCATGACAGAGGCTGGAGTTGGAGAGTTCCCTGCTTTAAAGCTCAATGTTTAAAGCCTCTTCTGGTTCCGGAAATGAGGAATAGAACAATCCTAGCCACCAGCGAGGAGACAGCAAGGAAGCTGTCCATCCAACCTTTAGAAATCAGAACACTAAATGGTGTGGGTTCCGACTACCATCACCATTAGGAATCCTGAGTCAAGAAAAGGTCTAGAAAATGATACAAAAACTGGTCCTTGCAGAGAAAAGTGTAAAACCTAGATCGTAAACCCTTGGTATGTGTCATTGCTATAGAAACTTCTCAACAAAGACGAGCTCACCTTTACATATAAAAAGAAAAAAGTGATAGAATACAAAAATTTAAATTATTTCTAATAGGAGTCCCAGGAGAGGCAGGGAAGTATGAAGGAGAAGCAGTATTCAGAGAGTTTATGGCAGAATATATCCAAAATTAAAATGATCTTATGTCTCAGATTAGAGGAGTACAGAGTCCCAAGCAGAGTAAGTAAGTTAAATCCCAGTGAAATGGCAGGGCAACAAAGACTAAGAAAAAAATCTTTAAAACTACCCAAGGGAAAAAAAGATTAGGTGTTATAAAATGACAGACCAATAGCATATCAGTAGTAATAAATGCCATAAGACAGGGCTGAGGGAAAACATTAAGCTTGAGAGATAAACTATCACTTAAGCATGAAGGCAAAATAATTCCAGGTTACAAAGACTAAAGAGTTCCTGGAGCCACTCTAGAGAACTATCAAAGTAATTATTTCAACAAACTTAAACCCTTAAGGCAGGAGACATAGCAATAACAAGAAGTTGATAGAACTTTGGTAACTCTAAATATCTTGTAATCAATTTGGAAAGTTGGGTGGAGAGGGACAAATAAGGTGGAACCAAGAATATAAGCTAAAGACATAAGATGAAGAACGCTTAGGGCAGGAATGGAGGAGTCATCAAGTTAAAGGTTGTTTACAGCAGGATGTTAAAATACTAAGTACTAAAAAAGGAATAGAACGTAAAAATTTCAAACTAGAGATAAAAGTCCAGCATGGATGTAACACCTGGTTACCCTTTCCAGATTAAGCCTAAAAGCCCCAGTCAACCACTTCAGTCGTTTAATTTAAGTGAATGATGCACCTTCTTTTTCTAGATACATCGAAATGGAACAGACACATTTTTCTCTCTGGAAGACTTATTTCAGTTGCTTTCATCACAGCCTGAAAATCCACTGGAGGTAATGGGAATCTTGGCTTTTATCCTTGCAGGAAAAATATCTGCAGTGATCTCTCTGTGAATAAACACAACCTTATTACCTAGGATACACAGCAGTTTAAACTAATACTTAGATAACGGTTTCTAGTGCATTATTTAAGCACAGACTTAAGATTTACTTCTTATAGAAACACTTCTTTGGAGAATTAGCCAAATATGTATAGTTCCCCCTTCCAAATAATCATAAAGATATAATCAAATTCATAAAATCCATATTGAATCAAAACGGCAGTACACAACTTGACAAACTAAGGCACACCTTAGTTTTTCTGGCAGCATTACACTTTATGCTGGTCTAATTTGCTTTTAGATACCTCTCTCCCTGCAGTTAAGACTGTTTCACTAGTAAGATATTAGATATTAGAATTTTTGAATAACAAGACCTGCTTTCACACTAACATAAATCTTTCTAATTTCCCATGATGTTCAAAGAACAGATCTTTCCTGACATAGCATATTCTCACCTGGGCTCACATCATGTATTCTGTTGCCTGCATTATTTAACTAAGGGAAGTTATTCGTAGCCAACAGCATATCCTTACTTACATAGAGGAATTAACACAAGAGAAGAACAAGTACTGTATTAGGTACTATAACTGCTATTAAAATAGTTTTGTTATTTATAGTGCTCTTTTTTCCTTTCCTTTTTCAGGGCATCTCACTGGGAGACAGTGCTCTCCCAGGAAGTATCAATGATGGCATGAATTCTCCTACACATGCAAATTATAGCCAGGCTGTAAGTCATGATGTAAATCTCCATGAGGCCATGTTATTGTGTCCTGACAATACATTTAGAAGGGATCCAGTAACAAGGACTTCACAGCCACAAGAACTATTTCTGCAGTTAAATTCTCCTCTTACCAATCCTGAACAGACCCTTTCTGGAACTAATTTGACAGGATTTCTTCCATTTGACAATCAGATGAGGGACCTAACAAACCAAGACCTTCTGTATGACCTTGATGTAAACATATTTGATGAGATAAATTTAATGTCTTTGGCCACAGAAGAAGGTTTTGATCCAATGGAAGTTTCTCAGCTTTTTGAAGAACCAGATTCTGATTCTGGGCTTTCCTTAAACTCAAGCCACAATAGCACCTCTGTCACCAAGTCTAACTCCTTGCGCTCTGTATGTGAAGGTGCTTCACGTTCTAGTAGTGAATCTCTTTCCCACCGTGACTTAGAAGGGGCTGTAGGAGGCTACTACCCAGAGCCCACTAAACTTTGTCACATGGATCACAGAAGTGATTCTCATTTTCATGGGGACTTTGCATTTCAACCCGTATTACATAACCACACTTACCACTTACAGCCAAGTGCACTAGAATCCACTTATGAATCTTTTTCATGGCCTGGGAAGTCACAGAAAATAAGGCGTGGGTACCTCAATGACACAGACAGAAACTTAAGCCGTGATGAACAGCGTGCTAAAGCTCTGCACATCCCTTTTTCTGTGGATGAAATTGTCCAGATGCCTGTAGATTCTTTCAACAGCATGCTAAGCAGGTACTATCTGACAGATTTTCAAGTGTCGCTCATCCGTGATATTAGACGAAGAGGGAAGAATAAAGTTGCTGCTCAGAACTGCCGTAGGCGCAAACTGGATGTAATTTTGAATCTGGAAGATGACGTATGTAACTTGCAAGCAAAGAAGGAAACCCTTAAGAGAGAGCGATCCCAGTGTCACAAAGCTATAAATATAATGAAACAGAAACTGCACGATCTCTATCACGATGTTTTTAGTAGGTTAAGAGATGATGAAGGTAGGCCAGTCAATCCAAACCAGTATGCTCTTCAGTGCAGCCGTGATGGAAGTGTTTTGATTGTACCCAAGGAATTGGTGACCCCAGGCCAAAAAAAGGAAAACCAAAAAGGAAAACGAAAAAGTGAGAGAAGAAATTGAAGATGGATTCCATCCATATGCATAAAGTCGTAATGTTCAGAAACTGATCAAAAACCATTGAATCTGCTTCGAAGTTTAGCTCAAGTGTTATCTACTGCTACTTGAATCACTCAATTAAGGCTACATTTTGAAGCTTATATGGACCAGTTTAGGACTTCAATATCAGACTTGGGGGCCTGTTTCATGAACTAATGTAGAAATAGGGTGACGTGGAAACTTGGTAACTGTCTTTCACTAGCCATTTCTTAGTAAGATGGTCCCTTCAAAGAGAGCAAACACATTTCAAAACATGTTTTTATGATTTAAAATATTTTCATTTAGAGTTTTCAAGAACTGTTTTAGCTTAATAGATGAAAACTTATGTAGCTTTTTCTGTGGAAATAAATTTTGTATTTGATTTTATAAAGTACTAACTTTCCCCTTTTATACAGAAATCCTAAGCAAACTTCTCTTCCAAAATACCCACATTTAAAAACACAGGTGAATATCTAGCAAATCGGGCAGCAGTGCTGAATTTTAAAAACTACACAAATTGATCAGACTCAAGTCAAACCGAATATAGTCAACACTGAACTGACAAGCAAAATCCCACCCCCCCCGAGACCTCACACACAAAACATGACATGAAATAGACCAAGCTCTACACCAGGATGCCCAAACAAAACAAACTGGAGCTTTAAAATATTACTGCATTAGGCTTTAACACCTGAAGACAAAGAGCCTCCCTGCCTCCCATAACTAGAGTTGCCTGCATATACAGAAATAGGACTAATTCCCTGGCAGTAAAAGTCAGCCTGTAGGGATAGCTCCACATCTGGAACACTGACAGCTCACACCAAAAAAAACCCCTAACTTGCTTAAATATGGAAAGATTTAATCAAGCATGTACAGGAGGCCCTACAAGAACGCAGGCCACCACTAAGGGATGATAAGCACAGACTTTGTAAAGAAATGAAAATACTGAAGCAAAATGAAAGATATTCAAAGAGGCAAAAAGACAGCCATTTGATAAAAAGGACAATAGGAATGGCACTTGAAATGAAACCTCAAGAATTTTCTGAAGACAACTGCCCTGTCAAGGTTTGAGAACATTAACATGAATAGTCTAATATCAAAATTAGAATCAAGGTTGTCAGATGTTTTCTGCGGTTATAATTGCCCAAAAACATAAATGTCACAAGTCAAAGTTATTTTGGGTTACAGAAATGCAGGGTGTGGGTTTTTAAAGTAAACCTCTATACTTTAAATGGGAGCTAGGAATTTGTTCCAAGCCCCACGTAGTAGCAAAATGCTTCTAGATGCAAGTTTCGCTCTTCTGACCAGTTTTGTGCAATAACCACTTTTTCAATGGTGACAGGCTGGCTTTTTGCAAGGGAGCCCACCTCAGATGTCTTAGCTTCTTAAATACAGAGCTTCAAGGCACATTCTTTCAAGTCTACATACAATGTAAAATGCCACAACCAATTATAAGTTTTGAAACTGCAGGTATCCCAGTTTGCTCAATTTTAGTGCTTGCTCTTGTCAGGCTCAGCATTCTCCCCAATCCCTGAAAATATCAAGAACATCAAATGGGCAAAAAAGAGGCGCACAGCAGAGACAGCTGGGATTCAAAACATTCACAGCAACTGAAAATTTGAGATCCATGAGGTATTTGGTGCACTGTGACCAAAGGTCAACGAATGCAGCTTTCACCGGCCAGTTTCATCTCATTTGCCATAGGCTAGTTTCTGGACAGTCCCTTTGAACAAATACCACACTGCTTTCCATCACTGATGTCAGCAGTGAAAATTTCACACCACTATTTTAGCCTAAGCTCCCTACTTACAGATTAAGATACACCAAGATTGAATATTCTGCTAGTTCAGTAGTCTTTAAAAAAAAAAAAAGCCAGGTTTTATCAGTTGAAAGGAATAGGTGGAGTGTTGAGAAAATGATTCTCAAGCTTTTATAAACAGATCAAAATATCAAGTTCTAATGGAAGCCATATGCATTTTAATTTTACTGACTGTTGGACAGCTGTTAGCTATCTGACCTATCTGACCCATTCCTTAAATAGTGAAATCACTCTTCAGCTAATCTGAACAAGACATGGATAAACAGTAAAGACGTACTTGAATTGAGAAACAGTTCCATCAATCAAGGTTGGGGGATGATAAACTTAAGTTCCCAAGTATTTGTTTGGGGGTTTAAATACAGACTGTAGCCACAAAAGGACCCGCAGAACTAGGTAAGATCAGCAGTGTTTACACCTGTAAATCTGGTAGTCTGTATAACTGGCCTTCGGCCTCTTTGAAGCATGTTTTTTGCTAGGCATCATTTTCCCTCCTGATTTCAGTGGACTGGCCCAAACTTACATTTTTTACTACTCCCAACATAAAAGCAGTCTTACCTTCCTTACCTATAGAAAATACTTTTATTCCTGAAATCATCCCTTTGTCATAGAATTACATCAGTTGAGAATTAAAAGTGAAATCTGGTTCCGACAGGCGCTCAGCATCTCATTTGTCCTTTTCCTATTAAAACCTTATTTACTTTTCGTAGCTAACAACAGGCCATGATGAAATCCTCACAGGGAAATTAAAACTATTGCGTGTAATCTTCAAGCAACGTGTGCTCAATATGATTTGGATATCTGGGTTCCATTTCTAGGCTGGCTCCAGTTCAGCACTGACCTTTAGAATACAGGAGCAGTTAAGAAGTCAGCCCAGCTGCCAGAACAACAAAGTGAACAAAGTCATCCTATGGAGTACATATTAGTGCTTAATAATTTAAATATTTTTCACTTAGTTTAGTTGCAGTAATAGCAGAGCAGCATTAGAATCATTGGGTAGGGGGACTTCCCTGGTGGCGCAGTGGTTGAGAGTCCGCCTGCCGATGCAGGGGACACGGGTTCGTACCCCAGTCCGGGAAGATCCCACATGCCACAAAGCGGCTAGGCCCGTGAGCCATGGCCGCTGAGCCTGCGCGTCCGGAGCCTGTGCTCCACAACGGGAGAGGCCACAACAGTGAGAGAGGCACGCGTACCGCAAAAAAAAAAAAAAAAAAAATCATTGGGTATACCACCTGAGAATATTTGTTCCAAACTTTAGACTGATTTAAAATATAACTAAGCCACAATGTACACATGCACTTTGGGTATACTGAGATTAGTGATGTTTTCTACCTTCTGCAAAGGCACCACATATCCACACGTTTGAACTAGTAATTGTCATTACTAAGGAACCAAGACACAATTCTTTTAAAGCCTCCCTTAATTGCCTCAGTACTTTTAAATATTAAGAATCACTTCAGACCAACTTTAACGTACTCATGCACTTAATCGCAATACTGAAAACCACACAGAAGATCCAATTTCAAAAGCTTTTACCAAAGAGGAAAACACTCCAGGTATGGGAGCCATCCCCCAAGATGGCTCCCAATATCGTGCTTTTTGGTCGTCATGTGAGTAAAACCCTCCCCTCCCACAGTGATCACAAGATAACTTACAAAAACACTGGTTGTATTTTGAGGATTCTTTTGTTGCTTCACTATGGGTAAAGGAAATAGCCAGTACCAACCTTCAGTCCTGTCAGCAGGCCATTTTGGATTCAAATATTCCAGCCCAAGTCATGTTTTCCCTGACTTACACACAACCCTAAGCTTCAGCTAGAAATTGCACAGCTAAGCTGTTTCCAAATTGCTGACCTACAAAAACAGTGAGGTGAAAATTTAAGTTCTCTAAAATATTTCCTTTTAGAACAAAACCGTCCTTAAATCTCAATTTCTAAAAAATTAGCAGCTCAACACACACAACATATACACACACAAAATACTCAACATTACCTATTGCATGTTTCAATAAACTAGGTCATTTCGCCCCGTTAATACATAATACAGATGTCTTCCCCTATTTGTGCTACTGTTAAATGCTGGGTATTTTAGGGTTGTATTATACCAACTTGATTTATCTTCAAAAGTTAACTTCTTTGAAGAGCTAGACATTTTTAAGACATTAAGAATTATTTTTTCCTAGTAAATCCACAGCCAAATGTAAACAAATTTATAGCCGACAATGGACGCAAAGTTCATCTTCCGTTAGCCATCATTAGTTTGACTTACCTGTAAGATACCTCATATCAAAACCAAAAGAGATAGTTAGAACAAGTCAACTTTACTTTGTCCCCTACTATTTTTCTGGTTTTTCATCATTTCAGGTGAACATCCAAGTAAGAAACTCACTGCTTGCTATTAAATTTTATCCACCATGTTTAACCCTTCAAGACAACCACCTGATACTAAGTGTATAACGAAACAGAGCTAATTCACATTTGAGAGAAACTAATGACAGATTTTGTCTCAGTGCCTTTTGCATAGCCACTTAAACTTGGTTGGACCACTTTAGCTGGTTAGAATCTGTAATGACTTTTAAAACACCACCAGCAATGTTAAACATACAAGGCAAAGCCAGAAATCTGTAGCATTATTCAAACGCTGAATATACAGTGTATAAAGAATGGCATTTTATTAGGGACAGCCAATAATGTCCACAGTGCTTTTCTCGTTTGTCTATCCATATTGAAAGGAAAATGGCAATATGCATTGCTTTGTGAAACTGCTTTAGAAATCTAGTGGATGGCAATCCTTTAGACAACTTAATGTTCATAGAACAAGATTCACATTTTATGTGTAAACATTACACCAAGTATTTGAATACAAAAGTATTTATTTTAATAAACTTTATATTTAAAATAGAATTTTAATCTGTCTACTCACAAAACCTAATTCAAAACACGATACATTTCTCTCTCTAGCTGAACTGATGTTACTCTGTTACAAACAATACTCAATTTGTAATTGTTTTATATTAAGAACCTGTACTAAATGAAGTCTGTTATTTTATCAGAAAACATTTCCCTTTAATCTTAAAGAGTGCTTTTTAAAATGAAGGCACCAACAAGAACTACTTTCAGATGGTACAGAATTTCTTATTTCTTGAAGATTCTGTGGTTGACCACTTCTTCATTAGTTACCTGCAGCAAGACACCTTCCTGCCAAAGGAAAAAAAAAGTATCTGAAGAAGTTTATCATGTTTGTCCAAAGAACCTAAATAATTTCAGTGGTGGTCTTAGGATCAAAGAAGACTCACAGGTGCATACAGTAGAATATGCCCTGATTATCACATTCCTGAAAAGGCAATAAAGCCAGGCAATCAATCTCTGATGACATTTAAGAAATGAAACTTCAGCAGCCAACCTACGTCTCTCCTATAGGTTAGGGATTGGGAAAGAATTACCACATTTAAACCTAAGTATTTAGAATTGGATACATACAAGATTTATAATGTAGACACTTTTATTCATAAATATAAATTATCTGAAAGTAGATTTAACCATCTTGCCCTACCTTCTCCTTAGCCTGATCCTGATAAGCATGTAAAGCTAGAACCGTATCAAAATAACAGAAGAACAAAACGTCTTTATTTTTAATAAAAAAAAAATCCCTAGTTCACTCAAAACGCTTGATCCAAGAAATGTGAATACACAAGGGTGTAACGATGGGAAATTTCATGATTCATTCAACTTGCAGCCTAACTTTTACCTACCATTTCACTACCAACACCACTGAAGGAACCAAGAAAAGCTTTATTAATGATCACTTGGCTTGCCTCAGCTGTTGAAATGAAGCACTTTACAGTCTTTGTGGCAGCAGAATATACGTGTCCATGGTTCATATCAATGCTAAAATTCCAGCAGGGAAAAAAATGATATGTTAAGCACCTGAATCTTCATAGAGGGGGAGGGGGATGGGAAAGAAGGAAAAAAAGGGAAAAAAAAACAACCAAAATAATTTAAGTAAATGACAGATTGGAAAACAGGGTTTATAAAATTATTCTCTTGAGTTTATAAATTGTTAAACTCAATTTATAGCTATGTTAAACTACATGAGAACCACTATACTGAAAGACCATTAAAGAGTATTAGTTTATCTTTTGGGGAGGAAAATTAAGAAAGGAAAAGTAAATGAGATCTTACCTAAAGAAGTTTAACTGAAGCTTAGAACTATTTTGCTCTACACCCTCAGCTTTCGTTGGCATCCTTATAAACTACTGTAGTTAAAGCTTTGTAGAAACAGCACAGTTTCTTAAGACTGGCTGAACTTAGTAGCCGTCAAGAGTTCTCTTGTACTAGACCTGTATCCCTGAAGAGTACCTCGCTGGGGTTATTTCCTTTCCTTGCATTGAAGAAGCAGCATCTAAAAGATCTAAAAAGGTGTTTCTCCTTGCAGAGATATCCCTTAAGTTATCTAGATAATTTAATCCTGATGAATTGCAGACAACACACTTGTATCTGACCAGCATTTATCTTACACAAATATAACAACAGCTTTGCAATGGACCTTAATTATACTACCCACTCCTTAACTTATTTAAAATAAAAAGTCTATAATTACACAATTTCCTTTAGAATTATTTTATTAAATCATAAATGTACAACAGCTTCTTAACTCTACACACGCACTTAAATTTTTTTTAAAGGAAAAACGTTATGTCTTATTACACCATGATCCTGGCTAATAGCTTTTCAAAACTTTGAGAAAAATCTTAAAAAAGGTTTCACATGTCACCTGAAACTTACAAATTTAACATTATCAAAGAAGGAATGCTTCTACACTCTTACAAAGACCACTAGAAAGAAACAACAATTAAAAAGCTAAGAAACTGTCTCAAAGGCATTTTTTTTTTTTTTTTTTACAATCCTTCCTCCACAGTAAGGTAATGTTATTAAATAATCCAATCCATTCACAAAATGGCTCTCTGCATCTGCTCTGGTGTCTTCTGCCATATCACTGCATATTTATGCATGACTGAGATAAGAGTTTCCTTAACATTGTTATTTCGATAACCTGAAGCTGTTCTGTTACCTCTGGGCTCTCATCCTCTCCTATTTATACAGTGAAGCCTGTTTCAACAGAAGTAAAGAGTAAAAAAAAAATAGGTTATGAAATTATCCATCTAACCAGGTTTTAAGGAAAGATAACATGATCCTAAAAAGCTTTTAACTCCTGGCAGCTAGGTCTCCCAAGACATTAATAACATGAAACTTAAAAGCTACTTACCCATGGTAAATAGGAAGAAGCTCAATATCGGCTTCTCCCTCCATAACCCCCACTTCCTCCACTGCCTCCTGGACCATAGTTTCCTAGAATTATTAGAACAAGAGAAAGCAAACTTATTTTGATTTCCCAAGTTCTACAGTTGATTTTATTTTACAGCCATACACTCCCTAAAACATGCAGATCAGAGACCATACTTGTTTCTAGTTAGCCTCGTTAACTCAAGATTAAATTATCCAGATTCACAGATTTTTCAATTTTTTCCTTTAAACTTGAAAACATTTTACTACTGCTTCTCCTTTAAAGGGCTCTCTTCCATGATCATTTAAAAGATTTTTTAAGAAAGTATACCCAGCATAAGAAACATAAGGAATCTATTTCTGTCCCACTAACAACTCTCAACGATGATTTGAACGAAAAGTTCAGATTTACTAAATTAGCTTTCTAAGAGTCATACAAAATTTACACCACTTGCAATATGCTCAGCAATTTTATCTGGCTTTTTCTTAATCACCCAAGCCACTGAAAACATCTAATCCACTTCACTAACCCCGAAATATTTTATATCACTGAACATCCCACCACAACAATCCCCCCCAGTGATGTTACATTTTTATTTTCCCCAAAATTTACTCTCAATAACACTGTATTTGATGGGAAGTGTTACCCAAGCATAAATAAACTTGAAAGTTATCTTTCTTCAAAGTCATGGAACACTTAATATTTTCATCACAAATTTGAAAAATCTAATAAATTACCTCCACCATATGGTCCTCCCATGTTTCTGCTACCACCAAAGTTTCCACTCTTCATTGGACCGTAGTTAGAAGGTTGCTGGTTATAATTTCCAAAATCATTATAATTTCCACTTCCATAATTTCCTGTAAAAAATTTGGAAATTTCTGTACAATAAACCCCATAACACAACCAAATATTAAACCAGTGGTACATGCTAAGTACTTAAAATTCCCACAGAAACAAATCAGAATAAATGCAAAACACCTATCTACAATTCTACATTTTTTTTTAAAAGACAACCATCAACAACAATGAAATGAAAAATCTCACGTGTTGAAAATCATTAATTCCAATCCAAATTCCCACATAAAGATGCAGGTGAATTTATTACCTCCTCCATAGTTGTCATAACCACCTCCGTAGCCCCCACCCTGGTTGCCATATCCAGGTCCTCCACCACCATATCCTCCTCTTCCTCCTCCATAACCAGGGCTACCTCCAAAATTGCCACCTATTATAAAATAAGCCTTTAAGTAATTACTTAATATTTTCAATGCCATTTGAACACCCACTTCCAGCTTTCCAAAACACGTATTTTTTAAGTAAGATATTCGTTCTACAAAATCTCTAAAATCCTCAAGGGTAGATTCTAATATCCATCCTTGGTAAACGGTTGGGGGTGGGGAGTGCCTACCCACTAACAACTGGATAAAACCTTTATAAACAAATACCTGTAATGCCACAGGTCTCCCCTAAAACTAAAGACACATCATGGATTCTCTGGAAGGTATCCTGAAATCCTATTTATGTTTTGTGTAAGGTTGTAGGTGGGGTGGGGCAGACAAGATGTGTAGACTAATGGAACAAAGTAGAAGTACCACATCTTCCTGCTGGTCCAAAAGATTAAGTTCCCAACTCATGTTTCCCTGTGAATTACCATGTCTCTTAAATAAAATGCCCACCACCCTTTTCCTGAGTAGAAATGGGGGGGAGGACCAGAAATTAGCAAACTTGCGCATGTAATTAAACTTAAACTGGTATTCTCAGATTGCTTGCAGTAAGTACAAAAACTCATCTTTCTCAAACCAAATCAATATTTGGATTTCAAAGCAATATTGGAAATAGTGAGATTTATGTGACTCCTAAGTCATGCCTAATGAGGTCAAAACCAGAAATAAGGCCTATTATTTAGATCAGTTTTAAACGTCTTGTTCCTTTCTATTAAGACATTTGTCATCAAGTATCACTCTTTTCTGTACTTCAACAAAACATATCACTTGATAAATTTAACAGTGGCTCACCACCTTAGCTAGACACAGGAGCACACTTGTGTATGTTTTGGAAAAGTTCCTTCGGGGACTTTTGGAACATTATCCTCCTGGACTCATCTTGGTAAGAGCTAAGACAACACAGGGCTCTTATATACATTCCCCTTACATGTTGATCTTGCTCGTAACCACTTTTCTATACTTTTTCAGGAAAACAGTATACAAAATATCACATCTATCTCCAATTCTCTTGCTTGAAAAACAACAGGACAGCTTTAAACAGCATTTTTAAATTCTCATTTAAAATCTACCCAATTGATTTTGCAAAAATACAAACACCTACAACCATATTTTTCCTTTTATAATTTACAACAGGTAAGATGCAAATCAGAATAAAAATCCAAATAACTGAACCATTATCACCTAATCCCTTTACAAAAGGTAAAACATTAAGAAAAATTTCATGTATACACTCAAAAACGGACAACACAGTGTGATTAAACCTTAAGACGTGTAGAAGAAACTGACCTCCAGGTCCTCCTCCATACCCATTATAGCCATCCCCAAATCCACGACCACTTCCATATCCATCTGTTATGGGCAGGAAAAAAAAGATTATTTTCCTGTGGTTCATGCCACTCAATTCCTTACCCTCCCTTCCTCCACGTTATCTATTAGTATCTATGAATAAGAATTATTAGGAACCCATTCCCCTTAAGCTGTACACTGGTGTTACTGTATATTTTATGCTGTATTTTAGTGTTAAAAATACACTAAAGTATGTGATTCCACTTCATCATCAGGTAACTGCCTGATTTGGGGCTTGGACTTGGCAAACCTCCACTTAAGATATTCATTTATGAAAAGGAATGACAATGGACAGGGGCAGTATTTCTGTTGGCACCCCACTACTTTAATTCAGATTAACCTACATATAAAGCCCAAAGCAAAAAACAAAGACACAGACCTCTTCAAACCTACACATAAGTCTCTACAGTATTTCCACCGACTATTCAGGAAGACCTCATAAATTTAAGATGGCTGCACTATCTTAACTTTTCCAGAAACTGAAAACCATAAAGGATCTATGCAATTATTTGCCCTTGACTATAACTATAGGACTTCTAAAATGTTACCTCTTGCCTAGCCAAATCAGAATATCCCATCAGGAAAGAACCTACATTAGAACTTAAGAATAACTTTTTAAAAATTAGCCTGGATTTCCTAGATTCTAATTAAAACTCACTCAGTTTTCAAGCACATTCACCCTTCTAAACTTAGAAGGCGGACTTACCAGATCCTCCTCTGAAGTTACTTCCTGGTCCTGGTCCAAAATTTCCACCACCACCGCGAGAATCTCCAAAACCAAAGTTGCCTACAATAAATACCCTGGTTAGTAACAAACACTTATACAAATAAATCTTAAGAAAAAAATGAAATTGAAGTTACCTCCTCTTCCACTTCTAGAACTTTGGACTTCCTGCATTTCTTGTCTAGATAAAGCCTTCCTTACTTCTGCATTATGACCATTGATAGTATGGTATTTCTGCACTGGAATGAAAAGTTCAGAGTCCATTAAGTCAGCATCCTATAATATTAGCCAAGTTACAAGTTAAACTTTACTTTAACAAAGTTTTAGGTGTTAACATACTCAAAACTTAAAATGTGAAAAAGCCACACCCCTAGCACTTATGGACACTTACACACAATCTTATCCACAGGATCATGGTCATCAAAAGTAACAAACCCAAAGCCTCTTTTCTTTCCAGACTGCCTATCGGTAATTATCTCAATGGTATCAATTTTTCCATATTCCTCAAAGTAATCTCTAAGATGATGTTCCTCAGTATCTTCTTTAATTCCACCTACAAACAGCTTCTTCACAGTTACATGAGCCCCTGGCTTTCCAGATTCCTGAAACAGAAAAAATCATCCTGACTGAAGAAACCACAAACACGAACGAAGGCACACTATCTGAGTAACATACATGGCTTCTATCCTATGACCAAATACTAAGGCACCTTATGAATAAGAACCTAATCTTTGAAATAACTTAGTCTAGGAAATTATAAGTACAGAAACCCAACGAAGCTCTATTAAAGAAACAAAAACACTTTGAGCTAAATACAGATAACTTTGTTCTTTCAAAAGTCACTTTCTAATCTTGAGCAAGAGCGAAATGGAATTTTCCTCAAAACTGTTTGAACAAACAAGTTGTGTATTTGCTCACCTCTCTTGCAACAGCACGTTTTGGCTCAACCACTCTCCCATCAATTGAATGAGGTCTTGCAGCCATGGCAGCATCAACCTCAGCCATGGATGAAAAAGTTACAAAACCAAATCCTCTTGATCTTTTGCTTGCAGGATCCCTCATTACCTTTAAATCCAAAGAAGTGATGTTACCATTTAATCTCATCACTTACAGCATTTTAAAATAATGAATATGAATTTTAAAGTGATTTTCTCCATGATTCACTCATTTTAAACAGAGAAACCCAACACTTGAAGGACTACTATCCCTAAGCACTTCCACACTTAACGTACCACACAATCTGTAAGTTTTCCCCATTGCTCGTAGTAGTTCCTCAAACTTTCTTCTGTAGTTTCAAAGCTCAAGCCACCAATAAAGAGTTTACGGAATTGTTCCTTTTCTCTCTGCAAAGGAAAACATCATTTCAATTTTTATTTACATTTTCTCTTTGTATGCAGGAAATTAAATTCTTAAATATGAGGTGACCTGCTGGCAGAGTACCTTTTTCCTCTCCAAAGGAACAGTTTCTAAAGTTTTCTGGGGGGGAAAAAAAAAACTTACATCAAATTTAAACCATATGTTAAACTGCATTAGTTGTGTTACACCAAAAAAATTGCCTCAGCTGAATTACACAAGTTTCAAAATCATTAACGCTTGATCTAAATTTACTTCACATTAAATTATTTTAAACAAATCTAGCATAACTTAGTTTAAAAAAAACTTTCTGAAGAAAAAGGAGCAAATCTACTCCCTGGTGACTGAAAAGTTAAGATTCTTATCAAAATCTGCATTCAATCCTATAACCCAGAACAGAGAACTTTTAAATATTCCGTTTAAATATAAATTTTTAAAATATAAAAACTGTTGCCTTTTTATAACCAAGAGTTGCCATTTATTTCAGGATTCAGTTATTTGAAAAGTGAGTTTCTCTTCATTGCTCCCTCTGGTGGTGATTCTAATGTAACGCAATTTTCAAAAACCTAGTATTGTTCTCTCCCCATATACCAACTCTCCATTACAGAAAATTTTAAGCGTTCAATGTATGTACCAAAATATCCGTAAAATTTACCTCTCTTCTGACCAAGGCAGAATAACTTTCATAATTAACGGTGTCTAAAACTTAATAAAGTTTTAACATAGCTAGTTTTTGACATGTAGACAACACAGAAACAATCTGAACCGTTACTGAGCTTAAAAGCAGAAACATAGTAAGACACTGTGATCATCTCACTTTTCAAAGCCATAAAAATATTTAAATGACCACTGCGACTATCCCGTAGCTACAAAGTACTACAATTTACACTTCACCATGTTGAACTTAGTGGTCTTCTGGCAAATTACACAGCATAATAAACAACTTTCACATGTGAAAAGAAAAAGAACCTGGTCTGAAAACTCAATCCTTACAAACCAGCAAGCAAATAAGTTGCATTAACAGCTCTGTATTTGGGGCTATGAGTTAAAGCAGGCTGGGTCATTGTTTTCAGTTGACTAGGTTAAAAAACTAAGAATATTCAGAAACGAAAGTTAGTCACAATGTCCGTGACCAACTGTTATCAAACAGCATTACAACTTTCAACCCATAGTTCTATGAAGTTCCTCTCTCCATGCATGACATTCTCCCAACAGCTCAGAAAATACAGCGATAAACAATTCAGTTTTTTCCCTATATAGTTAACTTTTCAGGATTCTGAAAATTTTGAAAACAAATTATCAAACTAGCTCCTGAGACACTTAAAAAACAATTACAGAAGTTACTTAGCATACTGATATTTGGACTCTTAAGCAAATTTTATTTACTCCAAATATTGTCAGTTAATAGACCTTTTAAAACCCAAATAAATTAAATAGATTAAAAAATACATCTACAACAACTTTTACAAATCACTAACAAAGGCAAAAACTCATTACTTACCTCATTTTCCAAACTTACCCGCTGTCCACTATCGATTACAAACAAAGTTATTTTATAAGCGTGCTTAGGGTCAAGGAAAATACCCAGGTAGACCCCCTTGGCTTGAGACCTTATGCTTATCAATGTAATCATCAACCATGATTGCAAACATAAACGAGAAAAGCAAGTGACAAAGTTCAAAAACATAGCGGCCCAGCCTAAAAGTTTTGTATATAGCAATACACGCATTGAAGGACTGAGCCATGTTTTAACCAGAGTACAACTATAAAGTCATTTTTATTTCATTTTCATCATGATTTCTAACTTACCACTAATAAATACCTGTGGTCTTGCCCAATAAAGATTAAATTTCCCAGTAAAAATAATATTTAAAATACAAATACTACGTTTCAAAGAGAATCCTTCAGGAAAATAAAGGATTCTGAACCAAATACCGCCCCCCACAGACCTCCTTCCCCCACGGCCTCCCCACATAGTCGGTAGTAAGCTGATGGCTCTAAATCTGATTCTTCATTTCTGAAGTTTCCTACGATTCAACTGCCTTTTTAGTTACCGCAGACCCAGATAAAACCATTACTCAAATAAACAAGGGCTGGAAAACAAAATGTGGTCTTCATACTACCGCTCGCCTTAAACCGGGCCCGACACCCTACACGGTTTTACCTCCTAAGCCTTGCGAACCCGCCCTGGAGAACGCCGCCCCCTCCCCCCGCCCTTCGGTGCGGCTCCTGAACGCAATGGCGCCATTTCATCGAGGGGAAGGGAGCGAGCCTCTAATGAGGTGCGCAAGACTTTAAAGACCCGAGCTCACAAGACACTAGGAGTCCACCTCGAAACGGCATGAAAACAGTCCGAGAAAAAAAAAATAGTTAACCAGTTCTATTCTTTGTTAAAAGAGTCAAACTAGTTGAACTTAGAGAGTTAAAAGGAAAACACTGCGAGGAAGGAGAGAAATGAAAATGGCGGCCGCCAAATCCGGTTCCCGGGAGGGGGGAGGGGAAGCTCCGCAGTCCTGCTCGCGAGGACCCGAGGCCCGCCGAAACGCTCAAGCGCGGACACGCCGGGGCCCCCAAACCAGCGTGCTGTAAAAAGGGAGTAAGAATTCCTGCCTCCGCGCCCCATTTTCACTAAAGTGGGGCTGCGTCCGCCATGTGGAAGCTCCCCATCCCCCACCCCCAGCAAAGGGAAATGGCGCCGGGAGACTGAGGGTGGGGAAAGCGCTGTACAATCAGGCCTCCACTAACGACCCCTCTTCAAAAACATCCTGAGACCAGCCGCTTCTGAAGTGGCCCAATTTCGCTGCCGCTCTCCCACGGAGGCGGATGGCCGACTTCCAATGAGGCGCCAACGGCCTCGCCATGCCCTTTCCAACAACTCATTGATTTCAAACCCGTTACCTCCATCGCGGACTCAGTCGCTTCAGCCCGATTTCCCGCAGCCGAGCGAGATGAGAGAGATCTCCGCGGACGAACACGAACCGGACTCGTCCTGGCGCTGTAGTGAGAACTGCCGCTGGTCGAGAAACAACACCGCTAGGAGCACCTCCACTCTGGACCCGGCGCTGCTGCTACTGCCGCTAGAGCCGCTGCCGCCGCTTTTCTAGAACCTTCCCCCCGACTAACGCGTCCTCCCCTACGTCAGGCCGTTGCGTAAACGCCCTAACCGCCGCCAATGGCGGGAACGCTCTACGACCTCCTTGCGCCAAGTACGTGCCCCTCCCCCTTGCGGCCAGTAGTGGTGCTTGACGTCAGTTGCGTAAAAGGGCTCTGTGAATTGTGGAAGGCTCGAGTTCTGCGTATTTGACTCTCGGAACTGGGTCCAGCCCCCGCCTTAGCGCAGGGCAGGTGAGAAACGGTCGCGCATTTTGAAATTAACGCTGTTGGGAGGAGCTTAATCTTCAGCCCAGAGGTCCAGCCCCCTCAACCCCGGAGGTGGTCTTTATAGCAACGCTTTGATAATCTCCCCCCACCCCCGTCTTAAAAAAAACCTAGTAGCCTTCTCTACTGCCTTTTCCCTCTCCCACCCTTCCTCCTCTGCGCGGAGGACCGACTCGGCCCCTTCCGGAAACACCCGAAGCGACTTCTAGTCAAAAAATTACACTTCACGCTCCACGAACCCAACCCTGTCCAACGCTTTCGGGGTCGACCTCGCGGGTAGTCGAAAGGGGCGCTCGTTTTTATTTCCCGATTTCCCCCCCCCCCACCTACCCCCAGCGTTCGAAGGCACCCAACCTCAGGGGCAAGGAAGTGGGCGGAGTCCTGTTTTGGCGCCAGCCACTACTGCTGCAAAGCAGAAAAAAACCTCCGCCGAGACTTCGGTCACGGCCCTCAACACCCCCAACCTTCCCTCTCCCTCCCCTCCCTCCGGGGACCACCAGGCGCCACGCCACGAACGGTAAGCGCCACCGTCGCCGCCCCCTCCCCCTCTCCCTCCCGGGCTCGGGCTCCCGGCGGGCACTGCGCGGCGCGCGCCCACCCCGCCCCTCGCGGCCGCCGGGCGTGGGCGGTGCCACCTTCCCCTCCCCCCGGCGGCGGCCCCGCGCGCAGCTCCCCAGCCCCCTCCCCTTCGGATGTGGCTGGAGCTTGAGGCGCGCAGGGCCGGAGACGGTGCAGACCGGGGACCCGGAGCAGCTCGGAGGCGGTGAAGTCGGTGTCTTTCTTTTTCTCTAGCTTTCACTCGGTGGTGTTGCTTAAGATACCATATGCGCCCCAGAGGCCCCCAGTTCCCCCGCTTCCCATCCCTTCCCCGCCCGACCCTGAATCAGGAGCTGGTGGGAAGGAAAGGAGAAGCCAACAGAGACCCCGCGGCGGGCCTGGCGCTGGGCCGGCGTCTGTAGTTGGTTTAGGGGACGAGACTCCTCCCCAAGGTTGAAAGCTATGGCGACAACTGCCTTATTTCTAGACAAAGCGCATTTCTTTCTCCCCTCCCCCATCCCGGATCAAGAAGAGGGGCTCTCCTTCCCCTCCCGGCCTCGGTCGGCGACTTGGGCCTCCAAGGAGGGCGGTGCATTCTCCCGTATCCGCGCGGCCCGATGTCCGGAGGCTGCGGCGGGCGCTCCGTTACGTGGCCGCCGCCTGGTCGGGGGAGGCGCGGGCCCCGTGGCGCAGTGCCCTTGAGCCCCCGCGCCGCGGCCTTTGTTTCTCCCCGCGGATGCGCTGACCACGAGGCCCGCGCTCCCGAGGGGGGGAGGGGGCGGGGCGGGGGCCGGGCGCTAAGGCCTTGTTAAGCCGAGTGGGGCAGGGGCTTGAGGGGAGCGGATGAAAGTGCAGAAAAGAAGTGATTTGGTTTCAAAAGTGGCACGAAATGGGACTGGAACATCTCGGTGTGTTTTTCCTTTAATTTTTTAACTAGTGATTGGAAAGGGAAGGCTGCTAAGAAGAAACCAGGTTGGGATTACATTACATAGGCGACTTTTTGGACTGTTAAGTGTAGAGGAGAAATTCACAATAATTGGTTATTGTGATCGTTCGGGCAGTCGTTTGATTTTGAACCAAACTATTTGGCCATTTTTTTAAAAATTCTGTTATAAGTGGGATTTGGATTGGGAAAAAAAAATTGTCTATTTTTTACCTAAAGCTTTCTCGGGTACTAACGTGCCCGGTAAGGTTATCTAGGTACACTTGGTTACAACACTGATATACTCTTAGGTGTGTATCACTAGTTTGTGCAGAATCTCAAAACTGCTTCTCTGTGGGTTTGTATACATGTTTGATAACGTGAGTTACCTAGGTGGGGGTTGGAATCCAAACAAAGCTTATGTTTAGCTACTTTTTTGTGTCTTGCAAACTTTTTTAACTGTCATGCATTTTTCTAGTAATAGCTCTTCAAGTCTGCAATAAAAAATGGCGTCCAATAAAACTACATTGGTAAGTTAATGACAACCTAAAATATTTAAGGATCTAACACAAACTTTCTTCAAAAATTATAACTTTGCATCTCTGTGGTTGAGAAATTTATATCCATATAATAGTTTCCAGGCCCTTCTCTCCCCACTGTTATTATGGGGAGAGTTAGGAGCAAAAAGGAAATTACTACATTGAGATATTTATTGACTTGGTTTAATAGTGTCTTGATTCGTTTAGGGAAACCTAATCTTGGGAGAGTAGCATGAAATAAATTTTTACCAAGTATTCTTATCTTGAAATAAAGATACAAAAGTTATGTGACCTGGAAGAATGTTATAAGCATACACAGACAAAGCAATAAAGCCCTTGTTGATTGGCATACTATTCTCAAAATCACTCTACTGAATTCTAGGGAAAGCAGGTATTTTCAGCATTGCCCTGTTTAAAGAACGGTTACCTTGTACACTTAGATGGAGACAAAAGTCATTGAATGTTTCGAATTGTTTTGGTCACTGTCATATTTCAAACTTGCTTATTCTAAAATACAGAAGGGTCTTAAATTTAAATCATTGCAGTGTGGTTTTTTTAGTACACGACATGAAAAAACATCACACATACGTCCAGGAAAGAGGAAACTAGATCTGCATCTTTTGAGAAATTAAGTTTTTTCTCTCCAGCAGTTTTCTTAAACCCACAGTTTGCATTCTTAGGCTTCATTAAAACTTCTGTAAACCTGTAGACATGTATGTATTCAGCCATATCAACTTTGGAGTTTTAACATAATCATTGGAATATTCACATAAAAATCACGAAATTCAAAGTTATGGTTCCCACGGTATTTAATTCTAACACATTGCGTTAATAACAATTGCAAGTATATAAAGGTGAGTGTAAACATCTAAATAAAGCAAAATGGTTTTGGTTTGTGTATTCTCCCCTTGAGTTTTGCAATATAAAGGGCACGTTGGTGATTTTTAATTTGTTTCATCATTACATTGCACCTCAAAGTCAAACATCCTGAGAAACATTTAAATATAAAGCCTGTCTGGTGGCATAATTTATTCCCATCAAAGCCATCAATGGAAAAAGCACAAAGCATAATCTGTGCTTCCTCAGGATTGAACTGTCCTTCAAATTTCATAATCAGTAAACCAAAATGTAGATAATTAAATTGGCTTTACAATCACCAGTATCAGAAGTATTGGATGGGAAACGAAATAGCTGTCCCTGAGACTATGAGGATGAGTATAGATACAGAAAGCAAATAGATGCGTCTATTAAAATTAAATTGCTTTGCATACAGTTTGATAGTCTTCAGAATCTACCTAACTTTGCATTTTAAAATAATTTTGTTAGTGTTGTGAGATAATGTGTGCTGTAATTTAAATGGGAAAGTGGGTGGATTTTCTTTTAAAAAGAAAAGGATGAGCATTTGAAACTAGTTTATGGGTGCCATAGTAGTAAATACTTTATTTCTTTGACCAAATTTTTTTTAGCTTTCATTTTCTGTGTTTGTTTTTGTTTTCCTGTTTACTCTGTTAGCCTCTTAGTTTCATGGACATACTTTTTTTGTTTTTCATTTAGGATCAGTGTCTGATAAGCTTTGGTCTATACCAGTTTTTCTTCACTCTTTCCACTACCACCATCATTACCTTCCTTGTACTGTATGGAGGCAGAAGGCTATTTGACTGGGTGCAGTACCCAAGTATCTTGACTAATGAAAGTTATAAGACCCGACATGGGGAATGGTATCCAACAAAATCAGGTGTTTGCTGCATTATTTAAGTTTCAGAGAATTTTTATTTCTTACATGTGTGTGTACACCTCTAAATGATTACATATTTTTAAATGTCCTTTGCAGTCTTGAGGCATAGCTGTTAATTTTTCTGCTTACATGCTTTAGGAGGGATGACTTTAGTGACTGAGCAATTAATTTTTTTTTTTAATAGCACCTGTTTTAAGGTGAAATGATTCCAAGATGAACATAACATGTGGGATTTCCCCCTTAGTCTCTTAATAACCATTTCTGGGTTTTTTTGAAAGTTTATCCATTTTCAATAACAAATCTGTTTCGAGTTATTGTTCTGTTGAGCTTGGTCTCCTGCTTCTCTCAAAGAGTGTTATACCAAAAAAAAAAAAAAATCTAACCTAAAAACTTGTAAGTTAGTTTCATTGGCTACCACTTTAGAGTCTTTCTCTTGAGAAGCCAAGAAAAGGATTTTTTCACATTAGATAATTAAAATGATCCAGCATTTTGGCCTCTTAAAGTGACAGCATTATAGGTTTGTTCCGAGTGGTCAGTGACATTATGTACAGAGATTATGGGGAAATGATCTTGTCCTTTTTAACCTATTTATGGTCTCATTGGTTGACCCTGCAATTGATATCAGGGTTCTGAACCATGTTTTTGTTCTGCAGTTATCTTTTCTCTTAAATTGTCGAGGCTTTTAACATCGGTGTTTCAATTGGGAAAGGGGGTCTTAGTGTTTGGGGGCTGTAGTTTTAATGGGTCTATGGTTCACTAATAAGACCTGTCACTACTAGTTATTCTCCTTTGTATCATTCTCTAATAGTTGTTTGTTGCTGTCCTGTGGTTAAAATGAGTGAAAACTCTACTAAAATTGGTCTTGTAGACTACATAGAAATAAGACCAGGAAAAGATAAAACAGTGCTTTCAAAGAATGTTTTTGATTGTATTATTTCACTGAAGGGTGGTGGGTGATAGTTTTGAGTTAAACCCACAGAATCAAGAATTCCTTTATTTTATTATCTGTTAACTTTTACCTTTTCAGAAGGTATCTGCTCTGGGATATAGAAGTGGAAATTTAGGTGTCAAATGCAACGGTAATATAAGTACTCTAGCCTTTAAAATGTACTAAAAAAAATCAAAAAAGGACATTTCTTAAATCTGTCTTGTTTTGTTTTAGCAAAAAATGGGAAAGAAACAGAATGGAAAAAGTAAAAAAGTCGAAGAGGCAGAACCTGAAGAATTTGTGGTAGAAAAAGTACTGGACCGACGTGTAGTGAATGGGAAGGTGGAGTATTTCCTGAAGTGGAAGGGATTTACAGAGTAAGACATCTCAGTGCTTTTATTATATGTTTAACTGCACTTAAGTAACATTTAAAATTTGTTTTTATTCTAAGATCTTTTTATCCATTTTCTGTAAGTTTCTTTAAATTTAAAAGCACCTTTAATCCAGGGTATCTTGTTTGAGGTATGTTTAAAAAGAGCCATCCATGTCTTTTGCCTGCAGTGGTAACCTAGCAGATTTGAGTCTAGTTGATTACCTTGGAGAGTCAGATTTATATAATATAGAGTACAGTTTGCTTTTTAATGTCTTTGGATACTGTACTACCAAGAATACCTAATGTACACGGTTTTCCTACAGAGGACATTAAAAAATAGTGAAGCTATGTAAGGTATACTAGTGGGTATTAAACAGAAGTGCTCATCATAATTCAGGTCCTACACTAGGTTTACTGTATCTTAATCTCTAAGAAGTAGAATCTGGGCATCAATAGACCAAGTTGTAATCAGAGGTTAAAAGTATCTTTCCTAGCATCTCTAAAATGATTAATTTCATTCTGTCTAGTTCTGTAAAGGCTTTCTGGATCAGAGCACACAAAGTTAGCAATCTTGTAACTAGTGGTGTAGGGTGATCTTACTTTCACATTTGGTAATTGATATTCATTTTCTTTCCAGCCCTTCTGAAAAACACATGGAAATGGTCATCTCTGCCGTATATCAGGGATTGGCAGACTTTAATAAGAGTCACATAGTAGATAATCTAGGCTTTGTGGGCTTCTGTCACAGCTATTCAATTCTGAGAATGTAGTACAAAAGCAGCAATAGGCAATACGTTAAACAGATGAACATGGCTGTGTTCTAATAATGCTTTTGTTTATGGGCCCCAAAATTCAATTCCATATGACTCTTATTGTGACAATTTTTCCCAACCAATTAAAAATGTAAAAAACAGTCTTAGTTTGCCAGCCATACAAAAGGCTGGATTTGACTTTGAGTTGCCAACCCCTGTTTTATATCACTTCCCAATTTGAGTACCCAGCAGAAATTGAAAATACTGTCTCACATTTGAGAGCGCCTCTGAATTGCTGTGTTTTAAAACACAGTATTGGAGGCCTCAACCCTAAGAACAATCTGATAAAGTAATTTGAGGTGGGAACCAGGAATCCACCTTTTTTAAAGGCTCTTCCAGAGGAATTCTAAAGTGAGTTGTCCGCATAACTTGGAAAAATATTGGTTCCAGTTATTCTGCTAGAGTCAGGTTCAGTTAACCTTGGAGGTAATAACATTGCCCACTTAGTACGAACTGTGAAAGTAGACACAAAAGGAAGTATAGATTTCCTCAAAAGAATGTGAGGGGAGGGGGGAAATGATTAATATCTGCAGTACAGAGGACTTTTTGTCAGGTATGTATTAAATGGATATGGATGATGGTGATGAACCATGTTTAATTGAATGAATTTTTTTTTTTTTTAACTGAACACAGTGCAGACAATACTTGGGAACCCGAAGAAAATTTAGATTGTCCAGAGTTAATTGAAGCATTTCTTAATTCTCAAAAAGCTGGTAAAGAAAAAGATGGAACAAAAAGAAAATCTTTATCTGACAGTGAATCTGATGATAGCAAATCAAAGAAGAAAAGAGATGCTGTACGTATAAAACATTGGCCAGCAAAAAGGCTTTTTGTAAAAGGATGACTTGATTTTTTAAATGCTTTTTAAAACTCAAGTACTTTAAAAATATCATTAAAAGCCCTTTGTTAAATATTTAATATTTGGGACAGAAAGGATAGGCATGGTTTACCCTACATTGTGTAAATGTCTAGTAAGTGCTTACATCACTTAAAATTGTGCTAGTGTTACTTTGGATAGATTGAGGAATTTGACTTCAGATCAGACGATTTCCTCTGATCTAGACCAGTTGTCTTAAGTAAAAACAATACAAAATTGATCATTGAAAATCCCTTACAGTACAGTGAAAACAATCTACATAGCACATTTTGATTATAGATCATTAGTGAGTGGTAGTGACTAAAACTTTGGCACATGATCCTTGTATTGCCAAACAGTACTTTGATTTTGAAGTATATAATCTTGGATAATAATTTTTTTTATTAATTTTTATTAGCATAAAATGAGATAATTGGTTCATTCACTGCATGTGTATTTTGAGCCAATCTTTTCTTCGTTGATTTCTTTGTGGCTTTGAGCAAATTACATAAATCCTTGCTTTTACCCTCAACTTTAAAACATACTTGTCCTGCCTTTTGGCCTAACACGGCAATTTGGGAAAAGGTCTTGGGTCTAAATTATATCTAGGCTTGGGGACTAAACATACGATACAGATTTATTGATAAGGACTTTGGATTTAAAATTTGATCATTTGGGGCTTCCCTGGTGGCGCAGTGGTTGAGAGTCCGCCTGCTGATGCAGGGGACACAGGTTCGTGCCCTGGTCTGGGAAGATCCCACATGCCGCGGAGCGGCTGGGTACGTGAGCCGTGGCCGCTGAGCCTGCGCGTCCGGAGCCTGTGCTCCGCAACAGGAGAGGCCACAACAGTGAGAGGCCCGCATATCGCAAAAAAATAAAATTTGATCATTTGAATTAGATGCTAAGTACTTCGCAGTCCATTAACTTTTTTTTTTTTTTTTTTTTGGCTGTGTTGGGTCTTCGCTGCTGCATGCGGGCTTTTCTCTCGTTGCGGCAAGTGGGGACTACTCTTCATTGCAGTGCGTGGGCTTCTCATTGCGGTGGCTTCTCTTGTTGCGGAGCACGGGCTCTAGGCGCGCAGGCTCAGTAGTTGTGGCACATAGGCTCTAGAGCACAGGCTCAGTAGTTGTGGCACACGGGCTTAGTTGCTCTGAGGCATGTGGGATCTTCCTGGCCCAGGGCTCAAACCCGTGTCCCCTGCATCGGCAGGTGCATTCTTAACCACTGTGCCACCAGGGAAGTCCCAGTCCAATAACTCTTAATGACAGTTCTGTCAAGATCATAGGTATTACCCTCATTTTTTACAGAAGGGAAACAGAGGTGGGCTACAAATTTGGTTCTGAACACTTTAGCAGCCAAGGCAAAAAGGTAACAATCTTAAGAATCAGTTGTAAGTAAATGGGAAGTCAACCACATGCTCAACAGAAGCACTGTTTAATAACAATAGTTATCCTGTATTGAGCCCTCGTAATGTGCCAAGCAGTGTTCTAAATGACTTAATTTGCTTTTCATATACTTTAAAATTTCTATGAAACAGATAGTATTAATTGTATGTATTTTATAGAAAATGAACCTGAATCACAAAGAGGTTAACTTGCCCAAAGCCACACAGCGAGTGAAGGTTAGAGTCATCATTATAACCTAGGCAGTCTGACTCCAGAGCTCGAGATAATGATGTAAAAAGTCTCATGGGGAGAAAGGATTTGTTGTGTAAGCACTTCTCTTTTTTGGTCTCAAGTCCCCTTTACACTCTAGAAAATTATTGAGGATCCCAAAAAACTTGTTTATATGGATTATAACTATCAGTACTAACTGCATTAGAAATTAAAGTAGAAACTTATACAGTTTTGTATATTCAGTTAAGAAGGACGAAGATTATTACATGTTATTCATAACTTTTCATGAAAAATAACTTTAAATGGGAAGAGTGGCATTTTACATTTTTGCAAATCTTGTCAGTGTCTGTCTTAATAAGGCATTAGTCCTGTATTCGATTTGCTGTGCTATGTTGTTTGGTGGAGATATGCAAAGACAATCTAAAGTCACAGATACATGAAAAGAGGAGATCTTGCAGAGATAAACAGATACTCCAGAAGGTCTCGGGCATCCCCAGGAGTCCCTCAGGCCACAGTTTTGATTTATACTAAGTATTTTATAAGGTTTACTGTAATTCAGATTGATTACAATACTGATTAGTCTCATTTTAAAGTTTTTATTACTTTGCTGTTTATAGTTTCTGTGTGCTTTAAAAAATAACATGGGTAATTTAGACGATTCCTAGAAGTAATTTGAAATACTGACTTTCAAGAATTTATAATTATTAATTGATTTAGAATTACCAGAAAAAAAGAGATTGGGGTTTTTTTCCTGCCTTTTGGTGTCTTTGAATGAAGAAAGTTTTGTCTGTTTTCTTAATTTATGATTCAGAATATTTTAGACATCCAGATTTGTTTTTTCTGCTTGTAAGTTTCATGGAAATTAATACGTGTTTTAGTACTAAATATGGGCTCTTGCTCTGGTCATTTGTTTCACCATCAGAAGGTTTTTATTTAAAAGTTATATATCATGAAAACAAATTGGAAGTTAACATTGTTAGTTTGCTCTCTGAAAAAAATGTGTGGGAACATTTATGTAAATAATCATTTAACCTCTTTTAAACAGGCTGATAAACCAAGAGGTTTTGCGAGAGGTCTTGACCCAGAGCGAATAATTGGTGCCACAGACAGCAGTGGAGAATTAATGTTTCTCATGAAGTGGTAAGTGTGTGGGTAATTTCTGTTATATTTTACAGTAAGAATTTTTAGAAAACATATCTACCTAGGTTTTATAAATAGTTGACCATCATTAGGTAGAGAGTAATTATCTGCCAGAAGGATGATTCTAGTTACTTTGCTAAAGCAACAAGTGGCAAACTGTGGCCCGTTTTGGAAAATTAAGTTTTATTGGAACACAGCCACAAGTAACCACATAACCCTGAAGCAATACCTTTTGATTGAGTTATGATCCTTAAGTGAATGGTTATCAATTGACAAAAAACAGTTTAGACTTTTTAACTGAATATTTTTTTTCCTCACAACAGGAAAGATTCAGATGAGGCGGACTTGGTGCTGGCAAAAGAGGCAAATATGAAGTGTCCTCAAATTGTAATTGCTTTTTATGAGGAGAGACTAACTTGGCATTCTTGTCCAGAAGATGAAGCTCAATAATTGTTTGCGTTGCTTTTTATATATATTTATATATATATATAAAATCTGGTTCTTGGTTTTTTGATTTATTAGTGTGAAGAAATAACTACATTCTAATGAAAGTCAAGTTTGATATGTTCGTTTTGAAGTAGTATTGGGGAAGTTGTTGGGTTTTGGGGGGTTTTTTGGGGGTTTTGTTTTTGGTTTTTTTGCATCTGTAGCACTGGTTACTTTGAACAAATAAAAGCTTTCTGTAGTTGCTTCCTTTAGCAGAAAAGAACATTTGATACCATGGTATATTATTTCCTCTGCATTAGAGAACAGCTTTTCTAAATGTTGGGGAAAATCTCCATAGTCATTACTCAATCAGAATTTAGAATTTGCATTTAACTCATATATGCCTAAGGACCATTCTGGGTTTTCTGTATGTGTATACATAAAATACATATGTAAATGGTTTGGGGTTTTTTGGTTATTGTTTAAACACATTTACCAAAACAAAAACAGCCTTTCACAACCATGGATGAGCCCATGTTTCTGGGATTCTATCATTTTGAGCAATATAAGAAATCACTTCAACTTAAATTGAAAATTTAAGTCTTAACCTTTCAAATTAAATAATTTTGTAATTAATGAGACAAATTAAACAATTTAAATTGGATAATTTTTTAAAGCAGCCCTATCAGAATCTGCATCCATATCTACCATCATATAAATGCAGTTTTATATGTAAAACCTTCCTGAAAGGAAAATTTTATCTCTGTCAACCCAAATGAAAAAAATAGAAAAATTCTGGTATGTTTTTATTAGCCAAGCAAGACTTAGTTAAATGGACATTTAAAGCTTCCTTTTGGCAAACCACTCTAAGAAGTTGAAATCCGTGTGCTGTATTTAATGAAAGACTGTAATACATGCAGTGTCTCAGACTTGTTAATGGAAACCTAATCAGATGGTTAGAGATGTTGGCAGTTTAGGATCTGCAGGAATCAATGAGTGAACAAAGTTTTCTAATCTAAACTTGACCTGCATGTTTTTTCAAACTTTACCCCAACCCATTCCTTACATGTAGGCTCAGTCTTCTCAGTATTTTGGGTTACTGGTTCAGCAGAAGCCAGGAAAAACAATAACTTTGTAGTAATCAGAATGTTATTCAACTGTATATTGTTTACTTTATTGTAAATACTGGTGAACAGTGGTCAATAAATAGTTTTATATTCCTTTATGTGATTGATTAGACTTTTTTTTTAATCTGATGACTTTATAGTGGGAGTAGAAACACATTCACTGTATTAACTTCATATTTGTAAATAGTGTGATATCACTAAGGCATTAGAGTACCTGTTTTAGATCCTTTGAGTTTAGGAATTTCAAGTAGAATATGTATTAACACAAAAAGGTTTTCTTCTTAAAATGAGTTTCAGTGGACTTCCCTGGTGGCTCATTGGTTAAGAATCCACCTGCCAATGCAGGGGACACGGGTTTGGGCCCTGGTCCAGGAAGATCCCACATGCTGCGGAGCACATAAGCCCGTGTGCCACAACTACTGAGCCCGTGTGCCTAGAGCCCGTGCTCCTCAACAAGAGAAGCCACTGCAGTGAGAAGCCCACGCACTGCTACGAAGAGTAGCCCCTGCTCACCGCAACTAGAGAAAGCCCGTGTGCAGCAATGAAGACCCAATGCAGCCAAAAATAAATTTATTTAAAAAAATAAGTTTCAGGTGATTCCTAAGAGGAGCTTGTTTCATTAAAGTGAAATTTTGATACTCAGACTCTAGTTTGTTGAAGCTGCCATCTTAAAAAAAAACAGGTATTCTGATAGGACTGATACTGTTGTGATATATTTCTTCTAATTTCCAAAATCTATACAGAAAAAAGGAAATCACCTATACTAAGCTGTTTATCAATTTTTTGTAGACCTAGCACTGCTCTCAACAGTGGGTTTGTAAATGATACAGAACCTTTTGTTCAGATCAGAAATTGATGACTGTACCTTGAATTTTAGCTTAGTGAGAGCACTTCTGGAAACTCTTGTCCATGTATTTTAATACCCCTTATGTTGTATCTGTTTCTTACTGGTGCTATAAAAAGTTGTCACAAACTTGAATGGCTTAAAACAACAAATTTCTTTATTTCTGGAGTCCAAAATACAAAGTCAAGGTATTGGGGCTTCCCTGGCAGTCCAGTGGTTGACTCCACACTTCCACTGCAGGGAGCACAGGTTTGGTCCCTGGTCGGGGAACTAAGATCCCGTACGCCATGCGGCATGGCCTAAAAATTTTAAAAAGTCAAGGTATTAGGGCTGGTTCCTAGAGGCCATCTATATTCCTTGGTTCCAGGCCCCTTCCGTCTTCAAAACCAGTATAGCACAGTCTCTCAACAAGTTACTTCACCTCTCTCTACCTTAGTTTCCTCATCTATAAAATAGAGGTAAATCAAGATGAAATATAAGCATATGAGACACTTAAAACAATGCCTTGTATGTGGTAATAACAATGTGTGTTACCTATTTTTAGTAGGGACACCGTAGGCTGTTGTATGGAGGTTCCCCAACTTAATCAGTTGCTGGGTATGAACACTTAGGTTGTTTGTAGTTTTTTGCTGTTAGATTAATGTGGTGAACATCCATTTCTTTGTGTCTTTTCAATTTCTTTCTCCAGTGGCATATAGTTTTCAGAGTACAGGTCTTTCATCTCCTTGGTTAGATTTATTACTAGGTATTTTTATTTTTTTGGCCATGCCACGGGGCATGTGGGATCTTAGTTCCAAGGATCTTAGATCAGGGATTGAACTGGTGCCCCTTGCGTTGCTAGCACAGACTTTTAACCACTGGACTCCAGGGAAGCAAGGTGGTGAACATTCTTTTACATAATACATAGTGAAAAGTAGATACAGATGGATTTCCAGAAATTAATGAAGTCGGTCTTGTACTGGTGTACGAGTCTTCCATCAGTAGTCATTACCCCACATCCTTAGTTGTACTGCAGATTAATAATACTAAGACTGATTTTGTTGCCAGTTCAGTGGCATCTTGTTTTAATTTGCATGTCTGATATTTTTATTGAACATTCTTTTCATGCTTACTATTTGCATTTCCTCATCTATAAATGAATTGCCAATTTTACAAATTTTTTAATTTGTAGCAGTTCCTTATGTAATTATTAATTTTTTGTGTTGCAAATATTTTCTGCCAATGTTTTTTGACATGATTTATGATAACCATTTTGTCGTACCAAATTTTATGTGGTCAACCCTTGTCAGTCTTTATGTCTTCTGGATTTCATGTCTTGTTTCAAAATACCTCTCCCATTCTGAAGTTACATGGATAGTCTTTTAAAATTTCTTCTATTTTCATTTTCTTCATTTCATTTCATTTTTATAGTCAGGTCTTTAATCTGAGATTTTGTTGAATATGTTTGTGAAGGTTTCTGACTTTTGTTTCCCAAGATGGACATCAGTGCTTCTGAAGAAGTAGATGTGTAGGTAGCAGTTTCCCTAATCTCATGGATCAAAGATAATCATTATGCCACTACAAAAAGACTTGGCCAACATATAAAACTGAAGTTTTTCTTTTTCATAAAAGGCCTGAAATGTGTTCAAATACCTGGACAAATATTGGCATCGAGCAAAAGATAAAAATCTCTAACATAAAGCTGAATATGAATAGTATATTTGTATGTAACCTATATGATACATAGACCCTTTCATCTTTTGTTGAAAAAATGAATTTGTACCTTTGAGTATTCACTGATCAAGGAGAGCAATTTTAACAACTTAAAGCTCCAGTAGGTGATTTGGTATAATCAAGGAAATTGTAGTAGATGCCAATCTTCATAGCTTGATTCTTCTTATGGATGTAGTAGCTCTTCTAAATGTGTTGCACTATTCAGATACATGACCATCATCAGCATATCTGCTAATAGCGAATAAGGAGGGGGGATTTAGGGCTGTTGGGTTTTTTGGTGGGGTTTTATGTGTGTTTTAAGAATTTATGTTACGTTAAAAGATTTCTGCAGGCAATCATGTCACCTGGAAAAGACAAAAATACGAAACTTCATTTGGAATCTTTATTTTCCCATTACAGCCCATGTTTTTACTGTAAAAGCAAACAGTATGAAAATCTCCATGATCACACATAAGAATTGTTTCATTCGTAGAATAAATAACAGTTGATGAATACTTTTTTATATTTTATCTCATTTATCCTCAAAATAGCCTTCTAGAGTAGGCATGATTGACTCCATTTTACAGGTGAGGAAACTAGGGCACAGAAAGGCTGAAGAAGGTCAAGGTCAGTTGTATGAACAAGAGCATTAACTATGGGAATAAAGAGAAGGGGACTCGTTTGAGGATAGGGTTTTGTCCATAGTAAGTCCCAAATATGTGCTTGTAGAATAAAGTGGTTTTGGATATAAAATGAGGTGATGTGGAGGTCAGGAAGAAAGGGATCCAGAATGACTCCCAAGTATTCATTTTTTCTGGGATGGATGAAAATGTGATTTAGTGAGAAAGGGAACCTAGGAGAAGCATTGAAGGGGAGGATATTAAAGTGGCTTTGGACATATATTGAGGTATTCCTTTGATTAGTATATTACTTAGTATGCTTACAACACATTACATAATTTGGCCAGAAGTAGGAGATACCCGACTCAAACCTGCTTTGATAAGGGAAATTACTGCTGGCCTAGAGACAAAATAACAGTGGTTCAGGACTTCCCTGGTAGCACAGTGTTAAGAATCCGCCTGCCAATGCAGGGGACACAGGTTCGAGCCCTGGTCTGGGAAGATCCCACATGCCGCGGAGCAACTAAGCCCGTGCGCCACAACTACTGAAGTCTGCGTGCCTAGAGCCCGTGCTCCACAACAAGAGAAGCCACTGCAATGAGAAGCCCATGCACTGCAACGAAGAGTAGCCCCCGCTCGATACAACTAGAGAAAGCCTGCGCACAGCAATGAGGACACAATGCAGCCAAAAATAAATAAATTTATTTTAAAAATAATAATAACTGGTTCAGAGCATGGGCTCTGGAGTTTGACCCCATGGGTTTGCATCCCAGCTCAGCTATTTATTGTAGTTACTTAACCCCTATGCCTCAATACTCGCATCTATAAAACTAAGAGGATGATCTTGATGGTATTTATCTCATGGGATTTTCAAGGTTAAATAAAAAACACCCAGAGCTGAATCTCCAGTACTTAATAAGGACCAGATAAATATTATTACCAATCTCCACTGTAAACCTCAGGATGACTGCAACCCTGGACTGGCACAACCCCAAGACTTGCCATCTCTGGTTATTGGCTCTCTTCTCTGGAACTGATCTCTGCAAATCAAAAACAGAAGTGCTGACAGCTCCCAGATCTCCAAATCTGCCTCTAAAGAAACGATGAGTTTTTCTTTCTCTGACGTCCAATTCAAAAATCCTTTAAGAGGTCTGTTAGGCTTGGGTCAGATGCCCTCCCTGGAACTATCAACTATAACCAAATGTGTGGAGAAATATAATTGGATCAATCGCTGGAAGAGTGCTTTCCAGAAAAAAGGTGGATATTTTATATAAACAAAATGTATAACTAATGCAAAGGATTTCAGCCAATTTGAAAACACCTTCTTAAAATACCCTCTGTCCTTGCCTTTTAGAAAACTTCTAATGTGAATATTTTCAGTGTCTTAGAACACCCTGGAACTTCCTACCAACTCTACTTTTCAAATGAAGGTTGAAATCTGCCCTTTTACTTAAATTTAAGTATTGGGGGAAAAATTGACCTGAGAGAGTAGGACAAGAGCATTGATATTTAAAACTGCTCTTTTAGCTCTATGAGTGCATAGAGAATTTTCACTTTTTTTTTTTCCAGCTCTATTGAGAAGTACTTACCATACATTACTTGTTTAAGGCATACAGCATGATGGTTTGATTTACATATATTGTTAAATCATTACCACAATAGGTTCAGCTAAAATCCATCTTCTCATACAGGCACAATAAAAAGAAAAGAAAGAAGAAAAAAATTTTTTCTCCTTGTGATGAGAATTTTTTAAGATTTATTCTCTTAGTAACTAACCTATATATCCTACAGCAGTGTTAGCTATAGACATCATGTCGTACATTACATCCCTAGTACTTATTTATCTTATAACTGGAAGTTTGTACCTTCTGACCCCCTTCCTCCAATTCCCCCTCACCCACCCTCCACCTCTGGAAACCACAAGTCTGATTTCTTTTTCTATGAGTTTTTGTTTTTGTGTTTTAAGATTCCACATTTACGTAAGATCATACAGTATTTGTCTTTGTCTATCTGACATTTCACTTAGCATAATGCCTTCAGGTCTATCCATATTGTTGCAAATGGTAGGACTTCCGCATTTTTCATGGCTAAATAATATTCCTGTGTGTGTGTACTGTAGATAGATATAGATATAGATATCACATATATATCACAACTTCTTTATCCATTCATCCACCAATGGACACAAACTGTTTCCATATCTTGGCTATTATAAATAATGCTGCTATGGGGATGCAGATTACTTATTTTTAAATTTATTTTATTTTATATATATATATTTTTTTGGCTGTGTTGGGTCTTCATTGCTGGGTGCGGGCTTTCTCTAGTTGCGGTGAGTGGGGGCTACTCTTCATTGTGGTGCGCGGGCTTCTCATTGTGGTGGCTTCTCGTGTTGCGGAGCACGGGCTCTAGGTGCAAGGGCTTCAGTAGTTGTGGCACACGGGCTTAGTTGCTCCACAGCATGTGGGATCTTCCCAGACCAGGGCTCGAACCCATGTCCCCTGCATTGGCAGGTGGATTCTTAACCACTGTGCCACCAGGGAAGTCCCCCAGATTACTTTTTGAGTTAGTGTAGTGTTTTTGTTTCCTTTGGATATACTCCCAGAAGTGGAAGTGCTAGATCATATTGTAGTTCTATTTTTACTTTTTTGAGGATCCTTCATATTGTTTTCCATAGTGGCTGTACCTACTTACAATCTCACCAACAGTGCACATGGGTTCTCTTTTCTCCACATCTACAACAGTATTTTTGTTATCTCTTGTCTTTTTGATGATAGCCATTCTAACAGGTGTGAGGAGATAGGTCATTGTGGTTTTAATTTGCATTTCCCTAATGACTAGTGATATTAAACATCTTTTCATGTACCTGTTGGTCTTTCATATATCTTCTTTGGAGAAGTGTCTATTCAGGTCCTTTGCCCAGTTTTTAATTGGGTTATTTGTGGGGTTTTGCTATTGAGCTCTATGAGTTCTTTGTATATTTTGGATATTAACCCCTTATCAGATATATAGTTTGCAAATATTTTTATTCATTCCATAGGTTGTCTCTTCACTTTGTTGATGGTTTCTTTTGCTGTGCAGAAAGGTTTTAGTTTTAGGTAATCTCACTTATTTTTTTATTTTGTTGCTTGTGCTTTAGATGTTATATCCAAAAAATCACTACAAACACCATGTCAAGGAGCTTTACTCCTATGTCTTCTTCTAGGAGTCTTACTGTTTCAGGTATTACAGGATGGATTGAGAGTTTGGGATCAGCAGATGCACGCTATTATATATAAAATGGATAAACGACAAGGTCCTACTGTATAGCTCAGTGAACTATATTCAATATCCTGTGATAAACCATAATGGAAAAGAATATGAGAAAGAATATATATATGTATAACTGAATCACGTTGCTGTACAACAGAAATTAATGCAACATTGTAAATCAACTGTACTTCATATAAATTATACTTAAATAAATTAAAAAAAATATTAATCCCTCTCATTCATGAACACAGGATACCTTTCCATTTCTTTGTGTTTTCTTCCATTTCTTTCATCAGTGTCCTTTAGTTTTCAGAGTAGAGATCTTTCACTTCCTTAGTTAAATTTATTCCTGGTATTTTATTGTTTTTGGTGCTACTGTAAATGGGATCAATTTCTTTCTTTTTCAGAAAATTCATTGTTAGTGTATAGAAATGCTATTGATTTTTTATGTTAATTTTATATCCTGCAACTTTACTGAATTCATTGATTAAAGTTTTTTGGTCGAGTCTTTAAGATTTTCTATACATGAAATCATGTCATCTGCAAATAGAGACAATTTTGGGCTTCCTTGGTGGTGCAGTGGTTAAGAATCCACCTGCCAATGCAGGAGACATGGGTTCGAGCCCTGGTCTGGGAAGATCCCACATGCCGCGGAGCAACTAAGCCCGTGCGCCACAACTACTGAGCCTGTGCTCTAGAGCCCGCGAGCCACAACTTCTGAGCCCACGTGCCACAACTACTGAAGCCCAGGTGCCTAGAGCTGGTGCTCTGCAACAAGAGAAGCCACCACAATAAGAAGCCCGTGCACTGCAATGAAGAGTAGCCCCCACTCGCCGCAACTAGAGAAAGCCCATGCGCAGCAACAAAGACCCAGTGCAGCCAAAAATGAATAAATAAAATAAATAAATTTATTTTAAAAAAAGAAAAACAGAGACAATTTTACTTCTTCCTCTCTAATTCTGATACCTTTCATTTCCTTTTTCTTACCTGATTGCTCTAACTAGGACTTCCAGTACTATATTGAATAGGAGTGGTGAGAGTGGGCACCCTTGTGTTGTTCCTGATCTTAGAGGAAACTCTTTCCACCTTGCACCATTGAGTATGATGTTAGCTGTAGGCTTGTCATATATGACCTTTATTATGTTGAGATATGTTCCTTCTATGCCTAATTTGTTAAGAGTTTTTATCATGAATGTATGTTGGATTTTTGTCAGATGTTTTTTCTGCATCAGTTGAGATGATCATATCATTCTTTTCTTTCACTCCATTACTGTGATGGATCACATTAATTAATTTGCATATGTTGAACCATCCTTGCAACCCAGGGATAAATCCCACTTGATCATGATGAATGATCCTTTTAAAATACTGCTGAAGTCAGTTTGCTAGTATTTTATTGAGAATTTTTGCATCAATATTCATCAGGCATATTGGCCTCTAGTTTTCTTTTCTAATAATGTTATAGTGTTCTTTTCTGAGTTTGGTATCAGGATAATGCTGGTCTCATAAAATGAGTTTGGGAGTGCTTCCTCCCCTTAGATTTTTTGGAAGACTTTGAGAAGGACTGGTGTTAATTCTTCTTTGAATGGTTGGTAAAATTCACCAGTGAAGTCATCTGGTCCTGGGCTTTTCTTTGTTGAGAGATTTTTGATTACTGATTCAGTCTCCTTACTAGTAATTGGTCTTTTCAGATTTTCTATTTCTTCCTGATTCAGTCTTGGTAGTCTTCCAGTTTTTTGGTGTATAGCTGTTTATGGTAGCCTCTTATGATCCTTTGAATTTTTGTGTTATCACTTGTAATGTCTCCTTTTTCATTTATACTTTTGTTGACTTGGGTTCTTTCTCTTTTTCCCTTGGCTAGTCTAGCTAAGGGTTTGTCAATAATGTTTATCTTTTCAAAGAAACAACTCTTAGCTTAGTTAATCTTTTTTACTGTTTTTCTGTTCTCTATTTTATTTATTTCTGCTCTAATCTTTATAATTTCATTTCTTCTACTAACTTTGGACTCAGTTTGTTCTTCTTTTTCTAGTTCTTTAAGGTGTAGAGTTGGGTTGTTTATTTGGGATCTTTCTTCCTGCTTAATGTAGGCATTTATTGCTATGAACTTCCCTCTTAGAACTGCTTTTGCTTCAACACATTTTGTTCTTATGTGCTGTTTCCATTTCTCTTTGTCTCAAACTTTTTATTTCCCCTTTAATTTCTTCTTTGATCCTTTGGTTGTTCAGAAGAGTGTTATTTAATTTCTATGTATTTGTGAATTTTCTAGTTTACCTCTTGTAGTTGATTTCTATTTTAATGCCACTGTGGTCAGAGAAGATACTTGGTATGATTTCAATCTTCTTGAATTTGCTACATAAGACTTGTTTTGTGGCCTAACATATGGTCTATCCTAGAAAATGTTTCATGTGCACTTGAGAAGAATGTGTAGTCTGCTGTTGTTCGATAAAACATTCTGTATATGTCTGTTAGGTCCATTTGGTCTATAATGTTATTTGAATCCTCTGTTTCCTTATTGATACTCTGAATGAGCTATCCATTGTTGAGAGTGGGGATTAAAGTCCCCAATTATTATTGTATTACTGTTTATTTCTCCTGTTAGTTCTGTTAGTTTTTACATATATTTATGTGTTCCAACGTTAGGCACATAAATATTTACTATTGTTATATCTTCTTGATGGATTGACACCTTTATCATTATATAATGACCTTCTTTGTTTCTTTTTTACTATTTTTAAAGTCTATTTTTTCTGATATAAGTATAGCTAACTGTGTTTTTTTGTTTGTCTGTTTTTTTTGTTACCATTTACTTGAAATGTGTTTTTGCATCCCTTCACTCCCAGACTACATGTGTCTTTAAGGCTAAAGTGAGTCTCTTATAGGCAGCATATTGTTGGATCTTGTTTTTAATATACATCAGCCATTCTCTGTCTTTTAATTGGAGAAGTTAATCCATTTATGTTTAATTACTGATATGTAAGGACTTACTACGGTCAGCCTTCTATATCCACAGGTTCCACATCCACAGATTCAACCAATGTGGATCAAAAATATTTGGAAAAAAATTTTCCATAAAGTTCCAAAAAGCAAAACTTGACAGTGGACTGCAACTACTGACATAGCATTTACATTGTGTTAAGTAACCTAGAGCTGATTTAAAGTATACAGGAGTATGTGTGTACATTACATGCAAATACTATGCCAATTTTTAAAAGGGACTTAAGCAGCTGCAGATTTTCATATCTGCAGTAGGTCCTGGAACCAATTCCCCATGATACTGAGGGACAACCTGTATTGCCATTTTATTAATTGATTTATTGTCATTTTGTAGATCCACTGTTCTTTGTTTCCTATCCAGTTGTCTTTCTTTGTGTGTTTTGATTTCTTTTGGTATAAGTATGCTTTGACTTGTTTATTATGTTCTTTTGGATAATTACTACAGGATTTTCCCTGTGGTTACCATGAGGCTTACATAAAACATCTTAAACTGATAGCATCCTATTTTAAACTGATAAAAACTTAACTTCACTAGAATTCATAAGCTTTGCACTCTTACTTCTCCTTCCCCTCACATTTTAGGTTATTGCTGTTACAATTTTCATGTCTTTTATATTGTGTATCTGAAGGATATCTTCTTTATCTCTGACTTTGGGCAATTTATTGATAATTACAATGTGTCTTGGTGTAGCCCTATAGAGGTTCAACCTACTTGTGGTTCTTTGGGCCTCATGGATCTGAATGTCCATTTCTCCCTAGGTTGGGGAAGTTTTCAGACATTATTGCTTCAAATATACTTTGTGTCCCCTTCTCTTTCTCTTCTCCTTCTGGAATTCCTATAATGTGAATATTGTTTCTTCTTATTGTGTTCCATAATCCCCATAGCCCTTTCTTCACTCTTTTTCATTCTTTTTTTCTTTCTGCTCCTCTGACTGGGTGATTTCTAATGTCCTACCCTCAAGGTCACTGATTCTTTCTTCTGCCTGACTGAGTCTGCTTTTGAAACTCTCTATTGAATCCTTCAGTTTAGTAATTGTATTTTTTAACTCTAGGACTTCTGTTTTTTTGTTTTCTGTTTTTGTTTGTTTTATGGTTGCTATTTCTTGGTTTACCTTCTTGTTTTGTTCATGCCTTGTTTTCCTAATTTTGTTGTCTGTATTTTCTTGTAGTTCACTAAACTTCCTTTTTTTTTTAGTTTTTAATTTTTATTATTTTTAAAATTTATTTATTTCATTTATTTATTTTTGGCTGTGTTGGGTCTTCATTGCTGTGTGTGGGCTTTCTCTAGTTGCTGCGAGCAGGGGCTACTCTTCGTTGTGGTGCGCAGGCTTCTCATTGCGGCGGCTTCTCTTGTTGAGGAGCACGGGCCCTAGGGATGCGGGCTTCAGTAGTTGTGGCACACAGGCTCAGTAGTTGTGGTCCATGGGCTCTAGAGCACAGGCTCAGTAGCTGTGGCACACGGGCTTCGTTGCTCCGTGGCATATGGGATCTTCCCAGACAAGGGCTCAAACCCGTGTCCCCTGCATTGGCAGGTGGATTCTTAACTACTGCGCCACCAGGGAAGCCACCACTAAACATTCTTAAGAGGATTATTCTGAATTATTTGTCCTACAGTTCATAGATCTTCATTTCTTCAGGGTCAGTTATTGGAGTTTCATTAGATTTCTTTGGAGGTGTCCTATTTACCTAATTTTTCATGATCAGCCTCCTCTTTTAGACTTTACTGGTTTGCTCTGGCAGAGACTGTTCTACACCAGTCAGCTCAGTATGGGTTTCTGGGTATGCCTGCTGGTAATGTCCTTCGGCAGGTGGGACCTGCTATTATGGTCTGTTTTGGGGCAAGGCAACTGTTCAAGCTCTGAGGATGGGGGTGGGGTGTCTCTGGTGAGAACAGTTGAATAGGACTGCTGGCTTGAATAGGACTGCTGGCATACCCAAGAGATGCTGCAGCATGAGCTCTGTGGCTGCCTGGATTCTCTGGTCAGGCTTACTACATGGTTGGGACTGGGCACTATATTCAGTAGTAGATGGGCTATGAATTAGCTTCCTTGCCCTTGCAGGGCAACAGGATAGGGTCCAGCTCATTGTTTGGGGACCTCAATCAGGCCAAAGTGTGCACTGAATTCCCTGGTTGGGTGAGGCTACTGGTTTTGTTCTGCAGACAAGGGAAGCCATAGGCTGTGCTTTCTGTTCAAGTGCCACAGCACACAGGGCTGCTGAATGGCCTATGCAGCTAACTGTGTTAGGTTCCCTGGTCAAACAGGCTGAAGGCTGTATTCAGCAATGAGTGGGGCTGTGAATTAGATTCCCTGCCCAGTGCAACAGGAGAAGTAGCTCTAAAGCTGAGGGAGAGTTTTGTCTGTTGTCTTAACTTAAGCCAACCCAAATCCCAAGTTCCCTGGCGGAATAAGGCCACTGGCTTTACTTTGCAAACTATCTGTTCTGCCTGCCCTTCTCTGGGCTCAAGCATTGCTGGGCGACACAGCTTCCAGGAGTTGTCACCAGCCCTTCTGGTCAGGGGGCCAGGAGACACTCTCCAGAGTGAGTGGGACTATGTCTCAGCTTCCTTTCCTGGGTGTGAGGGGGAGGGGTTGCTGCAGGCTATTCTCAATTTCCCAAACCAGCTCTCTGGTTGGAAGGGGCCAGGAGCTACCCTTAGCCTTGGCTATGGATTAATCTCCCTGCCTACTCATAGCATGGGAACCCTCCCTGTACTGGCTTTTGCTCTGGAGGCAACTGACTGTGCTCCCCCACCTCTCAGCTCCAACAGCACTGGGACACAGTTTCCGGAAATTGTCACCAGCCCCTCTGGTCAGATGCAGCTGGAAGACTCTCTTCACAGTGCATGAGGCTCTTTGCCTGGGCATGGGCAAACCAAGCTCTATGGCCAGCAAAACTCCTCATTTGAGGATCCAAATCAGGCAGAGCTGCACCCTGCTGAGTTCCCTGGTCAGAGTGCACCCTAGACTTGGTTCTGCATATGAGCAAAGCTGCTGGTTGGGATTACTACTTGGGCACTGCAGGTTTGAACTTGGTCTGCCAAGATCTGTGTACTGGTTATTGCAAGCCCTTCCCTCTTCTCCATCACAGATTCCCAGTGGTTGAGTCTCACAGTTGTTGAGCACTCCTCGTGGAGTGAATCAGAGTTGGGGGTCCCACAAAGCAACCCAAGGCTAGAGGGGTTAGCTCCCTCCACTAGCTCCCTGGGTTCTTTTTTTCCACTGCAGGAACTAGAGGTTCAAGGGAGACCTCTCAGCATGGCTCTCTGGTGCAGGGGCCTCACCCTTATGTTCTAGGATTCTCTCAGTGATGCCTTGTTCTTGAATGGTTGTTAGTCGTTCTTCTCGTGAAGGGGACCAAAGTCAGGAATGACCTATTCTGCCATCTTGGTGACGTCATTCCTCACTTTTTAAAAATAAAACCATACATTCAACCTTTTATCCTTATTCAGAAGTCCTGCATTTTACCTTCTTAAAGGAGAAAATAATGACACTGAAACTAATATTGTGACCTTGCATAGCAACCTTTTTCATTATTGTGATATTTCAGTGTGACTATACAGATCAAGGTCATTGGTATCCACCAACTCCTACCTACCTCTTCCCCTGATGCCTTTATTGGATACTGATAACACCCTAAAACAATGTCCTGAAGTGGTTGTTGTATAAGTTAAGCTTATATTTTTAGAGCTCCAAGGTCACTTTTAGTATCTCAAAGCTCTTAGCCATTTTGATGAGCAGTAGGAGAGAATCAAGTGGGAAGAGAAACGAGGGGCAGATATCCAGGGGAAAAATCTAGGTGAGAATGGGCATGGAGAAATTTGAGAATGAGATTGGTAAGCCAAAGAAGATTCATATTACATTCAGGATCCAGGCTAGCACTTAACAAGGCTTTTTCGGTATTTCAGAAACTGAATACCTTTGGATAGATCCCAAGGTGGACTCACTTTAAAGTGAATTCATCTTTCTAGCAAATAGTGTCACAATGAGGCTCCTATTATACCTCCTCACTCCTATGGTCTCTTTATTTAGCTTTCATGGATATCTGATTCCTCTACACCAGGAAAACTTTCGGAGTACTAGAAACTTATCTCTGATGTGCTGAAAGGGATAAGTGTTTGTAAATTTTGCAGAGCGAATGCTGTAGCTTTCTTGCAGTTTGCTATACAGAGTGGTAACACAATGAAAAACTCAGTTTTACTCTGAAATCTCAGTTGTTCTCCAGAGAAAGCCACCCTCAGCAACCTTCTAGCACTAGAACATTACACCTAATAGGAGAGGATTCTTAAATTACACTTCTCTCATATTATCATAGATAAATAGAATATTGATCTCTCTACAGGTGGGTGTTATGCAACTGAGGGCAGAGGAGGACTCTGAACTTTTACTTTCTCCCTTCTAGAATGTAAGTGCTATGGGAGCAAGTACTTGTTCTTTGTTCACTGTAGTGTGCCTAGTACCTACAAGAGGGCCTGGCATCAATTTGAGGAAGGGAGTGATGGAGAGAGAGAGGGCCCTGGATTTAAATTTGGGCTTGTAATATAGTGTTTCTACCATTCAAAAACTGAAAATGGATCTGCCAAAAGAGTAAACCCGTAAACTAGGTGTGGAGAAAAGGGGACCCTCCTACACTGTTGGTGGGAATGTAAGTTGGTGCAGCCAGTATGGAAAACAGTATGGAGGTTCCTCAGAAAGCTAAAAATAGAACTACCATATGAGCCAGCAATCTGGCATATACCCAGACAAAACTATAATTCAAAAAGATACATGCACCCCTATGTTCACAGCAGCACTATTCACAATAGCCAAGACATGGAAGCAACCTAAATGTCCATTGACAGATGAATGGATAAAGAAGATGCAGCATATATATACAATGGAATACTACTCAGCCATAAAAAATAATGAAATAATGCCATTTGCAGCAGCATGGATGCAACTAGAGATTACCATACTAAGTGAAATAAGTCAGAAAGAGAAAGACAAATACCATATGATACCACTTACATATGGAATCTAAAATATGGCACAAATGAACCTATCTATGAAACATAAACAGACTCACAGACGTAGAGAACAGACTTGTGGTTGCCAAGTGGGAGGCAGGGGAGGGAGAGGGATGGACTGGAAGTTTGGGTTAGGAGATGCAAACTATTACATTCAGAATGGATAAACCACAAGGTCCTACTGTATAGCATAGGGAACTATACCCAATCTCCTGGAATAATGGAAAAGAATATAAAAAAAGAATGTATGTATGCGTATAATTGAGTCACTTTGCTGTACGGCAAAAATTAGCACAACATTGTGAATTAACTATACTTCAGTAAAAAAATTTAATTTAATTTAATTTTAAAAAGGCAGGGACTTCCCTGGTGGTGCAGTGGTTAAGAATCCACCTGCCAATGCAGGGGACACAGGTTCGAGCCTTGGTCTGGGAAGATCCCACACGCCACGGAGCAACTAAGCCCGTGTACCACAACTTCTGAGCCCGTGAGCCACAACTGCTGAAGCCCATGTGGCACAACGACTGAAGCCCGCGTGCCTAGAGCCTGTGCTCCTCAACAGGAGAAGCCACCGCAATGAGAAGCCCGCGCACCGCAACAAAGAGTAGCCCCCGCTCACCGCAACTAGAGAAAGCCTGCACGCAGCAACGAACACCCAACGCAGCCAAAAATAAATAAATTTTAAAAAGGCAAAAATAAAGTAAATCCCTAAAATAGAGCAAGCTCAGTATACGGACCTCATATTAAGGCTGGAAAGGGCAAAATTATATATTTTAAAATTTAAAGTGCTGTCGCTTGGGTGAGTCAAGTGCCTGAATTAATAAAATACATCTGGGAATGTTCACTCTTTTTTTTTCAGAATCATGAAGCCTACTTGAATTTACTCCCATGTAATTTGTAATGGCCTCCCTTGTGCTTATCAGTGTTTTTAAACTGTTTATAATTCCTCCTTCTATTACTTCTCATTTGTCTAACTAAAGCGTATTTGTCTTCAGTAGCAAATATGCATTCCCCATTCAGCATATATATTCCAAGAAAACTGGATTCAAATCGTCCTATTTTGACCTGAAAGAAGTAAGAGGAAGGAGGAGAAGTGAGAAGAACTTAGAGATTGTGAGTACATGTTCATTTTCATGGATGAATTAAATCAATGGTGGAAACTGTCATGGTCTGAGCGCAGGTTGGAAAAGAATTTCCAGACACAAGGCAGAATGTAAGGAAGATAGAGTTTATTAAAGAGAACAGTCGCTGCAAGAACAGCGGGCCACCTTCCTGGTAGCCAGGCAAAGTCGATGATGAGCATGGGTTGCTTGTCTTTTTATAGCCAGGGAACAAAGGGACTTGTGAGTCACCTGCCGATTGGGTAGGGTCTGCATGTTTCCAGTGGGATGAATACCTTTATATGGGATGGGAAAGGAGCAAGGCATGCTGCTTCGGAGGGCTCTGGGACATTGCAATGGTCTCATTGTGACAGAGCGATAGGAGTCCTGTAACTCTTTGTTCCGACCTTTTGAGTTTATCTTGTTCTTTGTCCTTGGAGCACACCACAGAAATCACTATCATCCCTTCCAACAAACAGGTTCCAGTTAAAAATGGTATAATTATTATGAAATAAGTGTTGTCCATTTGCTCTGTTCTTGCTTGGTACTGTCCTAGGTGTTGGACCCAGATCTATTTTAGACAGACATACTTCTCTTCCTGCCGGCATTTACATTTTAAGATGAACACTGGTGAGAATACCCAATCAGGTTGGCCTGAAAATAAAGCATTGAATGAAAGACATGCAATTGTGACACCACGTGTAGCCAGCCAAAAGAAAGAATATGCCACATTTAAGAGTCATGCCTCCAGTTGAATATATTCAAAGCCACTGAATTGTACAATTTAAGCAGGTGAACCTTATGGTATATAAATTACATCTCAATAGTTTATTTTTCTTTTAAAGAAAAGGCTGAGGTAGGCTTGACAGTTCTTGAACTTTGGCAGGTTTTCAACACAAAGTTAAAAAATATCCCATTTTTTACTGTTTGTTTACTGATTGATTTTTACTGATTTCTCCTTGACCCCCTCCCCCAAACCAAATTCCAAAATCAACATGCAAAGCAATTTCTAAAGTAACCCAAAGAAAAACCCTACAATAAAGTACTAAAAAAAGCTGGTGAATTTTTGGAATAATTTCTCCTAATGTGTCAAGTTAACTATTATTACCAATTTGTTCCTATGCAGCAATAAGCCAGGAGTTTAATTCTCAAACACAAGAAATAAATCTCTTTAGGATAAAGGCTCTAGAAGTTTGCAGATCATAGAGGAGTCCTTGATTGAAATTTTCCTGAGAGGTGTCACATTTCATGTTCATTGAAAGGATTCTTGTACTAAAGTGGTCAACTAAATTTTAGAAGAATTTTTTTTAAGTTGTGATTGTCATAGTACTTGTATTTGTAGCATAGAAAGTTGCTAGAGATGCTAAAATAAATATGACCGCACTGAAGTCTGGCAGAATGGCTATCCACACCAATCAGTGAACAGACAATTCCAGTAAGGGGGTAGAAGGTGAAGTGAGTTAACTCTAAAATTATACCTTGATTTTATATCCCTTGATTTTCCCCTATATTTTAAATAAGGAATCACCCTAGATTAATAGTTCATATGTAGATTTATTGCATATTTTAAATTGTCTTAGCTTTAGTGATATGTTCCCTAAGGATTAATATGAATGTGAGTACATGAGAAAGATCTTTGTAAAATATCTCTCTAGTCCAACTGGTGTATAAGAAATGCAATGATCTGTTTTTATGAGAATAATTATTTCATTGATATTAGCCCCAAATAATTCACATCATCACTTAGGTCTTCCGATGCCTACTAGCTTTATTTAAAGCAGAGGATGGCAAACTTTGCCTATCAAGGACCACATAGTACATAGTTCAGGCTTTTGTGGGCCATATGATTTCTGTGGTAACTACCAACTCTGCCACTGTAGCAGGAAAGCAGCCATAGATGAACGAGGGTGGCTGTGTTCCAATAAAACGCTTTACTGACACTGAAATTTGAATTTCATATATTTTTCACAAGTCATAAAATATTCTTTTGTTGATATTTTCCCTACCATTTAAAAATGTAAAACCCGTTCTTTGCTTTTGGGTCACAGAAAAACGGGCGGATTTGGCCTGAAGGCTGTAGTTTGCCAATGCTTGTTCTACAGCATTAAGCGTGTGGATAAACCTTCTCTCTAAAAGAATGGTTAAGAATATTTACCCTACATTACCAGCATGGCATAGCTTTTTTTTAATCATCGTACACTATTACCTTCCAGGGCCAATGTCTGGAAAATCGTGAGATTTCTATTTGAGTCCCTCCTCCTCACTTCCCGAGATTCCCCGTGCCCTCACTGGTTCCTCCACAGCTGCCCCGGCTCTCCTCCACTGGGGACTATCCACACCTGTGCTTTAAGCTGGGCCTTTTTAACCTGATGCCAGAGACCCCGTGAATTTAATGCAAAACTCTGTGTGTGTGTGTGTGCGCGCACATGTGTGTGTGTCTGGGGAAGTGGCCCATAATTGGAACACATTCTCAAATAATTAATTCTACAACCAAAAGTTCGTTCAAGACTACTGTTTCAGTTCTTTTCTGCAGCATTTTGCAAACCCACAGATCCTGTTTCCTATCTTTCAGAATCACGTCTAAGTAATATTTGCAGGCATGTTAAATGAGATGCAGCCCTCTCCATAAAGGGGAAGGTGGTTTGTGGGGGAGGATATGGACACAGCTGGAGCTGGAGGTGTGGATGCTGCAGCTACATCAGAGTGGCCGCAGGGGGCTTCCATGAAATCCGTAGAAGGAAGAAAGGAAGTCTCCTTGCAAAAGAAAGTATTTTTTATTCAATTATATTTGTTAAATGGAGAAGAGGGAAATAATCTTGCACTGTCTTCTGTGGTGGAATTTAATTACTATGTTAAAAAGAGTTATATATTCCCCACTCCCCTCCTCCAAAAATACTGTTTTTTCACAGTATTTAGGCAAACTAAGGAAATACTTTGGCTCTCCTTCCTCATCCTTTAAATATGTGTGCACTTTAACAGTGTCATAAAAACAATACCCAAACACAAAGTTGGAATTACTGGTAGGCTAGAGGACTCAAAGTGCCCCTTTGAATGCTCATATAGACTTAGACATGCCCTGCCATTCTGTGATCTCTCCCTACTTTTACTTACCTCCTCCATTTCTTACCAAATTCTTTCTGCCTTCAGTTACCCTCTACCTACTAATTTACACTTTTCCCCTAAAAAGAAATTTATGAGTTAGACTTCCTGCCATGAGCTTCCTGTCTCTACCCCATCACACCTCTTACCTCTCATGGTATTGTAATTGCTAGCTCATTTGCCTGTTTTCCTATGACAAGCTCCTAGGCGACAGGGACTGTGTCCTGGTCACTGTTTGAGCCTCAGTCTAGCACACACACAACTGGTTCTTATTAACCATTTGACAAAGATGTGAATAAAATCTCAACCAGTTACCCCTGTTCAAGCACCACACACATCCACATGCTCCCAGAGCCTAAAGACCATTTCCGTCTAAGCTTACAGGTTTATTCTTCATAATGTCCTTACCGGCCTTTGACCAAAACAATTCAACTCACTTCACAAGCCAGACACTTCCAGCCCTAGACAGATGCAGTTCATGTATGTACACAACACCTTGTAAAATTCCAAATATGTCCAACATATTATAACAGTACATCTATATCACACAGTGTTACTGTATCACAGCAACAAAGGAAGCACTAGTCTGATTATTTATTGACTCCATATCAATAATTCATAGCTCACTTGCTCCTATGTACAGAATCCATTGTTCATTATCTATAAGCATGAAATAGATGCCCAAAAAGCTGTAAAGAAATCCATTCTTCAAAAAACAAATTGGGAGGGAGGACAAATTGCTTCAGTTTATAATATTTTTAACTAGAGGGCTAAAAGCTCTACAATTTATTGTCATCTCCTGATGGCAATTCTGAAGCATCCTAACAGTATTTTAAAAGCTATAGTAAATAATAAGGTTTGGGGATTACACTAGCCGATCTCTCACTCATTTTCAGCCCTTTTCTTTTAATCTTTCCTGTCTCTAAATTCTGTGTGTGCTGAGGCTGATCACTGCATTGATTCTGAAGGGAGATAGGAACTGGAATCACTAGAAACCAGGGTAGAGCCTGTGAATGGAATGGCAGACTGGAGAGTTGGGGCGGGGGAAGTTCCCAGGAAGACAGCAGCTCTGAAAGTGACTGCAGTCTGTACTAGGTGGGTCATTTCTACTTTTTGTCTACCTGTTGCCTGCCTTCCCCCACCAGAAGGTAAGCTCTATTAGAGCATAACTGTTTTGTTCTCCACTGTACCTTTACCACCTAGAATAAGCCCAGGTAGAGCAAGATGCTAAGTAAATATTTGAGGAACGAATGATTACTGGGGAGATAGTGTCTCCAGTATGTAATTAACCCAACTTTACCTTTCCCTTCCTGTCCTCCATGGATTAGATCCAATTGGCTTCATGATCCTCAGAGATCACAGCTAAGGATTCCTTAACGGGTTATACCCACAACTCAGCAACTATATGGAGCAGGTTTCTCAAACATTTTGATGGTAAATCTTAGTAAGATATAAATGTCACATGAGCATAAGTATACACACCCACCCACACACATACCTGAAAAAGTTTCACAAAACAATACGTTTTCTAATTTTTATTATTATGATGATAATTATTATTTTGCCGGTCCCAGACCACCACTAATGTCACGTACAACCCACTAATAGATGGGAACCTGCAGTTTGAACAATGCTGCCATAGATCATGCTCAGTCCTGCCCAGCTGTTCCTGACTGGCAGTCAGGAGAGCCCTGCTCCAGGCAGGAGGTAGTAGAAAAAAGACCATAGCTTTTCTAAGACGTGAATGCAAATTCTCCTCCCACCACAGGGTGAAACTGGGGCAAAAACTTCTCAGCCTCAGTTTCTTGGAAAAGGAAGCTGAGGAGCGGGAAAACCTCCTTATCTGGAAGAAGAGGATAATATCCTTGTGGGGCTTCTGTGAGGACTAAACGAGACAGTGTATAGCACGGTTTCTCAACCTTGCCACTATTGACATTTGGGGCTGGATAATTCTTGTGGGTGCTGTTCCGTGCATTGTAGGATGTTAAATAACATCCCTTGCCTCTACCCACTAGATGCCAGTAACACCCCCTCCTGCTATGATAGCCAAAAATGTCTCCAGATGTCAATTCTCCCCTGGGGGGCACAAACAACCCCTGGTTGAGGACCACTGGTGTTATATAAAGTGTCTGCCACAGTCCCTGGCCACCATTATTCCCTAATGCTTCTTGCTTTGAAGAGACTGGTTTAGTTTACAGGAGAGGACATACAAGAAACACAGCACCAAGCTGTGTGTCCATCATAGTAAGTGAGGACATGAGCGCTGTGGTGGCAGGAAGACAGGCATGAACTGTGTCAGCTGTGCCATAACAAGGTGCCAGACTGAGTTTGGAGTCAGAGGAACGTTATATTGGTGAGAACACTATTGCAGGCAGTTGCATTTCAGTGCAGGCTTCGGGAAGAGGGAATGAAGATCCGAGTTAGACTCAGGTGGGTTAGGATGGTGGGGCCTGCTGAGACTGGATGTGGAGGACGAAGGAGACCAAAGCAAAAGACCAAAGCAGGCACCCCCAGCTGGAGGATTTGGTGGAGCAGAGGGGCGATGAAGTTGTTAATGTTATTGTGCAAAGTAGGAATGGGAGAGAGGCAGAAAGGCCAAAAGTCAGTGATGAGTGTGGCTGTTTCTGAGGAATGGGCTATCTTACTCGGCACCCCAGTGCAGAAAGCAGCACACTCCTAGCTGTGAGACAGAACTCCGGAATGAGGACAGCTTATTGTTTGAAAAGAAGTCAGAAGTCGTCATTCCTCCAATTTGCGTAACGGCCCAGAAAGGAATCCCCTCAGTCCTGCAACAGTGGGTGTACGTCCTTGGACAGTGTGCAGAAATACTTGAATTGTGCAAAAATCTAGTAAGCAAAAGAAAACTAAGCCATAAAACAAATAAAGTGTGGATTTCTATCTATAATTCCTTTTTAACTGTAAAGAGCAGTTACCTAAGATTACACCATTACCATCACAGTTAATATCCTTTATTGGGCATTTGTATCCTTTATTGAGAAACAGAATGCCTATTACCCTATGACACAAGGAGAAAGCAAAAGTATTAGTATTTTTTCCATGATCTCTCATCCCTTTTTGTAGAATGTTAGTTGTAAATACCTTTCATCCACAGATTTTTAAAAACATTTATTTATTTATTTATTTATGGCTGCATTGGGTCTTCGTTGCTGCGTGTGGGCTTTCTCTACTTGCGGTGAGCAGGGGCTACTCTTTGTTGCGGTGTGCAGGCTTCTCATTGCAGTGGCTTCTTTTGTTGCGGAGCACGGGCTCTAGGCACGCAGGCTTCAGTAGTTGGGGCTCAGTAGTTGTGGCGCCCACGTTTAGTTGCTCCGCGGCATGTGGGATCTTCCAGGACCAGGGCTCGAACCCGTGTGCCCTGCATTGGCAGGCGGAGTCTTAACCACTGCGCCACCAGGGAAGTCCTCATCCACAGATTTTTAAGTTAAATTGTAGGTTAACTAATAGAAGCTTTTATTTAGGTATAGGAAACTTTAAGAGTAAATTATATAGCTGCATGCCCACAATGTCCACAATGGTATGTGTGTTTCTTTTCTAAAACATGCTGGAATATGTGAATTTGAGCTCACAGTAAAACAAAGACTCTATGAAAAGATGTCATAATTATTAAAATAAAGGTGGAAAGCTTCTGGGAAAAAAAAAAAAACACCAGTAATCTTATAAGTCAAGAACTGGTAAAATGTTATATAAAGCTAGTTTCTTCAGTAAGGAAATAGAGACCTACGATAAAATAACGAATACCAACAGTACATTGTATACAACGTCCGGGTGTCAGATAAGCACAAAATGCCAATTAAATACCACCAAGAGAGCAAGGAAATTCCCACTCCCAGCAACATATGCCTCTACAAACCAGATAGGGCCTGGTGAACCATGGGTAAGCTTACAATTCCCAGGGTGACTGAGTAGGAAGCTCACTGTTTAAAAGTGAAATTATATTCCCCTGTTTCTACTGATCTTCATGAGGCATAGGCAGGCTGCAGAGACAGGAAGCGTTGGTTAGGTGCTGTGGTAGCCAGCCTCCAAGATGGCCCCCAAGGACTCTGCCTCCTGGCATTCACATCCTTAGGTAGTTCTCTCTCAAATTGTACCAGCCTTGGTCTGTGTGACCAAGAGCATACAGCAGAAAAGATGGTATGCCACCTCCAAGATTAGGTTATAAAAGATTGAAGCTTCTGTCTGGGTGCTCTCAAATTACCCCTCTCCCTTCCTTGCCCCCTCAGATCACTTGCTCTGTGGTGAGCAGTCCTACAGAGTGGTCCTCCTGGCCAGTAGCTGAAGCTTCTAGCCGACAGCCAGTGAGGAATTGAGGGCTGCCAACAACCTCGTGAGTGAGCTCGGAAGCAGATTCTCTGACTGGACTGATGAGCCTGGAGATAAATGCAGCTCCAGCCAACACCTTTACTGCAACCTTCTGGAGACACTCTCAGAACCACTGTGCTAAGCCATTCCCAGATCCTTGACTCTCAGAAACTAGTATGAGATAATAAATGATTGCTGTTTTACACTGCTGAGTTTTGGAATAATTTGCTATGCAGCAATAGATAACTAATACAGATGACTTCCTTGTCTTTCACAGAGAGAACTCTAAGAAAACTGGATGAAGTTAGTTTTGCTAATCTAGCAGAACACCAGCATGGGAAAAAGTAAATAAACCTAGGACAAAAAATCAAGCAAGTGAATAATCCTTTAAGGAGGAATACTACTTCATTAGATGGCTCCTATAGTGTTTATTCTTTATTAATGAAGTATTAACATCTGTATAATCTTCAAAAATTTTTCATTATACCCATGAAACTATGCTAGGTTGAGCATGTCTGCTGAGATAAAGGAGAGAGAAAACACTTATGTACTTCCCCTCATTTGTCTTCAGGGGGTTGGCGACTCACTCAATAATTGTACATTGAACTTCTACTTCTATAAAACTATTAAATGAGGTATAAAAATAAAATTCAAATGGCACATGAAGAGCAAAATGTCAAACACCAGAGGAATGGTAAATTATGACACAGATATATTATGGACTTTTAATGGAACCATTTGAAAGAATTTCAATGAAGAACATTGAAATTGAGAAACATTATGGATCTACTGCTAATATAGAACTATACCTATAGAGTATTACACTATATATATATAGAATACGTAACGTAATACTAAGTAATATACATTAAAGAAGAAAAGGGGTATGCATGAAGTTTTAATTGTGATTGTCACTGGGAGTGAGATTATAGGAGAATTTTTTGGTAGGGCATGTAGAGCAGGAGGTGTTTCCTCATAGGATAATATAACCAGTAGGTCTGGAGTTAAAAATTCTAGCTGTGCCACTTAACAACTATATAACTTTTGGCCTGCTAGTTAATCTTTACCTCTCTATGCTGTAGTTTCCTAATCTGTGAAATGGGGATAATGTTAATAATGTCAGTGCCTACTTCATAAGATTGATGTGAAGATTAAATGAAAAAATACAGGTAATGTATTTAGCATAAGGGCATGTTATATATTAAACAAGCAACGAGTTAACAACCATATTCTCTTCGCTGTGTTTTCTGCATGACACATATCATTTTCATAATAAAAAGAAACAAAATAAGACACCTTTCCTTGCCCACTAAACTATCACCATGGCAAATCACAGATAACTGACAGAAAGATGTCTGTGACACACCAAAGATATAATATAAAGTACCGATCTTCAACTTATGGGGTTATGTCCTAATAAATCTATCATAAATTGAACATATCTTAAGTCAAAAATGCATTTAGGGCTTCCCTGGTGGTGCAGTGGTTAAGAATCCGCCTGCCAATGCAGGGGACACGGGTTCGAGCCCTGGCCAGGAAGATCCCACATGCCGCGAAGCAACTAAGTCCACACGCCACAACTACTGAGCCTGCACTCTAGAGCCCGACATGCCACAACTACTGAAGCCCGCACGCCTAGAGCCCGTGCTCTGCAACAAGAGAAGCCACTGCAATGAGAAGCCCGCGCACCGCAATGAAGAGTAGCCCCTGCTCGCCACAACTAGAGAAAGCCCGCACACAGCAACGAAGACCTAACACAGCCAAAAATAAATGAATTAATTTTTAAAAAAATTCAGTAACTTAAAAAAAATAGAATGTATAATATGTATGTACATGTATAACTGAATCACTTTGCTGTACAGCAGTAATTAACACAACATTGTAAATCAACGATACTTCAATAAAAAAAATTCAAAGTATGGTTTCTACTGAATCGTATCACTTTTGCACCATCTTAAAGTTGAAGAATTATAAGTCAAACCACCGTTAAGTCGGAGACCGTCTGTATTAGTAAATAGATGACACCTATTACATAACCCCTACTCATGACTGCATTTTTTAAAATTTCTAAGTGATTTTAATTTCCTTGCAAGGTAGGGGCCACACAGATAATTTAACAGTTGAGTTCATAACTATATATTTTATTTTGGGATTGGATTTGTGGTAAGAATGGGAGTATCCCATTGTATTGCACCCCCTACGGTTGTGCAGAGCAGAATCTGTACAACCAAGCATGGTGGGGTAGGGCTGGGGTTGGTGGTATTAATAGGTAACTCTACATGATGGGGAGTCTTTAGAGAGTGTCTTAGAGGCAGTGGGTTTTAAGACCATTTCTTGTGGCAGAGGTAAATCAAAAGATGCAGGGACTACGTGAGCCCAACCTAGGCCCTTGCTAGCCTCTCCTAATTGTGCTGATACTGGGACCAGCTATAGCTCCAGGTGTTAAAGGCCCTGCTTTGCAAAGTCATCTGGTATGTCCCATGTCATCATGAAGCTGTGGTTGGTCACTGGACTAACCCAAGAACATGCCTTTTAGGCTAATCCTGGACTTCAAAACCTAGCCAAAATGTTATTAGGCCTGCATCCACAGCAACGAAAATAGCATAAAATTGAAAGTTTGAAAACAATCTGAATGTCCAACAATAAGGGACTGTTAAATAAAAATATAGTGTTTCAAGCTGATAAACTAGTATACAGTCATTAAAAACGAAAATTAGAAAAAGTAGGTGCTAATAAGTTTATAGTAAAGTTATAATTAAAAAAAGACAGAAAAGTAAGTAAACTGTAACTATACAAATCATTTATGTTTATGGACAAGGCTTAAAAAGAAAAACATGGTTTCCCTGGTGGCTCAGTGGTTAAGAATCCACCTGCCAATGCAGGGGACACGGGTTTGAGCCCTGGTCCAGGAAGATCCCACATGCCGCAGAGCAACTAAGTCTGTATGCCACAACTACTGAGCCTGCACTCTAGAGCCCACGAGCCACAACTACTGAGCCCGCACGTCACAACTACTGAAGCCCGCACGCCTAAGGCTCATGCTCCACAACAAGAGAAGCCACGACAATGAGAAGCCCGCGCACCACAACAAAGAGTAGCCCCTGCTCGCCGCAACTAGAGAAAGCCCGCGCACAGCAACGAAGACCCAATGCCGTCAAAAATAAATAAATAAATAAATTTTAAAAGTTAAAAATAAATAAAAAAAAACAAAAAGATCAGAAAAGTTTGTTCAGGTGGTAGAATTAAAATGACTTTATTTCATGAATTGCCTTTATTGATAAAATATGCTTGTGTAAGTAATTTTAAAATATATTAATATTTTTAAACCTAGAAATTTGACTCAGCAATTCTATTGCTAGAAATGTAGTCTAAAAAAATAAAATAGAAAAAATATACATTTAAGATTATTCAAAATAAGCATTATTTATCATAGAGAAATATTAGAAGTAACCTATGCTGCTAAAAATAGGGTCAGTTACATCAAGAGAACTGTGTGGTGACATCCTGAGACCTGTATAGCTATTGAGATGATGCAGATTTATGTTTATAAATATGGATAAATGTTGCTGATATGATGCTAACCTAAAGAGAATACAGCTATGCATGTACCAACACAAAGTTTGAAAGGATGCAGTCCGAAATATTAATAGTGGTTATGTCCGAGCATTGCTGTTTCGGTGATTATTTGAATTTTTGCCTAATCTGGATTTCCAATTCTTCTACAATTAAAATGTACGTCTTCTGTAATTTTAAAAAGGGGGAGAAACTTAGGCATACAACTGTGCTGCATATTCTTTCTTATCTTCTTGCCTGAAACAATCAGAGGCCAGTTTGATGTCCAGGTGGCATGTGGACAGTTGTGTTGAGCCCTAGTACACACCCCTGTCAGATGCACAGATGGGAGCAGCCATGGGAACCTGTGGTCCAGGGGAACGAGTAGCAATCCCAGAGTTAGTCTTAGTTCTACCCCTACTTCTTCAGCGCTTTGGAAAAGTCCCTTAACTGCCACTTCTAATATTTTTTGAAAGCAGATTGAAAATAAATTCCGAGTCTTATTTCTCTGTTTACCAAATGAGAAAATAATGCCGGTCTCTCCTATCTTGCAGAGGGGCTTTAAGAATCAAGTGAAAGAATAGGAAAATATTTCTAAACATGTCAACATCATCATTTCAAAATGACAAATATGGACATTATGAAACAACGTGGGAAAATGTTTTCAAAATAAGTGAAAAAGAAAATATCACATCCTTGCACATACACACTGATGACACTGATATAAAACAGGTGTTGCGGTAGAACAGTAATATTTTTACAGTATTTTATTGAGACATAATTTACATACAATAAAATGCCTAAATCTTAAGTTTACAGCTCAATGACTTTTTCATAGGTTTACAACTATTGGACACTCACCCAGATCGAGGTAGAGAACGTTTCCTTCTTCCCACAGAGTTCATTCACGGTCATCTCCAGCCAATCCTCACCCCCACCCCAGAGGTCATCTGACCTTCATTTTAACCATAATGTTAATATTTAAAGGTTGGTCAGGAATTTCCTGGCAGTCCAGGGACTCTGTGCTCTCACTGCTGAGGGTCCAGGTTCAGTCCCTGGTCAGGGAACTAAGATCCCACAAGCCGCGGGGAAAAGGTTATTCAAAAATCCATTCAAGGTCATTTGACATGGAACCTGAAGTGCTGGGTTCATGCCTGAGATGTGCCCTTTCCTATGGGGAAGTCACAAACGCTTCTTGTGCCTCCCATTCCTCATCTGTTTAATGGGAATGATAATTCTCCCATGGCCTTCGTGGCTGTGGGGAAATTTAAAGCACCATGAGTGAGTCCTGTTGCGGTGCCTGCTCACGGGATGCACTTCACAAACGTTTGTTGCTTGTGTATTTTTCCTGTAGTGATTAGTGTTCCAGGGGCTGAAGTCCTGGGTTTGGATCTCTGTTGTCTCCCAACCCAGCTGAGCGACCTCGGTCAACTTTTAATCTATCTCTTTCGCAATTTCATTATTTGTAAATTAAATACCTTATTGTTTTCAGAATATATAACGTACAGAGAAAGGCACAAAAATCTGCATGCAAAAAGATTTTGAAAACTGGAGCTAGGGCACTATTCTGAACACTGCGAGGCTTTCCCAGGTTATTTTTTTAAACCCTTTTGGAAATGGGCTCAGAGGACCTTGAACACGGTGGATTAGTGACGGAAGTAAGATCAGCTTTGTGTCATGTCCAGGTTTGACCTTCACACCACCAGACATCTCTCTTCATAGCCATATAATTTAAAAAGAACAATGAAAGCATAAAATACTCTAGGGAAACCAGTCAAATTTTCTTTCACTGACAATTTTTTTTAAAACAGGACTACTTTGTCTCAGGGACTACATAATTACTTTTTGTTATCTTGTCATCACATACGCTTATTGAGTCCTTCTATGTGCCAGGCACTGTTCTGGGCACTGGACACAAGCAGTGAACAAACCAGACAGAGACCCTATTCTCAGGGAGCATACATGCTGGTGTGGGAGGTGGTGGTTGACAGAAAATATGTACAGCTCCATGATCTCTTATCTCCAGTGATGAAACTGAAAAAGCTACGAAGAAGTAGTACCCTTGTCCCTAAACAGTATTCTTTTTATAAGGAAATATTTGTTTGGATTTACCTAAAAGTCAATCACTTTCTATGCTCACCATCTTTTCTTGCGTTTTTTTTTTTAATTTTATTTTATTTATTTTTTTATACAGCAGGTTTTTATTAGTTATCCATTTTATACACAACAGTGAATACATGTCAATCCCAATCTCCCAGTTCATCACACCACCACCCCCCCACGGCTTTCCCCCCTTGGTGACCATATGTTTGTCCTCTACATCTGTGTCTCTATTTCTGCCCTGCAAACTGGTTCATCTGTACCATTTTTCTAGGTTCCACATATGTGCGTTAATATATGATCCTTATTTTTCTATTTCTGACTAACTTAACTCTGTATGACAGTCTCTAGATCCATCCATGTCTCAACAAATGACCCAATTTCGTTCCTTTTTATGACTGAATAATAATCCATTGTATATATGTACCACATCTTCTTTATCCATTCATCTGTCGATGGGCATTTACGTTGTTTCCATATCATCACATACTTCTAAGCCAACATGGTGTCATCTATATCCATGACAACAGCTTCCAGTGCCTACTTCTGCCTTCACCATGGGAACATGGAAAAACACAAGCATAATTGAGAGAAAAATCCCCAGAAAACTGGATTTAATACAAAGTAAAAAAGGCGAGCTTGGCAAAGCAAGAACTATTAGCAAAACACCTTGATGGTAAGAGCAAAGTGGAAACTGAGTATTTACAGGATATTATTAAAGGCAAAGCAGGAGAAGTTGTGCTTAGAAGCATTTCTAATAGCATTGTTTTATTTTTCAATTCCAAAGGTAATTCTTATTCATTCTAAAAAAGAAATGCTAAAATTGAGAAAAATTCACTATGTATTTTGATATATATTCTTCAATCTTTTTCGTGCATACTTTAAAAAATCTTAGAGTCATATTAGATATAAACTCAGCTGTGCAAGGACTGTAACTTTTGAAACTCTTCTATATAAATGAACTTAATATTATTTTCAAGCCCCCTTCCATCTAGGAGTAGAAATTGACTCTCAGTAGAGTTAATATCCTTCCCCTTTCTCTGCCCAAGGCTGGGGGGAGGGAAGAGAAGGCTAATGTCAGGTCTGAGCTCATTTTCATCTATCTACACTGGCTTCCTCAACTTTTGAATCTTAAAAATCTTCATCTCTTCCACTGAGATGACTACCACATATTGAACGGGGAGAGAGCAAATGGTTCTAGGAAATGTGGGGGATCCTTTCTTAATTTCCCCAAAACATAATTACATTTTGTTTAACTGCAACTTACTCCCTCATGTGGATATTGTAATTTATTTAACTACCTTCTAGTATTAGACATTTTAGTGGGAATTTTATTTGCTTCCTTAGCACAAATTCCTTCAACTGAGGTTGCTGCTTCATGTGATATGCTAATGTTTAAGGATTTTGAAACAAAATGTCAAATTATCCTTGATTGTAGGAATTTACCCTTCCATCATACTATGAATTTCTATTTATTTGTACATTCCACACAATATGGTTTTGATCTTTCAGAATTGAAATAAATCATAAAATTGATATATGTTAATTAAAAAAATTAAGCAGTACCAAAGACCAATCAGCAGAAAGTGAAAACCCTGCTTCTCCCAACTCTACTCTCCACTGTTTTATCAATATCTTTCCAGGATTTTTTCAGATAGTAAGGTAGAGATACATAGATGATAGATAGATAAAGTGGGGGGTCAGAGAGACAGAGACAGACAGACAGACAGAGACATATATAATATATATAATATAATGTAACACAGAGATATGTATGTTTTTAAAAAACAAAAAATGGAAACGTACATATTGTTTTATAACTTTTTAAACCTAATATATTATAAATGAATTCATGTAATAAATATTACTGAATATCTACAATAGTATATAAAACATTGTTTTATATACTATTTTTCCATGTCAATAAATATAAATCTGTATAATCATTTCAATGGGAGCATAGTATTCCATGCTATAATACGCCATAAGTAATTAACAAATTCTCTACTATTATCATTTAAAGCTACATTTAATTCTTGTACAACCACCTTTGTATTTTTGGATTATTTTCTTAAATTAAATTTCCAGAAGGGGAAATGCTGAGGCAATGGACATACACATTAAAAATGTTAATACATATTCCCAGATTTATCCCAAGAGATGGTTAACCTCACCAGTAAGGTATGAGAATTCTTGTTTCTCAACATCTTTACCAAAATGGGCACTCCTTGTCTTCTTAATTTTTGCCAACCAGATAGTCAAACAAACAAAATAAAAACCTCAGCTTGTTATTCTATCTCGGTTTTAATTAGTACTTATTTCTGTACGCAGTTGAGAGAGCCAGTGAAACTTCTGAGCAGGGAAGGAAGGACTCGGCTCATCAATGTGAGGGCTGGAGTTTCAGGAGGAGGCCTAGAGGCAGGGAGACCTGATGTGAAGTACTGAGGTGTGAAGCAGGCTGTGAAGGTAGGATTGGCACTTCAGGGTAGTCAAAATCCAATTAAAATCATCTGGATGAAATATCAGGACAGTGTGGACTGATGTGGTTATGACTAAGAAAGATCAAACTGAATCATTTATATTGTCCTTTAAGAAAGAATTAACAAAAAGAGGACGATATGCATGACAAATTTGGGTGCATTTAGCCAGTTGTATGGAGGGGAGAGGGAACCTGACCCTAATGCTCATGAATGAATAAATGACCTGCCCCAGGGTACCCTGGGGGGAGAGCTAGATAGTTCATTCAAACCTACCATGACCTGGATTTTTTTTTCAATTTAGCAGAATAATTTTTTTCTCCTGAAGGAAATCATGCTCACAAAGGAAAAAATATCAAACATTACTAATATTTATACAGCAAAAAGCAAGTGTCCTTGTCTTAAGATTGCCAGAGTTAGACATTGCTTTCCTTCCCTCTCTAGGTATAGTAATGATAATAGCTCACATTGTTTTTAGTGGTTACTACGTGCCAGAAACTAAACTTCCTACAAATATTAACTCATTCAACTCCCCCCCAACTCTCAGAATATGTTCAATTTATGATCTCATTTTTCAGCTGAGAACACTGTATCACAGAGAGTTCAGTAACTTGAGCAAGGTCACAGGATTTATGAGCCGTGGAGCTGGAATTCAAACCCAGATGGTCTGGCTTCACAGCCCGTTTGCTTATAATCTAATCACACTGCCCAAAGTTCTTTTCAAGATAGAGGGATGGACATTTCTGGACACAAAGAGACAAGGGCTACTAAAAGGGCTTTACATTATTTCCTATCACAGGGATGCTAAGCAGATTTCATCTACCTGACTTCAAAGCTGGTGTGGCCCCCTGACTGGTAGGGGTGGACCCAAGTGGTTTGTCCATAGCTGCACATTATTACCATTTCTCATCTGTCCTTCCTGGGTTATATAAGTATAGGGATAGTGTCTCTACATAACTTTTAACAAAGTGGTTACAAATTCACCTTGGACATTATTTTTCAATCCATAACTAACCTACTCTTTTTTTTTTTTTTTTTTGCGTTACGCGGGCCTCTCACTGTTGTGGCCTCTCCCGTTGCGGAGCACAGGCTCCGGATGCGCAGGCTCAGCGGCCATGGCTCACGGGCCTAGCCGCTCTGCGGCATGTGGGATCTTCCTGGACCGGGATACGAACCCGTGTCCCCTGCATCGGCAGGCGGACTCTCAACCACTGCGCCACCAGGGAAGCCCCCTAACTTATTCTTTTTTATCAACTGATATTCCATTTCCTTATTTAACCAATCCTCTGGTAATAGATATTTAGATTGTTTCTAAACAATGCCGCAGTGAATATCTCTGGGTAGAAGTCCTTTCCATAAGTGAAAGCCACACTATATTCCTAGTTGTGAAATCATTATACCAAAAGGTATATGCATTTTAAAGTTTAATAGATTGTACTTAATTGCCCCCCAAGGTATACCAATCCGCATTGCCATCAAAGTGTATGAGAGCATCCACTTCGTGGATTAAATACAGTTGACTCTTGAACAACTCGGAGGTTAGGGGTGCCAACTTCCACGAAGTCAAAATCCACATATAACTTTACAGTCGGCCCCCGCCATATAAGTGGTTCTGCATCCTGGGATTCAAAGAAATGTGGATCATGTAGAACTATAGTAGGAATTTAGTGGGAAAAAAATCTGGTATAAGTAGACAGCACAGTTCAAACCCTTGTGGTTCAAGGTAAATATACCTCTGTCAGACCGTCCCCACCCACACCTCCATAAATCCATACACTGATTCCATGCTTCCAGGAAGCCTTTTGGTCAGTAATTCTGCCCCCTGGGCAGAAGAGGAATACAGTTGGTAGAGGACATGCCTATTCCCTTCACTGGATACTTATGTGCTCTTCATTGTAAAATTAACAACTAGACATGGTATGGTTAACCTAAGTCTGTCTGCTTAACTCTGGCTTATGGACAAAACCAAATTTCTAGAGCCACAAATCTATGCATGAGACCCCAAAATGCTGTGACAACATCAAGGCACTGGTCATCACAGGTGGGGCCTTATGCTTTCGATGATAAGTTTGTTTGTTTGTTTTTCTTAAGTCAGATATGACTCAGTTGTCTTTTTTTAAAAATATTTATTTATTTATTTGGTTGCATTGGGTCTTAGTTGCAGTAAGCAGGCTCCTTAGTTGCGGCTCACCAGCTCCTTAGTTGTAGCACGCAAACTCTTATTTGCAGTATGCATACAGGATCTAGTTCCCGGACCAGGGACTGAACCCGGACCCCCTATATTGGGAGCGCGAAGTCTTAAACACTGTGACACCAAGGAAGTCCCTTGATAAGAAGTTTTAAAGTTAACATTACTGGGGGTAGAGGAGGTAGAACATGTAGAACCTTGTAGATCACTGAAAGGACTTCGGCTTTTACTCTGTAGTGGGAAACTATTGAAGGATTGCCATCAGAGGAGGATCTTTAAGGGGAAAAAATGCAGTAGAATTATTCTTTTCTCACTGGCCCTCCAAAGGGGTTTTGTGAGAACTTGGTTAGTTGGTGTCACATTTAGAAGCCCTCTACTTAGGTGTTCTTTCAAGTCAGAAAATAAATCAATCAAGATTTTATATGCAGTATCATCTTTTAGATTTGGTGCTTACGTTATATGGCGTGGCTGTGGCTGGATCTGCTCCACATAAGCAGATAGGGACGATGCATCATCTTACAGGGAATTTCACCACTGTTCTGTTAGGACCAGCAAGGATCTGGTCTTCAGGTATCAGCAGGACAACTTAGATTTGCGGTTGGATACTTTCTATGCTTTGTTCTCCTTGATTTCTGCACTCCAAGGAGGTAGTTAGGCTCTTTAAATGTCCTTGTCTTATGTCTTTTTTACAGGACTTGAAGAAAGAAACTTCTTGAAAATGGCTATTCCTGCCTTTTGTGAAGAGATTATGCTAGGAATCCAGGAATGGGCATGGAGGACAGTGGATCGGGAATAGATCCCGGGAGAGGTGGGCAACAGACCAGCAGGGGGCAGGCAAGCTAGACCCAGACAAAGGGATCCTAGCCTCTGCAGGGATTCCTGGTCCCCCACTCCCACTTCGCAGGGTGGCCAGACTTAACAGGGACCATGTGGCTTGGAAATGATTATATGAGTGGTGACTGATGGAATGGATATGACCTAGAAATCTGAGGTCCTCTGTTGTTTTCTAGATGCCCTGGAGCCCTCCAGTCTCTTGTGTGGAAGGTAAGGGAGCCCCAATAATGACAGATTGAATTTCTCACCAGTGTGGTGGGATGAAGACCCGATAATAATTAGATTGATTTAGAGAAAATAAAGAAAGGCAATACTTTGTTCATAATCATTTAGAAAGAACACTGCATAGGTGATATTGTGTATTTCTGATTGCATCACATCAGAAGATCCCCTTATTTTAATTCTGTTTACACAAGGGTCTAGCTGTGTCACCTTGAGCAAGTTACTTAAACACTCTATGATTCAAAATTCTCATTAATAAAATGGGGAAAATAATGGTACTACCTTATAAAGTTTTATAAAAATTAAATAAGTTAATATATACAAAGCACTCAAAATAATGTCTGTATGTAGTGTTTGTAGCTATTATTCTTCTCTATTTAAGTCATTATAATTCTTATTATAACCAAAATATTAATTTTTGGCTTGACACAAATAGCTGGTGGGAGCTCATCATGGCTATAGAGATGAATGCTGATGGATCTGGAAATATTTCTCAAGCCAAAACCAAAGCTTTATATCTGTACAACTGTTACTATTCACAAACTTCTTATGCATGCATGATTTCATTTGGTTCTTTAAACAAACCTTTGCAATGGGCAGATAAGGACTTCTGATTCCCATTTTATTTATTATTATTTTTTATAAATTTATTTATTTATTTTTGGCTGCGTTGGGTCTTCGTTGCCGTGCGCGGGCTTTCTCTAGTTGCTGCGAGAGGGGGCTACTCTTCGTTTCAGTGCACGGGCTTCTCATTGTTGTGGCTTCTCTTGTTGTGGAGCATGGGCTCTAGGTGCACAGGCTTCAGTAGTTGTGGCATGTGCGCTCAGTAGTTGCGGCCGTGGGCTCTAGAGCACAGGGTCAGTAGTTGTGGCACATGGGCTTAGTTGCTCCACGGCATGTGGGATCTTCCCAGACCAGGGCTCAAACCCATGTCCCCTGCATTGGCAGGCAGATTCTTAACCACTGCGCCACCAGGGAAGCCCCGATTCCCATTTTAAAGAAAAGACATCTGAAACTCAGAGAGGTGTCTTTTAAAAAATCTGTCCAGAAGAATTAGTTTGTATTTTAAGAGTATTAGGGCACCTGTGAAAAGGCTTGACAGATGACATTTTACTACTATTTTACATTTACAATATACATATTATATCACTATTGTTGCGATTTATCACATATTCTATATTACATGTTACTTATTATTGTTCTTGTTGTTGTTATGAAGAAACAGCACTGCTTAGGTTGGTAGCTCCGGTCTGGCTTCAGGTCATTTAAAATCCAGTACAGAGAATTTAAAGGCAGCTTAATTCAATCTACAGTAACAAGTCTTATTTGCACCTGCCTTAGAGTGAAAATGGAAAGATATCTTGGTCATGCAAAGGCACAATCTCTTTGAAATTTTGCTTAATTACTGTTGGCTTCTTTTGGTTCTGGGATGCACCTTATGGAGCACGGCTCTGAAGAGCAGGCAGTCATTGAGAAGCAAAGTTCTCTTCCAGTCATTTTTACGTGCTGGTGAGCTAACAAAGGAACAATTATATTCTGTTTCTGGCTATAAAATGAAGAGAAAATTCCCATTTCTCACCAATCTGGACTATATATACACTTGAAATTTGAGGTATCTGGTAATCAAAATTGACAATAACAAGTAAAAAAGCAGCAGCAGCCTTTAACTTAAGAAGAGGCTATTTTCTAATAGTTCATTTATCAGCCAGCTGTTTGGAACTAGGGCCAGAATTGTCTATTTCATCTACAAGAAATGCATAAGACAGTTAGACTATGCTACTGGGACTAATAACATGGAAGAAAAATTCCTACTATCTCATCCTCAACCCTGCATATATTAATATCCATGACTACTGCTTGAGCAGGTATTATATGTCGTAGAATATATGCTATCGAGCACTTACTATTTATTGCCCTAATAGTCCTAATCAAGCCTCGAGTTGTAAGTCTCTTGGGAATCTCCCAGATGCCCAATACCTTGTGAGTTATTTTAAACCTCTCTGATTTCCCTTGGGGAAATGCAGGCAGACAAGAATAAACCTTGTGGTATCAAATTGGAGGCATTGATGTATCTCATGATTTTGAATACATATACATATATTAGAAGTTGAGATAGATATAAGTGTATATATGCGTATACATACTTACATTTCCCAGCTCTGTCCATTGAGAGGGACTAGAAGCAAGACCTATCAGAAGCAATGAGCACACCTAGCACCCAGGTCTTCATTTCTACATTAACTAAACATCATTCTCCCTGAAAAGGAATCAATGCTCCTTGAGAAATGACTGATTCAGGGCCAGGGCAGAGAGACTACAAATGGGCCTGGAACGTCTTATTGTGCTGAAATGTAAGGAAGTGCTCAAAGAATTATGGGGGCATGTCAAAAGGACATAAAACCAGTGCTGAGGGGCTCCCACTGTACAATATATAATAATTTGTGCTATAAAAATAATTTTGATTTATATAAGCCATTGCATCAGATTATAACCTATTGAATAAAATAGGAATCCTTGAGTCGGTTGTCACAAAAATAAATGAATAGATAAACAAATGGAGAAAGTAATTTCTACCTTTTAGTAATATGCCAACAAATAAATGTAGAAGGAATGACAAAATTAGAAAAACACCAATTGGCAACCACTGTAATAGTAATAAACGAATCATCAATAAATCCTAAAGTTTATGGTTGAAAGGTGGATGAGAAACAGGATATTTATATAAAGTATCTCTTCACAAAAATAGTCATTGATTACTTATTAATAGTACAAAATACTTACTAATTAACTTTACAGTGGGAAAACATGGGAGACATTAACTTAACCAAGTGATAAGAGTTAACATCACCAGTAGTGGAACAAATAGACATGATGTGCCTTCTGATATGTTACACTGAGAAGAACACAGCATCACTTGTGTGGTTTTTTTTGCCAACAGTGCATAGCTTGAACATAACCACGAGGAATCATCGGGCAAACCCAAATTTCAGTGCGATCTACAAAGTAACCGAACTGTTCTTTTAAAATATGTGAAGGTCATGGAAGACATGAAAGACAAACTGTTCCAGAATGAAAAGACTACAGAAGCATAACAATAAGTGCAATTTTGACCTTGGACTGGATCTCAGACCTTAAAGGACATTATTGGAACTAACAGTGAAATCTGAATGGGGTCTGTGGATAGATGGACATACAATATCTGTGTTAATTTTGTTGGTTGTATGTGGTTGTGTAGAAGAGCATTTTTGTTTTTAGGAAATACACCCTGAGGAATTAAGAGGTAATGAGACTTCATGTCTGCAACTTATTCTTAAATCTCTCAGAAAAATACATTTGCAACATAAAGATAAAAATAAGGCAAATACGATCAAATGTTAACAATTGGGGGAATCTGGGTAAAGGATATACGGGAATTCTTTGTAGTGTACTTGCAACTTTTCAGTAAGCTGAAATTACTCAAAAACAAAACGTTAAGACAATGTTCAAAAAATAAAACAAATCACCACGCCTACAAGAAAATTCTGCTGAGCTTTCAAGGAATAGACCATTTCCAATTTAATAAAAGCCTTCCAAAGAATACAAAAGGGGGACTTTCCTGGCGGTCCCCGGAGGTTAAGAATATGCACTTCCACTGCAGGGGGCATGGGTTCGGTACCTGGTCAGGGAACTAAGATACAAGCCGAGAGGTGTGGCCAGAAACCAAACCAAACCAAAACAAAACAAAAAAACAAAAGGAAGAAACACTCCTCAATTCATTCTGGAAGAAGGGGAAATTACAGACCTATCTCATGCACGAACATAGCTGAGAAACCCTAAACAAAATGTCCGTAAACTGAACCCAGCAATGTGCAGAAAAGATAATATACCTATACCAAATTCACTGTATTCCTGGAATACAAGTCTAATCTAGCATTATACGTTTTATAAATGCAATTCATTGCATTAATAGGTTAAAGAAGAAAAACCCTATATTCTCAATAGTTGTTGAGAAAGCATTTGTGGAAAAAACCTTGGCAAACCAGGAAATAGAGTGAAATTTCTTTAGCCAGATAAAGAGTATCTACAAAAAACCTACAATCAAAATAATTCTTAGTAATAAAACATTAGAAACTTTCTCCTTAAAAACCAGGAACAAGAAAAAGATGCTCACTATTATCACTTCTATTCTACACTGTACTAGAGTTTTAGCCAGTGCATTAAGGAAGGGAAAGAGGGAAGAAGGAGGGAGGAAGCGAAGGTAGGAAGGAAGGAGGGAAGAAAGGCAGGCAAACATTAGGGTCAGAAATGAAGAAACAAAATTGATTTTATTCACAGATGATAAATACCTACACAGAAAACCCAAGATTATTCAGACAAATGAATACATTTAGTAAGATGGCTGGATATAAAGCCAATATACAAAAAATCCATTATATTTAGATTCACCAGCCACAAAGATAACTTAATTTCCAAAATATCATTAACAATAGCAAAATAAAGACCCTAGTAATGAGACAGGCTGGGACCTGGGACCTTTTAGTGTCATGCTTGCCCCTGGACACACATCTCCTCCAGCAGCAGAATACAAAGAAATTATAAGCGACTAAAAATAACTGCAGGGCTTCCCTGGTGGCGCAGTGGTTGAGAATCTGCCTGCTAATGTAGGGGACACAGGTTCGAGCCCTGGTCTGGGAGGATCCCACATGCCTCGGAGCAACTAGGCCTGTGAGCCACAACTACTGAGCCTGCGCGTCTGGAGCCTGTGCTCTGCAACAAGAGAGGCCGCGATAGTGAGAGGCCCGCGCACCGCGATGAAGAGTGGCCCCCGCTTGCCACAACTAGAGAAAGCCCTCGCACAGAAACGAAGACCCAACACAGCAAAAATCAATTAATTAATTAATAAAAATAACTGCAGGCATGCACAGTTGGGGCACATTATGAAAGAGATACACAAAAGCCAAAACCCAACTGCCACTTCTGAGGTGCAGGGAGCAAAAGCAAGGTACTACCACATGATCCCTGCACACAGCACCACCAAGGGGGTGGGCAGACTACCTAAGCCGCCCCTCCCGCCCAACCCACAGGTCCGCCCTCAACCCTTGTTGCATTTAAAGGACCAGCTCCCCACCCCCGCCTCCGCCTCCGCCTCAGGGAACAAGCAAGGGCGCCTGTCACTTGTTCTCTCTCCCACTCACTCCTGCTGCACCAGTCCCAATAAAGCCTTGCCTGAATTCCTCATCCGGCCTCTCAACAATTGCTTTTTTTTTTTTTTTTCGGCACGCGGGCCTCTCACTGCTGTGGCCTCTCCGGTTGCAGAGCACAGGCTCCGGACGCGCAGGCTCAGCGGCCATGGCTCACGGGCCCAGCCGCTCCGCGGCATGTGGGATCCTCCCAGACCGGGGCACGAACCCGCGTCCCCTGAACCGGCAGGCGGACTCTCAACCACTGCGCCACCAGGGAAGCCCTATCAATTGCTTTTGATTAAAGAGTCCAAGAACCCAGGTCTTGGACTTGGTAATAAATTTAGTAAAAGTATACAAGACATTAAAGAACACTTAAACGCAGATATATCCATGTCCCTGGACAGGAAGATATTATCTTTAAAACGCGGCTCAAGATGCAGATTGCCTTTGGCTTTGACACTTTGCAGCAGGCAAGTTACTTAAGCCCTCCGTATCTCCATAATAATAGCACTTAAGTCATAAGGTTAAGAGGATTACATGTAGTAATGCATATGAGAGGTTTAGAACAGTACCTGTCACGTAGGAAAACTTCCAGAACACATGGTGAACTTGGGGTCGAAGCCAGGCGTATTCCCTAACCAATGTGTACCGGCCTCTCAGTTCTTATGTTAGAAATACACTTCTATCTTAAGTCTCTCTTGTTTGGGGTTTTCCGTCCCTTACCCCTGAGCTTTATCCTAACTAATATACTGGCCAGCTCAAGCGCCATGACCAAGCCCTGCTTTCTCCTCCATCTTCCACCAGAGCTGTTCTCCCAGCCTCTCAACAGCTGAGGGAGCCCACGTGACCCAGTTTGACCAATAGGCTGTAAGAGGAGTCCCCCGAGGGCTTCTGGGAAATTCCCCCTCCCCCCAAAGGGGAGAGCACCAGGGTAATAGGGCTTCTGGTGCTGCTGTCACTCACTTCCTGTCCCCTTATAAGCAAACTCTGAAGCAAGGATTTGAGCATCAGGGGTTTATTTGGAAGATGTTCCCAGGAAACATTGGTAGGGAAGTGGGGAAAAAAGACCAGGAAGGTCATGAAGCCAATAAAAGATGAGTTATCAGGGCAAGTCACCCAGTGTGGCTAACTGAGACATATACCCCCTGGGGGGAGCAATGTAGAACATAACTTTAATGTGATCCCCCTTCCAGGGGCGAAGGAGCAGGATTTACTCACCAACTCTCGTCAACTCTTGCTTGAGTGCTGCTCAAGGAGGTTTTGGCGGCCAGAGAGAGACCTCAGCAGGGTGAGGGATGCTGGCAGTTGGAAGCTGGGCCAGCACCCCTGAAAATGGAACAGGCCATAGGAATATGGGGTGATCGCATCTGCTACACACACCTTGCTTGCCCTGTTGAAATGGTTGTGAGAGCCACTGCAGCCATCTTGCAGCCATGATGGGAAGGTAGATAGAACTCAAGAGATGCGGACCCAGAACTCCGATATGGAAGAGTTTCTGAACCCAAAGAGCAAAGCCCTACCTCAGGACTATCTGTTGTATAAGGAAAAAAGAAAATCCTCTTTAGTAAACCACTGTTTGTTGGATTAAGTGCATTCTTAATAGTCATATTGATTTTTCTTGATGTGTCACGCAGGGACACTTAGATTAATCTCAGTGGGGTTAGGATTTTGGAAACCAGCCAGGAGACTCAATGATATTTCTGGTTTTTGCTTGAATGGAGAGAAAAAAAAAAGGAAAGCACTGTGGATGAGCAAGAGGTGGGGAGAGGAGAAGGAAGAATATGAGATAATATCTTTAAAATATTATCCTGCCACAGTGGTTCATGATGGCTAGAGCTTAGCATGTGGAGGCCAGACCTGCATCTAGGTTAACACCCCAGGCCCAGCTCTCACCTCAGTGTGTAGTCCTCTTGTCCCTTGCAGTTCTTTGTCCCACTCTCAGGTAGAGACCTGAGAACTGACTAGAACATCAAGAATTCAAAACAATTCTGAAAAAGTCTGAGAACAACCTAAGTATGTAATTTGTTTCCCTGACCATACATGTTGGATTTAAACTGATGTGGAGAAAAATCTGACCGGATATTGGAGTGTGGAAAGAGACTACTTAGAGTCACAAGGAAAGAGTGATACTTTCTGGGGAGAAATTACTCTTCTTCCTTAGGCTATCTTGGCCTCTTGTGTTTCTCTGTCAGGATTAACCTTATGGTTGCCTGCATTCGGTGGCTGAACTTCTTCTTTTAAAAGCTGCTCCTTCAGTGACTGGTAGAAATTAACCTCAGCCTTAACAGGATCCTATTCCCTTGCTTCTTGTGGTTCTGTCCCACAGTACTGTGTCCATATGGCCACCGTGTTCAGCCGAGGCTCTCAGATTTATACCTGCCTCCTACCCTTCTAGATACTATCTTCAGTGTATTGTTCTGTCCTGAACATTTTTTTTTTCATGTTTTTTTTCCCCAAACTTATCACCTTTCCAGAATCTTAAGGGAAGGGGAATGACAACATGTCAGAACTTTAGCTAGATTTACTCATATGTTACTCTCCCTACCACCCTGACAAGGTGTTGTTCTACCCATTGTGAGATCATTGATGGAGACATTTTTCAAGGTGTCCCAGAAGAATTGAAAGAAGGGGGTGCCTTTGAGATATCATGTGATGGAAAGATTCCCTGGATGGAAGGTATGTGAGTCCTCCAAGAAGGACAACCAAAAGTCTGTTCTGCCTGGTAGAAAAAACTGGAGGCCCTCCTGCAAGGGTGCCCCAGCCTAAAATCTTTACATGAGTTTATATTTGGGTCCTAGACCCTCTTCCAGACTTCAGGCTGGGTAGTTTGTCTTAACTACACACAATGCCTCTGTCTGAACCCTGCCTGGAAGGACTGGGTAGCTGCATTTCATTTTCTGGCAGGTCCAGGGCCCTGGGAGGCCTATGGGCTTGGTGGTACCTTTAGAAGTCTGACCTCTGACAAATGACCTCTGGGTTTTACCCCAGATCCTTTCCTCCTGCCAGGCATGAAAGAGGCAGAGCCTGGGCTCTAAAACTGTGGGTGACTTGATGGTAACTAGCATAGGTTGTTATCTGATGATCCAAGGGCTCCTTGGTCCCTTGGAACTGTGTAAGACCCCAAGACATTTGCCCAACCACAGCAGAGGTAGCATCAAGAATAACTAAGATTGAATTTCTCACAGGTCAAGTGAAATGGGGAACCAGAGCCAGGTGGTTGATATAAAGAAAGTCAAGGTGTTTCTTGCACACCTGAATTTATAGAGTGACATGAACATGGGTTACTTATAAACAAAGAAATTAAAGCTCAGAGAGTTTAAATAACACATCCCGGACTACACAGCTAATAAGCAGCAGAGTTAAAAATTGAATGTACTTTTCCTTCCACCATCCAGGCTTTTCCCATTCTAACTTGCTACCTCTCAGGCATTATGAGAATGGCATTCTTTTCTGAAATTACTGCCAACCAAACCACTTGTAGTTAATCAAGCCTTTCAATTTTGCTTTCTGAATGTTTCTCAAAACTTTTCATGTTCTCCACATTCATTGCCAACACCCTAGGCCATCATCTCCTACCTACACATTTGTAATAGCTTCCTAACTAGTCTCCTTGTATTCACTCTTCTCCATCCCACTCCCTTCCGCATTTCCACACAATCCGGAGTGATCTTCCTCCAAAAGAAAGCTGATCATATTCCTGTCCTATGTAAAATGCTTCACCGGCTTCATGATGCTTTAGAATTTAGCCCCAAATCTCTAACCTGGCGATTATCTATCCTATAACCACCTTAGCAGCTTCATCTCCTGTTGTCATCCCCCAGCTCTGTGCTTCAGCCACAGGACCTTTGCACATGCTATTCCAAATGCCTCAAACACTCTCCTGTGTTCTTTCCCTATCCTTCCAGATCTTGTGTCAAATCCCATTTTCTCAGTGAAACTTCACTTGATTCCCCCAGGTCAGGTCTTTTGGTTTTTACCTTCATAACATTCAATACTTTTTCTTCACAGCACTTAATACAGATGATACTTAATTATTAACTTTTTGGTTATTAGATTAACATCTGTCTCTCTTATTAGACTGTTAGCTCCATGAGGAGAGGGACAATATCTAGTGAGCCAACTAGCTTGTGGACTGACACCTAGTGGGTGCTCAGTAAATACATATTGAATGAATGAATAAACTTTAAGAAGATAAATATAAACCAAAGCAGGGGCAAAGGAAAGGGTGGGAATCATCTATGGTTCTGAGTTTACTTTGATGGCCTTTCTTACACAGAGGGAATTGTGGAGAACAGAGATTTCAATATTTTTAAAAAAATAAGTAGGTATGGAGGTGATGTTTTCTAACTAGGGCATTGATATACAGCTGAAGTATATTAATTTCTGTACAGGAAAAATACTCCAGAACAGCGTGTGACTGGCTTCATCTGGTCCACACTAATTTCCAGGAAAAGTGAATCACAGTGAAACTGAAGAAAGAGAAATATTCCAAATAAGGCACTGGAAAAGGACAGACTGTGATTAGCTTTGTCTCAATGCTGCCTCACTCAATTCAATGCTACTTGTATTGATTACAAAAGGAACTGAACATTTCTCTTGTTAATTTCATTTTCTCTCAACTGGAAATTGAAATAGGCTTTCTAGATAGTAACACTTAGAAAAATTCCAGAACTAAGCTATAATCTTTTTAGGGCTTGACCAAGGTGTAACCTGAGTTAGAAGAGACCTTCTCTTTCAATAACTCATATCTTTGGCTTGATGAAAAGATATGGGCTGTTTGTTTTCTTCTCAGAAAATTTGTGGGTTTTTTTTCAAGGTTCCCTTTGCTTTATGAAATAGATATTACAGGAAAAATTCACAAATGCTTTCTCTATTCTCCACACAATTCTGTTATTTAGTAGGAAATGTATTTCTAAGGAAAGAAAGGTTGCCTTTATGTGTTAAAAATGCACCTAGAATTTGTTTTAATCAGATGTGGTAAGACCACAGACGTGGACATGATTGTCATGAAGGAAGATGTTTATCCTCCCTAAACCCTAGATACAGGAGGCATACCACGCCGTCCACACAGGGCCACATGGGGAAGGACCAGTGACAGTCAGGAGGCACAAGAGTGGGAGAGGGCAGAGCATGGCCCAGAGCCTTATCGAGATTCTTTTGGAAAGGAATGGCCAGGCAGAGTAGGTACACTGAAGAGATTTAGGACTGGATGGTTTGAATAATTTCAGCAGATTCTGGGCTATTTGGGTGGTCCCTACTTGCCAGCACCTGGCCCTGGGGCATTTTAGGGCAGGGAGAATACTGGCTTGATGTGTGACAGTTTGATAAGGAGAGGGCTGGGGTGAGACCGCTGGATTGTCTGGATTGGTTTGTTTGTTTGTATATCAAAAGCGTACTTGCAGGGGAGTCGTTTGTTTTTTCTAGGAATTGGCTGGCCCTGGGGATGGGGTGGGGAACAGTCTCTCCAGGATCAAGACCCCAAATAGCAGAGCATCAAATATAGAGAAAACAAATCAATACACCTTAGGATAAGCTGACTGAGGCTTTCTCAGCGGGTTTGTTTGGTTTTTTTTTTTCAGAGCATTCCTTTTAGCTCGCTTCCTTTTTCCTTTCCTTTCCTTCCCTCATCTCCTCCCCATTCTATCCTAGTGACTATTTATTGAGGCCCTACTATCTGTGTGTCAGGCACTGTGTCTGGAGCTACAGATGTCTGCAGGCACAGTTCTTGCCCTCAGGAAGCTCATAGTCTTGTGGGGAGGGTGGACATCAGCCTTGTGGTAGGGTTGGAACTTCAAGAATCTTTTCAGACTTGCTTTCAAAAAGTTTTTCTCCCTCTTTGCTGGTGTTGTCATATCTACCTCTAACATTTCCTGTCCACTTCTGCTTTCTGGGCTACCTGATAGTGAAGAATTGCAGTAAATAAAAGAGGTCTAGCTGAGTTTTAAGGGTCTCCTACCTGTGAGATGTTAGGCCTTAGGAATGGGGCTTGTACCTTCTTTGCAATAATTGTGGAGTTTTGTTGCAAGCAATTGTTCTGGCCAGAATTCTCTAGTGAGTGGAGGTATTATTTTCTATTTCATCTCATCTGGAAAATGTGTAACACTATTCCCCAAGGATGTCAAACAAATGAGTTATGGCAGAGACAGAGTAACGCATAGCAGGGAATACCTGTATTTCCCCCATTTGACATTTATGTACTTTGACCACTCCCGTGGCAGGGGCATTGAAGGATAAAGATGGTGCATAAGAATGCCTGGCACATGGGACACCAATTCATGGCAACTGTTTTCAGAGCCAGTGCATTTTCTTGGCAACACCTGATCTCACTGTGGGCCAGAACTGTGGCTGCTTCAAGAGCCCTGATTTTGTTTGTCGGTAGGAAATTCCCTTCATCTATGTGTATCTCAAATTTTGATTTCACTCTTGCATGATCACTTAGCTGGATAAAAAGTTTTAGGTTGTCAGTTGTTTTTGCTAAGCATTTCTGATATCTTGCTACCGCTGAGAATTCTATGGCCAGTGTAAATAATTTTTTTTTTTTTTTTTTTTTTTTGCGGTACGCGGGCTTCTCACTGTTGTGGCCTCTCGCGTTGTGGAGCACAGGCTCCGGACGCGCAGGCTCAGCGGCCATGGCTCACGGGCCCAGCCGCTCCACGGCATGTGGGATCCTCCCGGACCGGGGCACGAACCCGTGTCCCCTGCATCGGCAGGCGGACTCTCAACCACTGTGCCACCAGGGAAGCCCTAAATAATTTTTATAATCTGCTTTTTCTCTCTGGTAGCTTCATGGATACCCGTTTATCCCTGATGTTCTAGAATAGCACTTTTACTGCTCTAAGTGTAGTTTTATTCTTATTTTTCCTTCTTGGATTTTAGAGTGAATTTTCTATCTGAAGAATCATGCCTTTTAACAATTCTGGATAATTCTCAACTGTCATCACCTTAAACATCACTTCACTACCATTTAATCCAATGTCTTCTTTTTGAGCACTACTTGTATTTATTTTGGATTCTCTCAATGTTATTATCCACATCTCTTAACTGTCTCTGTGATACATTCTAGGCAAATGCTGCAGTTATGTTTTCCAGTTTAATAATTCTTTCTTCACCTGTGTCCAGCCTAGAGTTTATCTCATGCATTGACTTCTAAATTTCATTGACTACAGTTTTCCTCAGTTTTAGTTGGCAATTTTTTATATCCAATTATTCTTGTTTTTCTTCTGCCTATTATGGATTTATAATTTCTTTTTTCTTTAATGGAATTGCTCATTTGTTTGTCTCTTTTAACATCCTTAGAACATTCAGTGTTTTTTTTCCATGCAGCTTCATCAAATTCCATGGCACAAAAATAACATAAAAGGACCATGAGACTTTGGACAATGGGTATCTCAGTGAGAACCAGTGGAGACTAGAGATCTGAAACTTCCTCATATATTTAGCTCTGAGTAAAATCTCTGGCTCCTTTTTTAGCAGGGCACGGAAGCAGGAATTGGATTGTGGGGAAGGCATTAAGAGGCCTTTAGTAACGTCTAAGATTGACTTTCCCACTAATCCAGTGCAGTAGGGTTTAGAGTCTGATTTATTTTCATAAACAAAATAGAGAAATGGGTCATATGCTGAAAAAATTAGATTGTGGTTACCACTTTGTACTTACTATATGTGCCTTCTCTAAGAAAACAAAAATGAAAGGGTAATTTACACACCTTTTATAACCTGCCATTTTCCACTGCTTCTTTCCATCCTTACATATTTTCTCTTGCTTTTGTTAACTTTTTAAAATTGAAATATAGTTGACTTACAATGTTGTGTTAGTTTCTGGTGTATAGCAAAGCAACTCAGATATATATATTCTTTTTCAGATTCTTTTCCATTATAGGTTATTACAAGATATTGAATATAGTTCTTTGTGTTATACAGTAGGTCCTTGATGTTTATCTATTTTATATATAGTAGTTTGTATCTGCTAATCCCAAACTCCTAATTTACCCCTCCCCCGACTTTCCCCTTTGGCAACCATAAATTTGTTTCCTATGTCTATGAATCTGTTTCTGTTTTGTAAAAAAGCTTATTTGTACCATTTGTTTAGATTTCACATATACTGATATCATATGGTATTTGTCTTTCTCTGTCTGACTTACTTCACTTAGTATGGTAATCTCTAGGTCCATATGTTCATTTTATTCTTTTTATTCTTTTATTTTGTTCATTGTTCAGATCATTGTTCAGTTGCTCCTTTATTTCTCCCATTTTCTCTTAATCCACTGTGTTTGTTTCGTTAATGAACTACTTGTGGGCACCCTAATTTTGTCCTGTGGAGGGAAGCTGGAGAGTGTGCTCCTTCAGGCCTGTCTGTTGCCATGGAGACAGAGACCAGCTGCTGCTGGGAGGCTTGTAAAGTAGAGCCAGTGCCAGCCAGGGTAGGAAGGGAAACCATAGCTGGCAGGAAACCATTCTGAAGTTGTCAGGTTGTCTGAGTCCCTGAAATGCTCCTCAGAGCTGCCTTGCCTTGAGGAAAGAGCTAAATGTCTTCTCCTGCACAGTGACATAGCAATAGGTGGACTTGATTGGGGCGGTGTGTCTCACTCACTGGAGAGCAATGTGGGAGAACATCTGGGCAAGGTCAGGGCTGAAGTTCACACGAGAGGAAAGAGACAAAGTTTTTCTCCCGATTTGCCTCCATCACAGCAACCAAGGGGAAATTCCTTGAAGTAGATTTATGGGCAGTGGACAGTAATATGGGATTGTTGGAGCAGGGGAGGAAGCATATGTTGACATGCATAACATTCATATTCTAAGGTAAGTCAAGGAAAATTTAAACATAAAAATCTTTGTCTGCCCCTTGGCCTCCTCTCCCTGCTCTACTGTGCATTGTGTATCTGCATTATGCATCTACCAGACCTACCCACCAGCAGAAATGCCTGCTCAGCCATAAAGAACAACATTCTCCCAGCACCAACAAGACAGCTCCTTAAAGATAACATTCCTTCTTGATTTCGTAAGGAGTCACAGTGACCCACCACTGTGTACCTGCAGATCCGGATGGTGAAAACTATGTCATTTAATATACAGCCCTCTGTCTCAAAAACCTATATAACAGTGCTTTGACCTCTAATGGGCAGAACAGTTCTCTGAGCTTTCTGAGAGGCTGTTCCTGGGTTATAATTCTCAATTTGGCGTGAATACAATTTTCCATTTCTTTCTTACATTGATTAATTTTTCATCAACAATAGTCGAGTGATTATTTTTATTCACATTAATCTATATGTCTTCATACTATTGAAAAAAGATTATGATGTAAAATGAGAAATCAAAATCCAAATTATTTGTTTAAAATTTTTGCTCCCATCCCATTATTAGTTGTTTGACGATAAAACCATCTTTTGTACAGTATGCGTATGTACCATGACAGTGTTTCTCAAGAAGGCGGGACAATTCATGTAAATTTAAAGATAGAGTTTTAGATAGTATAGTATCAGTTAATTATAACTTCTGAACACCAAGTTCAGGCAGCTTCCATTTTTATTGTCTGTGGATTTTGCAGTTTTCCCAGGAGATGGATGAGAACTCAATGTCTTTTTATTGACTCTTGAGTTAGAGGCAGGGCACAAAGCTGGCTTTCCCTAATAGGTCTAACTAAGGGCACTTTACCTGGAGATGGAAGAGATTCAAGAAGAGGATCACGTTATAATAACAGGATTATAATGCTGTCAGAATCTTGGCTCCCTGTACACAGATGCCGAAATGAGATATGGAGACAGAGTTTTGGAGGAGAAAGAAAGGGTGGCTTCATTCTTTGCCAGGCAAAGAGGGGAACGCAGCAGGCTGGCATGTCAAGAACTGTGCTCCCCTGCCTGGGGAATAGGGAGAGGTCTTATAGTCAGGGCTTGTGGTCAGGGGTATGGGGTAAGGCTCAAGGCAGTAACAGTCCTGCATTCTTCTTTCTTCTGCAGTTTCAAAAGGGTGGGGTTGCTAACAAGATTAGGGGGTGTGCAGGGTCTCAGGTGGTCTCCTAATATTTTTTAATTAATTAATTAATTAATTATTTTTGGCTGCATTGGGTCTTTGTTGCTGTGTGCGGGCTTTCTCTAGTTGCAGCGAGCGGTGGCTACTCTTCCATGCAGTGTGTGGACTTCTCATTGTGGTGGCTTCTCTTGTTGCGGAGCATGGGCTCTAGGGGCGCGGGCTTCAGTAGTTGTGGCACACAGGCTTAGTTGCTCTACGGTATGTGGGATCTTCCCGGACCAGGGGACTAGGGCTCGAACCCATGTCTCCTGCATTGACAGGTGGATTCTTAAGCACTGTGCCACCAGGGAAGCCCCCAGTCTCCTAATCTTGATGAGCTTCTCTGGTCCCTTTAATCTTGTCTCAGATGGTTTCCTGGCTGCTCCTCCCTTGATTTGCAACTGTTGAATCTGCCCTTTGGACCTCAGGGAAGATCATGGAGGCTGGAGTCTTGCCTACAAGAAATGGGGGACAAAAAGGCCTCCGTACCTGGGAGCCCCATAGGGCCCCGCTTGGTTTCAATAATAATAAATAAAATTTATCGAGCACTTAAAATGTATCTAGCACAGTTCAGGAGCTTTACCGGATTATTTCACTCAACCCTCACAACAACCCTATGAGGGTGGTTCTATTATCATCATTATTATCATCTCCCCTTTATTATCATCTATTATTATTATTATTATCTCCCCTTTTCAGATGATAAAATGAGGCCCACAGAGTTATTTCCCCAGGATCACATAGTGAGAGGTAGTAAAGCTGGGGTTTGAATCAGTTAACCTGAACCTAGGGGCTACTGCAGAGGCAGGATTGGGGCAGGTAAGGGAATTTCTTCTTAAAAGCAATTTTATGGTGGTTTTATTAGCATGCTAGGATTTCTTAAGCACAAGAGAGTCCCAGTTTTTTACCTGCCCACTGATAGTATAACAAAAAGTCACAACCTAAAAAAATTGGTGGTCACTTAGCTCAGTCCCCTGGATTCAGGTTGCACAGTACAATTCTTAAACTAGAAACAGCACCTAGCAGCTACCCTGATGGAGTGGATTAAAATCCATTGCGTCATTCTATTCTTAATTCTTTTCATATTCTTCCTTTCTTTTAGGGCCATAATTCTAACAGATATTTAAATGACCTCCTATAGACTCTCTAAAGGTTTTTTTTTTTTGCTGCTCTGCCCACATTTGTAAGGGTGTGCTCTTGATGATAGTAATCCAGAAAGATTTTAATTTTGCAGAAGCTCTTAGGATCTTAGACACATATTGCATTTTGTTTTCCAGTCAATGCTTTTCTTTGTGGAGCATAGGGAAAAGAATTTGAAAAATACACTTTAATTCGATTTTCAGAAGTGATCATGTTTACAGTCACTTGTGTGTTATAACTGGGGTGCAATTTTAGGAAATTAAACACAGGTGATTCAAGATTCAGCGATGCAATGTCAGGATCCAAGATATTAAGACACAACGTTGTAGATTTAGAAGTCTTGTTGTTAAGCCAATTGGGGTATGGAGGATAGACGTGTACATTTTCAGGTGGGCCTGTAATGGCCCTGAATGGGCATCAGAGCTGGCTGTGTCTAATGGGAAAATTCATGCTTAAATAATGAAATGTTAGGCTCCTGTTAAAAAAAGAGACAATAGGCCCCAAATGGAGTCACTTATGCTAAGCACTTATGCGGAGACATCACCGAATGGGAACTTAGTACCTAACTTAATAGTAGTTTCAGCCTCTCCCAGTAAAGGAATGCAGTCAATCTGCAATTCCCTGGTCAGCACTGGCAAGGTGAATCTCCTTGATAGACCCCTGTCTTTTCCTAGAGAAAAGACATGACCTTGCCATGACCAATCTGCTTTTTGCTGTGATAACTTCCTTGTCTTGCCTCCTTATGTCTGTAAAAGTCTTTCATTTTGTACAGCTCCTTAGAGCTCCCTCCTATCTGCTGGATTGGATGCTGCCCTATCATGAATCACTGAATAAAGCCAATAAAATCTTTAAAATGTACTCAGTGGAATTTTTTTTTTTAAACACTACATTATTCTGCCATGTAGTCACCCATTAGCGGTTTAAGTGATTATTGCGGTTTTCCATGCAAACACGTGGGTCAGATGCAGCCCAAGGTGCCACCTGGAAAATGGTTTACTGATCCAGGCTCCTTGCCAGACCTCATTTCTTTCCCCCCAAAGTTTCCTTGTGAAAAATTTCAAACATACTGAAAAGTTGAAAGAATTTTTCAGTAAACATCCATACGCCCACCACCTACATTCTATCATTGACAGTCTACCGTTATCTACCATCCCTCTTCCTCATTCATCAATCCTCCCCTTAACTAAGGGGGCGGGGCGGGGTTAGCAAGCTGAAGGTGGCTTTCCAGTGGCGATTCCAAGGGCGCGACTCGCACCCCTTCAGCCTCAGCTTGGGGCCAAACACGGGTGCCTCCTCCGCAGCCCCGTTTCGCGGACGCGGGAAGGGGAAGCGGGCTCCGAGCGCGCTGCGCCCCCCGGCGGCCGCTCGGCTCTCCCTAGCCCCTGGGGCCGAGGGGCCGCCTCCAGGTCCGCGGCAGGGGGCGGGGCGGGCCGGCGCCCGGTAGCACCTGGGCTGGGCGGTGCGGTGGCCAGGGAAGCGGGAGGCGGGCGCGGAGCGCGGGCGCGGGCGCGGGGCCGCTACGTGCGCTGGGAGCGCGGGGCTGCGCTCTGTGCGCTCGCCGTCGCCTCCGACGCGCCTTTGAGTCAGCAAACTCCGCCGCCCGCCTGCCCGCCGGCCCGCCGGTCCTGCTGTGCCAGGCTCTGCCCGGAGGTGCAGCCCGTAAGTGACAGGAGACCTGCTGGGGAGGCCTCCCCTGCGCCGCCGGGGGGAGGATGCTGCTGGGAGCGAGCCGGCCGCCCTTTCCTTTCCTTTCCCGAGGCGTGGGGCCCTTCCTGCTGCGACCAGGTGCCACTCCCTGCGGGCTGGGAAGAGGTTTGGGTCTCCTGGGATTGGAGCCGGGCGCTGCCTTCTTTCCTGCCGGGGAGGAGAAATTGGTCGGCCTGTTTGCCAGGGGAGGGCAAGGATCGGATCGATCCGGCTAAAAAGACACCCCGGGGAGAGGGTGGGGCAGAGGTGGAATCCTGGATGCTAGGAAAAGTGCTGAGGCACCTTACACCAGGCCGGGTTGTGGGTGGGTATTTTTTAATCCACGAAAGGGTAGTTTTGAGTTTAGAAATTGGGAGGGGTACGCAGAGGGTTTTCGTGGGATTGTGGGATTGCGGGAAAAGGCCCGAGAGAAAATCCACGTTGACTGATTACTAGGTCTGGTGCCATGGGAAAGCAACAGCCTGTTTTTCAGTTCTGATGCATCATACTTCTTTTTTTAAAAAATTTAATTTAATTAATTTTTATACAGCAGATTCTTGTTCATTATCTATTTTATACATATTACTGTATATATGTCAATCAAAATCTCCCAATTCATCCCACCACCCCACCCCGCCGCTTTCCCCCCTTGGTGTCCATACGTTTGTTCTCTGATGCATTATACTTCTGTAAGACGGTCTGCAGGTGATTGAGGGGAATGGTCACGGGGACGTAGAGCCACACGTCCTGCTTGAAAGGAAGGGCTTCTATTTCTGCAAGGCACGTTTACGTGTAAGAATAATGGAATTAGAAAGCAGGAAGGAGGCTTTCATGTGATCTCCTTCAAACCTTTCATTTGAGGGATGGGAAACTAAGGTCTCAGGGAGGAGAGTCGTTCAGTTGTTCAGCTCAGCCGGGTGGGAGAAGAAACAGGCCTAGATTCTGGCGGACTTCTGACTCCAGCGTTCTCCCCACCCCTGGGGGCCTGAGGTGGGTGTAGGCTTGGAATACAGAAACAACCTCTTCTCCCCTGGGAGTGGGCTGGGTGAGTGAAGCCACTGGGGAGAACTGGCTGCTGCATCCTTGGACCAAACTCAGCTGGGGTGCCTCAGTCTGAGAATGGAGGTGAGTGAGGTGCTTCTCCTGCTTCTACCATCCCTTCCAGTGATGCCTAGTCCTAAGGCCTTTTTTTTTTTTTTTTTAAGGCATGGGAGATTTAAGGTTGCCTAATGGGACTGTTTTGAATAAAGATACAAAATAAAATACATCCAGAAGTAAATATATATAAGATGTGAAGTAAGGTGATTAGCACTGACCTATATTTCACTGGATCACCCTGTTTCGCCTGCCCGTCTATTTTATTCTCATTTCCGAGGTGACTATTGCACTAGGGAGGAAATTGGTGTTGAGAGTGGGGACTTCTTGCTCAGGTGACACTGCTTCTCACCAGATGTCTCTTGACTGACTGGCATTCTGCTTCTCCCCCCACCATACTGGGCTGTGGTAACTTCCTCTTGTTTTACTTAAGGGAAGGCCTCCCGGATCTTGGTATCCAAACATAGAAATAAACACCTTCATTCTTTCCCACATAGAAGTTTGTTGTTTAAAGACTAATGTTGTGTTCTACTGCAGCATTTCTACTTGATTTTGGAGCATTCTTTTTTCTTTTTTTTTTAACATCTTTATTGGAGTATAATTGCTTTACAATGGTGTGTTAGTTTCTGCTTTATAACAAAGTGAATCAGCTATACGTATACATATATCCCCATATCTCCTCCCTCTTGCGTCTCCCTCCCACCCTCCCTTGGAACATTCTTAATAATAGCTCCTCTCAGCCTTAGGATCTCTACTTTCATTTTAGAGGGCTCAGTTTTTTAGTTCAGCTCTTATGGGAAATGGCTTCTTTTTCCTCTTTTGGTGTCAGGGCTGTGGTTTAAGAACCACTTGCGAGGGGTTTAGAATTGACTGAGACCAGGTCCAGCCTTTGCAGTCTTCCATTTCTAAGAGTGGCAAAGGAGGGCTTTTGGCCAAAGTCATGGTTGACCTCAATGGAGAATACCCTGCATTTTGAACTGTTATCACCAACATCTTTTTTTTTTCTCTTAGAATCTAGTAGGTATGAATCAGCTTTTATGTTCTCTAAGCCCTGTTCAAACTAAGAGGTTATATGTGGTACTGGTTACAGCTTCTGGTTTCAGACTCATTAGTGTTGAAATCTGGGATAATCATTTGCTAACTGAGGTACTGTCAGCAGGGCACTTAACTCTCAAAGTCTGATTTATCCTTTATTCAGAGATTAAAAAAAAGGAACTGATAATCCTTGCCTCCCAGAATTGTTCATAACATTAGTTGACATTTAATGAGCACTGATTATGTGCTAGGCATTGGGAAAAGAGTTTTTATGTGGCAGGCTCATTAATCCTTACAACAAACTTCTTTTTTTTGTGTGTGAATGTTTGAAATTTATTTATTTTTTTATACAGCAGGTTCTTATTAGTTATCTATTTTATACATATTAGTGTATACATGTCAATCCCAATCTCCCAATTCATCCCCCCGCCGCTCTCCCCCCTTGGTGTCTATACATTTGAATCCTTACAACAAACTTCTGAAGCAGATTCTGTTTACATCTGGGAGAAAATGAGTTATCAAGATATCTATGGCTTTCCTAAACTCTTCAGCTCACAATCTTAACCACCCAGCAAATGCGTCCCAGATTTCTATAATATGGAATAGTTATTTAGGGCTTAGTGTGTGCCAGGCCTGGTTTAAAATACCATATGTATATTAACAATTCTTCAGATAGGTATTGTTTTAATCCTCGCCTCCTTTTTTCTTTTCTTTCCTTTTTTTTTAAAATAACAGAAGAAGGAACAGGCACAGAGCCTAAGTCAATTAGTAAATGATGGAGCCATGATTTGAATGAGGCAGCCTGGCTCTGGAATGGGTACTCTCCCTCAGCCACTCCTCTGTGAATGTAGGTAAAGGGCTTAGCCAGACCTCAATCAAGGGCAGCTCTTAATTGGCATTTTCATTTATTTTTCCCTAAGTAGCCACTTCCTCCTCCCAGTCTCTGCGGAGGAGATGCTTTTAGTTCTGGAAATGATTCAACTTCACTTAAGGTTTTGTGATTCTGCATACATTTCTGTTGTATTCTCTGTTATTTTTTAAAAGCTTATGATAGGTCTCAGTGATCTTGACCCTGGGAATACAGAGATAGGCTTTAGGGAGTCTGTGAACTCCCTGAAAATGTATGATTTCATACTCTTGTGCAAGAGTATATTATTCTGGGGGTGAGAATGCACAACTTACTTTAGATTCTTAAAGGGTCACCCATGGTAGAAAGAAAGGTTAGTAATGACTATTCTAGTCCAATATTCTCGTTTTACAAATGAGGCCCAGTGGAGAGGCAGCACAGTTTAATCTGAACTACGCAGCTAATTAGAAGTAGGAAGGGGACTAAAACTCAGGTCTCCTGACTTCCAGTCTCATATTCTTTCCATCACACCCCAATACCTCCTTTTGGAATGAGTGGTGGCAGGTGAATAAATTACGAAATGCCAAAAGACGCACAACTCTCCCACTAGGCTTCCCCACTGTGGGAGAGACCAGCAAAGCTTCCTGGAAGCGCTATCAAAATATATCATCCTTGGCATGCCATCTTGTTAGCTGAACCACTCTACAGTGATATAGGATGGGAATCTACAATGCTGAAAAATACAAGCCAAGAGGATAAAATTTGGGGAAAAGACTTGGAAAGAGTCAGAACGTGCATTGGTTGAGGCACAAGGAGGCCGTTTAGGCCTCTTCGTAGAATTGTAGTGTTGGAAAGTATTTGCTGAGAGATTTGTAAATTCAAGCAAAATTCCAGTAAGTCTGAGATTAAGGGTAGGGTGTGAATCACTGGGAAGCCAGGCCACCTCTTAGCCAAAGCTTGATGCCCCAGTGACTAAATAGGACTAATATTTAGTCTTATCAGAAAGGTTTAGTCCTAAACCTCATTAATATCAGGTAAGTGTGGATTAAAAGCAGCCATGGTGGGGCTTCCCTGGTGCCGCAATAGTTAAGACTCCGCACTTTCAGTGCAGCGGCCTGGGTTCGATCCCTGGTTAGGGAACTAGATCCTGCATGCCACAACTAAAGATCCCGCACGTGGCAATGAAGATCCCGTGTGCTGCAACTAAGATCTGGCTCAGCCAAATAAATTTTAAAAATTAAAAAAAAAAAGAAAGAAAAAAGCAACCATGGTGAGGGTATGGGAAAATAGATTGTCACCATATACTTCTCTGGGGAGTGTAAATTGGTACAACTTTTTGGAAAGGCACTTTGGCAGTATTTATAACATTTAAAACTTTGCATACTTTCTGATGTATCAGTTCCCCTTCTAGGACTTTATCCCTCAGAAATACTTGCCTCCTTGAACAAAGGAGGAAATTGCTATAAATGAGCTGATATGGAGAATGTCTATTATATATTAAGTAATGAAAGCAAAGTACAGAGCAGTAGGTATATTATGATCTCATTTTTTTGGGGAAAAAATAGTCTATAAGGATATGCCCCTAATCTGTAGACAGTGATTATGTTTGGGCAGTGGAATTGAAAGGGGTTAGTAGTATGGAGGATTTCATCAGTAGATTCCTATTTTTAAAAATCTAAATTTTGGGGCTTCCCTGGTGGCGCAGTGGTTGAGAGTCCGCCTGTCGATGCAGGGGACACGGGCTCGTGCCCCGGCCTGGGAAGATCCCACATGCCGCGGAGTGGCTGGGCCCGTGAGCCGTGGCCGCTGAGCCTGCGCGTCCGGAGCCTGTGCTCCACAACGGGAGAGGCCACAACAGTGAGAAGCCCGTGTACCGCCAAAAAAAAAAAAAAAAAAAAATCTTCTAATTTTGAAATGATTTTAACCTTACAGAACAATGACCAAAAGTAATAAATTTTTTTTTTTTTTGGCCTTTTTATGCTTCCCTGATTCCACTGAGGCTCCTGCAGCATTTGGCTAAAGTTCCCTGGGCATCAGAGAAAACATGGAAGGACGCACGCAACTCAAGCCTCGGGGGCCCAGAACCTTAAAGGGCTGTCATCAGTGTAGGGCACCTGTCCCTGCTGAACCAAGCAAGCTGGGGTGGATGTCCCTTCAGTCTTTTCAGTGCATTCCTCTGGTGCTTAGATGTTAAATAGTAAAATTAGACTATCTTTAGTTTTGGAGAAGAAAGACACATTCTCTTCTAACCTAGGTGTCATCTGAGGGCCTGCCAGTCCTTGTTCCTTAGAGAACCAATTAACCTTGGTGAGAACCCAGGAGCCCATGGCCCAGGGAATTCCAAAGGCCTCCCAGGTTTGCTGCTAATTCCCTGGGCTGTGTGTTGGGGGAGGGCTCACGTGTTCTTCCTGGTTTACCTTGGTCACAGCCCTGACATGTTGATGGAGAAATCCACCCCACCACGTGCTTTGCTGGTTCAGAGGACTTTGCTAAGCTAGTGGAGCAGTCACCTTGCGGGGCTCCTGAACTTCCACTTTCTCCTGGGTCCCTCTCTCGGTCTCTCAGCCCTGCCCCTCCCCCTCCTCCCTTTCCCATGAGCTCCAGGGTCTTTTCTCTTTATTTTGATGACTATGGATGCTCCCCAGTTCCTCTCAGACTTACAAACCCAAATGGTTCCAAGTGCGGAACAGAGCAGGGGGCATTGTATGTAGGGAAACTATGCTTCTTAGAAATGATAAACACAATACACAGGAAGGAGGTTTCTATTACTGATAATTATCCTCCCCTTTCTCACTGACACAGTGGCTCTGTTTGCTGTAGAGTGGCATTTGGGACAGCTGAGGAGAATGCAGGTGTTCCCACAGCCCTGGGTTCTGGTGTGTCAGAGCAGGAGACGTGGAGCCTTTCTGTGGGCTATCCCTGGGTGATCAGACCCCGAGAATCGGGACTCCTTCTGCCCAGGTGCACGTGAAAATTCCTACACCAGGAAATCAACTTAACCTTTTACAGGGAGGCACAGACTGGTCGCTGGCTTTTTGTAGCCAGCTCATTTCTCTGACGGTTGGGAAACCTTGAAAAAATGTGACCTCTGTTTTGAGAACTTTGCCAAACTGAGTCTGTGGACAGATATGAATCAGATGCCTAGGATTGCAGTCAGTGCTTCGGGCAGATAGTTTAAGGAATAATAAGTTTGGCATTTTACTCACTTTTAAAAGGACTTTCTCTCTGTCTTATCTCAGCCTTCTTGGGTCAAGGCCAGGCATTGGACACCCCTGGGTAAGTGTGTGCCGCAGGGAATGGCCAAGGTGTGTGCTTCACTGCGTGGGCTGTTTCAGAGCATATAGATTTAAAATATTCTGCTCCTGTAAATATTACTGTCCCACCTGACAAATCAGATACTTGAAGGGACATTTTTAAAAAGGCACAGTGCTCTGTGATCATCAGGAAGAGACCTCAGCATTTCCCCCTTCAAGGGTCTTGGAAGAATCTAGACAATAATGAGCAGTGACAGTAGCTGACACAGTGAGCTCCAGGTGCGTACCTCCACATTCGCTCATGTGATCTATCTTTACAGTGGATCCATGAAGCAGGCTCTTATCCTCATTTTACAGATGAGGAAGCTAAGGCACAGAGACATGAAAGAATTTCCCTGGGCAAGAGGCAGAATAAGAATTCGCAGCCAGGCTTTTTGGCATTCACTGTGCCCTTCCTACTCCTGTTAGGGGGACACTCCTTGCTCAAAAGTGAAATCTCCCTTCTTGCTGGCCCCTCAGATGACTTGCCAGTTCTTCCTATCTGGACTGATGTCACGTTGGGCAGAGTTGACTTGACCAGTAGATCACTACCCCTGGTGCTGCTGTCTTCGCATGTAATTGAACTTGCCTCCCCAGTGGCAGTTCTTTGTGACAGATGTGGCGAGCTTGGTGGGAAGACTATTTCCAGTGTGTTGCAGTGATTTCCTTTCTGAAAGAGAATTTATCACTCAGTGTAAAAGGGGAACATTTAATGCTGACTTTTGTCTCCAATTTGCATGCCTGTACCCTTTTCTTATCTCAGCCCCAAACTGTTCTCCAGGTGCCTGAAGACTGTTCCATGTGGATGTCCATCATCATCCTAGCTTGTTCCCAACTGAACTCAGCTTCTTTCTCTCTTACCTCTAAAAACAGACCTCCTTTCCAACTTCCCCATTGCCTATGACCCCAGCCTTCTTCCAGTCACCTGGCTGGTGAGTCATCCTTGACTCCCTTTCTTCCATCATGCTCTGTCTTCAAGTTATTCTTATTACGTACATCTTTTTCAATAAACTTGATTTTTTTTTTTGGCTGCACAGCTTGTGGGATCTTAGTTCCCCGACCAGGGATTGAACTGGGGCCCCCTGCAGTGGAAGCACAGAGTCCTAACCACTGGACCACCAGGGAAGTCCTTAATAGACTTGATTTTTTTTTTGGTTGTTATTTATTTATTTATTTTTAAATGACCATTTCGTATTTATTTATTTATTTATTTTTGGCTGCGTTGGGTCTTCATTGCTGCGCGCGGGCTTCCTCTAGTTGCTGCGAGAGGGGGCTACTCTTCGTTGTAGTGCACGGGCTTCTCATTGCGGTGGCTTCTCTTGTTACGGAGCATGGGCTCTAGGCGCACGGGCTTCAGTAGTTGTGGCATGTGGGCTCAGTAGTTGCGGCCCGTGGGCTCTAGAGCACAGGGTTAGTAGTTGTGGCGCACGGGCTTAGCTGTTACGCGGCATGTGGGATCTTCCTGGACCAGGGCTCGAACCCAAGTCCGTTGCATTGGCAGGCGGATTCTTAACCACTGCGCCACCAGGGAAGTCCCTAGACTTGATTTTTGAGAGCAGTTTTAGGTTCACAGCAAAACTGAGGGAAAATACAGAGACATCCTATGTCCTGCCTGCCTCCCCTCTCCCATTATCAACTTCAGCATCAGAGTGTACATATGTCATTACAGTCAATGAACCTGTACTGACACATCATTGTCACCCAAAGTCCACACTTTACATTAAGGTTCATTTAACTCATAGTGTTGTACACTCTGGATTTTGACAAGTATATGATGTGTCCACCATTATAGTATCACACGGAATGATTTCACTGCCCCCCAAATCCTCTGGGCTCTGCTTCTTGTTATTTTCAAATGCGCTTGGCCATCCCCCCTCCCACCTTGAGTTCATGATCTCTTCTGCTGGCCGCTGCATTCCAGCAGCCCTGTGATGAAGCTCACGGCCTATCAATCCATCTTCCACCCCATCCCCAGATGAGTCATCACCATCGTGGCAGGCTTCCGTGTACTACACCCCTGCCTTCTAACAGAAGTCAGCATTCCTCCTCTCATCATTCAGGACTTCCCCATCCTAGGATGCCCACTGAAGCTCTTCCAGACTTACCTCCTTGTGATATTCTGCCAACACAGTCCCTTCACTCTTGGTTGACTGGACCCCTAGGTATACTGAAAGTGGTGGTGCTGCTGCTTTTTTAAATTTTTGGACATGCCATGTGGCTTGTGGGATCTTAGTTCCCCAACCGGGGATCGAACCCGTGCCCCCTGCAATGGAAGCTCGGCGTCCTAACCACCGGACCGCCAGGGAAGTCCCATGTGGTGCTGCTTCTTAATCACCCCAGGCTGGTCCTGTTTTGTCTTCTTGTCCTCATGCAAGCATCGAGGCCTCATCAAGTGCTACGTTCTTCGTGAAGCTTCTCTCTCTCCACTGTCCTCCTTCCTGTAATCCTGTTACCAGTGCTATTTTTTTTGGCACATACAGTGAACTTTGCATTAGAAGCAAACTGTTTCATATCTGTGTCTGGACATCTTTAGGTCTTAGAACTCAGGGAGTGTGACTTAACCCTCGCCAGGACCAATCCTAGAACCATCACACAGTGGGCTCTCAGTGATTGCTCATTGAATTGGATTTTTGTTGTCCTCTAGTTATTCTTGGGGGTCGTCCTTTATAGCTAATGACCCTAAAGAGGTCATATGAAGGCACTACACTTCTCTCAACATTACCTCCTTTCTGAGGATGAAAAAGTCATTTCCAGATGTTTGGTTGTTGGCTTTCCCAGTTCATGTATAGACAGAACCCTGCCCCCAACCTGACATCCCTAAAGCATTTGAGACATTAATAACTCAATGTGTTGGTTGATATTCTCCACTCATTGCTATCTTTTAAGCATTTATCTCTAAGCATGTAGCTTGGATGCCGTGTTAGATGTAGGCAGGTACCGTGTCGTACCTAGCTGGGTTTGGACCCTGGCTCCTTCACTTACTAGCTGCGTGACCTTGGACGCTATTTCCATATTGGGGCTATTTTGAGGATGAGATGAGATCTTTCATGTTATAGTCTTTGTACAGTGTCTGGTGCCATAGTTAACAATCAGTTATTTTTTGTTGGGTTGCTGTTTTTGACTATGAATGGCGTATCTTTACCATCATTCTCCAGTCTCATCCTCCACAGCCTAGTGGAGTTAGGTCAGGAGGAAAGAGAGAAAACAATAGAGGACGGCACATGGCCTTCAAGACATTCCATCCTGGACTGTTGCTGGATAAATGCTTTCTTTTCTCCCAAGGTGAATGAGTAACCATGAGCAGAGGTGGGCTGCAGGAGGGGCCGGGAACGTGTTCTCTGTCCATCCTCCCAGCCCACGTGGTTGGACTGCTGAGAAACTTGATGGTGATGCAGAAAGGAAGAGAATTAGCTGGGCCTAATTCAATCAAACTTAATTGACCCTATTTTAAAAATTTTTTTTAATTTAATTTTTTTATACAGCAGGTTCTTATTCGTTATCAATTTAATACACATCAGTGTATACATGTCAATCCCAATCTCCCAATTCATCCCACCACGACCCCCACCACTCTGCCGCTTTCCCCCCTTAGTGTCCATACGTTTGTTCTCTACATCTGTGTCTCTATTTCTGCCCTGCAAACTGGTTCATCTGTACCATTTTTCTAGATTCCACATATATGCGTTAATATATGATATTTGTTTTTCTCTTTCTGACTTACTTCACTCTGTATGACAGTCTCTAGATCCATCCATGTCTCAGCAAATGACCCAATTTCGTTCCTTTTTATGACTGAGTAATATTCCATTGTATATATGTACAACATCTTCTTTATCCATTCGTCTGTCGATGGGCATTTAGGTTGCTTCCATGAGCTGGCTATTGTAAATAGTGCTGCAATGAACATTGGGGTGCATGTGTCTTTTTGAATTATGGTTTTCTCTGGGTATATGCCCAGTAGTGGGATTGCTGGATCATATGGTAGTTCTATTTTTAGTTTTTTAAGGAACCTCCATACTGTTCTCCACAGTGGCTGTATGAATTTACATTCCCACCAACAGTGCAAGAGGGTTCCCTTTTCTCCACACCCTTTCCAGCATTTGTTGGTTGTAGATTTTCCAATGATGCCCATTCTAACTGGTGTGAGGTGACACCTCATTGTAGTTCTGATTTGCATTTCTCTAATAATTAGTGATGTTGAGCAGCTTTTCATGTGCTTGTTGGCCATCTGTATGTCTTCTTTGGAGAAATGTCTATTTAGGTCTTCTGCCCATTTTTGGATTGGGTTGTTTGTTTTTTTAATATTGAGCTGTATGAGCTGTTTATATATTTTGGAGATTAATCCTTTGTCCGCTGATTTGTTTGCACATATTTTTTCCCATTCTGAGAGTTGTCTTTTCGTTTTGTTTATAGCCTCCTTTGCTGTGCAAAAGCTTTGAAGTTTCATTAGGTCCCATTTGTTTATTTTTGTTTTTATTTCCATGACTCTAGGAGGTGGATCAAAAAAGATCTTGCTGTGATTTATGTCAAAGAGTGTTCTTCCTATGTTTTCCTCTAAGGGTTTTATAGTGTCCAGTCTTACATTTAGATCTCTAACCCATTTTGAGTTTATTTTTGTGTATGGTGTTAGGGAGTGTTCTAATTTCATTCTTTTTTTTTTTTTTTTTTTTTGCGGTACACGGGCCTCTCACTATTGTGGCCTCTCCCGTTGCGGAGCACAGGCTCCAGATGCACAGGCTCAGCAGCCATGGCTCACGGGCCTAGCCGCTCCACGGCATGTGGGGTCTTCCTGGACCGGGGCACGAACCTGTGTCCCCTGCATCAGCAGGCGGACTCGCAACTACTGTGTCACCAGGGAAGCCCCTAATTTCATTCTTTTACATGTAGCTGTCTAGTTTTCCCAGCACCACTTATCGAAGAGACTGTCTTTTCTCCATTGTATATCCTTGCCTCCTTTGTCATAGGTTACTTGACCGTAGGTGTGTGGGTTTCTCTCTGGGCTTTCTATCTTGTCCATTGATCTATGTTTCTGTTTTTGTGCCAGTACCATATTGTCTTGATTACTGTAGCTTTATAGTATAGTCTGAAGTCAGGGAGTCTGATTCCTCCAGCTCCGTTTTTTTCCCTCAAGACTGCTTTGCCTATTCGGGGTCTTTTGTGTCTCCCTTCAAATTTTAAGATTTTTCGTTCTAGTTCCGTAAAAAATGCCATTGGTAATTTGATAGGGATTGCATTGAATCTGTAGATTGCTTTGGGTAGTATAGTCATTTTCACAATATTGATTCTTCCAATTCAAGAACATGGTATATCTCTCCATCTATTGGTATCATCTTTAATTTCTTTCATCAGTGTCTTATAGTTTTCTGCATACAGGTCTTTTGTCTCCCTAGGTAGGTTTATTCCTAGGTATTTTATTCTTTTTGTTGCAATGGTAAATGGGAGTGTTTCCTTAATTTCTCTTGCAGATTTTTCATTATTAGTGTAAAGGAATGCAAGATATTTCTGTGCATTAATTTTGTATCCTACAACTTTACTAAATTCATTGGTTAGCTCTAGTAGTTTTCTGGTGGCATCTTTAGGATTCTCTATGTATAGTATCATGTCATCTGCAAACAGTGACAGTTTTACTTCTTTTCCAATTTGTACTCCTTTAATTTCTTTTTCTTCTCTGATTGCCGTGGCTAGGACTTCCAAAACTGCTGAATAATAGTGGTGAGAGTGGACATCCTTATCTTGTTCCTGATCTTAGAGGAAATGCTTTTAGTTTTTCACCATTTAGAATGATGTTTGCTATGGTTTGTCGTATATGGACTTTATTATGTTGAGGTAGGTTCCCCCTATGCCCACTTTCTGGAGAGTTTTTATCATAAATGGGTGTTGAATTTTGTTGAAAGCTTTTTCTGCATCTATTGAGATGATCATATGGTTTTTATTCTTCAATTTGTTAATATGGTTTATCACATTGATTGATTTGCATATATTGAAGAATCCTTGCATCCCTGGGATAAATCCCACTTGATCATGGTGTATGATGCTTTTAATGTGTTGTTGGATTCTGTTTGCAAGTATTTTGTTGAGGATTTTTGCATCTATATTCATCAGTGATATTGCTCTGTAATTTTCTTTTTTTTGTAGTATGTTTGTCTGGTTTTGGTATCAGGTGATGGTGGCCTCATAGAATGAGTTTGGGAGTGTTCCTTCCTCTGCAATTTTTTGGAAGAGTTTGAGAACGATGGGTGTTAGCTGTTTTCTAAAAGTTTGATAGAATTCACCTGTGAAGCCATCTGGTCCTGGACTTTAGTTTCTTGGAAGATTTTGTTTATTTGTTTGTTTGTTTTTTAGCGGTACGTGGCCCTCTCACTGTTGTGGCCTCTACTGTTGCAGAGCACAGGCTCCGGACGTGCAGGCCCAGCGGCCATGGCTCACGGGCCCAGCCGCTCCACAGCATGTGGGATCTTCCCGGACTGGGGCACGAACCCGTGTCCCCTGCATCGGCAGGCGGACTCTCAACCACTGCGCCACCAAGGAAGCCCTCTTGAAAGATTTTTAATCACGATTTCAAATTCATTACTTGTGATTAGTGTTCATATTTTATGTTTCTTCCTGGTTCAGTCTTGGAAGGTTATACCTTTCTAAGAATTTGTCCATTTCTTCCAGGTTGTCGATTTTATTGGCATAGAGTTGCTTGTAGTAGTCTCTTAGGATGCTTTGTATTTCTGCAGCGTCTGTTGTAACTTCTCCTTTTTCATTTCTAATTTTATTGATTTGAGTCCTGTCCCTCTTTTTCTTGATGAGTCTGGTTAATGCTTTATCAAATTTGTTTATCCTCTCAAAGAACCAGCTTTTAGTTTTATTGATCTTTGCTATTGTTTTCTTTGTTTCTATTTCATTTATTTCTGCTCTGATCTTTATGATTTCTTTCCTTCTGCTAACTTTGGGTTTTGTTTGTTCTTCTTTCTTTAGTTCCTTTAGGTGTAAGGTTAGATTGTTTATTTGAGATTTTTCTTGTTTCTTGAGGGTGGCTTGTATAGCTATAAACTTCCCTCTTAGAATTGCTTTTGCTGCATCCCACAGGTTTTGGATTGTCATGTTTTGTCATTTGTCTCTAGGTATTTTTTTATTTCCTCTTTGATTTCTTCAGTGATCTCTTGGTTATTTAGTAATGTAGTGTTTAGCCTCCAAGTGTTTGTGCTTTTTACATTTTTTCCCCTGTAATTCATTTCTAATCTCATAGCATTGTGGTCAGAAAAGATGCTTGATATGATTTTAACTTTCTTAAATTTACTGAGGCTTGATTTGTGACCCAAGACGTGATCTATCCTGGAGAATGTTCCATGCACACTTGAGAAGAAAGTGTAATCTGCTGTTTTTGGATGGAATGTCCTATAAATATCAAGTAAATCTATCTGGTTTATTGTGCCATTTATAGCTTCTGTTTCCTTATTTATTTTCATTTTGGATGATCTGTCCATTGGTATAAGTGAGGTGTTAAAGTCCCCTACTATTATTGTGTTACTGTCGATTTCCTCTTTTACAGCTGTTAGCAGTTGCCTTATGTATTGAGGTGCTCCTATGTTGGGTGCATTTATATTTATAATTGTTATATCTTCTTCTTGGATTGATCCCTTGATCATTATGTAGTGTCCTTCCTTGTCTCTTGTAACATTCTTTATTTTAAAGTCTATTTTATCTGATATGAGTATTTCTGCTCCAGCTTTCTTTTGAGTTCCATTTGCATGGAATATCTTTTTCCATCCTCTCACTTTCAATCTGAGTGTGTCCCTAGGTCTGAAGTGGGTCTCTTGTAGACAGCATATATATGGGTCTTGTTTTTGTATCCATTCAGCAAGCCTGTGTCTTTTGCTTGGAGCATTTAATCCATTCACGTTTAACGTAATTATCGATATGTATGTTCCTGTGACTATTTTCTTAATTGTTTTGGGTTTGTTTTTGTAGGTCCTTTTCTTCTCTTGTGTTTCCCACTTAGAGAAGTTCCTTTAACATTTGTTGTAGAGCTGGTTTGGTGGTGCTGGATTCTCTTAGCTTTTGCTTGTCTGTAAAGCTTTTGATTCCTCCATCGAATCTGAATGAAATCCTTGACGGATAGAGTAATGTTGGTTGTAGGTTCTTCCCTTTCATCACTTTAAGTATATCATGCCATTCCCTTCTGGCTTGTAGAGTGTCTGCTGAGAAATCAGCTGTTAACCTTATGGGAGTTCCCTTGTATTTGTCGTTTTTCCCTTGCTGCTTTTAATAATTTTTCTTTGTCGTTAATTTTTGCCAATTTGATTACTATCTGTCTTGGCATGTTTCTTGTTGGGTTTATCCTGTATGGGACTCTCTGCTCTTCCTGGACTTGGGTGGCTATTTCCTTTCCCATGTTAGGGAAGTTTTCGACTATAATTTCTTCAAATATTTTCTTGGGTCCTTTCTCTCTCTCTTTTCCTTCCGGGACCCCTATAATGTGAATGTTGTTGTGTTTAATGTTGTTCCAGAGGTCTCTTAGGGCTGTCTTCGTTTCTTTTCATTCTTTTTTCTTTATTCTTTTCTGCAGCAGTGAATTTCACCATTCTGTCTTCCAGGTCACTTATCTGTTCTTCTGCCTCAGTTATTCTGCTATTGATTCCTTCTAGTGGAGTTTTCATTTCACTTATTGTATTGTTCATCTCTGTTTGTTTGTTCTTTAATTCTTGTAGGTCTCGTTAAAGATTTCTTGCATCTTCTCGATCTTTGCCTCCATTCTTTTTCCGAGGTCCTGGATCATCTTCACTATCATTATTCTGAATTATTTTCTGGAAGGTTGCCTATCTCCACTTCATTTAGTTGTTTTTCTGGAGTTTTATCTTGTTCCTTTATCTGGTACATAGCCCTCTGCCTTTTCATCTTGTCTATCTTTCTGTGAATGTGGTTTTTGTTCCACAGGCTGCAGGATTGTAGTTCTTTCTGCTTCTGCTCTGTGCCCTCTGGTGGATGAGTCTACCTAAAAGGCTTGTGCAAGTTTCCTGATGGGAGGGACTGGTGGTGGGTAGAGGTGACTGTTGCTCTGGTGGGCAGGGCTCAGTAAAACTTTAATCCACTTGACTGCTGATGGGTGGGGCTGGGTTTCCTCCCTGCTGGTTGTTTGGCCTGAGGCAACGCAACAGTGGAGCCTACCTGGGCTCTTTGGTGGGGCTAATGGCGGACTCTGGGGGGGCTCATGCCAAGGAGTACTTCCCAGAAATTCTGCTGCCAGTGTCCTTGTCCCCACGGTGAGACACAGTCACCCCCCACCTCTGCAGGAGACCCTCCAACACTAGCAGGTAGGTCTGGTTCAGTTTCTTATGGTATCACTGCTCCTTCCCCCTGGGTCCTGGTGTGCACCCTACTTTGTGTGTGCCCTCCAAGAGTGGAATCTCTGTTTCCCCCAGTCCTGTGGAAGTCCTGCAATCAAATCCCACTAGCCTTCAAGTTCTGACTCTCTAGGAATTCCTCCTCCTGTTGCTGGACCCCCAGGTTGGGAAGCCTGACGTGGGGCTCAGAACCTTCACTCCAGCAGGCGGACTTCTGTGGTATAAGTGTTCTCCAGATTGTGATTCACCCACCCAGTGGTTATGGGATTTGATTTTACTGTGATTGCGCCCCTCCTACCATCTTACTGTGGTTTCTCCTTTGTCTTTGGATGTGGGGTATCTTTTTTGGTGAGTTCCAGTGTCTCCCTGTCCATGATTGTCCAGCAGCTAGTTGTGATTCTCAATTGACCCATTTTTTATTGAGCTCTTACTATATGCCAATCATTCTGCTTAGTGCTAAGGTTATAAAGTGTGAATGATTTAGACCAGTCCCTGACCTCATGGCACTTCTGAGAGGACAGGCAATAAACAAGAAGGTAAATTAATTGATAAAAATAATACAGACTATGATACATTCTAGGGAAAAAAAAATAAAAGGATAGGGCATTACTGGGGAAATTTGCTTTAGTGGGTGGTCAGGCAAGGCTCCTCTGAGGAGGTGTCATTTAAACCAAGTAGCCACCTTGGTGGGTTGGGCCGGGGAGGTGGGGGGATGTCAGAGGGAACAAGAGGTGCAAAGGGCCTGAGGGGGGAGTTTCAGAAATTACCTGGTTAGGGTGAATTCAAAGTGTGATGGTGCAGAAGAGCTGGGGTTGGTTGGAGAACCAAAGGGTGTGGTGTATAGGGATTGTGCAGACACAGACCCTGTCCTCTGGACAGTGATTTTCAAAAATTTTCTACCATCAATATACTTGAAGGGGCATGCTATGCACTCCTGGGGTGGCACTGTTGGGGGTGGGTGATGGGGAATGCTGGGGTATGTGTGATTTGAAAAGAGCCCTCCATAATTTAAATATAACTCACCTTCTCCCCCTCCATAAATTGAGAAGCACTGCTCTTGATGAGCCACTCAGAAGCCTTGGGATCTGGGGACATTTACATCTCTTACTTTTCAATTAAATTTTGCAGGGTTATATAGGCACACTGTAGAAACACGGAATTCTGCCTGTTGCTGAGAACATTGGCACGGACGTTTGAGGATGAGTCACTGTTTAATTGGATCACTGTGTGGCCCATTTAAATAAATACTGTTTTTTGAAAAGAAAAGTTATTCACGTTCTTTGGACATTATTCGGAAATGCCTTTGGAGATGTCCTTTAAGATTTTAATGCATATGGATGTTGTCCTTTTGTGGAGAGAGGCAGTGGAGCAGAGAGGAGAGAACAGCTTCAGGAGTCCTCAGTGTGAGTCTGGACCACACGGTGCGGCTTTGGGTGGTCGTTTACCCTCTCTGGGTATTGGCTTGGGAAGTTCTCTTGTGCAAAATAAGACAGATAAGTCCTGTGCTACCTGTCTCACTGATTGTCATGGGACAATGTTTTAGAAACTGCAAAGTATCAGAAAAGAAAAGTTTCTGTATAAAAATTAAAATTTGTTTGCATATGTTATGGCCAGTAGCACATTATAACCAGGATGTAATCCAAGACCATAGAAAATAACTTTTCACTGCTCATAGTTGACTGGTCTCTAGAATAATCTAAAGGAGTATAATTTATAACTTTGCAGTAGGAATGGGCTTTCTAAGTATGGTACAAAACTTAGAAGACATAAGGAAAAGATTGATAAAATTCATTGCTTCAAAACAGTTGGCATAGCAAAACCCCTGTAAGCAAAACAAAAGACAGATTACAAATGGAAGAATATATTTGCGCTTCATGTTATGCATTTAGGGATTAATTTCCCTAATACGTAAAGAATTACAAATCAATAAGGAAAAGAACAGAACTCTATAGGAAAATGGTCAAAGGATATGAACAAATAATCCATATAAAATAAATTAGTGGCTCCTAAACACATGAAGAATGCTTGACCTCACACACAATTTAAAAAATACCAATTGAAGTGCATTGAAATATACTACATTTCACCTATCTGGGGTTGGCAAAAATAAAGGATTTTGATAACCATCCATGTTAGGGAAGATGTGGGAAAACAGAACTCATATATACACACTTGGCGAATGTGTATTAGTTCCCCACAGAGGGCATGTTGCCAGTATCAGAGTTAATAATTCACATGGCCTTGCTTGACTCAGACATTCCACTTATAGAAATGTATCCCTCAGACAAATTCACAGGTATTTGCTGAGCACTGTTTCTAACAGCAAAAGAGTATCTATCCGTGGGGGCTGGTGAAATGAATTATGCTGTGGCTGCACAGTGGACTAGTACACAAAAAGAGAACCAGGATGCTCTGTGGATAGCTGTGGAGCAGTCTATGTTGTTAAGTAAAGAGGGAGGCATGGGAAGGACTGTATGTGATGCTACCATTTACAGAAAAGAAGGCGGGGCAGGTAATAAATAGGAGTATATTCTACTTGCAGACGCATAAAATTTCCCTGGGAGGATACCAACGATGGCTAAGAGGCAGAAGAGAGAGAGTGAGAATGTTTATTCTTGACCCTTTTGCATTTTTTTTACATTTTGAAACAAAGGTTGTTTTCAAAAATAATAAAAGTAAAATACAAAGCAAAAAACAGAAAGTAGTGATGAGGTACGAATTGAACCGAGTGCAGTAGATTCATTAGCACTGTATTTGATCCTCAGATTATCAAACATCTTTATGTGTCCACCATGTACTATCACTATCACTGTTTGGGGATACTCCTTCAAAGAATTCTCAGTTGACTTGGGGGCACAGAACTAATGTCCACCTCAATCAGAGGCCAGTGAGAGGACCATATAATCAAGCCTTCAGGGGCTGGTGCAGCTGAAGTATGATGGGGACCATGGTGTTCAAGGTTTATGTACAACAATTGTAGGTAGAATAACGGCCTCCAAAGATGTTCACGTCCTAACCCCTGGAACCTGTGAATATTTTTCCTTGCATGGCAAAAGAAACTTTGTAGGTGTAATTAAGTTAAGGACCTTGATTGATGGGGAGATTATTCTGGGTTATGCAGGTGAGCCCAATCTGATCACGAGAGTCCTTAAAAGCAGAGAACCTTTCCTGGCTGTGCTCAGGGAGATGTGACCACAGAAGGGTCAAAGAGATGATGTGTCGCTGGCTTTGAAGATGGAGGAAGGGGCCATGAGCCAAGCCTCTGGAACCTAGAAAAAGCCAGGAAACAGGTTGTCCCTTAAAGTTGCCAGAAAGAACACAACGCTGCAGATGCCTTGATTTTGACCAAAAGAGATCTGTGTTGGATTTCTGACCCACGAAACTGTAAGATCATAAATTTGTGTGGTTTTAAGCCACTAAGTCAATGGCAATTTGTAACAGCAGCAACAGGAAACTAATACGAAGATGATGTAGAAATACCCCGAAGCTTTACTCGTGAGCTTTCTAATCTAGAAGGGGAGAGAAGACAAGAACCTAGCCAGTCCTCACGCCCAGCCAGTGTGGAAAGTGGTATGGAGATTTGCAAGGGGTCAGGGGAGGCCTGGGGAGAAGGTGGCAGTTGAGTTGTGCTGTGAGAGGCACTGCAGCTCCCTGCTTGGGGGCAGGGACTCTGGTGCTGCCTGCTGGCTCTGCCTCCTGCTAGCTATGGGGCCTTGAGACAGTCACGTAATCTCTCTGTGCCTCAGTTTTCTAATCTGTAAAGTGGGGATACTAATGATGCCTCCTGAAGGGGCTGTTGTGCAGAGGAAAGGAGTGGACGTGTGTAAAGTGCTTGGAGTAGTTCTTGGCCTCCCTAAGGGATGTGGGAGTGTTTGCAGTTGATGTTTTGCCCTCAGCTGGGGTGGGTAAGGCAGGGGCAGGCAGAGAGGGGAAGGGGGGCATCCAGGGATGCCAGGCCTCCTGCTGGGGAGAGGAGGAGGGGGGCGCTCGCCTCAGCGGCGGGAGCACTGGTGAGGAACATGGAGCCAGATGATGGCGGCCTTGGAAACTGGGCTGAGGCGCGTCCACTTAGTGCCTGGGGGGGTTCAGCAGGTAGAGTGACAATCAGTGCAGTTAGGGTGCTGGTCAGGTTTCTTTAAGTGGGGAGGCAGGCTTAGTTTCTGAGCCCTGACTCCAGAACCTGCTTCCCCCTCCCCTTGTCTTCTCTGTCTCCTTACCCTGAGTGGCCTGACCTCTAACCAAGATGATGACATCTCATCCTCCCTCTCTGCTCCCCGAGCCACCCTGGAGGTATGTCTGGATCAGGGGCCACCACCTAGTACCTGGTACTAGACCCCAGGGCTCAGTGTCTCTAGAGAGAGAACACTCTGGGGTCTATAATGGCTCTCCTGCATGGACACTCATGGTTACCTGCTTCTTCAAAGCCAGTTTTCTGCCTCTGCTCTGTCCCCGCAGAGAGAGGAGCAGAAACCCCAGCCCTGTGGCTTTGGCAGGTCCCCAGGGGCTGACGGCTGGGCCTGCCGTGTTGTCTTTCAGAAGCTGGCTTCCTTCCGGCCTCGGCCATTCTGGGCTTTGCCTCTCAGCACGTAGAGCTGCTGAGCCACCAGGCTGTTCGGGGTTCTTGGAGAGAATGGCCCTGGGGGAGGGGCACTTTAAGCAGAAATGGGAATCTGGATTTCCCAGACCCAGGGCCTCTTCCCTTTGTGTTCTCCCTCTGCCTTGTGGAAATTCCTCTTCTGCCACAGTTGCTCAGATTCCTCTTGCTGACTCTGGGCTGCCCAGGGCCCAGAGGTCAGGGATCCGTCCCGAAATAGGGCACCTACCTAGTGGCCGGTTCTGTGCCAAGTAGCTGGTTACAGCTAGTGATGAGACAGGCACAGCGCCTGCCCTGCTCTTGTGGGGACAGATAACAAACAGCAAATAAAAGCGTTATGTGATGTCAGCTTACAGGTAAACGGTAACGTCTATGACAGGGCCGAGTTGTGATTTGAAATGGTGGCCTTTGGTTGACCAGGACCTAGGCCTCCCCGTGAAGCAGTGGCCTGGCTGGTGGTCTCCTTGGTCCTGGGCGGTGGCGGGGCGACGGCTGAGAGCGCTGTGCTTTTCCTTTCCCTCAGCTGGTTTCCCCACCTGGAGCACAAGGTATCACATGGTACATCCTGCACCGTGCTGCCTCTCAGGAAAGAACCGAGGGGTCACATGAAACAAAAATGTGAAGTTAGCAAGGAAAAGGAGAGAGAAGCTAGGGGGTGTGTGTGTGTGTGTGTGTCAAAGAGGCATGAAGGGGTGTTTGTGTCAGCGGCATTTTAGGGATATTGGTGTTTCTCTCCCTTAGTCCTTCCTGAAGGGCTCCCTAGAAAACCACTTAGCAGATACCTGATTATTAAAAAAAAAAAAAAATTTTATCGTGGTAAGAACATTTAGCACGAGATCTACCCTCTTAGTAAAATTTTAAGTGAACAATACAGTATCATTAACGATAGGTACAAGGTTGTATAGCAGATCTCTAGAATGTATTCATCTAGCAGATACTTGATCTTGTTGGAACCCATAAATGGAATTCTTTCCTCCCCAAGGCCTCCCCAAGGTTTCACTCACCTGAGGCACTTTTCTTGGTCAGGAAGTTGCTTAACTGGGCTTTTCAAGATGGTTTTGTTTGTCTGGTGGGACCTGCTTTATCCGTAACTCTCTGAAAAGACTATGCAGAGGAATTATCTACCTATTAAAAAGGGGCAAATAGTTTAGGCCTTACGTGAGTTTGAGGCTCTGCCAAACCAGTGCAGCTAAGTTTGTTATTTCCCTGAACATTCATGTAGCAAAGCCCCACCTCCTACTTGTCTCTACTTTCTCTCTCCTCTTAAAGTTCGCTGTTCACTTGTGGCATAAAAATAAAAACATTATGAAATCGAGCCTGTCATCGTGATAATCAAATCATGAGACCCTAAGAACCTCACTTTTTGACAGGCAACACATATAATTTTCTTTTTCCTTTTTTTTTTTTTTTTTTTTTTTTGCAGTACGCGGGCCTCTCACTGTTGTGGCCTCTCCCATTGCGGAGCACAGGCTCTGGACGCGCAGGCTCAGCGGCCAGAGCTCACGGGCCCAGCCGCTCCGCGGCATGTGGGATCTTCCCAGACCGGGGCATGAACCTGCGTCCCCTGCATCGGCAGGCGGACTCTCAACCACTGCGCCACCAGGGAAGCCCCCTTTTTCCTTTTTTTTAAAAAATCTTTTTATACTAAAATAAGTTGCCTGTGGATGTGTTTTCAAAGGGTAGTCTATTCTCATAAAGGACTTAATCCTTCTTCTGGTTTAATATTTTTATACTAGGAGTGAGTATAATGTGGGATGGTGCTATGTGACTTGCTTAAAATATAGTGTTCTAAAACCCTTGGGCTTTCCTTATGATACTGACTTGTGAAGAAGCGCTGAGATTTGATAATGGTTTTTGTTTTTGTTTTTGCTGCGTTGGCTCTTCCTTGTGGTGCGCGGGCTTCTCATTGCAGTGGCTTCTCTTTTGGAGCATGGGCTCTAGGCACGCGGGCTTCAGTAGTTGCAGCAGGTTGGCTCAGTAGTTGTGGCACACGGGCTTAGTTGCTCCACAGCACGTGGGATCTTCCTGGACCAGGGATTGAACCTGTGTCCCCTACATTGGCAGGCTTATTCCTAACCACTGCACCACCAGGGAAGTCCCCTTGATAACTGTTTTTTGTTGTGTATATAGCTTCCTTTATTTCAATTGATTTCAGTTTTCTAGTTGTGTGTTAAGAACCTAGCCTGTGAATGGCATGTGATTCTGCTTAAAATATTTTAAGAAAAAAGGTATTCAAGGAAGGGACTAGAAAGCAGATTACAATAGCGGGAAAAGTAATCAAAAGAGAAATGAGCCATACGTAGTGAAAAGAATCAACCAAAATGAATCGAAAAGCGATTTATTGTTAACAGTGTATTAATTGGATTGATGAAGAGTCCATACCTCGCACTGCCCTCCTTCAAACGCGAAGATGCTGCTGTGTCCGTCTCACCACTGCAGCGCTTTGTACCTGAGATCCTTTTCCCGTTCCGAAAAAGACCTCTGCCTCAGCGTCATCCTGACCCTCCGAGTGAGCAGCTGGCGTGTGGTGCCTGCACACTGACGAACACTGGGCTGCCTGTGCTTCCTTAGTGCGTTGCCCAAGTGGCTGGGTGATTTCTGAGCACTGTTTTTTCCCTTTTATTTGTTCAATCAGTGTAAATGTGTGCAGAGGACCCATTAAGTGCCTGGTGCTGTGATAGAGGCCAGAGGCCCTAAATAAAGAACAGTGAGAGTTGTGTTGTCCCCAAGCCTGCAGTTTGCTGGGGAGACAGACATTAATTCAATACTTAAATGAATAAGGGTAAGACTATCGCTGAGATCAGAACTAGAGTTAGACCATGGTACAGCGGAAGTGTAACGAAGGGGATTTGCCTGTGCTGGAGGAAGTTAGGGCAAGCCCCCCTGAGTTAGTGAGAATGGAACCGAGATCTGAAAAGTCGGTAGCAGTTATCTAGTGACAGATGGGTCTGAATTCCAGCATTGCCCTTGAGCAAGTTGGTGACCTTGTGGTGGTGACCTTGAGCAAGTTACTTCCCCGGTCTAAGCCTTAGTGTCTTCATCTGTGAACTGGATGGTTGTGAGAATTAAATGACACAGTGCACAGCATATGCTCAGCATGGTGCCAGCATACAGTTGACGCTTGTAAATGGTAGCTGTTTTTTTTACTGTCTGTGCTTTCTGTTTATTTTGCTGGAAACTTTGAAAAGATACTTACTTAAATCTTTCCTTGTTCTGGTAGCAGGAGTCACTAAATAACTGAGAATAGTTTACTTGGAAAATGGAAGCTAAAGGGAGATTTAATGATGGTCTTCAAATAGGCCAAGTATCCTCAGCATCTAAGATGTGGGAAAGGGTCTTATAGAGCCTTTGGTGTGAAGTCACATTCATGATGGGGCTGCCTTGGAAGCAGTTGGAATATACTAGGATTTTAAGACACGAGTATTATTAGATCACATCTCCTACATTTCTCATGGCAGTCAATCATACGTAGCTAGGCTAATGTATATTTTCTGTTCTAACACCATATTCTATTTGCCCAGTGATTTTTGCTACAGTGTTTGTAGTTATGTATGGATATTTCTTATAGCTAAATGTGCAGGGGTCCCTGTGCATCCTTTGGGAAAGGCAAGTCTTGCTTTTCTCTCTTTGATCTGTGGAGATATACATGTATATGCATATATCCAGTCCAGCTTTTTACTGGATTGGATATGTAATTTTATGCATTTTCCATTGTCCTTACATTTTGAAAAGAAAGGTACCAGTGGTCAAACTTAATTTTTATTGCATGCTTGCCAAGTGCTTTAATTACTTACCTGATTTAGTTCTCACAGTAACCTTATGAAATAGGCACTATTAAGGATGCTTTCCCCCCCTACAAGAAAATGGAAGCTCAGAGAGGTTAAATAACTTGTTCAAGGTCACACAGCCATGAGTGGCATAGTTGGGATTGAACCCCGATGTGAGTGGCTCCAAACCTGAGCTCCAAACACTCTGATGCTGCCTTTCAAGCTAGTTTTTGAAGATTATCAAACCCCTGTGTCAGCAAGGTAGGTATGTGTCCAAAGATTTATTATACTTTTATATGGTCATGAGAAAGGCTTATGAAAAATGTTGGTGCCTCTGAAGAGCATGAGGAAGCTTATGGAATTTAGATTTATTCAGTGAATCAGAAGTGGACACTGTAGCAATGTCTTCTAGATGATTTTCCTGATTGTTATAAACCTTGGTTTTGCAGTACAGACCTTAAGGAACATTAGTGTATATCAAGCAAAAATTAAATATGCTTATGTGTGTTAAGGGTTTAAACTTAAAATAACATTTTAGTTTTTTCCTTATTCTTACCTCAATTCCTGTATTAATAGCTTTACCATCTTCAGGTCAACCATTGTTCGCTGCCTTGAATCTATTGGGGAACTACTTCACATTCATTTGGAAGCAAGGGGAGGATGCATTATAAATAAATAGTATATTCAGACATGGGTGCAGGCTCTGTGGGTGGAGTTGGAAAGGTATATCAATGAGACCTTCGGCCAAAAGAGCTGTTGGCTGTCAGTGCCTGATACTGCGGCAGACTGGCAGAGCTCACTTCTAAACCGATGTGCTCTGCACTTCTTGTTTTCTTTTCTGCTAATTCAAATCCTGCTTCAAAAAGTAAGTGTTCTTGATCAGAACTAAATAAAAATCCAACCTGACATGTCAGCTAAGGGAGGGAGAAATATCAAACAGCTGCTGGAGAGAGGGCTTGAGTGGTCCCTTCTCCAGCCTTGCTTTCTGTCCTAGTAATTGGTTTTTCCTGATTCAGCAAGAGGAATAAAGATGACTTGGGGGGGGTCTTGTTTATTTTATATATGTTATATGTACTTACATATTTATTTGATCTGTATTTTCAAATCACAAAGGTAATATATTAAAAGAAAAAGAAGTTAACAATCCAGGAGTGTATAAAGTAAAAAAAAAAAAAAGAAAGTCCCCTTCCCCTGCTCCAATTGCATTCATTTTTTTTTAAGTTAAAGATTTTTTTTTTATTGGAGTATAGTTGCTTTACAATATTGTGTTAATTTATACTGTACGACAAAGTCAGTCAGCTATACGTATACATATGTATACATATATTCCCTCTTTTTTGGATTTCCTTCCCATTTAGGTCACCACAGAGCATTGAGTAGAGTTCCCTGTGCCATACAGTAGGTTCTCATTAGTTATCTATTTTATAAATAGTATCAATAGTGTATATGTGTCAATCCCAATCTCCCAATTCATCCCACCCCCCACTTTCCCCCTTGGTATCCACACGTTTTTTCTCTACGTCTGTGTCTCTATTTCTGCTTTATAAATAAGGTCGTCTATACCAGTGTTTGCAGATTCCACATATATGTGTTATTATATTATATTTGTTTTTCTCTTTCTGACTTACTTCACTCTGTATGGCAGTCTCTAGGTCCATCCATGTCTCTACAAATGACCCAATTTCGTTCCTTTTTATGGCTGAGTAATATTCCATTGTATATATGTACCACATCTTTTATTTTTTTGAATTTTACTTTATTTATTTTTTATACAGCAGGTCCTTATTAGTTATCCATTTTATTTTACTTTTTTAATTTAAAATTTTTTTTATTTTTTAAATTTTATTCATTTATTTTTGGCTGTGTTGGGTCTTTGTTGCTGCATGTGGGCTTTCTCTAGTTGCGGTGAGTGGGGGCTACTCTTTGTTGCGGTGCACAGGCTTCTCATTGCGGTGGCTTCTCTTGTTGTGGAGCATGGGCTCTAGGCATGTGGGCTTCAGTAGTTGCGGCACACGGGCTCAGTAGTTGTGGCTCAAGGGCTCTAGAGCACAGGCTCAGTAGTTGTGGCACACAGGCTTAGTTGCTCCATGGCATGTGGGATCTTCCCAGACCAGGGCTCAAACCCACGTCCCCTGCATTGGCAGGTGGATTCTTAACCACTGCGCCGCCAGGGAAGTCCAGTTATCCATTTTATACATATTAGTGTATATACATCAATCCCAATCTCCCAATTCATCCCACCACCACCACCCCGCCGCTTTCCCCTCTTAGTGTCCATATGTTTGTTCTCTACATCTGTGTCTCTATTTCTGCCCTGCAAACTGGTTCATCTGTACCATTTTTCTAGGTTTCACATATATGTGTTAATATACGATATTTGTTTTTCTCTTTCTGACTTACTTCACTCTGTATGGCAGTCTCTAGGTCCATCCATGTCTCTACAAATGACCTAATTTCGTTCCTTTTTATGACTGAGTAATATTCCATTGTATATATGTACCACATCTTTTATGTTTTTGAATTTAAATTCTAAAATACTTTATTTTTTGAATTTAATTTTATTTTTTTATACAGCAGGTTCTTACTAGTCATCAATTTCATACACGTCAGTGTATACATGTCAATCCCATTTGCCCAATTCATCACACCACTACCACCACGCCCCCGCCACTTTCCCCCCTTAGTGTCCATATGTTTGTCCTCTACATCTGTGTCTCAGTTTCTGTCCTGCAAACCAGTTCATCTGTACCATTTTTCTAGGTTTCACATATATGCGTTAACATGCGATATTTGTTTTTCTCTTTCTGACTTACTTCACTCTGTATGACAGTCTCTAGATTCATCCACGCCTCTACAAATGACCCAGTTTCATTCCGTTTTATGGCTGAGTAATATTCCGTTGTATACATGTACCACATCTTCTTTATCCATTCGTCTGTCGATGGGCATTTAGGTTGCTTCCATGAGCTGGCTATTGTAAATAGTGCTGTAGTGAACATTGGGGTGCATGTGTCTTTTTTAATTCTTCTGGAATATTTTTCTCTGCATCTCCAAGCATATCAGTGTATACAAGTGTACGTACACACTGAAACAATGGGATCACACTGCATGTTGTTCTGCAATTTGTTGTTTCCACTTAATGCATCATGGGCATCCCCCCACCTCAGCACTTCCAGATTTCCCTCTTTTTTGAACAACGGCAAGGTATTCCGTGAATGCGGCTCCCTTTATTTAATCACTCCCTTAGGAATGGGCATTCGGTTGTCTCAACCTTTTTAGTTATAAACACGGCCACAGTGAGCAGCCTCACATGTGTGGCTTGGCGCCTGGGTGCTGATCTTTCTCGAGGGTCCCTTCCCAGAGGTGGGGCTGCCAGGTCGAAGGGTGTGTGAGCTCTAGACTTCGGAGCCAGTGACCCTGTGTTCCTGTCAGGGTGGAGGTGCGAGCTCTGGCCTGACTTGGATGAAATCCTGTCTTGGTTTCCATGAGGCGGGCAAAGCAGCGGCACCCGGAGCCCTGGGCCTGGACAGAGCTAGTTAATGGGTGTGATGCTTGTCCCAGCTGTTTCACCCTTTTCCAATTTACGAAGGTGACAAGTTTCAAATCTTGACTTTTGCTTCACTCCAGATGAATTCACAGAGAACTCCAGTATGCCAGGTCTGCTCCTAGAACAAGGCTGGTCTTGGTTTTCTTTCCCACTCCCCAGCCACCTGCATTTGTTTTCCTTCTTGGTATTTTGTTAACCGTTGGACTTTAAAATTGCTGACAAGATCACAAGATTAGCCTTCTTTGAAAATGACTCCCACTGGCTTAGTTTAATTTGGTCAGTTTTGTGACCCCTTTCCCCCTGAGCCCTTTCCTGGCCAGACTACCTTTGCCAAGGCTCCTTCCCAGGTGCACCGCAGCCCGGTGAGCTCATGGGTTCCGCACCGACAGCTTCCCACGGTTTCGGTGAGGCAGGCAATGAGTCACGCACCAGGAGGTAGCGAGGGAGGCTGGCTGACCGCCGTGCACCCTCGTGACTTCATTGTCCTCACTTCTCTGTGTTCAGCAACGACTTATGTTAAGGGGCTGAACAAGTCACTTAGATTTCTCACTTATAATTTTCCAAGTGGTTTTAATATTGGGCCCTGACATGTCTTAGGGGAGGGGTTATTTTTCTAGACGCATTGCTCATGCCACTCTCCCTCCACTGCATCTCCCATCTCCTGCCCACCCTCCTCCTCATCATGGCAGGCATCACTAGTTGATTGAATCATTGATTGATCCTGCCTCTTTCCCATAGAGCCAGAGGGCCTGGCACCCTAGGATTAGAGTTGGTACAACTGTGGGCTTAGTAAAACCTCCAAGGGCCACAGCTGAGAAGAAGGAGTGAGGGGAATGCAGAGATGAATGGTACCCAGATCTGTGGAATTCTTGGATTTTTAAAATGATAAAAGAAGGTTGAGGCCTAGCACAGGATCACTAACCTTTTTTTTTTAAAAATAAATTTATTTTATTTTTGGCTACTTTGGGTCTTCGTAGCTGCACGAGGGCTTTCTCTAGTTGCGGTAAGTGGGAGCTACTCCGTTGTGGTGCACGCGCTTCTCATTGCAGTGGCTTCTTTTGTTGCGGAGCATGGGCTCTAGGCACGTGGGCTTCAGTAGTTGCGGCACGCAGGCTCAGTAGCTGTGGCTCACGGGCTTAGTTGCTCTGCGGCATGTGGGATCTTCCCAGACAAGGGCTCGAACCCGTGTCCCTTGCATTGGCAGGCAGATTCTTAACCATTGAGCCATCAGGGAAGCCCCAGGATTGCTTACCTTTTGCTTTCCATATAAAGGGCATAAAAACCTCCTCACAACCTATTGGATACAATCCCTGTTGTTGTATAAAAGAATATTTTGATACCCCAAAAGTAGGAAAGGCATAATCTAAGAATAATGGAGAGTCCTTTAAATTGAAAGATTTTAGCTTTCTAAAAATTCAATGCATTGTCTTCTTTTCCCCATTTTACTGTGGACCGTTAAAAACTTGGTCATGGACCTAAATGCCATATAGGGACCCCTGTTATATATTTCAGACTGCTAGAAGTTTTTTCTTTATATTTTGGTGGGGGGGTCCTACAAAGCAAAAATTTAATTTCTTTAATCCAGGTGATATTGTTTATTGGTGTTGATGATGTGTTCTTGGATGAATATTTTGTTTCATTAATTTCATTATTTCCACATAATAGTACTGGTTGATCATTTTGCAGAATAACAAAAAGGGGTTTGTAGTACTTTGCTGATTGAATAAGGATCTGTTCTCACGGCAACTCTCCTGTCCAGAGTCGTTCACTCATTCTAGTTACTTGCTTTCCATCTGCTATTACGGGCTGGGCACTGGGGTGCAGCAGTGAACTGGGCAGAGTCTCTGCCCTCTTGGAGTCCACATCACAGGGGAAAAAAAAATACATATAAACAAATAATATAGATTCAGATTGTGTTGAGTGCCATAAGGAAAATAAAATAGTGTAACTGGAAAGAGGATGACTTTGGGAGGAAATTTTAGTTAAGGTATTGCAGCAAAGATGACTCTGGTGACATCTGAGTTGAGGACATAGTCAGAGAAGGTATAGAGAATAACATTCTAGAAAGAGGGACTAGTAAGTGCAGAGGCCCTGGGATGGAATGAAGTTGGTATATATGAGAGATGGAGAGAAGGCCAGAGGGGCAGAGAGTAAAGAAGAGAGGGGAAGCAGGCGAAGCAGGAATGTAGGCTGGGATCAGACCACATGGGGCGTATAAGACATGGCAAGGGCTTTGGAGTTTATTCTTATTGCAGTGGGCAGCCATGGGGGGACTTCAGGCAGGAGAGGCGTTTGATCTGAATTTTGTATTGAGAGGATCACTGCATGTGTGGCACATGGATTGTATGGGCAAGAATGCAAAGGCCACACACACACTGGAATGGGTCTGGGAACCCTTGATCAGGGAAGAATGAAGAAATTCGTTGGTCTAGAAGGGAACAGGGGACTCCCTTGTTCATAAAAAATAGAATTTTTGAAATTTCCTCCTAATTACTATTTTTTTGACTCTTCCTCACCTATACACTGGTCCTGTAAGTACCCCACAAATTCTTTTCCTTTAAAACTATCTTGAAGCCACCTAAATGTTCAACAATAGAGGAAAGGTAGCATCTACCCAGTGGAATGCTATGACTTATTATCTAGGAACATAGAATGCTATTTTTGTTGTAATGAAAATTGAAGAAAAGAATATATAGGTTTGTGAAAACACTTATGATGATAAAAAATATGCATGTGAGAAAAAGAAAGCAAAGAAATATACCAAAACTGTGGTGACGATTGTTTATAGCAGTGGATTATGCTAGGGTGACCAGAAATAACTTACCATTTAAACCACAGTACTTTTGAGCACTCTTAAAATGTGTGTGTATGTGTGTGTGTGCTATTAATAATTACAGTGTGATGAGTATAAACCAGGACTGTCCTGACTAACCCAGGGTATGTGGTCACCCTAATTATGGGTGGTAATTTTACTCCTCTGTTTTTCAAACTCCCTGAATTATACTACTTTAAATTTACTTTGAACTAAATTATGTAAAAATAATTACTTTGCTTTAGAATATTTACTCTCAGAGGTCAGAGACTATTTCTTTGGGCTCTTTTACTTGGTCTGTCCTCCTGACCATGTGGAATGATTATGTTGGTCTCCTTCAAGCTGGGAGGCTTCCCAGTTGTGATCATTTTTTCCCCCTAGATTTTCATGCAGGAAGGAACTAGAATAGCACTTGCAGATTCCAAGATGACCTTTTCCTGTGACTGATGAGATTATGACCCCAGTATGTTCAAAATGACCCAAGGGCTTGCTTAGATTACTTGGCAGATTAAATGTTAGTTTTGGGCATCTGCCTTTTAATTGCTTCTCCTAAAGTGTTCCTAATATAAATTTATATTTCACTGACTTTTATATAACCTTGTAGTAGTGAGCTGTAAAGATGGCAGTGTATTGGCTCACACTTATAGTACCAGGAAATAAAATCAGAGACAGATTTTTAAAGTATGTGTAATCTTTTCAAACTAAATCTGTATCAAGAATCAGTGCTGGGACTTCCCTGGTGGCATAGTGGATAGGAGTCCACCCGCCAATGCAGGGGACACGGGTTCAAGCCCTGGTCCGGGAAGTTCCCACATGCCGCGGAGCAGGTAAGCCCGTGAGCCACAACTACTGAGCCTGTGCTCTAGAGTCTGTGAGCCACAACTACTGAGCCCGCGTGCCACAGCTACTGAAGCCCACGTGGCTAGAGCCCATGCTCTGCCACAAGAGAAGCCACCGCAATGAGAAGCCCGCGCGCAGCAATGAAGACCCAATGCAGCCAAAAAAAAAGGATCAATGCCAAGGGATCATGGCACTGATATTTATCTGCATGGACTGTGGGGGAGAAGGTCGTACCGTCTAGTTAATGGTAAGACCAACAAATCAGTGATTCCTTTGCCTTTTAGCTTTTCCACCTTCAGATGCAAGAGAATGAAATACTTTGGTTAAGAAAACAGCGAACGTGCTCCTCCAACTGTTCACTACCTTGTGAAAGAGGGAGGAACTTTATATATCAAACAAGACAGGCCAAGGACCTGGGCCAGGTGACAGGAAGCCGCATGTCCCATCCCACCTTTGCCTGGAGTCTCACTTTCCACCACTCCCTGGAGCCCAGCCACAGCGAGCCACTTCCTGTTCCCCAAAGTGGCTTGCAACTTCTTGCCACCCTGGGGGTAAGCAGACTGTCCCCTTCACCTCGAACCCACCTCTGCCATCTTACCTCCATCCTTAGGGCAACACAATGGAAGCTTAAAGGGATGGCCAGCATGGGCACTGCAGCAGGACCGCCTGGGCTCAAATCTCAGTTCTGTCGCTTAGTAGCTGTATGACCTTTGACGAATGAATTGTTACCTTCTTGGTACTTCTGTTTTCTTAACTCTAAAAGGGGGATAATATTCATATCTGCTTCATAGGATTTTTATGAGGATATATGTAAAGTGCTTAGCATGGTGACTGTTGGTCAGAAGGACTCTCTGGGTGTTGGTTATTATTATTATCTTTTGAAGTCTGGCCTGTCCTATAAACCTGTGTCCACTAACCAACGTGGGATTTAGGGACTGCGGACCTAAGTTTGAGTCTGAACACTGCCCCGTATGTGTTGGGTGGCCTTGGATGGTTACTTAACTTCTTTGAATGTCGGTTTCCCCATCTGGAGCACAATATATCACATGGTTTCTGGGTGGGTCATGTGTGAACCATGTGTGAAGTGCCTGGCTTAGTACTTCACAACTGGAAGACAATCTATATGTGTTATTTTCCGTTCCCCTCCCCCCATAGCACTCTGTTTATCACCTGATGCCTTGTACCTGCTTGGTTGCATCTTCTCCATTAGACTATATATTCCTTAGTTTTCTTTGTTTCTACACAGCGTTCATTGATTCTTTTGTTTGATTTCCTCATTCATCTGTCCACTCAGTCATTTTCTTTATTCATGCATTCTCTCTCATTTGTTCAAAAATCATTTATGAGCAGTTGCTAAGTGCGTTGGGCCCAGGAATCTACCATGGTTCCAGCTCGGGTCCAAGAGAATAATGACAAGAGCCTGAATTAGGCCAGTGACATTGGGGGCTGTGAGAAGGGCATGGACTTAGCAGGCAGTTAGAGAGAGGATGGTCAGGGCTTGCTGACCAGCTGGATTTGGAAAGTAAGGGAAAGGAAGCAATCAAAGACAGCCTCTGGGATCTCACTTGAGTCAACGTGTGGGTACTGACACCACTAACTAAAATGGACGGCATAGGAGGTGGTAAATTGGCTGGTTTTGGAAGGGCCAGGAAGAGGTGCCATGTGACCACCAGCCTGGATTGGACACAGTCAGTTTGAGGTGCCTGAAGGATGTCCACTAGGAGGTTCTGATTGTGGACTCCTTTGCATGTGAGATGGGGGTGGTGGCCAAGATGGAGAACAAGTGTAGAGTGGAAGAGAAGAGGGCTGCCAGTGGCCCTTTGGGGCATTGCCCTGATTAAAGTGGAAGGTGACAGTGAGTCTGTGGCTTCTCCTGGGAAGCCATGTGTGGTTCCTCACCACAGAAACTGCTCATGTCCTCCTCCAACCACACACCGCTCACTGTCTGCCGGTCAAGACCAGCCTTTGGGGTGTCAGTGCGGAGGTGGGGAGAATGCTCTCTTCCCCACAGGGGGCCTCACTGTATCACCTGCAGGCCCTAAGCTGCAGCGAGTGTCTGTCTCCTTCCCCTGCAGCATGTCTCATAGAACCCTTCTTGAATAGATGCTGTGGTCCCTATCTCTTAGCAACTGTGGCACATCACTTTCTCTCTTGTCCAATTGGATATGCACAGATGAGGAAGCACACCAATAGCTACTTCCCCTCATACACACCTCTGCTGCTATTCCTGTGTCTGAGCCACCATCACCTCTGGTCTGCACCATGTCAGTAGCCTCCCAACGGGCCTCCCTGCTTCGGCTCTGGCCCCTGATAATCTATTCCCCACCCAGCAGCCAGAGGGATCCTGCTAACGCATAAGTCAGACTATGTCACTCACCTGCTAGAGATGCTCCCATGGCTTCCAGATTCCTCACTGTGGTCCACAGGGCACCTGCCTCCCTCTCTGAGCTCCTCTGTCTCATCCACCACACTCCGTCTGACCACATGGCATCCTTGGCTTCCCAGGTAGGCCAAGCTTGTTCCGCCTTGGGGCTTTGGCACGAGGTGATTGCTTCTCCTGGAGTGCTCTTTCCCCAGACTGCCTTGCACTGGCTCCCTCCTGCCTTTCAGGTTTCGGCTCAAATGTCACCTCCTCAGAGAAGCCTTCCCTGATGACCCGAATGTGAAGTCGTCCCCACCAAGTCCCCATAATGACTCTTGATCACATCATCCTATTCCATTTTCGTCATTAAGCTTGTTTATTATCTTTTTAAAAATTGAAGTACTGTTGATGTACAATATTATATGTTACAGGTGTACAATATAGTGATTCACAATTTTTAAAGGTCATGCTCCATTTTTAGTTATTATAAAACATTGATTACATTGCCCGTGTTATACAATATATCCTTGTACCTTATTTATTTTATACCTAATACTTTGTACCTCTTAATCCCCTACCCCTATATTGCCCCTCTCCCTTCCCTCTCCCCAATGGTAACCACTAATTTGTTCTTTATATCTGTGATTCTGTTTCTTTTTTGTTATATTCACTAGTTTTGTTGTATTTTTTCGATTCCACATATAAGTGATATCATATAGTATTTGTCTCTCTGTCTGACTTATTTCACTAAGCATAATACCTTCTGAGTCCATCCATGTTATTACAAATGGCAAAATTTCATTCTTTTTTTATGGCTGAGTTGTACATTTATTGGAGAACTTTCCTTCTCCTCCCACTCTGATGTAAGTGAAACCCGGGACCTGGGGTTGTCTTGTTTGTTGCCCCATCTCCAATGTCTGCGGCAGCGCCTGGTCTTTCATAGGTTGATGAATTAGGCAGGGCTGCCCATCTACACTGGGATGAGAAGAACCTGAGCTTGCTTGTTGGGGAAGGAGAAGGGACTAATGAAAAGAAAGAAGCTGTAGTTATTAAGGGGGTGGAATAATTGATGGGCTGAGGTCTTGGAGGAGGTCAGGGAGATAGGATCATGAAGACAGGAGAGAGCTTGATGCTTTTCTTTGAGACTAAGGGAAGTGGGTGAATATATGGGTAGATTTCAAGGGGGCAGAGGATCAAGATGAAGATTGTAAACCTGATGGTCTTACTATCTGATGAAGTGGGAGATACAGTTATCAGATGATAGAGGAGTAGACTGGGAGGAGGAAGGAGGCTGGGTATGAGAGATAATGGTCTGAAGCTGCTGGATGAGTGGAAAGACCCCTGAAACCTGGAGGGCCGCCCTTAGGCTGGAACTCAGAACCTGGTGATGGAGCCTGTCACAGAACGACTGGATTTTTCTTCAGTATTGGACAGGACAAGAGAGAAAGTGGAGGAGGCAGAGGCTATGTTGATCCATGTTTGGGAGACTGGCAGGTAGAAGGAGCTATGTGTCAATGGAGCAGGAAAGAAAGGATGCTGGAGGGGGGAGGATATTTGAATGGTAGAAGGAAGTGAAGTCCAGAGGGAGAATAAGAAGGGTAGGATCAAAAGTTCTGGTGGCTTTTCATTCAAGTGGAAGAGCAAATTGGGTGAGAATGAGGAAGTGAGAAAAGGAAGGGTGGGCAGGTGGTGGTCAGAGGGGACCTTTTAGTTTTCCATTCCTGGTTGGGATGTAGCCACATGGTAAATACATTGTTGGTAAACAAAGTGTTAGGTCACAGGAATGAAGGAGAACAGGCTAAGGTGAGACCAGGGAATGTTAGGTCACTCTGTGAATGAGGTCCTCCTTGGAGGGATCAGGAAAAAGTGGGGAGGAACACACAGAGGATGTCCCTAAAAATGTAGAAATGAAGAGCAGGAGCCTGGAGAGAAGGAATTGATGCTAGGAAGTGAGGAGAAGGGAGTTAGTTGGTCCTATGCCTAGGTTCTGGGTACTTCTTGGTAGGTTATTGTCTGGAAATAACAGTGACCAGGGAAATTTGGTTTCTCCTGGTCCTGAAAAACAGGAGTGTTGAGGAAATGAGCAGCTTTGACTTGGGAGGGTTATCATGGAAGGGGAGGGTGGAAGAACCAGGACCCAGCTAAGATAAAGCTGCTGAGATAAGTGCAAATGTGGAACATTTGCTGGCTCTAGACTGAGGGTTCCAGGGGCATATTGGAAGGCAGGGTTAGTAGAGATGGCAGAGGGACAGGAACCAGGTAGGGATGAGAGAACCCCAGGGGAGCGATGATGCCTGGAGGGCCTTCAGCTTGGCAGACGTTGTCGTTTGCAGGATGAGTGACACTAGGGCCACGAATGAAAGGTTTCAGATAGTACTTTACTTTTTTTTTTTTAAGTGGCTTTGTTGTGATATCTGCATACTATACAATTTCCCAATTGCAGTGTACAATTCAGTGGTTTTTAGCATATTCACAGATACTTGCAACCGTCATCACAGCCAATTTTAGAATATTTCACTACCTCATTTCACTGTCCTTTAGCTATCACCCTCTGTACCCCCAATCTCCACCCTTCCACCCAAGCCCCAAACAACCCGAATCTCTTTTCTGTCTCTATAGAGTTCCCTATTCTGGACTTTTCATGTGAATGGAAGTCATATAATACGTGGACTTTTGTGACTGGCTTCTCTCACTTACCATGGTGTTTTCAAGGTTTGTCTCTTGTTGTAGGATGTGTCAGTATTTCATTCTTTTTTATTGTTGGATAATACTCCATTGTATAGATATACCACACTTTGTCTATCCATTCGCCCATTACTGGACATTTGGGTTGTTTCCACTTTTTGACTCTTATGAATAATGCTGCTATTTATATACCAGTTCCTCTGTGGACGTATGTGTATATACCTAAGATAGAATTGCCGGGTCAAATGGTAAACTATGTTGAATTGTTTGAGAAAATGTGAGTGTTTTCCAAAGTGACCGCACCATTTTATATATCCACCAGCAATACGTGACAGTTCCAATTTCTCTACATTCTTGCCAACATTTGTTATTATCTGACTTTTTGATTCTAGCCAGCCTAGTGGAAGTGAAGTGGTATCTCATTGTGGTTGTGATTTGCTTTCCCCAATAGCTAATGACATCAAGCATCTTTTTATGTGCCTATTGTCCATTTGTATATCTTCCTTGGAAGAATGTCTATTCAGGATCCTTTGCCCATTTTTGAATTGTTAGTCTTTTTATTATTTTTTCCAGCTTTATTGAGGTACAGTTGACAAATTTGTGAGATATTTAAAGTGTACAACGTGATAATATGTGTATACGTTGTGAAAGGATTCCCCCACTGAGTTGATTAACACATCCACCACCTCACTTATTTACCTTTTCTTTTCTTTTTTGGTAAGAACATTTAAATGCTACTCTCTTAGAAAATTTCAGTTATACAATACAGTGTTATCAACCATAGTCACCATGTTATGCATTAGATCCTTAAGTCTTTTTATTACTGAGTTGGAAGATTTCTTTATATATTTTGGATAGTACAAGTTCCTTATTAGATAAATGATTTGCAGATATTTTCTCCCATTCTGTGCGTTGACTTTTCACTTTCTTGATGGTATCCTTTGAAGCTCAAAAGTTTTTAATTTTTGTGTAGTCGAATTTATCTGTTTTTTCTTTTATTGCTCATGCTTTTATTATCTCTAAGAATCCTTTGCTAAATCCAAGGCCATGAAGATTTACCTGTTTTCTCCTAAGTCTTAATAGTTTTTGCTCTTAACATTTAGGTCTTTGATCCATTTTGAGTTAATTTTTATATATGGCATAAAGTAGGGGTCCAACTTAATTCTTGGCTATCCTCTTGTCCCAGCACCGTTTATTTTTTATTTTTTTTACATCTTTATTGGAGTATAATTGCTTTACAATGGTGTGTTAGTTTCTGCTTTATAACAAAGTGTATCAGTTATACATATGCATATGTTCCCATATCTCTTCCCTCTTGCGTCTCCCTCCGAGGTGCTCCCTCGGTCACAAAGCACCGAGCTGATCTCCCTGTGCTATGCGACTGCTTCCCACTAGCTATCTATTTTACGTTTGGTAGTGTATATATGTCCATGCTACTCTCTTGCTTTGTCACAGCTTACCCTTCCCCCTCCCCATATCCTCAAGTCCATTCTCTAGTAGGTCTGTGTCTTTATTCCCATCTTACCCCTAGGTTCTTCATGACATTTTTTTTTCTTAAATTCCATATATATATGTGTTAGCATACGGTATTTGTCTCTCTCTTTCTGACTTACTTCACTCTGTATGACAGACTCTAGGTCCATCCACCTCATTACAAATAGCTCAATTTCGTTTCTTTTCATGGCTGAGTAATATTCCATTGTATATATGTGCCACATCTTCTTTATCCATTCATCTGATGATGGACACTTAGGTTGTTTCCATCTCTGGGCTATTGTAAATAGAGCTGCAATGAACATTTTGGTACATGACTCTTTTTGAATTATGGTTTTCTCAGGGTATATGCCCAGTAGTGGGATTGCTGGGTCATATGGTAGTTCTATTTGTAGTTTTTTAAGGAACCTCCATACTGTTCTCCATAGTGGCTGTACCAATTCACATTCCCACCAGCAGTGCAAGAGTGTTCCCTTTTCTCCGCACCCTCTCCAGCATTTATTGTTTCTAGATTTTTTGATGATGGCCATTCTGACTGGTGTGAGGTGATAGCTCATTGTAGTTTTGATTTGCATTTCTCTAATGATTAATGATGTTGAGCATTCTTTCATGTGTTTGTTGGCAGTCTGTATATCTTCTTTGGAGAAATGTCTATTTAGGTCTTCTGCCCATTTTTGGATTGGGTTGTTTGTTTTTTTGTTATTGAGCTGCATGAGCTGCTTATAAATTTTGGAGATTAATCCTTTGTCAGTTGCTTCATTTGCAAATATTTTCTCCCATTCTGAGGGTTGTCTTTTGCTCTTGTTTATGGTTTCCTTTGCTGTGCAAAGGCTTTGAAGTTTCATTAGGTCCCATTTGTTTATTTTTGTTTTTATTTCCATTTCTCTAGGAGCGGGGTCAAAAAGGATCTTGCTGTGATTTATGTCATAGAGTGTTCTGCCTCTGTTTTCCTCTAAGAGTTTGATAGTTTCTGGCCTTACATTTAGATCTTTAATCCATTTTGAGCTTATTTTTGTGTATGGTGTTAGGGAGTGTTCTAATTTCATTCTTTTACATGTAGCTGTCCAGTTTTCCCAGCACCACTTATTGAAGAGGCTGTCCTTTCTCCACTGTACATTCTAGCCTCCTTTATCAAATCCAGCACCATTTATTAAAAAGACTGTTCTTTCCCCATTGAATGGTTTTGGTACCCTTGATGAAAACAGTTGATCATAGAAATATGGGTTTATTTCTGGTCTGTCATTTCTATTCTGTTGGTCTATTTGTTTATCCTTGTGCCGGTCCCACACTGTCTTGAGTACTGTTGCTTTGTAGTGAGTTTTAAAATCAGGAAGTGAGAGTCCTCGTACTTTGTTCTTCTTTTTCAGGGTTGTTTTGGCTGTTTTGGGTCCCTTGCAATTAGATGTGAATTTTAGAATCTGTTTATCAATTTGTACAAACAATTCAGCTGGGATTCTGATTGATTGCACTGAATCTATAGATTATTTTGGGGAGAATTGCCATCTTAATAATGTTAAGTTTTCCAATCCATGAACAGGGGATGTTTTTCCATTTATTTAGATCTTCTTTAATTTCTTTCAACAGTGTTTTGTAGTTTTCAGAGTATACGTTTTGCACTTTTGGTACATTTAATCCTAGGTATTTTATTCTTTTGATGCTATTCTTCAGGTAGTGTTTTGATGGGAACTTTTGTGGTAATACTTTTGCAAAGTCTTCTTATCAGGTGAAGGGGTAGGGTGAGTGGAGAGTTAAAAAAAAATGTCTCTCCAACTGTTGGCCGGAGAGAGGAGCAGGGCATTTTCTATCATTCTTTAGGAGGCTGTGTGTTTAGGTCTTTCACGGTCCTGTGGCAGGGCACTGAGGGATACATCAGCCTGCAAAGAACTCCATAAACCCAAAAGCCGATGGTTTTGTGTGGTGGGCAAGGAGAGTGAGTAGCTGAAGATTGATCACTCTTGGTTAATAGGAATGCAATCCGTTTGGACTAATTCACATGAATATTTAAGTTACTAATACCCGTCCCCCAACTGCTGAGATTTGTCTGCTTTTCTAAAAGGGGAAAATGAGTAGCCCAGACGCATCAGTAATAGGAGAAACTTAGTAGCATAAAAAAAGGAAGGAGACTGTTTGGGAAGTGTGAAAAATATTTTTGGATTTGATCTGGGATGTTAAGGTTCTTGTGAGGAAACAGGATGTCACAGCACAAGTTGGGAAGTCCATTGTTACCTGCCTGTCTGCTCTAGCTGTCTGCTCCTCTCTCCTACATCTGCTTTTTATGGCTTTTTCCTTGCTCTGTTTATCCTAGTTGTGTTTTGCTCTCCCCTCAGTGGCTCTCCTTAGCATGTGTATGAAGGGAGGTGGAAGTCAGGCCCAACATGCACATGCCTGTGTCTGGAGCATCTGTAAATCTAAGGTAGCATTTTTCCTAAATGCCACCAAAATGGTTGTGATGCTAAAATTATATATATATATATATATATATATATATATATATATATATATACACGTACACTTTTTTTTTTCTTTTTCTTGTCTCTGGATTTCAAACCCTAAATTTGTCCTAGCATCATATTCATGACCATAAATGGAACCCATTGTAGAGATTATATCATAGAGATTAGCAAGTTAGTGGTTTCATTATTTTATGTGTTATGAACCAGTATTGTTTTAGACTGCTAACCCTCTTTAATATATTTTTGTGTATGTGTGATAAATGCTGGAAAAATTTAATGGTAATTTTATTTGTCTTTCCAACATTAACTGATTTTCAGATTTCTGCTTTTTTTTTCCATTTTGGTTTTGCCTTTTTAAAGTTCTAAGATCAGACTGAGGAAGAACAGCTTGGGCCTGATTTACACATGGTTCTGCACACCTTGCCGGCCCTCCTCAAAAGTGCATGGCTGCCCCACTTCAATCCATTCTCATGTTTTGGTGTAGCTCTTTTTTCTTTTTCTTTTTGGTTGAGCTCTTTTGATTGCACAAATTGGGATCTCCCTCAAACTACCTCGAGTACGGGGTTGCTTATTGTAAGGACACTGTGCATGGGAACCCAGGAGACTCTGGGCACTTAAGCCACTGGGGAAGTAAGAACTCTGGGTTACGGCGCTGGCACCAGGCAGCCCTGCGGACATCAGCAGCTGAAGCGGGCTTCTGTAATTCAACTTTTCTGGTGGCCAGTTTCTTTAGTATCTCAAGAGATCTTTTATTTACGTCATGGCTTCTGTTTAAGTATACGCTCTGGTCCCTTAGAACTCCAGTTAAGACATCGTTATCTCTCCCTTTTCTCATCATCATTTCCTAGCTTCAGGACCCAGAGAACTGCCTAGTCTTGGTGCTTCCTAGCCTAAATGCTGGGAGGGAGCTGGTGCCCAGCCCTCCCTGCTTTCCATGCCAGGCCATGCCTCAGGCACCTGGCTAACCTGTGCATGGGCCTCCCTGGAGTCTGATGCCCATCACTGATGCTGTTTCCTGTGTCTGAGGAGGGCCCCCCAGGTGCTAGAAAACAGGGCTACCTGTAGAACTACCCCTCCAGCAAGACCCTGGCCAAGAACTTCCCCCTAGGGGAGATTTGGGAGGGCTATACTGGCCCCCCCTGCCCCGCCCCTATCCCCACTACAGACCTGCAAAGGACATAGGTAGCACCGAGAGCAGGTCTGGGAAAAACTGGCAGTAAATTAAACTTTGAATTTTGAATAACCCCACTGATGTCATATCCTTGTACAGATGAAAGTAAGAAGCCAGTGATTTTTTAAATTTAAGTAGAAAAATTGCTGAACATTTAGGAGGAAATGAAACAAACACTGAAAGTGAAATTAACTATTGTTTTTATTGGAGGGGGGAATAATAAAAGTAATTGAATACATTGTTTACTATCTTTTAAAAAATATATGGTTTTCTGGGAGTTCCCTGGTGGTCCAGTGGTTAGGGCTTGGTGCTTCCACTGCCGTAGGCCTGGTTGGGGAACTAAGATCCTGCATGCCGAGCCATATGGCAAAAACCCCATATATATATAGTTTCCTTTTTCTTTTCCCACTTTCTTATTGGGATGTAGTTGATTTACAATATTTCAGGTGTACAAAGTGATTCAGTCATATATATATATATATATATATATATATATACACACACACACACACACACACACACACACACACACAGAGACATTTTCAGATTCTTTTCCATTATAGGTTATTACAAGATATTGATATAGTTTCCTGTGCTATACAGTATCCTTGTTGTCTACCTATTTCATATATAGTAGTGTGTGCCTGTTAATACCAAATTCCCAATTTATCCCTCCCCCCGCTTTGGTAACTGTAAGTTTGCTTTCTATGTCTGTGAGTCTATTTCTGTTTTGTAAATAAGTTCGTTTGTATCATCTTTTAAGATTCTGAATATAAGTGATATCATCATGGTTTTATTACTTTAACAAATGCATTGTAAACTTTTGGAAAAATACAGAAAAGAAGGAAATAAAACAGAAATGACCACTGTTGACTTGTCACATGTAGGCTTCGGTTCTTAAATAAATAAGTAAAGAAATAAAAACATATGTAAAAAGATCACCTAATACTTCTTGAACAGTCCCTATCATTTAGTATTCTTCTGTAACATAATTTGGAATGGCTACGAGGTGGCCTCTTATGCAGCCCTACCATAATTCACTTTTCCTAGTGTACTACTTATGGACATTTAGGTTTCTATTTTATTTGATTTTTTAAATGAAAAATACTGCATTGTGAACATTCATATAAAAATTATTTGCACATGTCTGACCAGTTTTTTTACGTTGAGATTCCAGATGTGGAATAATTGAGTCAAAGAACATAAGTAATTTAAAAATGCTTTCGGGACTTCCCTGGTGGCGCAGTGGCTGAGAGTCCGCCTGCCGATGCAGGGCACACGGGTTCGTGCCCCGGTCCGGGAAGACCCCACATGCCACGGAGCGGCTGGGCCCGTGAGCCATGGCCGCTGAGCCTGCGCGTCCGGAGCCTGTGTTCCGCAACGGGAGAGGCCACAACAGTGAGAGGCCCGCGTACTGCAAAAATAAATAAATAAATAAATAATGCTTTTGAAACATATGGCCAAATTGTCTTTGAGAAATATTGAAATAGCTCACATTCCTACCAGCAGCATTCAGTCTCATTTCCCATGATGCTTGCCAGCAATGGATATCATTGAAGAAACATTCTAATTTGATAGACAGAAATATGGCATCTCATTTTTATTTGCACTTACAGCACGGTTAAACATTCGAAATAGATTATTGACCTTTTTATAAAAAAAAAAATGTTACTTTTAATTGTGGTAAGAAACATAAAATTTACCATTTTGCCTGTTTTAAGCATACAATTCAATAGTGTTGAGTATATTCACATTGTTGTGTAACAAGTCTCCAGATCTTTTTCATCTGGCAAAACTGAAACCCTATACTCATTAAACAAGAACTCGCCATTTCCCCTTTCTCCCAGCCCTGGCAACCACCGTTCTACTTTCTGTTTCAAGGTTAGCTGGGGTCAGCTCTCCACACTGCTTCCTGTAAGTCTTTCAGTGAGGCAAGAATTCTCCATATCCATTATTTTGACAGGCATAGGGGCTAGCCTGGGGAATTTGGAAATCTAAACAAATGAAAAATTTTACAACCCACCAGGAGGGCATAGTTTATCAGGGGGCAGTTTCTGACTAGCGGCTTCTGTTTGCTAAATTATAGACATCTAACCTTTTCTCTCAAACCATTCTATGGTGCTATCATTTAATTTCCTTCCCCCCATCAGTAAATGCCATGGCAAGGTCCAGTACCTGATGACATTTTCTATTGAGTTATAAAGGTAGCATCTTTTCCTATGTTTGAATCTGCTGTTTATTTTACATGAAGTAAAAATCTTCCATAATTTATGTTTGAGTCATTATTTCTTCTGTTGAATAACAAAAATTCAACCAAGTAGATTTAAAGATCTAATTAACATTATTGAACGATTCATGGATTGGGCAGCATCCCATCTAGCAAGTAGAGGGGAGCTCCAGAGGGCTGCAGAGAGGGGGAGGTTTTCAAAGGCAAGACAAGCCATAAACAAACAAAAAGATTATTTCTGGCTTAAGTAACCTCCCTATGGGGGACAGAAGGAGTTACCTCATCTTCCTTTGGGGGGATCAAAAGAGTGACCTAATTGGTGCTGACTTGAAAATTTCACATTTTCTAGTTGGGATTACATTCCTGGGGAAGGTTGTAATGGCAGTTTGGTTAGGTATTAAGTCTTGGTTTTGGCATAGGTGTCTCCATTCTGGGCCTGTCATTTCTTTTTTAATAATTCTGATAGAATTATTGTGTTTATTTTTAAATGATAGTTACCTGAAAAAGTGTAAAATTAATTTGTGTTCACTGGAAAAATTCAAACAATGTGGAAGTGGATGGAGTGGAAAATGAAAGTCTTCTCCCCTCTAACCCCACCCCCATCCCTCTATCCCGCTTTAAAATATTAAAGCTTGACTGTGTTCTCTGTGATGTTTTGGAGCCAGTTTAAACTTTCAGCTTCCTATTTGTACAGTTTGACTTGGTCTCTAGCATCTCAGGTGGCCAATGCCCTGTGAGAACTGTTGAATCCGCCTGCCTTGGGTGGGGGTGGGTGAAAATCTCAAGTCCTTTGGGGAGAATTAAATTAAAGACCCCAAATGTGAACCATTTGTCCAGCCACACAGTCATGGAGGCAGCCTCAGGCAATGGGAAGACCTGGGCTGGGAAGCAGACTGCCTTGAGTTCACACTGGACTAATTGAGCTCTCTCCCTCCCTGTGTGACCTGGGGCAACCTGCTCCCTCCAGCCTTCTGTTTTCTTACCTGTAAAGTGACGACACTCAAATCTCCCTCACAGAATGGTTGTGAAGTTTACACAAGAAAATGCAGATGTACTTTGTTGGAGACATTCAGTCAACTGGGAGAAAGAGAATATACAAATATTATGATGCAAGTGAGGTTCATGCCAGCATGGACTTGCACAACACGCTGTGTAATGGGGGTGAAGAGCTGGGGCAGGAGCGGGGAAGGGGGTGGGAGTTGGCAGGACGATCTGGAAGGGGTGGAGGCTTGGGGTCAAGGACCCACCCGATCAGTGTTTCGGCAGAATCCCAAGATGGATGTCACCCATGGCCTAGCCTTCAGCCGATGCAGGGATTCCTTCAATAACCTGAACTCTCGAGCTGCTCCTCCTTCCAGCATCCGCCCCTTTGCACACGCCAGTCCCTCTGCTTAAAATGCCTTTCTCCTGTAGCCTTCCTGGCTAAATGACACCACCCTTTAGGCCTCAGCTTAAGTGCCACTTTCTCAGTACAGCCTTCCGAGGCGACACTCCCCCACCTCCCCATTTATTCTTTCCGTTCTTTCAAGAGGCTGTCCTTTCCTTTCCTTTCCTATCATTTCTATACTATATTTATGAAGTCATCTCATAAGCTCTGAGTCTGCTCTGCCCTCCACTGTGTGTCCCACTCCTACTCCAGCACGTGGCACATAAATACCGAGCGAGTGAGTGAGTGAATGAATGAATTCCCCCTTCCCCAGCTACGTTCCCAGCCTACCTTTCTAGTCTAATCCCCAGAGAGCCTCTCCGTATTAGTTTCCTGTGGCTGCCATAAGAAATTACCACAAACTTTGTGGCTTAAAACAACAGAAATTTATTCTCTTCACCATTCCTGAGGCCAGAAATTTGAAATCAAGGTGTTGGCAGGACTGTGCTGCCTCCGTAGGCTCTAGGAGAGAAGGCTTTCTTGTTCTTCCAGCTTCTGGTGACTCCAGGTGTCCTTGGCTTGTGGCTGCATCACTCCAGTCTCTGCCTCCATCTTCACATGGCCTTCTCCTCTGTGTGTGGATGATTTCTTCTCTTCTGTCTCTTATAAGAAGGACACTTGTCATTGGATTTGGGGCCCACCCACCTGCAAAGACACCTTTTCCAAATAAGATCACCTTCACAGGTTCCGGAGGTTAGGATGCAGACCTACCTTTTTGGCAGCTTCCCACCTCCCATGAAGCCTTTCCCTCAGCTGAACCGGCCTGGTCCCCATCTCTGGATTGTCCATCATGCTTTTCCCCCATCCTCTGTGTATGCCACTGTCACACCTCTTCCTCCTCTTTCCGTGAACGTTGAAATTCCCCTGTGGGTCCTCTTGCTCGCTCACTCACTCTGGCTGAAAGGACCTTCCTTCCCCTTGGAAGCACAGCCACTGCTCACGGTGCGGCTCGCTCACCTCCTTCGGGAGCTCTTTCCTCTGCCTGCTCTGGGTTCTCCTCCCCGACACCCACCATGTGGGAAGCACCCACGTACTTCCTCGTATTCCCTACAGTGCCAGGGATGTTCGTGGAGACTCAGGAAATACTTGTGGATGATAATAATCATCTGGAAAGTGGGGTCAGACTTACATTATCAAAATAAAGGCAAATCGTGACCATGCAGCCATAGCCACCTTTCTGTTGTAAAATACATGTGCATGCATATAGTGAGGGGATTAATTTTTTTTTTTTTTTTTTTGGCAGGGAGTAGGTGTTAAGTCCAACTAGCTAAGTGGGGTTTTAAGGAACAATAGACAGTCTTAGGAACATGCAGGGCCTGGAATCAGCCGAGTGGCTGACTGCACTGACTGGAGGCTCAGAATCAAGTTTCCCATCTTCATCCCTCTTGGGGCCACACCATCTCTTATCTGAACTCTGGAGTAGTTTAAATGTCACAGGAGTGACTTGTCCCTTGAAAGCTTGGGTTGCTGGTGAAACCGTCAGGGCTGTTCTCAGTGGTGGATCTCTGGGCACCTTTTCCATTCTCCTTACCTCACTGCCAACCAGCATCCCCTGCTGCCCCTCATGGCCCTCTGCTCCCCAACATCTCCAGCCTCCTCTGATTTCCCCAAGGCTCCAACTCCAGCCTGACCCTGCCTGGCCTTCAGTTTGAGGGCCGGTCATCATCTGGCTGTCTTGGCCTTGCTGTATCCTAAACTCCCAATTCCCAGGTGGACCGATGTTCCCCTTGGTTGGGTCAGCAGGAGACAGGGTTAGGGGAGAAGCACAGGTATACTTTTCAGAGACTGTGGGAGGGCAGGCTCTCAGGGGGGGTCTGGGTGGGAGGCCCTGAGAGGCATATCTGCTCCTGTATGTAGGTTCCAAATCACTGAGTGTTGGTATCTTATTTTTCAGATCGATTGTGTCCTGTGTTGAAGATGTTTCCAGAACAGCAGAAAGAGGTATGTCATCAGAAATCCCCAAATAGATAATCCACATGCTTTAACTCACTACAGTTTAGTTCTTCATTCTCTGACCATAAATCTGTAGAGGAGAGTCAAGATACCACAGGACGTCATAGAAGGGGGCTAATGAAAGAACAAAACAGCTGCCCTCCTGAACCTCCTGACCCCCACTCCCCAGCATCCGTGCAGTCTTCTTGGCCCTACCCAGTACGAAGACCAGGCATGCTTCTTCCTTGTCCCTGTGTTAAACAGTACTGGGACCAAGGTGCTTGCTTCAGGAAATGCCTTCTCTGTGAAGGTGGCCAAACTGCAAGCCTCCACACTGCCCTCACTTCTGATACCAATTTCAAATTTGGAGGTTCCCCAGACCATCTTCAGTTTTGATAATTCACAAGAAAGACTCACAGAACTCACTGAGAGCAGTTATACTCACTGTTATGGTTTATTACAGGGAAAGGATACCAGTTAGAACCAGCTGAAGGGAGAGATGCAGAGGGCCAGGTTGGGAAGGGGCCCAAATGCAGAGTTACTGCTTATTCTCTCCACAAGAAGTCAGTGTGTGATAATTTCCACAGGGAAGCTCCCCTGTGCCTTTGGTGTCCAGAGTTTTTATTGGGGCTCATCCTGCCTGCATGGCCGACCTTTTTGTCTGCTCCTCCTGGGATCAGGCTAATACCTTTAGTCTCTAGTTCCTCCAGAGGTCACAGCTGATACAGCGTGGCCCTAAGCCTCCATCATATTCACATTGTTAGACTGTCCAGTGGCCAAACCCAGGCAAACAAAGATACTCTTGTCAGGCAAGACATTCCAGGGGCCTAGAGATCACCTCCCAGAAGCCAAGGGCAGAGGACAGACCTCCTTTCAGGTAAGCTGAATGCTTCACTACACACCTGTATTGGCCTGAGAGCGGAGCTGTGCTGACAGCCGGCACTATTCCAGAGGCACATTTTAAAAATTGTTCTTGGGGGGAGAAAGCTCCCCATGAAAGCAACAAAGACGTTTTTCCAATGAGAAGCCTTTTTTTTTTTTTTTTTCTTGGCTGGTTTAATCACGATTTTTAAAGTTCATTTCAGTTAATAAAAACTAGACACAGACTTTAACCAACTGCATAAAGAAAGCATCATATTGACCTTACAAAGTCCTTTATTATAACTAATTATATAATAATATTATAACATTAAGCAGTTTTAAACTGGAAAGTCCTTCAATTGAAAAGGAAAATACCATTAAGTTGAGAAAGGGGTATAATGCCCAGAAATATACTTGAGTCTCTGTCAGCAAGAAATAAGCACAGCAAGACCAGATTCTGGATGTGCTGTAACATACTACTGTCCATCACATATCAATTCATTTTCTATGTGTGGCCAGAATTTCTTGGTTTCTCTCACGTTGCTCTTAGAACAAAGTCCACACTCCTCAGTGTGGTTTCCAAGGCTCTGTGTGATCCGACCCTGCTTCTTTCCCCAGGCTCGTCTCCTGCTTCTCCCTCCACCCAGTGCCCTTCTCACGCCTTATTCTGGAAACTTGATTGCTCTGTGTGCCCTGGGCCCCTGGGCTTTCACAGATGTTTTTCCCACTGCCTGGAATAATCTCTCTCCCCAGCCTTCACACCACCTTGACAGGCTGACGACTCCTTATCTTTCAGGCCTCAGCTTAGAAGTCAAGGAGAGGCTTTCCTAAAGCCTCAATTATCAAGATATTTTTATCTCAGCAGCTACCCCATCAGCACCCTGTAGTTAATGCCAGTTAGAAGTGGAGGAGGTTTTGGTTAAGCCTTTAAATATCCTAGTGGCTGGTGGTGGTTTAGTGGAAAAGAATTCAAGTCCCACCTAACTGCATATATAAGGGCTGAATGCAATATCACTGATTGTTCTAGAATCTAGACCAGGGGGGCAGTGTGTGTGTAAGCCCTTTGCATTTGGTGCCCACAGGAGACATTACTAATTAATCGTAAGGTTGACATGTGAATTGACACCCAGTTACCATCCTTGTTCAAGATGCAGATGGCCCAGGACTGACATCTTGGTTCTACCTAAGCTGGTAGTGCCAGTTTAGAAGTTTGGTAAAAAAAATTTTTTTTAAGATGGGGGGGGTAGAGTGGGGAGTCGATTGCAGTCTCTCTTGTTAAAATAGCTTTATTACCGCAATCAATCTAGAGAGAGGAGAACAGGGAGGGAGAGGCTCCCTTGTTAGCTAAACATGTTCCATTTGCACATTGGTTTGAATTCCCACGAGAGCAGTATCCGTGCATGGATCTTCCCCGTAAAAAGGGCTTGGCATCAGGCCATTGTAAAATTAAAATGAATTCAGATTCATTCATGCATGCAGCTTTAATTTACAATTAAAATATTATGGTTACATATTTTAATAAGAATAATTAGGTGGGCCCAACTGAATCAACTCTTCTGTTTAATGAGACAGAACCTGGAACCCTAATGAAAAGGCAGGTGGCTGTGACAGGAAATGCGTTTCAGACGGCATCTTGTGTGGAGCCAGGCGTTTTCGTTCTCTTTATATTCTAACACCCAGAATGAACAGGTTGATCTTCCTGCATCACTAAGGACCTTTGGCTTCAGCCACATTGAGCTCATCTTATGTGATATGTAAATAAGCAGGTTATGCTCTTTCATGGAGTCTGACATTCTGGCCCCTCCAAGGAACTGTGTTTGTGTCTCTGCCCAGCGCTGGCTTGGTGTAAGTGGGATAGTCCTACATATGTGATGTGACTGGAAGGGTGGGCTGAAACCTCTCTTCTCTCTGTGTGTGTGTGTGTGTGTGTGTGTGTGTGTGTGTGTGTGTGTATCTCCCCAGCTCTCCTGGATCATGATGGCTGAATTCTACCTTTAGAGATTCATACCTTTTGTATAAGAGTTTTTTCTCCTTCAAAATGTACATACTTTATATTGGATATAATGACAATTAGCATTTATTGACACTTGAGTGACAGTAGATCTACAGCTCCGTGGCAGGAGATACCTTGAGTGGAGCAGAACCAAGTGGGCCCGGGACAGTTCCAGGCACCGTGAGGACCCTGCCACAGGGAGAGATGGGAAGGATGTGTTGCTGTTTTGGACATGTTGGCTCTAAGCTTAACATTTAAGTGTTCAAGATCCACTTACACTGATTGATGGTAACATTTTGGGCTTGCTCTAGGAAAGCATGGTTTTAATATTGATTTCTGATTGGAAACTGACTGAGCTGGGACCAGTGAGTAACATCAAAGGATATCCCATAAGCAACACCTCCACCTGGTGTCCTGCGATGCTGGGGACTTTGAAGGGAAGTGACAAGACAAGACCCTTTCCCAATCCCCAAAACTCAATTTGTTCTTCCTTCCTCCTTTCCTCCCTGCCTATGTGACGTGATGTAATAATAGGGAAAACTGGGTATGGGATATATGGGAATTCTCTACTGTTTTTGAACAATTTTTCTGTATATTTAAAACTGCTCTAAAACAGTTAACTTTAAAACAGATAACATTGAATTATATGTGCTCGCACATAAAGATTTCTAAAAGACTGCAATGAATAAATCAAGGTACAAAACAGTATTTACAGTGTGCTCCCATTTGCATTAAAAAGTATATATACAGTATATACACACACATATATATACATATATGTGCCGATTATGTGTATAACAGAAGAAGTATATAAAAGTCCTAGATAGGCTGACAAGAAACTGGAAGTCCAGTAGGAGGGGGACTTCATTTTCATGGTGTTCTCATTTGTACTTGAAATGATCTCTCTCTTTCTTTAACCACGTACATATTTTATTTTTATAATAATGAAAAAATCTTATTTTTCAAAGGTAGATAAGTATTGGGACGTCATTATGTTAACGGTGTCAGTACCTGTTGAACTCATGGTTAATGCTTTCAGATTCATGTTTCTGACTTACTTTCGCTTTCAAGTGCCACATGTGTCTCTTTTCGTAGAGCAGTCCCCTTGAGATGACCTCTTCCCTTCTTCCCTTCCTCCCTTCCTTCTCTTCCTTTACTGGTTTTAACTTTTCATTATAAATTTTAAACATACACAAAGTAGAGAGACTAATGTAATGAGCCCTTATGTACCTGGGGGTTCAAGAGTTAACACGTTATTAATTCATGACCAAGCTATTGCCCCACCGCCACCCATTCCCTCCTGCTACCACACAGTGAATTATCTGAAACGAATTTTAGGCATAGTGTAATTTCATCTGTCAGTATTTTAGTATGCATTTATAACAAATGACCCTTCTTAGAAACAAACCACATTATCATACCTTAAATAATTAACATTAATTCCTTCATATCATCAAATAGTCAGTGTTCAAGTCTCCCTGATTATGTTGAAAAAAAAATTGTATATTTGGTTGTTCTAATCATGATCCAAATAGGAACTACACATTGCATTTGGTTAATATATTGCTTAAAACCTCTCATTCTGCCCATTTTCCCCCTTGTGCAATTTATTTGTTGAAGAAACTGCGTCTTTTGACCTATAGATGATTTCACATTCTGGATTTTGCTGATCGTGTCCTTGTGGTGTAGTTTAACACAGGTTGGTAATTATTTCTTGTTGTAAAAGATGAGTTTTTTCCACTAATGTATCATGAAATACAAAGGGGTAACTCTCCTTAATTCTGGACACTGCTTGTGTAAAGAAACTCATAACATCATGAATTATTATAAGTCATGTAAAAGGCAGGCCTAGTTGAATTTCACTCACAGCTATTTATCCCGACGTAATAAAAGCTTTCTTAAAAGTCATCGTTCAAAACTGCCAGGGAACGGCATTTAAACACACTCCAAGCTATAAAGTGACAAGTTACATTCCTTGGAGGATGTCTTTTAGGTTATTTGTCATAAATATTATTAGGAAATAAAGGAAGGTTGCTTGATACATTCCTTCTGCCTTTCAAGCATGTTATTTGTAGAGAATGTAGTGTGTGTGAAAGGGGCTAAATTTTAGTTTTGAGATTGTTATGTGGGAGCCCTGGATAGAACCCTGGTGAATAAGACATTGGTTAAATGTCAGTGCCTCGCTCAGAACCAGGACTCAATGCATTTTAATTGAATGAATGAGTCTCCAGTTCAAATACATAAACATATAAAATGGGTATATACTTTGGAATAGGATAAAAACGGCCTGAGAAAGTGAGCATAAAATGAAACAAGTTTTCATTTTTATGGTAGAAGATTCTCATCAAGGCTATGAAAAACTAATACTAACACCTAGAGATTCTTTGTTTGTTAGCTTTTGTCTGTACTCATCTTTTTGTAATAAGAATAAATATTTTTACAGTTAGCACACAGTTATGTTTACTGTACTATAAAAATAGTAGAAACTGTGATAGGTATGTAGTGACATATCATTGTGGTGTTAATTTGCATTTCCCCTAGTGGCTAATGATTTTGAACATCTTTTCACGTGCTTGTTTGCTATCTGTATGTCTTCCTTGGTGAAATGCCTTTTCATATGTTTTGCCTATTTTCTAATTGAATTCTTTGCTTTTTTTACACGTTGAGTTTTGAGAGTTCTTTATGTATTCTAGCTACAAGTCCTTTGAGGGATGAGTGATTTGCAGATATTTTCCAGCCTGTAATTTTTCTTTTCAACCTCTTCACAGGAGGTGCAGAGCAAAGATTTTTAGGTTTGGCGAGGTCTAATTTAGCTCTCTTTCCTTACGTGGATTATCATTTCGGTGTCAAGTCTAAGAACTCTCTCTAATCATAGGTCGCAAAGATTTTCTCCTATGTTTTTTTCTAAAAGTTTTATGGTTTTATGTTTCCATTTAAATCTACGGTCCATTTTGAGTTAATTTTTATGTAAGGGGCAAAGTTCAGGTCAAGGTTCATCTTTTGGCCTGGGGATGTCCAGTTGGTCCAGAGCCACTTGTTGAAAAGGCTATCTCTCCTCCATTGAATTGTTTTTACACCCTTGTCTAAAATCAGTTGGGCATACTTGCATAAGTCTATTTCTGGGTTTTCTATTCTGTTCCATTGACCTGTGCCCCTCTACCCGTACCACACTATCCTGATTACTATAACTGTATAGTAAGCCTTAACATCAGGAAGAAGGATTCCTCCCACTTTATTCTCTTTCAGAATTATTTTGACTATTCTAGGGTCTTTTCCTTTCCATGTAAATTTTAGAATAAGGTCAGCTGTGTCTTCAAAAATCTGGCTGGGATTTTTACAGGAATTGCATTAAACTTATAGATCAATTTGGGGAGCATTTATCTCTTTACTATGTTGACTCTTCCAATACATGAACACAGTATAGAATATACTTACACAGATATATACAAAGAAGTATATACTTCTTCGATTTCTTTCAATAGCATCTTATAGTTTTCAGCATACAGAACCTGTACATCCTTTGGTTTTGAATCTTCTTTATAATCAGTTGGTTAATTCTCAGACATTTCATGAGCACTTACTAATGAGTGCCAATACTGTGCTTGGTGCTAGAGATATAAAGATGAAATACAAGGCCTTTGAGAAGCTAGTGGGACAGAGTTTCAGAAGAACATGTTGTTTGAATTGATGTTTTAGCTAATAGCAAAGAAAATAATTTTTTCCCCTCCAAAATAATGCACTTTGGTGAAATTGGAAATGTAGTGAAATCGGAGATTTATTATTTATTGTTAAAGAAGCACCCAGTAGAACACATTTGAGAGCACAGGCTTTGGAGCAAGGCAGACCAGAGTTTGAAACCCAGCTCAGCCTGTTGGCCATTTGACTTTGGGCCAGTTGCTTAAGTTTAAGAAGCCTTATTTTTCTTATCTGTAAAAAGGGGGGTGATAATATTACTGACCTCTTAGGATTGTCATAAAGATTAAAGGAAAACATGTATAAAACACTTACCACAGTGCCTGGCACATGCACATGCCTTGTTCAGTATGGTTATTTTTATTGTTGATTTATTCTCATATATCAGGGCTAAGGAAAAAAAGACAAGGTAGATGGATAAATGGATAAAGGTTGAACCTGGGGTGGGAGTTGGGGAGGGAAGGGGGTACACTGAAATTGAAGAGTGATTATTACAAGACAACACAGGAATTAGACTTTCAAAGAGTGCAGTTCTCTTTCTTCAGAAGTTTGTTTTCACATGGAGAACCGTAGGGATCAGTTAGCTTAAGTTTTTAATTCTACCCTGCCTGATTTCTTCCTTCATACTAGATATAATCATTAGGCCCAAGAAGTCATTAAAGTGTTTAATAAGGTTATTAAATTGACTAACTGCTGCTACTGAAGCAATTTTCATAGGAAATCCATATGATCCTAGTTATGGAACTTGGAGCTGTCCTTTGTGGCTGACAGGCTGTCAACATTCCTTTGAAGGATGGTGGGCAGCATCATGAGGGATGCGTCTAATTAAGAGATTACAGGTGAACCTTGGCTTCCTGGGTGTGCTATTCGTAGCTGGAAGTATCGTGAAACTTCACTAATTCCTACTAATTGCAGATTGGGGGAGGGGGACCCATCTGAATTATAGAGTATTTTAAAATAAATGTACGTTTATTACTTTCAAGTACATATTTTAACTCCAACTACGCAAACAAATCGTCGTCTGGTACAAGTCTTAGGGGACTCAAGTTACTGGTGCTCTCAGAATGATTTTCAATCATTTCTATGTAAATAGGTGTTTCTGGAGTTCTTTAGGGCGCTTGAAACCAGTTGATTCTCATAGACCTTAAACATTGCTCTCGTAGCCACGTGCTGTTAATTGGCACACCCTTAGAGGAAGGGGTTTGTTAAATTAAGATAAACTTTAGACCAGCTGCTAAATAACATCATTAATTCATGGAGTCCAAGAACCCAAGTGGATGAGGTTTTTATTTCAGTTGAAGTTTGATCTCACCTTTTTTTTTTTCCTGAAGCCAGTTCATTTATTCCTGCAGACATGCATTTATTCATTAAATGATATTAATGGACTGCATTGGGTGTGCCAGGTGCTCAAGTCATGCTGGGCAGCCTGAGCTACCCTAAAGGAGCTTAGCGTCTAGTGGAGGAGGCCTGCAGGTCATTACAGTGCAGTAAGGCACGGTGAAGAGGGAGGATGCCCAAGGTCTGCCCAGAGACAGTAGGGGCTTGAAGTAGAGTCCAGTTAATCAGACTGGGTGAATCTGAGGATTTCCAGAGGAATTCCAGAAGGATTTCTAGAGACTGAGTTGCTTTTTGAAATGGATTGGAGTTAGCAGAAAATAAAAGAAAGAACCAGATGATGGCGATGAAGGAAAAAGCAGAAACTGGGGTGAGGACAGCAGTGCAGGCAGAGAGAACAGCATGTTCAAAGGCATGCAGGTGTGAAATTGCATGCTGTGTATGGGGATGTAAGCTTCGCCTTTGGAGATAAGGAGAGTGAAAATCAGGAAAGGCTATATTGTGCTAACTACAGAGTTTGAACTTGATCTTGAAGGTTATGGGGCAGGTTTTGTAGGATTTTCAGCAGGAAAATGACACCATCAGATGTGTGCTTTGGAGCCATTCTTGTTTTAGTGTGGGGGATGAATTACGGGCCCAGGGATCAATTAGCAGCCCCTGCATTAATGTTGGGCAAGCAGTCCTTGGCTCAAAGCACTCACAGAGGGAATAGAGTTGTGGGTGGGTCAAAGAAGGGTGAATCTGGAGGACGTGGTCAGTGAGTCAGATAGAGAAGTCTGGGGACTCTGGGTTTCTGGCTGGGGTTGCTGGGGATGAGATGAAGAGGAGGATGTGGGAAGGGTGTGGACTCTTTGTGCTCGTGGGATTTCCCAGTGAGCTCTCTAGGCAGGAGGCTGGATACGTGGGGAAATGCCTGGACTGGGATGGAGAGAGAATCATCAACTCACGCTGAGCACTTGAAACCATATGTTTGGATGAGGTCATCCTGGAATCCTAACAGGGTGTGAAGAACAGCAGCCTGGGATGGCTCTCAGGGCAACAGCAACGTTGAAGGGAACGAGAAGGAAGAAAGTTCGCCATTTAGCACTTCAACCAAGTTAAAGATTTTCAGGATTGAAAAAGCATTTGGAGCCTTAGCACCACAGTTAATTTTGAGTGTTCATTTAAAGTGCATTGCTGTGTTCTTAGGAGATTCTTTTTCCAGCATGGCTTTAGAATATGTTTTCAACATATCTTTCCTACATAAAGATTAGTCATAATGAGTAATAATAATGGTACAATCCAAGAATTACAATCCACTAAGATGAGGAAAGTAGATTCTTTACTGTAGAATCTACAGTGTTCATTGTGATGTTCATTCCTTTTACAAATATCATGAGGGTCATGAGGGGCCTGCTCCAAGCAATTTCTGTGAAATCTTTAGGTCACTCTGCCTTTCACTGAAAAATTACAGTATTAAAGTGTTTGCAACTAGGTTCTTAAATTAATAAATTTTTACTTAAAAAAAGGTATACATCTGGATTAGCTTTTCTGAATTGCTTATTGCCAAGGTCTATGGGAAGACCTCTGTGCTCTGGGTTTATAAGCATTTTCCTTTCTACGTAATAATAGTTGACTTTCATGTAGCACTTAATGAAAGTTTTCCCAGTGCTCTCACAGGTATTTTTTAATTTGATCCTCCTAACCAACAGTTGAGATGGGCCGGACAGGCATCATTCCTATTTTCCTGATGTAGAAGCGGAGGCTCAGTGAATAAGTTCATAATTTAGGAAGTAAGTGCATCAGAATTTACCCCTGGTCTTGTGACCACAATTTCAGTGCTCTTTCCATGAAAAGGGACATGTTACTCAAAGTGTAGATGTCAGTAGTTAGACAGTAGCGAACAAATACAGGGGAAAAAGTCCTGATTTTTTTGAGAACTATTTGTCATTACTACCATCTTCAATTAATAATATGTTGAGTGTTCAAGGGGTCTGTGATGCTGTGGTAATTGTGGACTTTATAATTTTAGTTCAGAAACCTTTTTTTAAATGACAGGTTTGTAGAAAATTGACAAATGCATTTCTTTGTCTTTTCATTTTTGTTTAACCTGAGTGGAGGCCCACTATTTCAGTAACAGGTGCATATCTTCTGTTAATATGGAACATTGAGCTGTTGGAAATATTTAATTTCCCCTGTGGGATATTCAAGAACTTCTGCCTCTCCAGTGGAAAAGTGGAGCTGCCAGCACCCTGTGAGGGAGTGTGGCTTACATGTGACCTGATGACTAGCAGCCTTCTCCCTTAGGCTGGCTTAACGGGGGTAGGATAACCTTGTCAACCCTTGTCAACATTCTCCCTTGCCCTGAGTGTGTTGGGGGCATTTGGAGGGTTAGATGTGGTCTACCCTGGATTCTGGTCTTCTCTCCTATTCCTGACCTATTTGTCCTTCTGTTCATTGATTCATTGGTGATTGATTCACTCCTTCTAAGAACTATGGATGTGTGAAAAGCACTCTGGGAAAATGAGTTACACACAGACACACACACACACACGCACACACACGCACTAAGGGCAGGGTGCCTGGGTTCTGTTTCATGTCCACCTCTGGGCAGGATCTACTTTACCCTGACCCAATCACACTATATGTAAGAGGGCTTCTTACTAACAATTGTCTTTATAGTCCCTCTTATAATTTAGAATACGCTTTTAAGAAAAAATGGCCAAAACGTTTAGAGTATTGTTATAGTGTTGTCTTGTTTTTATTGTCTGTCTTCTAAATGACTTTAAAAATACATAATGAAAAGATTTTAAAATAAGACTTTTTGGAACATTAACTCATCATCCCTGTATATATACTGAGGGCAAGCAGTGGGGCAGAAGTCTCCAATGCAAGAGCAAAGCATTACTTTAGAAGGTGAACTTGATAGGTGGCAAAAGCGATTTAAGGGAATGTGGACTATTTTTCTCCTTCTCTCTTAATAATCCTCTGTCCTGAAAAATTCTCATTTTATTATCTGCATAACAGAATGGAGGTGCTCTGTCCAGAAAACCTCATAATCTTTTTTCTTCTGCTCTAGAGCGCTGACGGCCTGCTTTTCAGATGTGCCAAAGCAAAGCAGTAAGGAATGCCTAAAATTTCAGCCCTGAAGTCTTTTTTCAAAACAAAAAGTTAAAATATTTAAAATGAAATTCAGTTAGCAATGAATTGTTGTGCCAAACATAACACTTTTTTTGTTGTACGTTTTCATATTTTAAAATTAAGCTGATTTAATGAAGAGCACTTTTTAAAAAAAATATTGTATTTTAAATTTTACCCCCTATTTCCTGTTCTTACTATCTTTAAAAAGGAACAAAATGATCTACTTTGTATTTTTTTTAACTTTTCTAATTCTTATCTATAACATGAGATTGTTATGAAGATGAAATGATTTACTACATGGGAAGGTATATTTTAAAAATAGAAGAGGGTGTCAAAGGTGCTCATCTTTCTGTTACTAAGTTAGTAGTGCTTATTCTCAGGAAGTTGGGGTGCACACACAACGTCATTTTCAGCTCTCCTTGCTTGCTTTTCACATGACCTTTGTCACTCTTTCTTGTGTTCTAGCAAGTGATTTATCAGGCAGGGCCTATAGTTTTAATTCAGAGAAATGAAGAAAGTAAGAAATGACCACTTTTACAACTTGATAAAAATGTGAACCTATTTTTCATGATGCAAAATTAAAAGTCAGTTTTAGAGTATCTGTTCTTATTGTCTTCACATAACCTGTAAAACTATCCAAAAGTGCACCCAGCTCGGTTTTGCGTTATTGTAAAAATTCCATTTGTGGCAACAGCATTTTTTAGACTTCCTGTGGTGCTTGATTCATTAACTTCTTGTTTTTTAAAGGATTACAACCACATCGGTTAAAGTTTATTTCAGTTTTGTTCTTGTACAGTCATTTCTCTCAGCCCTTCTTAGCCCTACTTGCAATTCTGAAACCTATTTCTTTGCTTGTGATGCCCTTACAGGAATTTGTAAGTGTTTGGGTTCGAGATCCTAGGATTCAGAAGGAAGACTTCTGGCATTCTTATATTGACTATGAGATATGTATTCATGTAAGTATGCCGTCAGTAGTCCATAGAAATCATAGTAATTTTTAGGTAGCATACATTTGATGGGATACTATGATATACTTATAATTGAAATTTATAAAAATTTTTCTAATTCAAAGAACTGAATTTGAATGATTACAATTAGTGCTTGTCTCTTAAATGAAGTAGTACGATGGTTCCTAAAGTTCTTTATTTGAATTCCTTAGTGTACCTTTGTTAATATTTTAATGTTTATTGCCTTCATGTATGAAGATGTGAATACATCTAAAATGCAGAAAGAGTTTTTATAGCTCATTAATGGTATTTCTTTATGATCTGTTATAGCATATTTCTGGAGACTATATTGCCTGATAAATCTTAGGTTTTGAGAGGATGTAGAGTTCTCTGGAAAAGAGATGTGCAGTGTTTTAGATGTAGAACAGGAAAGTAGGAAATGAATATATGGAATTATTTTGCCTTAGTCTCAATTCTGAGTAATTAAGTAAATAACTAGAAATGATTTACTTTACTTGGAAATAGTACTGTATCATAATCTCTTGAACAGTGTTGTGTGGTGTGTGGCCTCCTCTGATTATCTTGAATGAGGGTCAGCAATCTTTTTCTGGAAAAGACCAGGTAGTAAATATCTTTGGCTTTGTGGGCCATACAGACTCTCAAAATTACTCAGCTCTGTTGTTGTAGGGTGAAAGTAGCCATAAACAATACATAAATGAATGAGTGTAATTGTGTTCCAATAAAAATTTATTAGTGAAGACAGGTGGCGGCTGGATTTGGCCCACAGGTGTATATAGTTTATTGGCCCTTGATCATGAAGATAGTCACTTCTTTTGCCTAATTTAGTCCAGACTTTTCTTGAGAGCATAGAAATGGGCTCAGATTTTATCTGTGACTGTATAGAACAGGTGAGATAAAATTTAGCCATCCTTTGATCTTCACATTGTTAATAGCTACATTGGTATATTGGGTAACCAGATACGACCCACAAAACTTCTCTTTTTTCTCCTTTCTTCCTTTTTTTCTTTCAAAGCTCCCCAACTTGGAAAATAAAGTAAAAATTCAGAACTGCTTTCTTTGATGGTTGTGTTGAAGCCCATTGCCAGGGTATGCCTTGTATTTTGATTTTGTTTTCGTTTTACTCATGAGGTCACACCAGATATGCATTCTGTGTGGAAAATTATAACACAAGTATGTAAGACTAAGCATTTGAAAACGAAATGAAATTCTTTAGTTGCCTTTTGACTCCCTCTAAAAATTTTGTGGGTCCTTATGACACACTTTATAAGTAGGCATGAAATTTAATTAACTTCAGGGAGTTAATGAAAGTATAGATCCTTCTCTTCTACATAAATAACATGATGTGAATTCAGAAATGTCCATCTAAAACCAGAAATAGTGGGTTCCACGCATGTTATTTGGTGGCGGCTCTGGTGTTTCTCTGAGATGCTTATAAACTGACAATGAATAAATGTTCTTGGATTGATAGATAGCAGAAGCAAGCAACTAGATTTAGAGGAACTTGATAAATTAGTGATCTCAGTGTAGCCTGATCCTGAAGAGGCTTCTACCTATTGTTGTACGATTAGGAATGGGTGGGGAGACTGGAGAGTTCTTGTTACCCTCATTTAGATGCTGTACCCATAGAGCTTTGCAGGTAGAGAAGCTGGTGTTTAACGCACTTAAATTAACCTCAAGGGAAATGATACCAGGCAACTCCGAAGTTGTAGCATTTACTTGGAATTTTAAACTAGTGGACTGTCGAGGTGGGTAGTCCTTCATATATCCTCTCCTGAGCTTGTCCTGCAAATGAAGGACTTATAGATAGACCTTTGTCTGGTGTAAGCACCAGTCGGATCTCCAGTTATTGCATGCACAGTGATTCTGAGCAGAGAAATGAAAGGCAGTTGAACTGATCTCCACCTCTGCCTGAGGTTCAAGAGGCCCTGCAGTGGCCTGGTCCTCTCTGGGGAGAGAGCACTGAGAGGATACTCACCCAGGCCTTGTTAGGGCACGAATTCTGGAGTAAACGGCCTGCTGCCTGAGTCCCTAAGGGTCACGTTAGAGGGAGGCCCTGGTGTGCTTTGAAATCCACACACACAACATTATTATTTTTTTTTTATAAATTTATTTTACTTATTTATTTATGGCTGCGTTGGGTCTTCGTTGCTGTGTGCAGGCTTTCTCTGGTTGCGGGGAGCAGGGCCTACTCTTCGTTGCAGTGTGCAGGCTTCTCATTGCGGTGGCTTCTCTTGTTGCGGAGCACAGGCTCTAGGCACGCGGGCTTTGGTAGTTGTGGCACGCGGGCTCGGTAGTTGTGGCACGCGGGCTCGGTAGTTGTGGCTCGTGGGCTCTAGAGCACAGGCTCAGTAGTTGTGGCACACGGGCTTAGTTGCTCCGCGGCATGTGGGATCTTCCCGGACCAGGGCTCGAACCCGTGTCCCCTGCACTGGCAGGCGGATTCTCAACCGCTGCGCCACCAGGGAAGTCCCACAACGTTAGTATTGTGCCACAGACTCCACCCAGTGCGTTTGCTGCCATATCATCCATGGCAGGATTTAGGCCAATAAGTATTTTGGGGGCAAGTCTCTTAACCTCTGTGCATCCTGAGGTTCTTTGAATTTTAGGAAGTTCAGGAATACCAGGAACTGTGCCATACATTTCATGGGAACGGTTAGGAACTAATGTACACCATCCCTGACACTTTCCAAGGAAAACAGCGGCTGGGTGCTTATTAAGTGGTAGGTTGATAACAGTTTTTGAAATGATATAAATCTTGGGGGCAAAAAAATTTCCCATTTGGCAGTGTAAAGATTATAAAATAGAATTTTGAAATTAATAGGTAGAATAGAGATCTTCTTACAAAACCAACAGACAAATAAGCCAGTCTCTGGTTTTACAGAAAGGAGAAACACACATATTTACCAGCCTTGTGTTTACCCAAAGGAGAAGCATTGCTGTTTTGCTTTGGGTAGGGACTCTGAGGGTGGCTTTTTCTAAGTTTGCCTTAAGGTAGCTGGAAGGAAACCAATGTCCAGTAACTAATAATACTATTAAGAGATAACATTTGCCATGTGCATATTATCAATCCTAATAACAACAACCCTGTGAAATTGGGATGTACTATTTCATCCCCATTTTACCATTCAGGGAACTGGAGTTGAAGTGACTTGCCTTATAGCAGAGCCAGGACTGGAATTTGGGTCCTCCATGCACATACTCGTCCTGTGCACCACATGTCTCTTTTTACTTGATCACGCTTCCTTGCACATCTAAGTAGAGAAGGGAAATGCTGATCTCTTGTTTAAAAGTGATTTCAGGATTCTGGGTAATTTGTGTGATCTGTAGCGATGACCATATCAAGGACACAACAGCTTCTGCGATGTCATGTGAAGGACCAAGAGAAGGTGTTTCTAATCCCCAAAGGCTTCTCCACGGATGGATGGATGGGGCTGAATGCAGTGGATGACCCTGAGGTCTTATTGGTCATTTATTCTTCAGGATTTGTTTAATGTTTATGATTTGTCTCTGAAGGGAGTGCTAATAGGTGAGCAGGAAGCTACTTCAGGACTCAGGGAAGGGCAGGGTCATGCCTTGCCCCAGGACAACACTGCTCATTTATGTCACCCCAGCTGTCTCCATGGATGCTATATTGGTGGGTTATGTGCACTATTTGAGTCTTGCATAAATGCAAATGTATTTTTGATTTTTAAAATCCTACTTTAGATGAATATTGGGGGGCATATAGGGAGTTATAGATATAAGAAAAGCATTTTTTCCTCAAGTGAGGCTTATATTTTTTGTTTCTTTAAACAGACCAACAGCATGTGTTTTACAATGAAAACATCCTGTGTACGAAGAAGATATAGAGAATTTGTGTGGCTGAGGCAGAGACTCCAAAGTAATGCATTACTGGTGTAAGTGATTTAAAGAGTATATTGAGGAGACCTTATTGTTATATTCAATGTTTTAAAATTTGACATGCCACTATATATAAAATAAACAACAGTGGTTTACTGTATAGCACAGGGAACTATATTCAATATCTTGTAATAACCTATAATGGAAAACCATCTGAAAAACAATGGAAAACACCTGAAACTAACACAGTATTGTAAATCAACTATACTTCAATTAAATTATTGACATGTATTAAGATATATAAAATATGAAGGATTTCTTAGGCTTTCTTCTTGATTGCAATATATAGCTTTAGTTAGTTTTTTTTTGACTACTGCATCTGAATTCAAAATTTATCACTTGAATTATACCGACTTGTATGAGTATTGACCATGGAAGGCCTCAAAAATGTTTTTTTTTTGTTTAAGTTAATTGATTTTCTCACACCCTTATTATATCATGTAACCATATAACATGTATATAATAGTTGTGTGATAATTATCATGCACCATTTGCTTTCATCTTGAGGGATTTCTGTAACGAAACCACCTTAATTGGATGATTAAGAGCATTTTTTTTTCTTTCTCCTAAGACAACTGCCAGAACTTCCATCTAAAAACCTATTTTTCAACATGAACAATCGCCAGCATGTAGATCAACGCCGTCAGGGTTTGGAAGATTTCCTCCGAAAGTAAGTGTGCAGAAACGTTTGCAGCCAGACGGGAGATATGAGCACAGTGCTTTGCAAGAGTTGAGTGTCCTGCGATCAAGTCGGGGACAACGTTTCTGTTTCTAAAATGCTGGTGATCTGCTCTGGTGGGACTCTCAGTAGTTCATTTCCTATATTAGAGCACCATCTTGTGGCTCACATCACACAGTGCATATCCGGGACCAAACTTTTCCAGAAAGAAAACAATAAACTAATTGAATCAGATAATAAATATATACTCCCTTAAGCTATAAAACAGAGCCAAATTGCTTGGGAGTTTAGCTGACAAGAGTAAAATTTGCCAGGAAACAAATGTGCCTTATTAAAAAGGCACTTCTTAGAAATTCTCTTTATTTACAACATTAGGATCAACAGACCGAAATCAGCTGTACGATGGGCTGCTAATACCCTTCTGAGCTCCTCTAAATGAATAGCTTAATGATACTCTTTGGAGAGAATGTTTATAAGGGAGTATTAATTGGTGTTTGAATAGTCTCAGTGGGTTATTAACTCTGGGGTACTTGGTGATGGTTGGTACTGCAGTGAAAGTGACTTGAATTCACACTGCTATAATTCCCCTTTTTTTCCACTCTGGAATGCTGGAATACCTACCTATCCCACGGGACAACACAGTGGTTTGCACACAGACCCTATGGCCAGACTGCCTGAATTCAAATCCTGCTTCTCCTACTTATTAGCTGGGGACTTGGGCAAGTCTTTTACCTCCTCTGTGCCTGTGTTTGCCCATCTATAAAATGGGGTAATAATAGTATCTACTTCATAAGGTTGTCGAGAGGATTCAATCAGTTAACGAATGTAAAGCACTCACAACAGACTGACATATAATGTGTGGTATCCAAGTATCGGCCATTATTTTAATGCACTTAAATGAAATAGCTTTGAGCTAAGTTTTCTATTTTGCTATTTTGTAGATAAGGGAATAGGATGAGTCCTATGACCACTAGTTAGTGGCGGGGCCCAGTCTCCTGAACTGTCTTTTTCTACTAGCTTCAGGATCTGAAGCCGTCTCCTTTTGAGTTTCCTACACAGTAACTTTGAGCTAGCCTGAAATAATATACTGCCCTCTCCCCATATGGCTCACTCATCAAGGGTTTGGGTATTAAGTATCCACATGAATATTAACATTTATTTCTATTAGATTGATATCATGCTTTTCCTTTGAGGGGGTCATGGAGACATACAGAAACATCCAAGATTATAAATTGAGGGAGGGTCGGAAGAGAAAAAGAAGGCAGAGGAATAAAAATGACAAGAGACCAGAAGAATTGATTAACCGAGCCAAGTTCTCAGAAAACCTCACACTGGTGTTCTTTGGGGTATCATAGGCATGACAAAGACCCAGTCAAATTTCTTCTGCCCTTTCCCTTTGGGGATAGCTCCAATTTTAATTGTCTGTATGGGACCCAGGTGGCTAATGGCCTCTCCCTTAAGACGTGGTCCCCGCAGCCAAGTTTGCAGAGTGGCTTGTCGCTCCAGATGCTGCTCAGGGAAGCTGCAGACTGGCCATCGCCAGTGAGACCTGGACAGAGCTAGTCAAATCCTGCAGTCCCCAGAAGCGTTGGGGAGCTACATGTTTTTGGTAGAGAAATCTCCTTATTTGAGATCAAAGGCCAGTCTGTGTCTCTATATTTATGTTGCTGGTTAAGTGCAGGGCATGTGTTTTTCGACCAGGAATCACTTCATTGTTTTAAACATGACCTTTCCTTGCACAATTGGTCAACCAGATTCATGCCAGAGTGAGAGTCACTGGGCTGCAGAGGGGCTGTGCTTAGTTACTCTAGGTTGTTTGGGCGTGCCGTGTCGTTTGGCAGTTTGCTGGTGGAATCTGATGCAGAGGTCATGATGGAAAGTGTCGTGGGTCAGGGGCTTGAGGAACTGGGTTCCAGGTCTCCTGTGAATCTTGGCTCCTGAGTGTTTTCTGACTCTTCGACCTTGGAAAAGTCACCTCATTCCTGTGAGCCTTGGTTTGCTAGAAAGAATGCAATAATGTAACACATGTATTGCCGACCTCGTGGGTAGTTAAGTCATTCAGAGGATGGCTTGGAAAGGACTCTGCAAACCTATTTATTAAGTGACTGCTTTGGACCAGGCTGGGTACTGGGGATATAGGACTGCACAAGATGGACACATATCCTTGACCTCTTGAAGCTTCCATTCTAGTGGGAAGCGACTATATACATAGCAGGGATGGCTAGATTCATTAAAATTGGATCTGGATTACCATGCAGAAGTCAAATCATGAAACGGACACCAAGTTCTCTTGTGATGTTATTTGTTCCATTATGGTCTGTGAACATTAGTCTCCAAGTGATGAGTTTCACGTTAAAAATGAAAGCTGGTGCTTCCACGTGGTTTGAACCTGAAGGAAGTAAGGAGTCTAATACCACACGGTTGGATTCAGTCCTGACCTAAATGCCCTGAATACTGTCTGTGACCCTTCCAACCCTCGCCACCTTCTTTTCTGTGCCCCTCAGATTCTGATGCATAGTCTTCATGTTCTTTGTCTAGTTTGTGTAGAAATAGCGACCTCGCATGTCTTTGCCCCGGGTACACCCCCTCTGTCACCCCAGCCTAAGCCCACTTTGGCAAACTGGATGTGACATGCACCTCAGCCAGCCATCTGTGTCCTGACCCCACCTTGCTGTCCTCTGAGGCCCTGATGGTTACCCATTAAGTAGGGCCACCGTTAGTAGCCTGTACCTTGTTTGTAGAGCACTTTCGGAACTTGAGAGGGAAACACCACAGCATTAAAATGTGAAACATGCCTGTGTTGTAGATTTTTAGCAGGTACTTTTTAAACTTGGTTTTTAGGTAAGTTTTGAAGTTATGAACTAAGAGCGCTATATATGTTCAAACCCTTTGAAACCAAAATGCTGCTGTCTCTGTGCATAGGTGTATGTCTGTAATACAAATGTATATTTTTTCCATTTTAAGGTCATTTGTGAAGTAATGCATAATTAATAGCAAAGTACATATCCAGGCCACTCTTCATAGAGGAATTAGAAAGTTGTTTCTTTGCCAGGATATCAAATAAGAGTAATTTATACTATTTTATTGAACACTGGCTATGTTTAGCTTTTTACATATTTTATCTCAATACTTACCACGTTAGGAGTCAGGTTTCATCTCAGTTTTATAGACAAGGAAATTATAAGAAAGGTAGAGGCAGTATATTAATCCCAGGAACTGGCAGGTTTATAATTAGAACTCTTAAATGCTAGCTAAATTTGGTCAGTATGATTGTGAGATTTTTCAAATATATTCATTTTTCCTCAATCTTGGCTATACTCTCCCTTTTGGGTCTCCCCCCGCCCCCCGGTTACTTTTAAATTGTAAGTCACTTTTACTAACAGTTATGAAAAAAGAAGTTATAGACTAAATGATAAATTCTGTTGGTAAGTTTCTAACTATGAAATTGGCATTCCTACTAACTTTTTACATTTGATTGCTATCACAAATGGGAGCCAGCTTTCCTTCTTTACTGAATCCACCCCATTAATATAACTACATGTACCTTACAATGTAGACTTTTGTATTACAGTTTTGTATTTCTTAAAAGATTAAGGAATTGAATAAAAAATTTTTTTTTGCAAAAGGATACCATGGAAACACTACAGCTAGTTTTATACACACACACACACACACACACACAATTTTTATAAGTCTTTGTGTTCAGTAGAGGGCACCACAGCACAGATCATGAGTATCTTCAGTGAAGATTTGTAGGTTTTATTTTTTTCTCATGGTAAGAGGTAAACAGGCTGAATTAATTTTTTTTTCCTACATCAAACTGATAACCTTCCACACGCTATACAGATGTGTATACATATCATTATATGGGGTTCAGTAGACTCAGGGCATCCTTAGTTAGGTTTTGCATAGCTATATATATTCTCAGCTGAACCAATATATAACACACCTAATAAAATCACGTTGAGGAAAACCAGATTTTCAGCTGTGTTTAATTCAAGGAAAAACAGGTTTTGCTTCGTTTAATTTAAAAGTTGGTATGGAGAAAGGAATAACTTTTGACTTGTGTTGTAAATATCCTTTCAGAAATTCCTTTAAAATTCTAGAGGCTATTTATTGTTCCTTTTATAAAGGCTTGAAAATTGTATACATTTATTTTTATGGAGGCTTATAAAGATGACATTTTATTGACTGTTTTACTAAATACTCTTTATATTAAGTTTGAAGTTGATTTTCTGCTGTTAGATTTGTTGGTGGAAAATGTGGCACAAGTATGACGAAGGTAAAATAAGGTTTAATATTATGATGGCAGTCACAGCACTGTCTGATATATACTAAACCAGATATTACGTAAAATGAACTAATTATGCTCACTGAACCAGATGGGAAAACACTCTAAAAATTTGGTATTTTTAATTTTGGAATGAAATACTGGACTGAAAATAAAAATCCTAAATACAATAAAAAAGTATTTTTGCTTATTTAAAACTCATACCCATGGAGTACGGTGACATACATTTAGCCAATCAGACAGAAGCAATTCAAAAAACCTAGACTGTGCCTGGCACATGTTTCTGAACTCAGGGCCTGTGTGGGTGTTCAGATGTTCCCTGAACATCCTTCTCCCAGTTCAGGATTGTGAGCTGGGTGTGCCGGGCTCCCTCTGGCTGTTCACCTGTGTGTCCTCCAGATGGCAGTATTAAGCAGAAAAGAAAACACTGGGAAATGAGTCTAATGCACAGTAAAATTGGAAATTGAATTATAGCTCAAGAAAAAGGACAGTAGCCTTGAGGTGCAGATCAACCTGGACTCCGATCACTTTTGTTTGCTGTACCCATGTGTTAGGTTACTAGCAAGTTAATAACAGTGTGTGACCAGTTCAAGGCTCAGTAGAATTGCTTTAGACATGAAATAAAGCTAAAATGAATTTGTGTCCAATATCATTGGCATTAGTGCTCATTACTTTTGTGGTGTAATGCCTCAAACCATCTAAAATCAGTTTTAAAGATTACCCATTATTTTATAAAGAAAATACATTTCCAGCAGAAACAAAGCAGTAAGTATAATCCTATGAACAGTTACTTGTAACACTGCTGGCAGGAAACCACTGACAAAGGACACAGGAAACACTCCGTTCAAACTTCACAGCAAATGCAAGGTAATATTAATGGCTCGTTGCTATATAAATCTTCTCTTGATTTGAAGCATTCAAAACAAGAGTGGTAAACATTTATAAAGGTAGAAAATAAATCTCAAAGAGTAGTAAAAGGGATTTATTACTTTACTCCTTATACTTGGTAAATTAATCTTTGTCATGCGATATGGTCATCTTCTGAGGGCACCCAGGGCAGAGGACATGGGGGGAGTGTAAATACTTAACTGCTTTGCTTGAGACTTTGCCTTTTAAAAAGGTACGAAGGTTTTCCTTTTCCTTTTAGTAGGTCAGTAAAGAGTATTTCTCAAACTACATTTGTAAGCCTATTTGAAGCAAAGAGGACAGCTAGATTTTGGTTTTGATCCTGTGCATTTTTAGACGCTTGCCTTCTTGAAGAAATAATTCTGTTTTATATGGAAGAGAAGGAAATATTCCAGTGACCTTGGATTTTAAGTAAATTAATATGAATGGCCAAAAGAGATTTACTTATCTAATTACTTGTTTAAAAAATGCAGAATATAAAGTAAGTTTCGTTTGGTATGAAATACATACTCTGTTTTTCATAGATCTCTATATGAAAAAAATCCCATGTTGGACAGAATTATACTTGGGTTTCAGTGTTTCAGTTTTGTCTCCTATATCTGGTCTTAGTGTCTGTGTTATATCATTATCGAGCTATTAATAGAGACTAAATTATCCTACATCAAAATCTTTGCTAAAAAGAGAAAACCAGTTTTTATTTAAATATAAGGGTATTCTTTGACATGCATTTCAGAAAAAGACACATTCACTGCTAATACGAATTTGAGCGCGTGCAGATTCTGCTACAGGGCAGTTTTTCATCCTCCATGCAGTTCTGATGCACCTGCTGAAATTTGTATTCTCTTTGTAAACTTCGATCTTGCATGTGAGAAGGCTAGTAGGTACTTATTACAAAATTATCATACTTTAATTACATATATAGTAAAATTGGCTGGGAGCGATTTTATTTAGGGACTCATTTTAAAATAGATACGTAGTGCTGCTGAAGATTTTGTAGAAATTTCTAGTCAATCTTAAGTATTCAAAAAAGCCACCTCTCAACTGAGCCCTTGTGAACGTGTATATAAGCATCCTTGTAAAGTTTGAAAATGTAAGACATGCTGAGAAACCTATTGACTTTTCAATATAGTTTTTAATAGTTGTTGAAAGTTTTGATGTTTTATGACAGCCTAGCCAATAAAGATCACAGAATTGACATGCTGGTTGGCAGTAAATTTTTTAAAAGCAGAATAAATTTCTGTGACTATCTAAGCAAAATATTTCCATAATTAATCCACATGGTCATAACAGATGGTTAAATTCAAGAAATGTCCTTGAAGTTATTCTTTTAACAGATGTTCTTAACTATTAGCTTCATGTTTTTACTCACCTAAATTTCCAAATCATCGAATAGAAGTTAACATATGCTTTCATCCCTTTAATAGGCAGAGTCGTAATTGATGCCAAGTTTGCCATAGTAGAGAAATTACTTCAGTGGCACATTTCTAATGTTTTTCTCTTTCCCACCCTATAATTGTCCATCCCCGTCCACTGGTCATGTCTCCTTTTTTCTTTTACATAGGGTCCTACAGAATGCACTTCTGCTTTCAGATAGCAGCCTTCACCTCTTCCTGCAAAGCCATCTGAATTCAGAAGACATCGAGGCATGTGTTTCCGGGCAGACTAAGTACTCCGTAGAAGAAGCAATTCACAAGTTTGCCTTGATGAACAGACGTTTCCCTGAAGAAGAAGAAGAAGGAAAAAAAGAAAATGATATAGATTATGATTCAGAAAGGTATTTCCTTGCATTTCGATTTAATGTATACGTATTTATATAACACATTGTGCACATATGCGTGTGTATAGATATATACGCACACTCCACTTTTTTGTTGATGTAATACTAAGATAATGAAAAAATTAATTGACTGAGATTTTATTGAGCTGTGACAGCTCATCATAGTAGTCTTCACACACACCTCCACACTGAATTAATGAATGCAGTAGAAATTCAATTATCTGCATTCTGATTATGTGACTTTCATTTAGTCAGACTTGAATTATTCGCGTTTAAATTATCTAGCTAAAAAAATATCCAACTGCACTCCAAATGGCTAATTAAAAGTCCAAATTTCCTGTCTCTCTCTGTGACTGGAGATAATTAAAGTTCTCCTCTGTTACTCAGGCTTTGAGTGTGTTGTGAAAACCAATTTCCTCTTTTTATTATTTTCCCCCTCTCTTCTTTTCCAGTTCATCCTCCGGGGTTGGACATAGTAGTGATGACAGCAGTTCACACGGATGTAAAATGAGCACAGCTCTGCAGGAATCCTGAAAAATAATTCTAATGTTACCATTTTAGGAATAGCAAACTGTGTCCAGTCGTAGAGCAGAAAGCTTGCTAATAATATATTCTTAACTAAAGCTCACTGTCATATTAAGTATTTAAATTCGTAAAGATGTTGTGTTGTTTATTAGTGGTATTTTTATGTTGTCCTATTTTGGCTAAGCTTCTGTAAAAAGCTAAAAGCCAGTGAATGCAGTATTCTCCTTGATAGGCGCACGCTATTGGTAAAACAAGATCCTGCCCTCAAATGAAATGATTTATATGTTTAAAAAAACCTAGTTGGCTTTATTGTATTTTAAAAGATAGGTAAATAGGTAGCATTTGAAATCCAGATAGAGCATTCCTTCTTGTATCACTGGGGCAGTGTTAGCATAAACACAGCAGGTATGGTCTTAGCCGCTAGGAAGACTTTCAGCACAGACCAGAATGCCTCTCTCAGACAGGCGACTGGAATTCTGTGGGTACCTCCCCTGCACTGGGAAAACACTTACTTTTGGGGTGGTTGATTGAAATGTTTTAAGAGTGTTTAACCTTTCCAGTATTCTATTTCACACGTAAATGGAAAATGTATCTTATGAATAGAGAGACGTTAAAATTATGTTTACATCTTAGAGAAAAAGCCCAGAAATAGCACTAGTCATTTTGCTTATATTTGCAATATATAGATTCAGAAATACATTTTCATTGTCCAAAATCAGCTTTAACACATGGTTTCTGGAAACAAACCATTTGTTTTCATTATCTGTGTGTAATTAGAATTATAGGTTCATGATTTATTTTCTGACTTAATGTGCAATTTCTTATCACTAGATACCTTTCAGTGTCAGTGACAGTTGCTTGTTACTTTTTTAAGTTAAAAGTAGGATCTTATAAAAATTAATAAATTTTGCCAATAAATATTCCCATAATTTAGAAAAGGATATGAACTTGCTAATTTCAGAATTAATTATTCATTTTTAAAAAGTCCTTTCTTTTAAGGCATTTGCCTGAGCATCTATAAATGCTTATTTTATGAAGCAGTAATTAAATGTCTTTTTTTTTTCTTTTTTTAGTGGCCCAAAGGTTAAATGTCTTAGATAAAGTACATTGAACTTCAAAAAAAAAAAAAAAAAAAGTACATTGAACTTCAAATTTCAGATAAAGCAGCATTTTCTTGAGATAATTGTTCAAGTTTCTTCCTGGTTGAATGGTACAAAATATCTCTGAAATTAACAGGAAGATATTTTTACATAACTGGTATAACTTGTTGCTTTAATTAAATATTACCTCACCTCATTTTATTTTAACTAGGAGTTTAAAAGTATTATTTAAAGAGTCTTTGAAATGCTTGTAACTAAGAACCAACAGAAAAAATTAAATTTAGAATACGAATGATCTCCTTAATTTCGCCTTTTTGTTTGCTCTAAAACATTATTGAACTTTTCGTAAATATTTTGATTTAAGGTATCTTGGATCTTGTTACTTTGTCATCTAAGACTCATTATTTTAATACGGGGGAAAAAAAGATTTAGCAATTTCTTTTTATCTTGCCAACATGTAAAGTATGCCATCCAGTCATTTGAGTGTGATCCCTAGGTCCTTGGCAATACGTATTTGCATTCACGTTATTTCTGTTTTACTGCAGTTTTGAAAAGCATATAACGTGCCACCAATCGTCATGTGATTTTCAGATGATGTAACTATAGCTATCAAAATTGATATTAAGTAATGCCTAATACTGTGATATGTAAACTTCATGAGATCTTCATTTTCACATTAAACATGAAAAAATCAACTTCAGTTTGTTGGATCGCTTATTTTATACAAGAGAATATATTTCTTCTGTCTTAGATCTAAATTCAGTGTGTCTTGAATGATTAGTAATTTTTAATGAATAATTTTGGTAAAATTTGGTTTCATATTCACTGTAGTTGTGTACATTTAAGGTTTAGCCTTGGTTTGGTTGTTTTGATATCTAAGCACTGGCTTCTTTAAACTGATTTCCTGCAGCTGAAATATTTAAATGAACTTCAGCCCCCAATGGCTTTCTTGTTTTGTTCAAGTCTCTTATTTTTCTCCGCCATATTTTTATAAAGCCTTCTTTAGAAAAAGAAAACAATTACTTAAATAACTAAATAGCATAGATGTTTATTTAAAACTATTTTAAATGTAACAAATTTAAAGAATTCTAATCCTGGTTGCTTTATGATTTACATACAAAAAACTGTATTTCCCTGGCTAATTCTTAAAGGGCACACTTATTCACCTATAAAGATAGTTTATGTGTTCTGTTTGAGAACTGGTTTTATATATAACCCAAAGGTGTCAACAATGAAAGTCAATACCTGTTACTTAGGGCTTCTTTTAAAGTCTCACTTGGAAGAAAGTGATTTAAATTCTAGTTAAAATTTCAAGTTTTAAAAATTACTAAGGAAAAACAGAAATGTTAATCTTTAGTTATGTCCCTTAAGATATTAAATATCTTGCAGGAGCTTTTTAAGCCTAGTTCACATTTTACTAAGTAATTAAATACAAACAAGTGATACGCAATAACCTTACTATAGTCTGGTAAAAAAAATAAAATTTCTTTCATGGCTATTAAGAATTTAAACAAATTCATTTATCCTAGCCACAATTACCATTATATCCCAACAGTAAACTGAATGTTGTTTTGAACTCAGTTTATGTTTTTTGGTGCCTTAAGGAGTCATCATTATTGAGCTACTGTGGTACAAATAAGGTTTTCAGTATTTCAGCTATAAAGGAAGACCCTTTTCCATGAAAGGCCTCTAAAATTTTAAGATAAAAATAACAAAAGTTTATTCTATTTCTAAATAGTTTTCCTCTTAATATTTAAATCACTTAGTTGGTATCCTATGAATACAATGCAGCATCTTTTCAATGTAGGAACAATTTATTTCAATACAATTTTCTGCTTTTGTTTGGAATACAGACCTTTATTGTATATATAATATATACACATATTTTCAAATACACAAAGCTGTCTGAAATTAGTTATTGCAGTTTGACAGTCAAAGCATAGATACAATTTCCTTTGCACATAAAGGTCATAAGAAATGAATACATTTTAGTAGAATGGAGTTCAAAAAGTTTAGGACGTAAATAAGCAACAATTTCTTTAAGTTTGAAGTATTTACAAAGGATTTTGGCTCTATTCTTTGCCATATGCAGCTCACAAACGAGTCACCATTGTTCCTTTAAGTCAGGCACAATTGCTCTTCACTCTTGCTGGAAACTTTTCTAGATCATTGTTACGAACAGTGCATCGGACACTATTTTAGCTGCGCAAACTCTGGTAGTGACCCTTTTCTCTTTCTCCAAAATTCCAAAGGCTTGTTTTCAAAAGATAGGAAACGAGAAAAAAAATTAAGCTACAGTTTTCTAAGGAATTTAAACTCTGGTCTAAAGAGACTATGCAAATGGTTTATGCCAAAGAGGAAAATACCCTTTCTCCCCCGACGAGAAGTGTAGACGCATCCAAAGCCCCACACCGCTTGTCTTTGCCGCTAGAGGCACAGCACGGGCATAACTTGCGGTTGGTTTTGCTTGTTTCTTACCTCTGGGCCTTCTTTATAGCTCTGCCCCCCACCCCACCGGCGGCGGCGCTCCCGCGGCTGCACCCGGGCCGCCTGTTGGCTGCAGCGCCCGGCCGGCTCGCGCACACTCCCCGAGATGCGGCCCGCACACGCGCGCTCCCGCTGCCTCCCGCCCTGGCCGCTCAGCCTCCGGCGGCGGCGGCGACTGCGTGGCAGGTAGCGAGCCAGTCGGCCTCAGTCCGGTAACCCATGGCAACCGCCCTGGTAACCCATAGCAACTGCGCGGCGGAAAGAGGGGGGGAACCCGGGTGGAGGGGGGCAGCGGGTGGTGAGTGGGAACAACAACCGCGAAGAGACAGGATTTACAGCACCGACCTGCAGCGCTCCCTCCCCTGCCCACCTGCCTCGAACGTGGGCACCGCGAGGCCCCCTTCCCAGGGTTAGAGTGACAGCTTGGCGGCTTGAAAAAAATAAATAAAATAATGCAGAGGGGCCTGGGGTGGTGGGTTTGGTGCAGGAGGGAGCTTTGAATACCGATGACCCCCTGGGGCCTCCGGGTTCAGTCGTCTCCGGGTCCCCGCTGGTTTGGCAGCGCGCGTGGAGCCGGCCACCGCCGCTCGGGTGGGTTTCGGGCTTGGCTGGGTCAGGGCGGCCGGGCCGGGGAGACGGCGGCGGCCGTTCTCAGTCTAGGGCTGGACCCGAGTCTTTGTTCTGCAGATGCTCGCGCGGCACTGCGGCCTCCGCCCCGCCGCCCGGCCCGAGAAGGGGCGACGACGCGCCGCCGGCGCGGGTGTGGTTCAGGCCTAGAGCGGCCCCGGAGCGTCCCGGGGTCGCGGCGGGGCTGGGGCCAAGCCCACGCGTTGCGAAAGTTTTATCTGCGCACGCACCGCACACATTAGTCGACCCCTTTCTCCTCTAGTCTCCCCAGAACCCTAAATAAAACCTGCGGGTGGGCTCGCCGTCGCGTTAACCCGTTAATCTGTCTGGGAAGGGAGGGGACCGACGACGCTTGGTGTCGGGACTTGCTCGCCGGGGAAGAAGCGCTTGCCTCTGGGTTCAGAAACGGCCCTGGGTCAGGGTTTAATGTGTGTATGTGGGAGGGTGGGGGACGTATAGGGAGGGACTTGTCCCTCACCCCATCAGGCCTGGAGCCCAGAGGCCGAGCTTCCTTTACCCTGGAAAAAAGCGCGCGGCCAGTGGCGACCCGATGCAAGGCTGCGGGAGGACAGAGGGGGGCGCTGCTGGGCCAGCGCGGTGGCCCGGCGGTCCGCGGCAGAACGCGCCGCCTGGGGTCTGGCTAGCTGTCTGTGTGGTGGAGTGGTGTTAGGGCTCCCAAGTGGAAAGAACCCACGCCTCACACAGCTTTCCGTCGGTGCTTGGGAGCATCATCTGCTCGCCTGTGTATTCGCCGAACACCCAGCCCTCAAAAGGATGATGCAGGAAACACAACCGGAACAGGTTCCATTGGATACATTGGAGTACCTAGGTACTTAAAAAGTCCACTCCATCAGGAAATGTAGTGTGGTGAAGAGAGATGGCACTGGACGCCTATAGTTCTAGGTCTAAATCTAACTAGTTGTGATTCCAGGTGCATTTTGATGTTTTAAGAAGGATAAGGCCCGGATAATTTTTGAAGTCCTTTGAGATCTTAATCCTCAATTATTCTCCCTCCGTAGGTGTGTGCCAGTTACAAATACAAATAGCAAAGCCTACACAAAGACCTGCACAAGTATAACATATATTTGTACAATATATGGTCCTGAAAAGGTGAGTAGATCAACAGTGTTTTATATATCTAATACTTTTACTGGTAAACAAAAGGGAAACTGGCTAAAGAATCCTATTGTAATCCTTTCATAAGGAAAAGAATCTTCTGAATATATGCTTTTGTTGCCGCAGATCTTAGGGAAGCTTTGGTTTATTTGCACAAACGTGCACGTTCTGGGCTCCGCTGCCTACTGGGCACCAGGTACAAAGGAGACTGTAAACTCTCAGACCTGTGTAAATTGTAAAAGATAGCTTGCCTGCCCTGGGATCCATTCTGTACAATCCCAGCCCTCTGCATAGTGGTGTACTGGGAGCCCTGTGCTGTAGTTTAATTTTTTTTTTTTTTAACAAAAGCAATTACAGAAAAGTGCAAATTTAACGTGTGACATTTAACATTTTGCTGTGGCAGGCAGCCTCCACTTAAATGGGGCCTTTCTGCAGAACAACAGGAGCCAAAAGGCCTTGTGTCATGGAGTAATGTAAGACACAATCTGGGCTGCAAATGCACAATGAATCGGGAAGGATTTATGTAATTAATTGACCAGTCTTAACCTGTTATCGTGATGTAAGGAATTTGGAACTCATTAATTTGGGTTCTGACAGATTTCATATTAGAGCTGGCAAATATGGATTGAGCCTCTTATTCTTGTAGCAGCTGGAATTTCCATGACAGTGAGGATTAGTGAAGAAGACCTATTGCTGGAGTCAAACTGCCTCTTTGTAATCAGTAGCCCTGCTCTGTATTAAAAGGATAATGGGAAAAAAAAAAAAAAGTAAGAAAAAAAAAAAAGGAAAAAGCATATTACCTGGCTGAAGGAGCGGAAGGGGCTGGTGCTCACACTGCTGGTATGTGTATTGAGCGCAAGCACCTGCAGTTGAATGAAAACATTAATTTCAGTCATAAAGTTAGCTGGTTTCTCAAGCACCCTGAGAGCACGTGAAGGTAGAGAGGTCTCAGGGTCAGGTTTAGTATAGCTGTCCAAGTTAGAAGGGATTAAAAGATGGAGCCTTTGAATTTCCTCTATGTGCACACAGAAATGTATGAAGAAGGACATAGAAGTCTTATGAGGGGCAAATGGCATTTTCTGAATATCATATCCACAAAGGAGCGATTCAGAGCCCCGAAGGAGAAACTGGCTTTCTCAGGAGCCACTGACTGTCTCCTAGTCAGAGCTCCTTCGTGTACCTCATGAAACCCAGAATTCACATAATGAGCAGTTCGTCGATAATCTAATTTGTGTCCTTTTCACAGAATACGATGTTTAATGAATCACCCGTTTGGAACTCTCTAGTTTCTTCTTTGAGATTTTAAGAAAATCCAGTAAAAATCTAACTTTCATTTTTCACCCTCTTTGATAATCAGAAAAATGCTAGGTTGGAAAAAAGTTCCAAGATTAAACTAAATGCTTTTTCTTTTCCTTTCTTTCATAATAGGTTTCCCCAATTACTGTGCAACGTGATAAGGTTAATATAACAACTGCCATAAGGATCATTAATACAGGAAGATAAGCAAAGTTGCACGTTTAAAATATTTTCAGGGTATCATTTGCCTCCTTCTGCTAATGCAGAATACAAGCACTGCATATTTAACTTTTTAGACATAAAGCCCAGTTGACCTTTTCTAGTGTGTTATTCATACTAGAATATTCATAAATACTATTCAAAGTTGGATACTGACTGCTCTTGAAATGTGTTTTTAAATTTGTATATTACTTTAAAAATTTTCCAAACAACTTTAATTTTAATATAAGAAATATTGTTACAATGTGAATCTTTGCAAAAATAAAAGGATTTCCAATCTCCTCTCCCCACTTTTTTTGCTGTCTTGATTCCAACCAAATTCCAAAGTAAAGAATTTTTTTTTTTTTTTTAGTGATAATGGAATATGATCTAGCAATGAAGTGCTTGGTACAAAGATTTGTTTTGTGATTATCTTGTTAAGGTGTGATTTCTTCAGCTTTGGTTCCATTTAAGTGCATGCATAAACACTGGAAATTTGCATCAGTATATTAATGTTATCCTTCACGTTGAGAGCAAAAAAAGAGCTAGTAGTTGTTATTGGTATTATTATTTCAGTGGGAAGTCTGTGAAGATAAACAATTGATATCAGCAAGACTTGGATAACTAGTATAAACCTTGACAAGGGCGATTAATAGTGTATATAAACACACTTCAAATTTGTATACACTATCTCAGCTCTCACCTAGGGATTTCTTTGTATTCTTTTAAAAGGGTAATTTGTAAGTTGACAATTACAAGGTTATCAGCTTATGTGCTGTATGTACTGTTTATATATTGGAGGTATGGAATGGACACTTTGAAGTGTGATTTAGCCTAGAGGGTGTTGACAGGAAGGAAGTCTAGTGAACGGGGTTCTGGCTCTGCCACTAACATATACCCAAAGGCAGCTCCCACCCTCTGTAGACTGCAGTTTCCTCATCACTACAGTAAGAAGACAATACAGAATGTCTTTAATATTCTGTGTTAATAAGGGTTATAGAAAGAAAGAAAGAAAGAAAGAAAGGAAAGAAAGAAAGAAAGGAAAGAAAGAAAGAAAGAAAAAGAAAGGAAAAGAAAGAAAGAAAGAAAGAAAGAAAGAAAGAAAGAAAGAAAAAGAAAGAAAGAAAGGAAGAAGGAAGGAAGGAAGAAAGAGAGGGCGGAGGTTTTCATGGTCTATTACATTATTTCTGCAGGACTTCTCAGTGCCTTTCATATGTTGATATACAGTGAGTGAGAGAGAGAGAGAGTGTGTGTGTGTGTGTGTGTGTGTGTGTGAGATGCTGTTTTTTAAAACCATATCCAAGAAGACAATAAAAATTTTATGATCTTTTGAATCTATAATACTTTGGATTCCTTCCCAGAATGGTTAAGGGACACTTGTGTTCATCCTAAGTGTTCCTGAGGCCAAGGTGTGAGGGATGTGTGGACATCACCAAATGAGAAGGAATCCCCTTCTGAGACTAGGTTCTGTAAAGCGTCAGGGAGTATGGTGCTAAGTTTAAATCTTAGGCTCACTGCCTAAAGATGAGTGACTTGGGGCAGGTCCCTTAACTTTTGGAGTTTGTTTCTTCATTTACCACATGAAGATAATAATACAACCTGAGGGCAGGTGTGAGGTGCTGATGAAATCACTGCGTGTTCCCGGTACTTGGAAGGGTCTTTTCATTTCCCCTCCTATGCCTTCTTGCTTGGCTAATTTCTCCTTTTCAGGACTCTGATGAAATGCCTCCCGGTGCAGATGTCCACTCTGACAACACCCTCTACAGGGCAGGGACACTTGCAGTGTTTTCTGGGCAGGACCTGCCTCATATTCGCACATGCCTTTCTGGAAGCACCCATCCCCCTGTGCTGCATCGTTGTCCACCCACCTTCTCTTCAGGCAGTAGTCCCCGGAGGGCGAGGACTGCATTTTATCTCTGACCCGCCCCGCCCTCCCAGCGCCAGCCACAGTTTAATAAGGACCACGTTCCAGAGTCAGGGATGAATTACTGTCCTATGTAGGCCCCTTCTTTTTTTTTTTAAAATTAATTTTATTTATTTATTTGTTTGTTACATCTTTATTGGAGTATAATGCCTTTACAATGGTGTGTTAGTTTCTGCTTTATAACAAAGTGAATCAGCTATACATATACATATATCCCCATATCTCCTCCCTCTTGTGTCTCCCTCCCATCCTCCCTATCCCACCCCTCTAGGTGGTTACAAAGGACCGAGCTGATCTCCCTGTGCCATGCAGCTGCTTCCCACTAGCTGTCTATTTTACATTAGGTAGTGTATATATGTCCATGCCACTCTCTCACTTCGTCCCAGCTTACCCTTCCCCCTCCCCATGTCCTCAAGTCCATTCTCTGCTTCTGTGTCTTTATACCTGTCCTGCCCCTAGGTTCTTCAGAATCATTTTTTTTTTTGCATACAGTATTTGTTTTTCTCTTTATGACTTACTTCACTCTGTATGACAGTTTCTAGGTCCACCATCCACCTCACTACAGTAACTCAATTCTGTTTCTTTTTCTGGCTGAGCAATATTCCATTGTATATATGTGCCACATCTTCTTTATCCATTCATCTGTTGATGGACACTTAGGTTGCTTCCATGTCCTGGCTATTGTAAATAGAGCTGCAATGAACATTGTGGTACATGACTCTTTTTGAATTATGGTTTTCTCAGGGTATATGCCCAGTAGTGGGATTGCTGGGTTGTATGGTAGTTCTGTTTTTAGTTTTTTAAGGAACCTCCATACTGTTCTCCATAGTGGCTGTATCGATTTACATTCCCACCAACAGTGCAAGAGGGTTCCCCTTTCTCCACACCCTCTCCAGCATTTATTGTTTATAGACCTTTTGATGATGGTCATTCTGACTGGTGTGAGGTGATACCTCATTGTAGTTTTGATTTGCATTTCTCTAATGATTAGTGATGTTGAGCATCCTTTCATGTGTTTGTTGGCAATCTGTATATATTCATTGGAGAAATGTGTATTTAGGTCTTCTGCCCATTTTTGGATTGGGTTGTTTGGTTTTTTTTGATATTGAGCTTCATGAGCTGCTTGTAAATTTTAGAGATTAATCCTTTGTCAGTTGCTTCATTTGCAAATATTTTCTCCCATTCTGAGGGTTGTCTTTTCGTCTTGTTTATGTTTTCCTTTGCTGTGCAAAAGCTTTGAAGTTTCATTTGGTCCCATTTGTTTATTTTTGTTTTTATTTCCATTTCTTTAGCAGGTGGGTAAAAAGGATCTGGTTGTGATTTATGTCATAGAGTGTTCTGCCTGTGTTTTCCTCTAAGAGTTTTATAGTGTCTGGCCTTACATTTAGGTGTTTAATCCATTTTGAGCTTATTTTTGTGTATGGCGTTAGGGAGTGTTCTAATTTCATTCTTTTACATGTAGCTGTCCAGTTTTTGCAGCACCACTTGTTGAAGAGGCTGTCTTTTCTCCACCATATATTCTTGCTTCCTTTATCAAAAATAAGATGACTACATGTGCGTGGGTTTATCTCTGGGCTTTCTATCCTGTTCCATTGATCTGTATTTCTGTTTTTGTGCCAGTACCATAGTGTCTTGATTACTGTATCTTTGTAGTATAGTCTGAAGTCCGGAGCCTGATTCCTCCAGCTCCGTTTTTCTTTCTCAATATTGCTTTGGCTATTCGGGGTCTTTTGTGTTTCCATACAAATTGAAATTTTTTTCTAGATCTGTGAAAAATGCCATTGGTAGTTTGATAGGGATTGCACTGAATCTGTAGATTGCTTTGGGTAGTATAGTCATTTTCACAATGTTGATTCTTCCAATCCAAGAACATGGTATATCTCTCCATCTGTTAGTATCGTCTTCAATTTCTTTCATCAGTGTTTTATAGTTTTCTGCATACAGGTCTTTTGTCTCCTAAGGTAGGTTTATTCCTAGGTATTTAATTCTTTTTGTTGCAGTGGTAAATGGGAGTGTTTCCTTAATTTCTCTTGCAGAGTTTTCATCATTAGTATATAGGAATGCAAGAGATTTCTGTGCATTAATTTTGTATCCTGCTACTCTATCAAATTCATTGATTAGCTTTAGTAGTTTTCTGGTAGCATCTTTAGGATTCTCTATATATGGTATCATGTCATCTGCAAACAGTGACAGTTTTACTTTCTCTTTTCTGATTCGGATTCCTTTTTCTTCTCTGATCGCTGTGGCTAAAACTTCCAAAACTATGTTGAATAATAGAGGTGAGAGTGGACAGCCTTGTCTTGTTCCTGACCTTAGAGGAAATGGTTTCAGTTTTTCACCATTGAGAACAATGTTGGCTCTGGGTTTGTCATATATGGCCTTTATTATGTTGAGGTAAGTTCCCTCCATGCCTACTTTCTGGAAGGTTTTCATCATAAATGGGTGTTGAATTTTGTTGAAAGCTTTCTCTGCATCTACTGAGATGATCGTATGGTTTTTCTCCTTCAATTTGTTAATATGCTGTATCACGTTGATTGATTTGCGTATATTGAAGAATCCTTGCGTTCCTGGAATAAACCCCCCTTGATCATGGTGTATGATCCGTTTAATGTGCTGTTGGATTCTGTTTGCTAGTATTTTGTTGAGGATTTTTGCATCTATGTTCATCAGTGATATTGGCCTGTAGTTTTCTTTCTTTGTGACATCTTTGTCTGGTTTGGTATCAGGGTGATGGTGGCCTCATAGAATGAGTTGGGCAGTGTTCCTCCCTCTGCTATATTTTGGAAGAGTTTGAGAAGGATGGGTGTTAGCTCTTCTCTAAATGTTTGATAGAATTCGCCTGTGAAGCCATCTGGTCCTGGGCTTTTGTTTGTTGGAATATTTTTAATCACAGTTTCAATTTCAGTGCTTGTGATTGGTCTGTTTATATTTTCTATTTCTTCCTGGTTCAGTCTTGGAAGGTGGTGCTTTTGTAAGAATTTGTCCATTTCTTCCAGGTTGTCCATTTTATTGGCATATAGTTGCTTGTGGTAATCTCTCACGATCCTTTGTATTTCTGCAGTGTCAGTTGTTACTTCTCCTTTTTCATTTTAATTCTATTGATTTGAGTCTTCTCCCTTTTTTTCTTGATGAGTCTGGCTAATGGTTTATCAATTTTGTTTATCTTCTCAAAGAACTAGCTTTTAGGTTTATTGATCTTTGCTATTGTTTCCTTCATTTCTCTTTCATTTATATCTAATGTAATCTTTATGATTCCTTTCCTTGTGCTAACTTTGGGGTTTTATTAAATTCTTCTTTCTCTGCCTTAGGTGTAAGTTTAGGTTGTTTATTTGAGATGTTTCTTGTTTCTTGAGGTAGGACTGTATTGCTATAAACTTCCCTCTTAGAACTGCTCTTGCTGCATCCCATAGGTTTTTGGTCATCGTGTCTTCATTGTCATTTGTTTCTACGTATTGTTTGATTTCCTCTTTTGATTTCTTCAGTGATCTCTTGGTTATTTAGTAGTGTATTGTTTAGCCTCCATGTATATGTAGTTTTTACAGATCTTTTCCTGTAATTGATATTTAGTCTCATAGCATTGTGGTCAGAAAAGATACTTGATACGATTTCAATTTTCTTAAATTTACCAAGGCTTGATTTGTGACCCAAGATATGGTCTATCCTGGAGAATTTTCCATGAGCACTTGCGAAGAAAGTGTATTCTGTTGTGTTTGGCTGGAATGTGCTATAAATATCATTTAAGTCCATCCTGCTTAATGTATCATTTAAAGCTTGTGTTTCCTTATTTATTTCCATTTTGGATGATCTGTCCATTGGTGAAAGTGGGGTGTTAAAGTCCTCTACTATGATTGTGTTACTGTCGATTTCCCCTTTTATGATTGTTAGCATTTGCCTTATGTATTGAGGTGCTCCTTTGTTGGGTGCATAAATATTTATAATTGTTATGTCTTCTTCTTGGATTGATCCCTTGATCATTATGTAGTGTCTTTCTTTGTCTCTTGTAATAGTCTTTATTTTAAAGTCTATTTTGTCTGATATGAGAATTGCTATTCCAGCTTTCTTTTGATTTCCATTTGCATGGAATATCTTTTTCCATCCCCTCACTTTCAGTCTGTATGTGTCCCTATGTCTGAAGTGGGTCTCTTGTAGACAACATATATACAGATCTTCTTTTTGCATCCATTCAGCCAGTCGATGTCTTTTGGTCGGAGTATTTAATCCATTTACATTTAAGGTCATAATTGATATGTATGTTCCTATTACCATTTTCTTAATTGTTTTGGGTTTGTTATTGTAGGTCTTTTCCTTCTCTTGTGTTTCCTGCCTAAAGAAGTTCCTTTAGCATTTGTTGTAAAGCTGGTTTGGTGCTGCTGAACTCTCTTAGCTTTTGCTTGTCTGTAAAAGTTTTAATTTCTCCGTGGAATCTGAACGAGATCCTTGCTGGGTAGAGTAATCTTGGTTGTAGGTTTTTCCCTTTCATCACTTTAAATATGTCCTGCCACTCCCTTCTGGCTTTCAGAGTTTCTACTGAAAGATCAGCTGTTAACCTTATGGGGATTCCCTTACATGTTATTTGTTGTTTTTCCCTTGCTGCTTTTAATATTTTTTCTTTGTTTTTAATTTTTGATAGTTTGATTAATATGTGTCTTGGCATGTTTCTCCTTGGATTTATCCTGTATGGGGCTGTCTGTGCTTCGTGGACTTGATTGACTATTTCCTTTCCCATATTAGGGAAGTGTTCAACTATAATCTCTTCAAATAGTTTCTCAGTCCTTTTTTCTTTTTTCTCTTCTTCTTCTGGGACCCCTATAATTCGAATGTTGGTGCGCTTAATGTTGTCCCAGAGGTCTCTGAGACTGCCCTCAATTCTTTTCATTCTTTTTTCTTTATTCTGCTCTGTGGTAGTTATTTCCACTATTTTATCTTCCAGGTCACTTATTTTTCTGCCTTAGTTATTCTGCTATTGATTCTTTCTAGAGAATTTTTAATTTCATTTATTGGGTTGTTCATCATTTGTTTGCTCTTTAGTTCTTCTAGGTCCTTGTTAAACGTTTCTTGTATTTTCTCCATTCTGTTTCCAAGATTTTGGATCACCTTTACTATCATTACTCTGAATTCTTTTTCAGGTAGACTGCCTATTTCCTCTTCATTTGTTAGGTCTGGTGGGTTTTTACCTTGCTCCTTCATCTGCTGTGTGTTTTTCTGTCTTCTCATTTTGCTTATCTTACTGTGTTTGGGGTCTCCTTTTCACAGCCTGCAGGTTGGTAGTGCCCATTGTTTTTGGTGTCTGCCCCCAGTGGCTAAGGTTGTTTCAGTGGACTGTGTAGGCTTCCTGGTGGAGGGGACTGGTGCCTGTGTTCTGGTGGATGAGACTGGATCTTGTCTTTCTGGTGGGCAGGACTCCGTCCGGTGGTGTGTTTTGGGGTGTCTGTGACCTTATGATTTTAGGCAGCCTCTCTGCTAATGGGTGGGTTTGTGTTCCTGTTTTGCTAGTTGTTTGGCATAGGGTGTCCAGCACTATAGTTTGCTGGTCGCTGAGTGGAGCTGGGTCTTAGCATTGAGATGGAGATCTCTGGGAGATTTTTACCATTTGATATTACATGGAGCCAGGAGGTCTCTGGTGGCCCAATATCCTGAACTCCGGTCTCCCACCTCAGAGGTACAGGCCTGACACCTGGTCGGAGCACAAAGACCCTGTCAGCCACCCATTTCAGAAGAAAAGCGAGAAAAAAAGCAATAAAGAAAGGAAGGAAGGAAATAAAATAAAGTTATTAAAATAAAAAAGTAATAAAAAATTAAAAAAATAGAGAGCAACCAAACCAAAAAACAAATCCACCAATGATAACAAGTGCTAAAACCTATACTAAAAGAAAAAAGAAAGAAATATCAACCAAACTGAAAAACAAATGCACCAATGATAACAAGCGCTAAAAACTATACTTAAAAAAAAAAAAAAGGACAGACAGAACCCTAGAACAAATGGTAAAAGCAAAGCCATACAGACAAAATCACACAAAGAGGCATACACATACACACTCACAAAAAGAGAAAAAGGAAAAATATATATACATCTATATATATAAAAATAAAAAAGGAAGAGAGCAACCAAATCAATAAACAAATCTAATGATAAACTCTACATACTAAACTAAGATAAACATAAGACCAGAAACAAATTAGATGCAGAAAGCAAACCCCAAGTCTACAATTGCTCCCAAAGTCCACCACCTCAATTTGGGATGATTTGTTGTCTATTCAGGTATTCCACAGATGCAGGGTACATCAAGTTGATTGTGGAGATTTAATCCGCTGCTCCTGAGGCTGCTGGGAGAGATTTCCCTTTCTCTTCTTTGTTCGCACAGCTCCCGGGGTTCATCTTTGCATTTGGCCCCGCCTCTGCGTGTAGGTCGCAGGAGGGCGTCTGTTCTTCGCTCAGACAGCACGGGGTTAAAGGAGTGGCTTATTAGGGGGCTCTGGCTCACTCAGGCTGGGTAGAGGGCAGGTTACGGAATGCAGGGCGAGCCTGCGGCGGCAGAGGCCGGCGTGACGTTGCACCAGCCTGAGGCGTGCCGTGTGTTCTTCCAGGGAAGTTGTCTCTGGACCACGGGACCCTGGCCGTGGCGGGCTGCACAGGCTCCCAGGAGAGTAGGTGTGGATGGTGACCTGTGCTCGCACACAGGCTTCTTGGTGGCGGCAGCAGTAGCCTTAGCATCTCATGCCTGTCTTTGGGGTCCGTGCTGATAGCCACGGCTCACGCCCATCTCTGGAGCTTGTTTAGGCAGTGCTCTGAATCCCCTCTCCTCGCGCACCCCAAAACAATGGTCTCTTGCCTCTTAGGCAGTTCCAGACTTTTTCCCGGACTCCCTCCCGGCTAGCTGTGGCGCACTAGCCCCTTCAGGCTGTGTTCATGCAGCCAACCCCAGTCCTCCCCCTGGGATCTGACCTCCGAAGCTCGAGCCTCAGCTCGCAGCCCCGCCCGCCCCGGCGGGTGAGCAGACAAGCCTCTCGTGTTTGTGAGTGCCGGTCAACACCGATCCTCTGTGCGGGAATCTCTCCGCTTTGCCTTCCGCACCCCTGTGGCTGCGCTCTCCTCCGCGGCTCCGAAGCTTCCCCCCTCCGCCACCCCCAGCCTCCGCCTGCGAAGGGGCTTCCTAGTGTGTGGAAACCTTTCCTCCTTCACAGCTCCCTCCCACTGGTGCAGGTCCCGTCCCTACTCTTTTGTCTCTGTTTTTTCTTTTTTCTTTTGCCCTATGCAGGTACGTGGGGAGTTTCTTGCCTTTTGGGAAGTCAGAGGTCTTCTGCCAGCGTTCAGTAGGTGTTCTGTAGGAGTTGTTCCACATTTATTTCTGTTGTATTTCTGATGTATTTGTCAGGAGGAAGGTGATCTCCACGTCTTACTCCTCCGCCATCTTGAAGGTCTCCTCTACGTAGGACCCTTCTTAAAGCCCCTTTCCTGTGGCAGAACCAGCAAAAGTAGTAGAAGAAGAACTTCAGGAATGGTAGTAGGTAATTCAGAGATGTCTGCCTCCTTGAACTTGAAAATGTTGGTCGTCGTGAGGGTGTAGGAGAACCCTCTGTTACAGTGCCTCATTTCCCATTTCTCTCCAGCAGTAGACCTTGAAATGGTGATGTAGTTGTCCATTCGTGAGGTCTACGTGGCAGTCAATCAATGCTCTGCTCAAGATTCCTCTTTTCTTTGATCAAAGCGACCATTTGATGAAATACTTTGGTGAAATATTTCATTTGGTCGCCTCGTTTCTAAGGCATTGTGCCTAGCGCAGTGTGTACATTACTAGATTGACGTTCAATAAATGGTTGATGATTAAGTTGAAATACTTGACTATATGGACAGACTAGCATGTTCTCCAAATGTATGCTGCTATGTCATATAACCCCATAAAGCTGAAACCCAGTCTGGCTTTCAAAAAGCAATTGAAAAATAATTTAAAGCTTTACTAAGTTCTCCTTAAAAAACACTGAAGGATTCTAATATTAACATCCAAAACTTTCTTAAAAGCCCCAGTCCCGCTTCCCTCTCTATCTCTAGATAGATATAGGTCTATCTATGTACACCTCACATTCCTTGTCAGTTTTTTTCAAACTCCTGACAACTGTAGCCTCTTTCCAAACTTCCAGATCCCAGCCCACACTGGCTCTTGTCTTTCTCCTCCTTTTCTCTAAACTCCTTTGCACTTCTCCCAGTAGCTCTTGGTGTAAACCCAATCCTCTCGATTCCTGCCCACACTAATTCCAACCTGTGCAGCCATAGCTCAGGAACTAGTCTGGCAAAGACAGAATTCTCCTGAAGGGTGGGGGCAGGAGGGCTGGGAGTGGAGTGTGGAGTGTGCTGGGGGGCAGAGGGTGGGAACAGGTCAGCTATACTCACAGCCGATTATTTTTTTTCCCTGTGAGCGAAAGTGGGCAAAGTGAAACCTGCAGTCTAACCCTGCAAAGAGAACTTCCCGAAACTCCTCATTTTGTTTAGTTTCAGTGAATAACAAACATTAGTTTGCATCTCATTTTTGCTTTCCTCTTTGTTGGTTTACCTACCAAGTTCACCCTCTGACCTTCACAGGACCTCCCCTAAAAGCCATTGTGTGAAAAATCTACCTTATTTCTAAGGACTATTGGAGAAAGAGTCTGTGACCTTCTTAGGCAATTTATTACAAGGATTAACGACTCCTTTTAGAAAATTATTTTAACTCACACGCCTCATGCTACATGTTAAGCCCAATCTATGGTCAGGGTCAGTGTGGAAGAGGCTGCTGTGAGGCCACAGGGAAGGGCAGAAACTCTTCTGGACTGGAGAGCATCTTCCCTGTACACACACTGAAATTTAAAAGTCCTAAAAGCACTGTGCTGGGCTGTGCCAGCCCTGGAGAGGGAGAGACAAACACTGATGGGCCAGATGCAGCCTAAATGGTGGTTTAGAATACAACCATATTTTGTGTGGAGAAAATTAAATTTTTTCTTAACCTTTTATTGTCTAGTTGAAATGTTTTCAACATTACTATTTCGTACTAAGTTTTGCTGTAATAATGTAGGGTTCTTCTTTTGAATAAAGTTCGTCAATAGCTATATTAAATAGTAGACTTTCAAACTCAAAAGTGACACTTTTGTAAGGGTTTTGACAGTGAGTTGGATTGTGAGCAATTTAATTTAAGTTGGTCTTAGTGCAATCTAGGTGTTTGTGTGGCTTGTGGTTCTGCCTGATCTCCAGAGGAACAAAAAATGTAACCATAATAAAGGTTGATTGAGTTCTAACACTGCCAACCTATAAGAGAGCCAGAGAAAAGTAAAGGAATGGGGAAAGCAGGTGAGATTCTACTTTCTGTTAGAGTAAAGGAGACTTTGGAAACAGAATGTAAGTAAATAGGGAGCTGGGTTATGTAGAGAACTCTGTAGCTGTAACAAAGAGACCCCACAATGCAATGGCTCAAATGAGCAAGAAATCAATTTCTCTTTCAGTAAGTCTCCAAGGCAGGTGGGTAAGCCCTGCTCCAGGAAGTCAGTCAGGGACCCAGTCTGGTGGGGTGGCTCTGCCATCCTCCACAGGTGCTTTCCAAGGTCACTCCAGTCATTTCTATTTCCAGCCAGTAAGAAGGAAAGGGGACAACACATCTGGCGCAAGCACCTTTGAATTTATTTTTCAATAGAAAATTCCAAACATATCCATATAAAGGTAGGGATAATGTAGTATAATACATCCCCATGTGCCCATCACTCAGCTTCAAGTTATCTTCACATGGTCGGACTTGTACCATTATATCCCCCAGATGTGTCCTCCTTTGCTGGATTATTTGAAATCAAATCCCAGACATCTTTAAGCAGATGATCTGGAAGTTGTACACATCGCTACATCACTTGGTAGGAACTCAGTCACATGGCCACGTCTAGCTACAAGCAAGGCTGGGCAGAGTCTCTAGCTGGGCAGCTGTAAACCCAGGAAGAAGGAATGAAGGCCGTACTTGAGATTATAGGCTTTGAGGGGAGTCCTTGAGAAAGGCCAGAAATGGAAATTAAATGACTCAAGGAAAGAGTAAGGACATTTCTACACCACAGTAAAATCCAAATGATGACAACTGCATACTAACACCTTGTGAAAGGACACAGAGTTGTAGACACTTGAATTTTCAGTAAATACAGCATTTGCTGAACAAAAACAGAACAGCAAAATGAAATGATTTAGAAAGGCACCGCAGAAGCTTGCTTTTTCTCACCTGTGTAAAGTTAGCTGAGGGAATGATTTTACAGGACAGTCAATATATGTGTAAATTATGAACATAGGATATTTGCTTCTGCTGTTGAAATCCTGTCTCTGATGGTGTTAAAAGGTTTATGTGTGTGTGAGATTTTATGTATATCCATGTAGTAAAAAGAACAAGGCACCACAGAACTTAAAATGAGCAAAAGATGAACTGGTTTAAACTAGTTTAATGAAACAATAATGTCTAGAAATATTTACTGAGCATACACTATATTCGGAGGATTGTCCTGGGTCCTCCAGGAGATACAGTGATAACAAATACATAGTCCAGATACATAGTTCTCAGGGGCTCTCAATCCGAGGGCAGATACACATGAAAACATCTAACCATAATGCCAGACAGAATGAATCAGAGGCAGTAGCTGAGGGACAACTAGTAGACATAGTAAACATCCATCGTTTCACCTGCCCACTGTCCCTTCTCTTCTCACAAGTTGCTTGGTTTTCTTTGGGCCACCCCTTTCACTCTCAGTTCACAGTGGAGCTGATTCAACCTCCACGTCCAGGTTTCTTTACCCTGTAAAATGGGTATACTGACCCTACCTCGAAGCATAATTTTGAGGATGAATGGAATTACTGTCTGTGAAAAGCATGTATATATGAGTTATTACCATTATTTCTGATTTGCAGTGAGTAAAATAAATATATAAGAATAAAGAAAGTCATGACATTTTCTACTACCAATATTGTTTGGGAATAATTGATTTCAAGACAAACCAAAATACAGGATGATTTTTGCTGTCATTTTCAAACACCATGTATACATTCATTTGAAAGTGAACACTTTGTATTTACGAATTTGAATTTGGGGCATTTTCTGCATCCTGCCTCTTTCTGGTTTCCCATGCCCCTTCTTGCCCAGGCCATTTATGCACATGCACCGCCCTGAAGCCAGGAGGCAACCCTTCAGTCCTCTGTCAGTTGGGCTGGAGAGCCGCTTGCAACCGTTCCCTTCCCTTGCCTGCTCGCAGGGCATCTTGTTCTTCTGCCCTCTGTAGCCAGGAGGTTGCATATCTTGTGTCTTTCTAGAAAATCATTGATTATATTTATGCATTGGCTTTTTATATAGTAGGTTTTGAGTTAGATTTAGTCCCAGTGGCTGAAAGTTCAATGTCTCCGAGTATCTTCCTCCAAATCCACAACCATATTTGGCAGTGAAGAAGCTGAGGGATGAATAGGCTTCCATGTTGCTTGGTTATAGATAGGGAGATGCTGGCAGAAATTTGCAAGCATTTGCATATATACAATTGTCTGTCTGATGTTTGCTTGCATGCTTGCTCTCCTCCTCTGCCCCCTGTTCTCTTCGTGCAGTGAATTACTAATACAAATACAGATGATGAAATTTCTGATCCCAGCTTGCAAAGTGGGTGCACATTTTGGAAGGTATCTGGGGAAAATGGATAGATTCTCTTGATCTTTTTGCTTTATCCAGACAAGGAAACGAAGGGGAGAAAGTAATTACAGGGACTTGTCTTTGAAAGCAGAATGAGTGGCACTGACACGGTTTCTTTTCAGAGAATCTTGTAGAGATGCTATTTTCTTGTTAATACCAATAGGTATTTCCCTGGAAATAGAGTTTCCTTATTAAAATGTGTGTTCAGCAGATGGGATGCTGTCCACAGGAAGCAGGACAAGTTCCATGCTTGTGGCTCCAGAACAGAGCGGGTCTAGGAGCAGATGAAATGTGCCTCCACAATGGAGGTACTCCCCAGGGAAGCCATTATAGAGCAAATCCTAGAGGCACGGAGGAAAGCAAATTTGCATCTTTTGGTAAACCACTGCTCCTGCACACTCAGGAATCACAAGTTCCTTAAAGCATAAGCCTGACTTTGCTGGGCAATTGTAGGTAGTGGCTCAGTGGCCCTGATTAGGTGGCAGTAATATCAAGAAATCTCCAGAATACATTCCTATTAGCTATTAGAAAGTTCCGTGGAGAAAGAAGCTGAAAAGCAACTTTAATTGGGAACTTTTCAGGGTAATAAGAATTTTCTTATACCTATCCCTGCAGTGAACGAAAAGTTAATATCTGGTAAGTAAGCAACTAAAATCAAGCCCCACATTTTCTTAAACAATCAAATGAATAAACAATGAAGTTTTAATTGTCAGTTTACTATATAAGTTATGGCATAATGTGATCAACTTTGGTTCCACAAATGCATGTCAACTCTATTTCTTTTTCAGTAATCTTTGATTTTACCTGTTGTTGACCTTTTACCGTATGTCATGTAGTAAATGCCAATTCTGTTTGTCTGAACAGGTTTCTAAACAACCCAAGTTTGTGCTGACAGCTTGTATGAAAAGAACAAATATTTGCTTTATATTTCATGTAAATGCTTGCATGCTGTCAAACAAGACGGGCTTAAAGAGGCTAAGATTTTGTCTTTCATGGCTCACTAAGGGACAGCTAATCTATATCAGAAATAATTTTAGATGTAGAACTGCAGTGCAGAAAATATAGATCTCCCACTGGTTGAAATGACATTAATAGGGAAAAAATTTAGCTGAAAAAGGTTATGAAATGTTTATTTTGTCATACACCTTAAAATATGTTGGGAATAAAATAAAAAAAGAGAGAAATAGTTTAGAAGCCTGTTTTAACAGCTATTACCCTATTGGAAATAGTTTAATGGTATTATAACACTTTAAGTAGACATATAGGAAATGATATAACTTTACATTAGAACAGGGTTAAGTAAAAAACAGAGATGCATTATTTTAGATAAAGTAGATGGATTCCTTAAAATTACTGGTATTAAAGAAGTCATTGGGCAATAGTTGGGCTCCTTGCTTTCTTTCAGTTCTTTCGTGGCATAGCCTTTATAGTCCATAATGAGGTCGGTAGAGGTACACTGTTAGAGCTGCAGTTTCGTAGCGGAGAGTGAATGAAAGAAAATTTCTCTTAAAACTAAAAACAGTGTTCATCCTAATGGTGATGTGGAGGTTTCAGCTGGTGTATGAAATTTGTTTGCAGATATAATGGATACCAATCTGAATATGAAATATTCATTATGTACCATATTATTTCTGTTAGGATTCATGCTGTCTGCCATCTTGGGTGGGATTGTGGACCGATTTTCCCCTTTGACTCATTTCCTGTTTCACGATGCCTACTGTGCAATATTACTGGGATATGTCTGCCATGAGCTACCTTACTGGTGTGACTGTTGTTCCCACTTTCCTTTATACAACAAAGAATGAACTGTTCGCCTACTGCCATCTGCCTTAAACAACACACTTCATAACACAGAACAAGAATTTTAACAAGACCTCCAAGGGGTCTGCTGCCATTTTTAGAGGGAAGGTTTCCTACAAAGGAAGTGCATGGAAACTCCCAAGAGAAAGCTGTTGAAAACACCCCCGGTGAGAGGAACCGGTGTCATCCCATCTTATTGTCTACCTGTCACCACAGTCTTCTCGCGTGATTCTGACAGGCTGCTCTTTTCTCTTGTAGCCGGTGCTGCTTGATGTCATTTTCTTGGTTGAACATCTTTATATTTCTGACTTGTTACAAACCATTAACTAGTTTCTAGGTTTCAGTGTCCTGGCTACTTTTGACTAGTAAGTCATTTAGCATAATAAGGTTTCCCTTTATCTTCTTGCTAAGGAAAATCTCTACATGAAATGATCAATGTTCCAATTTTTATGAATCCTAGCAGATAGGAAGTGCCTGTCATCGGATGCAAGGCATCTTTCTGAAAGCATATTCTAGTTCACATAATAGAACTTGACAGACACACTAGGTAACCATTACACTGAAGTTTGTAGAAGGCTTCAAACAATTTAGGTGAAAAGCAGAAAATTGTATAAATTATACTTGTGGTGGTTTCAAATAAATATAACCTTGTTTTTAATTAGATTTCCTAGATGAAATGTTTTCAAACATAAAATTCTTTGAATATATTTTGAAAAACATTCAGTGGTTTAACAGTTGTCAATCTCTATAAACATCCTTAGTTATGGGTAGCACTGCTAGAATGAAGACTGGCTGCTTTGGACATGGATGTTAAAAATAGTGTATACAGACAGGTGGCTTGATGACATATTGCTAAACCGTTAGAAACAACTTCGGCGTTAGTCTGCTTTTGCAGAAAGCTACTCACATATGAAATTAATGTAACTAAAACCTTACATAATCTTTTTCCTAAATTTCTCCCTATTCTTAAACTTTTAAAAGTATGTTTTTAAAAAATACACTTAAATATTATGAGCACATCTATTAATGAAATGTTATAATATTTAAATCCTAAATGGTAATATTTATTGATTCTCACCTAACTGACCGGTTAAGGGGATTTAAACAATCAGTTACTGACCTAGCAATTCCACTTCCAGGACGCTGTCTTAGTGAAATAGTTAAGCAAGTGCATAGTATGTTCAGTGTATGTGGCATTGTTCTTTAATTGTGAAAAACCTGAGACAGCTTAACAATCTATTAATAAAGTGATGGATAAATGAGCCATGGTACCTCTATAAAATAGAACACTATATTGTTGTTTAAAAACTGAACTACAAATGTATGTGCTGATATGGGGAATGTCTTTGATATATTGTTGAGTGAAAAAAGCAAATTGCAGCGCAGTATGTAGAGTGTGATACCATTTTTGAGGGTAGGGGAAACTATCCCTACCTCCACGATCTTTGTGTGAGCATAGAACACAGTCTGAAAGGATCCACACCAGACAAACTCTGAGTGTGAAGGAATGTGGGAAGTAAGAAGACCTGACCTTTTGCTTTCTACACCTCCATATTGCTTGAATGTAGATTCTCTAATGTTTACAGACACCATGAGTTCACTTGGAAATCTGATTAAATAATTTAAAAAGGAAATTTCATGACATGTAAAGGATAGGATGAAAAGAGATAAATGTAGCTACTTGAGATTTCTAACAAAGAAGCATGGCTTCCTTCCATTCACTTAGCTCTGGCACTTAGAGCACTTGTGTCTCTCTACGTATTTTAACAACAGAACCTCAAAATCCGGGTGCACGTGCTGTCAAAACCGAGTATATGTCATTCCAGGCAGCGGCAGTGGTCCTCAGTTGGTTTCTTGGTGCTGTATTTCAAGTCAGCTCATAAATTATTAATAGTACATGTGTAGGTCAGAGACACACTAACCCTGACAATCATTCTATAATATTCTCTCTTTAGCATTAGAAGAGAAGAGAAGGGAGTAATCAATATGCAACATCAGAGGTACATTGCACACAGATATGGTATATGCACTTAGAAAAAAAGAGTCAGATCTTTACAAAAACCTGTCAGCCTGACATTCATCTTGTATTATGAATAATGTGGCTATCTATGAATCTTTAATATTTTTTAAATGATGAAATTGTATGGTATGCTCTACCAAAGCAAATCTGATAAAATGTGAGAATAGTTTGATCAGTGAAGATGTTGATATACGTGAATTAAAAAATTTAAACCTAGCTCATTAAAGCAGAAAAAGTAACAGCTATACTTTGATCTCAGGGTAAATTTTCAGCCGCAATAAATTTAGTTCTACTATTTTCCAGAATGCCTAGAAATTTTTCTTTAAACAAGTTATATAATTATTGTGTGATTAAACCCATCATCCCATAAGACAAGAAGCTCTGGTAATATACTACTAAGAACCAATATGGTGCTGGTTCCTAGTTTATAATAAAAGCTATATTTGAAAATTCCTTTTCAAATTCTTTTAAAACACACAGATTAATGTTTCGTATATAAGATACAGCAGGGCTTGAGAAAGATTATGGATCCAATGGCTTGTTAGAAATACTATTGTATTCATTTTTTTTCATGAAGTAATCCTGGAATAATTTGGTCCAGGTTTAATTTTCAGTGAAAGTACGAAAAGTAGATCAAGAACTTTGCTTATGAAATTTGCCTAATGAAGACATTTTAATCAGTGCTTGTTGAACTGAAAATAAAAATATAGTTTATTTCTACAGATTTGAGGAGAATTAACATGTATTTGATTGTTAATATTTGATTCTTGTTCAATTATTTATGATATCAAGGAATGAATCTGTCAAGTAAATAATGAAATGCGTACATGTAGCATATGTAATTAGGTTAGGTGCATAAATCCTAAGTGTTCACTTTATAGTTGTCAGTGTAAAATTTATTAATAATGAGAAATGTTAAGTGAAGAAAATTCTTAGCACAGTCTACCTCATTACTGTGGATTTTAGCAATTGCTGCTCAAAGAAGAAGAGGCGGAGGAAGCGGCTTCATTCTCTAGTTGTGCTTTAATTGTTAAAGATATTAGAGGGTTAGAGCGCGTTTTCCTTTCTCCTGTTTAGAAGTATACGATTTGAACAAATTAGTTGTGGGCTTAAATAAATGATGCAAATGGAATAATTCCATATTGGAAAAATACGGGCCCCAGGGTTTCTAAATCCAGATAATTATTTAAGGGGGAAAATTCAACTAACATTTGAGAACGAAAAACCTACTTATATGATTGAGCTGTCAGATTCTAATCTTAAAATTCACTGCGATGGTGAGAAGATGGAGAGCAATGCATCATCAACTGCATTCTTCCATTTTCCCCTTTCCTCACTAGCTAAACAGGCGTGGAAGAGAGAAGCACCTTATCAAGTACGCTTCTTGTACCCTGGTTTTGCCTGGGCTGCTGGGACATGTAATAAAACAGGGATTTGAGGAGACCTTGAGGAGATCTTACCTGTGAGTGGGGCTTGATGGTACGTAGTGCTAGGTGGGACCTCTGGATATGATGGGCTGGAGGTAGACGACAAGCTCCCTGCCCCTGAGGATATAATGGGAACCCTGACCCTGCAGGGACTAGGCTGAGTGGGTGCCACCAACTCCATAATAAGGAATTTGACTTGATAACCTGGTTAAACTTAGTTCTGTACTAAAGGTTAATCATGAATAGTATTATGTGGTGTAAAGGGCAGTCAACCAGGAAAGAAGATAATGAGATCTCACACTACCACTAACTAGCCTGGAAACTTCCAGAAAATTCTTTAGGCTCTTTCTTCACTCATCAAATGAGAGGGCTGTAATTCTGGCTGTAATGGTCTACGATTCACAGAGGTGATGTTGAAATACATCCAATTTTGTGCAAGCAGTGCCATGAGCTTCTTGGGAAAAAAGGGGTGAGAGGTAGCATTAATATATGAACGTTCATCATCTGACTACCTATTGTTATAGAGGCAGCTATACATTTATAAGAAGATGGAAGATATAATCACAAAAGGAAGTCCATGTATTGTTTTAGTAAATGATACAAATCTAACTATAGCCACCACTTAAACTTTTTTTTAACCTCAGGTACGTAAAAGTTAAAAGAGAACTAGGGGCTTCCCTGGTGGTGCAGTGGTTAAGAATCCGTCTGCCAATGCAGGGGACACGGGTTTGAGCCCTGGTCCAGGAAGATCTCACATGCCGCGAAGCAGCTAAGCCCGTGCGCCACAACTACTGAGCCTGCGCTCTAGAGCCCATGAGCCACAACTACTGAAGCCTGCCTGCCACAACTACTGAAGCCCACGCGCCTAGAGCCCGTGCTCTGCAACAAGAGAAGCCACTGCAATAAGAAGCCCGCGCAATGCAACGAAGAGTAGCCCCCGCTCGCAGCAACTAGAGAAAGCCGGTGCGTGGCAACGAAGACCCAATGCAGCCAAAAATAAATAAATAAATAAGTTTATAAAAAAAGAGAACTAGAAGGCCTATTTAGGATAAGGAAGTGACACTACAAAACAAAGAATGTATGTTGCATTTTCCTACCTGCCCTGATGAAAGAGGGAGATGGTTATTTAATAATTTAATCTTCCAAAGCTTCTGTGATTTACTGATTTTCAAAAGGGTAATAGTCTGAGGGTGAGCAATTCAGTTATCAAATTATTTGCTAAGTCAAAGGAATTATTTGCTATCCTCCTGATCTAAATTCTTAGATGTCTGCAAACTAAAGACTTTAGGGCAAAAATGACTTAGTTCAGTCAAGCATTATTATTGAAAAGGAATACTCCTATGTGGAGTCCATTATATGGCTAGTTATTTTGGAGAGAAAACAAAGCAAAAGAGTAAAAATGATTTTACCACCCTCTAAGAAAATTACGAGTTGAATTCAGCCAATTTACTATTGGCTAAATCAATATACACCATTTTTAGAACACATTTTGTGGAAAAGACCAATACAAGAATAATTTAAATATGACTATCTTTGACTTTCAGATGATAAACCATCATAAGTTGCAGAGAGACACTTTTAGCTACCAACCCAATAATCTTCCTTTCTTCCTTGGTAATCACTTCCGTCTCCCCAGCACAGATTCTTGAGAAAGATAGATAATTTTTTTAAGCCAACAAGCTTTGCAATAGTTTGTACGCAGGAATAGGTGGCTGGGAGACACACTAAAATTCAGCTTTCGTTTTATTATTGCCTGTCTTATTTGATTAATTATCAATGATGATAATCTCATCTCCCTTGCTAGTGAAAGTTTAGAGATAGGCATGTGACCCAGTTCTGGCCAAAGAAATATGAGCAAAGATCTTCCGAGGGGGCTTTTGGTATAACTTCCCCACTCTTTTTTTTTTTTTTTATAACATCTTTATTGGAGTATAATTGCTTTACAATGGTGTGTTAGTTTCTGCTGTATAATAAAGTGAATCAGCTATATGTATACATATATTCCCGTATCCCCTCCCTCTTGCATCTCCCTCCCACCCTCCCTATCTCACCCCACTAGGTGGTCAAAAAGCACCGAGCTGATCTCCCTGTGCTATGCGGCTGATTCCCACTAGCTATTTTATATTTGGTAGTGTATATATGTCAACGCTACTCTCTCACTTCGTCCCAGCATACTCTTCCCCCTCCCCGTGTCCCCAAGTCCATTTTCTATGTCTGCTTCTTTATTCCTGTCCTACCCCTAGGTTCTTCACAACCATTTTTTTTTTATTCCATATATATGTGTTAGCATATGGTACTTGCTTTTCTCTTTCTGACTTACTTCACTCTGTATGACAGTCTCTAGGTCCATCCACCTCACTGCAAATAACTCAATTTCGTTTCTTTTTATGGCTGTGTAATATATTTCATTGTATATATGTGCCACATCTTCTTTATCCATTCATCTGTTGATGGACACTTAGGTTACTCCCATGTCCTGGCTACTGTAAATAGTGCTGCAGTGAACATTGTGGTACATGACTCTTTTTGAATTATGGTTTTCTCAGGGTATATGCCCAGTAGTGGGATTGCTGAGTCATATGGTAGTTCTATTTTTAGTTTTTAAAGGAACCTCAGTATGGTTCTCCGTAGTGGCTGTATCAATTTACATGCCCACCAACAGTGCAAGAGGGTTCCCTTTTCTCCACACCGTCTCCAGCATTTATTGTTTGTAGATTTTTTGATGATGGCCATTCTGACTGGTGTGAGGTGATATCTCATTGTAGTTTTGATTTGCATTTCTCTAATGATTAGTGATGTTGAGAATCCTTTCATGTGTTTTTTGGCCATCTGTATGTCTTCTCTGGAGAAATGTCTATTTAGGTCTTCTGCCCATTTTTGGATTGGGTTTTTTGTTTTTTTGATACTGAGCTGCATGAGCTGCTTGTATATTTTGGAGATTAATCCTTTGTCAGTAGCTTCATCTGCAAATATTTTCTCCCATTCTGAGGGTTGTCTTTTCGTCTTGTTTATATTTTCCTTTGCTGTGCAAAAGCTTTGAAGTTTCATTAGGTCCCATTTGTTTATTTTTGTTTTTATTTCCATTTCTCTAGGCGGTGGGTCCAAAAGGATCTTGCTGTGATTTATGTCACAGAGTGTTCTGCCTATGTTGTCCTCTAAGAGTTTGATAGTGTCTGGCCTTACCTTTAGGTGTTTAATCCATTTTGAGTTTATTTTTGTGTATGGTGTTAGGGAATGTTCTAATTTCATTCTTTTACATGTAGCTGTCCAGTTTTCCCAGTACCACTTATTGAAGAGGCTGTCTTTTCTCCAGTGTATATTCTTGCCTACTTTATCAAAGATAAAGTGACCATATATGCGTGGGTTTACCTCTGGGCTTTCTATCCTGTTCCATTGATCTATATTTCTGTTTTTGTGCCAGTACCATTCTGTCTTGATTACTGTAGCTTTGTAGTATAGTCTGAAGTCAAGGAGCCTGATTCCTCCAGCTCCATTTTCCTTTCTCAAGATTGCTTTGGCTATTTGGGTCTTTTGTGTTTCCATACAAACTGTGAAATTTTTTGTTCTAGTTCTGTGAAAAATGCCATTGGTAGTTTGATAGGGATTGCATTGAATCTGTAGATTGCTTTGGGTAGTAGAGTCATTTTCACAATATTGATTCTTCCAATCCAAGAACATGGTATATCTCTCCATCTGTTTGTATCATCTTTAATTTCTTTCATCAGTGTCTTATAGTTTTCTGCATACAGGTCTTTTGTCTCCTAAGGTAGGTTTATTCCTAGGTATTTTATTCTTTTGTTGCAGTGGTAAATGGGAGTGTTTCCTTAATTTCTATTGCAGATTTTTCATCATTAGTGTATAGGAATGCAAGTGATTTCTGTGCATTAATTTTGTATCCTGTTACTTTACCAAATTCATTGATTAGCTCTAGTAGTTTTCTGGTAGCATCTTTAGGATTCTCTGTGTATAGTATCATATCATCTGCAAACAGTGACAGTTTTACTTTCTCTTTTCCAATTTGGATTCCTTTTATTACTTTTTCTTCTCTGATTGCTGTGGCTAAAACTTCTAAAACTATGTTGAATAATAGTGGTGAGAGTGGGCAACCTTGTCTTGTTCCTGATCTTCGTGGAAATGCTTTCAGTTTTTCACCATTGAGAATGACATTGGCTGTGGATTTGTCATATATGGCCTTTATTATGTTGAGGTAAGTTCCTTCCATGCCTACTTTCTGGAGAATTTTTATCATAAATCAGTGTTGGATTTTGTTGAAAGCTTTTTCTGCATCTATTGAGATGATCGTATGGTTTTTATCCTTCACTTTGTTAATATGCTGTATCACATTGCTTGATTTGCATACATTGAAGAATCCTTGCATTCCTGGGATAAACCCCACTTGATCATGGTGTATGATCCCTTTAATGTGCTTTTGGATTCTGTTTGCTTGTATTTTGTTAAGGATTTTTGCATCTATGTTCATCAGTGATATTGGCCTGTAGTTTTCTTTTTTTGTGACATCTTTGTCTGGTTTTGTTATCAGGGTGATGGTGGCCTCATAGAATGAGTTGGGGAGTGTTCCTCCCTCTGCTATATTTTGGAAGAGTTTGAGAAGGATAGGTGTTAGCTCTTCTCTAAATGTTTGATAGAATTCGCCTGTGAAATCATCTGGTCCTGGGCTTTTGTTTGTTGGAAGATTTTTAATCACAGTCTCAAATTCAGTGTTTGTGATTGGTCTGTTTATATTTTCTATTTCTTCCTGGCTCAGTCTCGGAAGGTTGTGCTTTTCTAAGAATTTGTCCATTTCTTCCAGGTTGTCCATTTTATTGGCGTATAGTTGCTTGTAGTAATCTCTCATGATCCTTTGTATTTCTGCAGTGTCAGTTGTTCCTTCTCCTTTTTCATTTCTAATTCTATTGATTTGAGTCTTCTCCCTTTTTTTCTTGATGAGTCTGGCTAATGGTTTATCAATTTTGTTTATCTTTTCAAAGAACCAGCTTTTAGTTTTATTGATCTTTGCTATTGTTTCCTTCATTTGTTTTTCATTTATTTCTGATCTGATCTTTATGATTTCTTTCCTTCGGCTAATTTTGGGGATTTTTTGTTATTCTTTCTCTAATTGCTTTAGGTGTAAGGTTAGGTTGTTTGTCTGAGATGTTTCTTGTTCTTGCTGTAGGATTGTATTGCTATAAAGTTCCCTCTTAGAACTGCTTTTGCTGCATCCCATAGGTTTGGGTCATCGTGTTTTCATTGTCATTTGTTTCTAGGTATGTTTTGATTTCCTCTTTGATTTCTTCAGTGATCTCTTGGTTATTTAGTAGTGTATTGTTTAGCCTCCATGTGTTCATTTCTTTTACAGATTTTTTCCTGTAATTGATATCTAGTCCCATGGCATTGTGGTCAGAAAAGATACTTGATACGATTTCAATTTTCTTAAATTTACCAAGGCTTGATTTGTGACCCAAGATATGATCTATACTGGAGAACGTTCCATGAGCACTTGAGAAGAAAGTGTATTCTGTTGTGTTTGGCTGGAGTGTCCTATAAATATCATTTAAGTCCATCTTGCTTAATGTATCATTTAAAGTTTGTGTTTACTTATTTACTTTCATTTTGGATGATCTGTCCATTGGTGAAGGTGGGGTGTTAAAGTCCCCTACTATTATTGTGTTACTGTCGATTTCCCCTTTTATGATTGTTAGCATTTGCCTTATATGTTGAGGTGCTCCTATGTTGGGTGCCTAAATATTTACAATTGTTATATCTTCTTGGATTGATCCCTTGATCATTATGTAGTGTCCTTCTTTGTCTCTTGTAATGGTCTTTATTTTAAAGTCCATTTTGTCTGATATGAGAATTGCTATACCAGCTTTCTTTTGATTTCCATTTGCATGGAGTATCTTTTTCCATACCCTCACTTTCAGTCTGATGTGTCCCTAGGTCTGACTTGGGTCTCTTTTAGACAGCATATATACGGGTCTTGTTTTTGTATCCATTCAGCCAGTTGATGTCTTTTGGTTGGAGCATTTAATGCATTTACGTTTAAGGTAGTTATAGATACGCATGTTCCTAATACCATTTTCTTAATTGTTTTGGGTTTGTTATTGTAGGCCTTTTCCTTCTCTTGTGTTTCCTGCCTAAAGAAGTTCCTTTAGCATTTGTTGTAAAGCTGGTTTGGTGGTGCTGAACTCTCTTAGCTTTTGCTTGTCTGTAAAGGTTTTAATTTCTCTGTTGAATCTGAATGAGATCCTTCCTGGGTAGAGTAATCTTGGTTGTAGGCTTTTCCCTTTCATCACTTTAAATATGTCCTGCCACTCCCTTCTGGCTTTCAGAGTTTCTATTGAAAGATCAGCTGTTAACCTTATGGGGATTCCCTTGTATGTTATTTGTTGCTCTTCCCTTGTTGTTTTTAATATTTTCCCTTTGTATTTAATTTTTGATAGTTTGATTAATATGTGTCTTGGTGTGTTTCTCCTTGGATTTACCCTGTATGGGACTCTCTGTGCTTTCTGGACTTGATTGACTATTTCCTTTCCCATATTAGGGAAGTGTTCAACTATAATCTCTTCAAATATTTTCTCAGTCCCTTTTTTTTCTCTTCTTCTTCTGGGACCCCTATAATTTGAATGTTGGTGTGCTTAATATTGTCCCAGAGGTCTCTGAGACTGCCCTCAATTCTTTTCATTCTTTTTTCTTTATTCTGCTCTGTGGTAGTTATTTCCACTATTTTATCTTCCAGGTCACTTTTCTGTTCTTCTGCCTCAGTTATTCTGCTATTGATTTCTTCTAGAGAATTTTTAATTTCATTTATTGGGTTGTTCATCATTATTTGTTTGCTCTTTAGTTCTTCTAGGTCCTTGTTAAACCTTTCTTGTATTTTCTGCATTCTATTTCCAAGATTTTGGATCATCTTTACTATCATTACTCTGAACTCTTTTTCAGGTAGCCTTCCTATTTCCTCTTTATTTGTTTGGTCTGGTGGGTTTTTACCTTGCTCCTAATTGCTGTGTATTTCTCTGTCTTCTCAGTTTGTTTAACTTTGTTTGGGGTCTCCTTTTTGCAGGCTGCAGGTTCCCATTGTTTTTGGTGTCTGCCCCAGTGGGGAAAGTTGGTTCAGTGGGCTGTGTAGGCTTCCTGGTGGAGGGGACTGGTTCCTGTGTTCTGGAGGATGAGACTGGATCTTGTCTTTCTGGTGGGCAGCACTGCGTCTGGTGGTGTGTTTTGGGGCGTCTGTGACCTTATTATGATTTTAGGCAGCCTCGCTGCTAATGGGTGGGTTTGTGTTCCTGTCTTGCTACTTGTTTGGTATAGGGTGTCCAGCACTGTAGCTTGCTGGTTGTTGAGTGGAGCTGGGTCTTAGCGTTGAGATGGAGATCTCTGGGAGAGCTTTCGCCATTTGATATTATGTGGGGCCGGGAGGTCTGTGGTGGACTAATGTCCTGAACTCGGCTCTCCCACCTGAGAGGCCAGGCCAGACACTGGCAGAGCACCAAGACCCTGTCAGCCACTCGGCTCAGAAGAAAAGGGAGAAAAAGAAAGAAAGAAAAAAAGAAAGAAAGAAAGAAAGAAAGAAAGAAAGAAAGAAAGAAAGAAAGAAAATAAAAAGCTATTAAAATAAAAAATAAAAATATTATTAAAAATAAAAAAGTAATAAAAAAAGGAAAGAAAGAACAACCAAACCAAAATACAAATCCACCAATGAAAACAAGCACTAAAAACTATCAAAAAAAAAAAAAAAAACCAGACAGAGAAAATCCTAGGACAAATGGTAAAAGCAAAGCTATACAGACAAAATCACACAATGAAGCATATTCATACACACTCACAAAAAGAGAAAAAGGAAAAAACATATATATATATATATATATATATAAAGGAAGAGAGCAACCAAATCAATAAACAAATCTACCAATGATAATAACCTCTAAATACTAAACTAAGATAAACATAAAACCAGAAACAAATTAGATGCAGAAAGCAAACCCCACGTCTACAGTTGTTCCCAAAGTCCACCACCTCAATTTTGGGATGATTCGTTGTCTATTCAGATATTCCACAGATGCAGGGTACATCAAGTTGATTGTGGAGATTTAATCCGCTGCTCCTGAGGCTGCTGGGAGAGATTTCCCTTTCTCTTCTTTGTTCGCACAGCTCCTGGGGTTCAGCTTTGGATTTGCTACCCCCACCCCCGCCCCACTGTGTGTAGGTCGCCTGAGAGTGTCTTTTGGGAAGTCTGAGGTCTTCTGCCAGCCTTCAGTAGGTGTTCTGTAGGAGTTGTTCCACATGTAGATGTATTTTTGATGTATTTGTGGGAAGGAAGGTGATCTCCACGTCTTACTCTTTCACCATCTTGAAGGTCCCTCTCCACAATACCTTCTCGCCAGTGGCCAGGGGAGTGGAGGGCACCGGCAGGTACTGCTTTCGTGGGACTGGAGCTTCTGTGGGAAACTTCCCCGAGCTCAGGGGCAAACTCTCGTGGACTCTGCCTGCTGTGGGCCGCAGGGTGGGCAGGAGTGTGGTGCAGGAGCTGGGGCAGCACTGAGCCCTGCACTTGCCCTCATCCTTTGCCCGACCTAGGCTCCTGGCTGCTCCCACTCCTGCCACCGCCCTGCCCCCAACTTCCCCACTCTTAAGAAGCAATTTAAAGTAAGACTAGCCCCACTTTTTTTGGCTGGACTTTACCATTTCTTCAAGTGATGCCTGGAACTATGGCAGCTATTTTGAGACCCTGAGGAGAACTAGCTAAGGACAAGGTCAATAATCTGAGGATGGAGGAGTGGAAAGATGAGAAGAACCTGGGTCCTTGACAACACTAAACATGAATTAATCAACCTCAGCACCTGCTACCTGAGACTTCCTACAGGAGATATTACATTTTCCTTGTTGTTTAAGCTAGTAGAGACAGGTTTCCTATTTTATTTATATCAAAGTTATTTCGTCAAAAACGAGAGGTGAAAGAAGCTTTATTTTATTGTCTTTAAGAGAACAGCTCATCCTTAAGCTGGGAGTGAGCTGTATATACATTCTGCTGATAATATTTATAACCCATTTTACTTGTTTGCATAATAATATTTAAGTCCTCTGCTATTTGGACATGTGCATTATTTCTAGAATACTGGGTGTCAATAAACACAAAACATATGCCAAATATTACTGAGAACAAATACTAGACAACTCAATATTTTGTGTCGCTAAATGTGAGGAATGGGAAAGGCTTCTTGCAAAAGGTGGTATTTAATCTGGACTTGGAAAATTTGGAGGTGAGGTTCAAGGGCATTCTAGACAATGTGGGCCCCCAACCTGCTGAACTGTATGTCATGGGAGAGGAAGTGCAACAGTATGATTTGGGGGTATATAACGGTAGACAGATAAGGCTGGAGCTGGTTAGGTACAGATTGTGGGTTGTCCTGAATGTCTTGCTAAGGAGTTTGGGTTTCCTTTCCTAGGTGGTGGGAAACATTAGAGATGTTTGAGCTGGTCATCACTTATTGATTCTGGATGAATTGTTAAAGCATATAGTATATATTAATATTTTACATAGGTTTTTGGGCATATTTTAATAAGTGTGCATGACTTTAATGAAACAATAAAAATCAATTTTCCATTCTAATTTGGATTCTATGTTTTAAAGCAATTGCCAAGGGAAACAAGTAAGTGACTGGTTAAGTAGCCATTGTTTTCCAAACGTTCAAAACCAGACGCAAGTTCTCCAGAGAGACTACTTAAAGGCCAGTAAACAACATTTCAAAGGCAGTTAAGTTCAGACAACTGGATGTGCGCATGCAGGACAGTTAGAGGGTCTGATGCCCTGGGAGGGAAGGGATGCCTTGCCTGTGTAGGCAAAGAGATGTCTTGACGGAAAAGGGAGTCGAGGAAAAGCTGCTTAGAGCCTTGAGACTGAATGAGGTTGGTGCCCAGTAAAAGAAGTTGGAATTGTGAGGTTCCCTTTGCCCAGGAGCAGAAGCTCTTCAGTCATTTTACTGATGAAGAAACGGAAACAGAGTGGGGAACAGACATGACGAAATTTCTCAAGTTTTCATTTGTTAACTTCTTTACATTTTCTCTTGTTCCAAAAAGGAATCAACCTTAAATATAGTCCTGAATAATCATGAAGCAGCATGATTTCCTAAACTTCAGCCCTCGCATGAATCGTACTAAATCTTGCAAATCTGTCTCCGTAGAGTACCTTTGCTGCTGGTTACCAGGTAGTGGACACCGCCCAAATAGGCACAGGGCTAAGATACCATGTGGCAAGGAAGCATTTCCCAGAACCCCCCCGCAGATGTCCCCCCTACCTGGCGTTGGCCAGGACTGGTCACGTGCTCTTTTCTGTACCAAGGCCTGGACAAAAGAAGGGGTTGATCTGATTGATTTATACTATTTAGGATTCACCCTTCAGTCGCAAGGGATGAATGGCTTGGGGGGCTGGGGGACGTAGGGGAGAAGGAAGAGGGTATGGGACAGCAGCCTGAGCTGCAAGAAAAGCCCTGAAAATTGCGGAGTGGTTGAGAGCACAGGCTCTGGAGGGAGGGAGGCCTGCTTTCTCACCTGTGCTCCACGCCTTCCTAGCTGGGTTACCCTGGGCTCCTTGCAAGGCTTGGCTAAACCCCAGTTTCCAGGAGAGCACTAGGGTCATTGTGGCAAAAATAAAATAATCTCGGTAAAGCAGTGGGCATAATGTTTTGTGCATAATAAACCTTCAGTAGATGTTTATTATTATTGTTATTGCTATTTTTATTATTAATAAAAATGACCTCGCTCCTGCTTCCCAGAAGTTCACAAGGAGTCCACACGGAATAACCGCAGCTGTCTGTCGCAAGGCAGGAGGTGACTTCTTGCCAGGAGTCGGTCCTCCCCTTTTTCTCTATGCCAAAGGAAGGAGAGAGGCTCTGGAAACAGCCTTTCCTTCTGCACACGACTTGCCCCCATTCCCATATGGACTGCTCAACTAGGCTGGGGGTTTGGGAAGGGGTTCTGCACGGTGACGCAGCAACGTCCTGGTGGCGGCAGGACCCTAAGGTCTGAAGAACAGGGAGTAGCACACCCCCTCACCTGCTTGCTCAGTGGGTGAAGATGGGGTGCTGGGGATGCTTTCGTCCAACTTAATCACCACGGAAGTGGTGGTCGGGAACCAGTGGGGTCCAACCTCTTCTATCAGGGTTCAAGATTAGGAATCCTACGCACAGAGTACTCTCTTTTTCTGGCATTTCCATACGTTAATTCGATGACAGTTAAGAGGCAGGGCATTTTCTTAACATTCACGAGCAAATCTTAGTAGATTAGCAATTCCCAGTCGCCCACACCCCGTGGCGTCCCTAGCCGGGCTCGCCGGCGGGGCGGCGGCGGCGGCGCGGAGAGGGGGCGGCACTGCGCGGTGCCCTGGGGGAAGGGGGGCGCTGCACGGGGTGTGCGGAGGAGGCGGTGCTGTGCGGGGCCCCGCCTGAAGCCGGCTGCCTCTGAGGCAGGCGGCGAGACGGACGCGCCGTTTGCATTCGCCCGCAGTCATTTTTACCCGCGGAGGTAATGAAGTTGTCAGCAGCACCCCGAGCGTGGCAGAGCCTTATATTCAAATAGGCCTGCCGGGCCCCGGCCTTCGCCTTTCCCCCCGCCCCCTGCGTCCCGCGAGTACCCGGATGAGCGCGGCGCCGCGTCTCCCCTGCCAGCCTCAGGCTTTGTCTGTGGCTCGGCACGCACCCGCGCCCGTTCCCGCTCTCCCTGTCTTCTCCCTCTCCTTGCACCCCCGCCCCCTTTGTGCCCCTGGGAAGACTCAGCCTCAGACCCCAGCCACCCCACCTGGGCTGACCCGCGTGACCCCGCAAGCCCGGCTGACGGCACGTTTGGGGGGGTTAGTGGCAGGGAGGCCGTCACCCTCACACTGGGCGCCGTCCCCGCTCCTTTTCCCTTCCCCCAGCAGCCCCTCGCTCTCCTCTTCAGCTCCATCTCCAAGAAAGAGGACTTGACACTGACAGTATCACTTTGGCCTAAAGTTTTCTTCCCTTTCTGAAGGCTTATTTGTGGTCCTTTTTAGGGTTACAAGGCCCCAAACAGACCTACCCGCTGAGGCGGCTGAGAAAAGGCGGTTCGGCAGGTGCAGCGCTGTCAGGAGATGAGACGGCAAGCTAGACACACACCTGCTTTGAGACAGGTAGTTGACGGGGCACAGTGAATGTTTAAGCTGCTGGGATTCGTTTCCCTAGGCCCCTGCAGCTGTGCGGTCCCCTGGGGCAGCCACTGGACACGTGTGGCTCTTGAGCACTTGAAATTTGGCTGATCCAAATGGAGATGTGCTGTAAGTGTGAAATACAGGCTGGATTGCGAAAACTGAAAAAAAGAATGTGAACTGTCTCATTAATCATTTTAAAGGATTGATGGGTTATTGAAATGATAATGTTTTGGATATAATGGGTGAAATAAGATATATTATTAAAAATCTATTGTCTGTTTCTTTATACCTTTTAAAAAATGTGGCCACAAAGAACATTTAAAATGACATACATGGCTCACATTATATTTCTATTGGACAATGCTGGTCTAGAGGCTTAATTAAGACCCAAGGCCCTTCCCTCTCACCTTACTCTGCACGTTCTTTGGAACAGGGCATGGAGAGAGAGAAGGTTCTTAGATCTTAAGCATCAAATGCCCAGGCAGATAATTAGGAAGTAATCAGATTATTGAAAACCTTGACAACACAAGAGTAGAAGCAGTGACTTAGGTTGCATGAACTGGCCGTTCCTTTCCCTTTGTTCACTGTAAAGAAAGACCCACGCTCTCGCCACAGTCTTGCCGCGATTCCCTGGACTAACCGTGATTCCCTGGACTAACCGTGATTCCCTGGACTAACCATCCGTGTGCAAAGTTGGGCCTCTAAGAGTGCTTTGTGCCTTTTAGGAGTTATTTGTTGCACACTAAACTTGCTGGCATTCCATTTAGAAGAATGAATACTGTGTATGCACTGTAACAACTATTTCATAAGTATTTTTGGTGTACATTGTTCCTCAGCACGCACAGGGCTCCCGAAGTATGCATTGACACGATGCGCTGCCAGTGATGCGGGCCTGGGGGAGTCCCTCAGTGTGCATCGACTCCACACACGGCCACGGCTCCTACAGGGCTTTTATGGCGCAGCTTGCCAATGATCCGTGCATTAAAGACTCCCGGAATATACATTGACATGGTAGACTGGAGTTGTTTGGGTCTACCATGCCGATGATCCGGGGATAATTGCGGTGTGTTATGTACTTTCACTGAGATTGGAGTGTGCGTGGTCCTAATGGCAGAACCAGAACTGCCCCAGTTAAGCCCTGCTGTGACTCCCTGTGTCGGGTGCATGGACCTTTGACCTCCTGCGTCATGACACTGTGGCATTGCTAATGTTTGCGGATGTTTTAACTGACTCAATTGAGTTAGCATTTTTTTTCCCAAAAGTACTTTCTGTAATTCGGTACCTGGATTGGGGGTCCATGTACTGATGGTTTCATCTGGTTAATCGTAAGCTAAAGATCTTGGAAAGGTCATATTTAAAGCAGAAAAAGTGGTTTAGAGAGAATAAGTTTGGGAGATGTGTATGAGTTTGAGAGGGTTAATATGGAATAAATAACCTAGTCTTGAGAAAACCTAGTTGCTTAAACTGAAATAGATAAAACAAGGAGGTGATAAGACGATGGAAGAAATCATAAAATATATTCAATAGAAAAATAATTCAAACACTGCAGAAGTGTATCAAATAAAAAAATTGTCCTCCCGTCCCTTTCTTTCTTCTATACCATCCACTGTTACAATCTCTGTTAATATTTTTTGTATATTTTTAGTAATTTTTATACATATACGAATAAGTGTATCTATTCTTTGTTTACACAAGTGGGGTATTACCAAACCTTAACTCTCCAGTGCCTTGTTTTGAACTAATAATATATTGAACATCTCTCCTTCTCAGTGCATTTAGATCTGTTGCATCCTTTGTAATGATTGCATGGAATTCCAGTATATGGATGTAACAAAAAATTTATGCTACTTCAACCATCACTGCAGTGAATATCCTTATACATTTGCAGATTTGTGCAAACATGTTCACGGGATAAATTTTTAGCAGCAGAAATGCTGGGACTAAGAGATGTACATTTAAAATGGTGATAAATATCGCCAAGTCAATAACCAGAATGATTGTACTTCTTTATACTGCAACTAGCAGTATGTGTGCCTATTTCCCCACTCCAGGTCAACGCATAGTTTTTTCATGGGAGACACTTCTAATGTGTGTGAATGAATTTTCCCATGGTGTTCTCTGTACAGCTTTATGGTGAGAGCCCAGCACTGGGGGCTGTGATAAATGCAATGAAGTGAGGAAATGAGGACCACAAAGTAGGAAGTCTCGTTAATCAAGATAAAAAACGATGGCTCCACAAAACACACTGAGATCGGTTGAATTTTGGTAATAGCTTATCGACATGGGAGAATTGGAATTAGATCACGTTAATTCGTCACTCAGCAGATATTTGTTGAGAAGTTATAAGTGAATTCTCCATTGGATTGTAAGCCCCTTGAGAGCAAAACTGTTGTCCTTTTAATCTCTGTGGCTTCAACAGAATTATGGAATGGGGCCGGGCCTAAATTTTTTTCAAATCGCTGTTGTTGTCGATTTGCTTGTTTTAATTTGGCCATTTATTGTCACCATATACCTGGTTCTACCTGAAGTTGGAGTTTCAAGATGGCTGACATTTTATCCTTGCTCCCAGCAGCTCACAGTGGAAGAGACAGCGGGATGTAAACCAGTCTGAAAATTCACATAGTATGGACAAAGTGAACATGAGCAGCTAACTGGGGTGGAGTAAATAGTTTCCCCGAAATCTGATATTTGAGCTGGATCCTGGAAGAGACCAACAAGGAAGGACCTCTAGACAGAGGAAGCCACAATAAAGGGATGGAGCTTTGTGGGAATGCTGGTGTGAATGGCTCACAGGGAGTGTGTTGGGAAGAAGGGGACCTGAAGGGGAGGCACCGCCTACTTACAAGGAAGCATTGAGTCAGGCATCCTGGAGCATCAAGAAAATGACATATAGAGAGGGAGTGGGCTTCTCATTCAGGCTTTATCTCTGAATTGTAGTGGGGCATTTGGAAGTCCTGAGAATCCTGTAGCTTTAAAGTGCCTCATTCGTAATATGAGGCTAGATAATTTCTAATATTTTTATCAGCTCTAAAATCCAGTGGCCTTTGAGCTATAGGACTTGAACTTGCCTGCAAAGACTTTATCTTCTGTGTGTGATATCTTGGGGTGTTCCTTTAAGATGGTAGTAAATGGCTGGCTGTAATTTGCTGGAACTAACTACCGTGGACATGTACCGTGATCTCAAAGTCTGCATACAGTTTTGCCCCCACCCCAAAAAAGGGTTACCAATGAGAATGAAGAAGAAAACACAACAATAGCAGGCAGTATAAGTCTTTTGAAAATTACTCTTCATATGCCACTAAATCCTATCTTCACTGAAAATTGAACAGACACCGCTGAAAAGGTTCCTCTGAAGTGTATTGCAGAATTGGACGTCAAGTGTCCCGTTTCTTGGGATTCATATGCTGCATGCATTTCATCGGATTTGATAAGCATGCCATCCATGTCCTTGTCTGTGGCATTTTGATTGAGACAATGTCTAAGGACAGAAAGAACGCTGTGCCCTATTGATTAGAGACCTTCCTCCAAGCTGACACCTTGAGAATTATTACCCAGCCCATCTTGCCCCAAAGAACGAGGGACTCGCTTAAAGTCTGTGCTGACTTCCAGATGAACTTTGCGTAATTCCCCCAATTTTTAGGCTCAGGGTTTTCCAAGTTGTATTGGAGGCTATCTAGAAGCAAATAAACACAAGCAGACTGCCCATGGGACCAAACACATGGCATGATAACAACTCTGTGACCAGTGACTCGTCTAAGATATGGGAGTTTGGTGAAATTATTGAATTATTGAAGAAGGATGTTTTGCCAGTCCTGTTGGGCACTGTTCAGAGTCTTGAATTCTACAAATGCAAGCAAGAGATCAGAGAGGCTTTGCTGAAACCTCACAGAGTCAAAGCCTCTGCCCCACACGTTGATACTGGGGATTTCCAAAATAGCTTCCTGTGAGGTCATCTTATGTGTGGAATCCGTGGCAATGACTTCCAAGGGAGACTCCTGACTGATCCCAATTTGATGCTTTCTTTGGCATGGAGCAAGGCCTGGGCACTGAGAGTAAATTTTTAATTTTCTCAGAAATCAAACAGCAGTACAAGGGTGTTGAGACATGAAGAGAGAAATTTTTACTGCCTGGGTGAGCAGGTGCCAATCCCAAATCATTATCAGGAATTTGGAGACAAGCAATCCCTGTTCAGACAGCAGTCTTTTATCAGTGATCCACTCCCAGATTCAAGATAACGGGTAAAGATTGTTTTGGAAGAATGGTAATTGTGAAGGAGTGTGTCCCTCAACCAGTATGACGTAGAGCAACTGGCAGAGCATGTCATATATATCATCGGGTGGTAGAATGCTTAGGTATTTCTATACTAGTGAAGACCAGGAGATCCAAAAGTGCCCAACTGGGGGCCATGAGCACCAGATGAAAGTAATGCTAGTTGTTAGTCCCTGACTGGTAAGACATCACGCTAAAATTTTTTCATGGCCATTTACCAAGATTAGGTAACCTCATGGTAGTTGTAGAGCTGATATTTCTGGAGCTATGTTGTGATTGTGGAGTTTGGCTCCTTTCTGGGGAAGCATAGGGAAGAACAAAATTACATCACTCGCAATTAGTTTCCAAAATTCGTATGTGCTTATGATCTAGCAAGGTAATTAGACTGTATCTTGGTGCTCAATAAGAACTGATCAAACAATGATTGAAGAAGGAAGGAAGGAATGATCTAATGTTAGATAAACAATAAAAAGGTAACAGTTGTTTTTATCTAGTACAATAATACGTATGTATGAGGAGAGAAATGACTGCAAGCTTAAACGTGTGGGTTATAGGACCCAACTACTTTTCACTAAAAGTTGAAAGAAGAGAAAAAACAATTAGAAAAAATGATCCATTTTTAAGGCCTTCACATCCTTTGAAAAACCAATTATAGGAAGCTGTCTCAAAGTAGACTACATTTAAGTCTAGACATGTCATCAATTGACTTGAAATCTTAAGTTTCTAATCTAACAAGATAGTTTTGAATAAGTCACACATAACTAGCGAACTGTACTAGTGTCTCAATACTTCAAGCCTGTGAAGCTCCTAATATTGAAGTGAAAACTGAGGAGGGAAAGAGGAGCCAATAGAACCTTATAAGGATCATTCCAAGTTTATGAAAAAATCTGATTGTCAGGATGAAGCAGGAAAATTCCAATAAAGAAGCAGAATTTTTTCACCTTAGAAAATATGTGTAGCATCTCCACTAAATGAAATTCATACTGCACACAGAAGATTGAATTCCTGTAAGAGGCATTTAACTGGGGGAAGACAGACCTCACATACTTCACACCATGGAGCTGCAGAGAATTTAGTGTCATACCCCAGAATTGTTTTCCTGGCATAAAATGTAAGCCATCTTGAGGATAAAACCTAGACAATAAGTTTCATTTGGCACCAGCATTTTAACATCAGGTCTTAAGGGGCCACCAAAGCTACAAGACAGAAAGCAATTCTTCAATGGCCAATGTAGCTGTTTTAAGAAGCACTGGATATTTTTACATCTCCTAGTAAATATGGAGATAGTCTCTCAGTGTACTTTTTTTCAGGTTAAAATGTTGTCTGACTGGATATGGTATTATAGTTTTCAAAGTGAGGTTAGCAGGCAAGACACATTAAGATGCTTGTTAAATTTTAAAGGCAAATTCCTCTACCCCTGAAATCAGCAATAAAACCTTCCTGGGTGATTCTTTTTTTTTTTTTTTAATAAATTTATTTATTTTTGGCTGCATTGAGTCTTTGTTGCTGCGCGGGCTTTCTATAATTGCAGTGAGTGGGGGCTACTCTTTGTTGTGGTGCTCAGGCTTCTCATTGCAGTGGCTTCTCTTGTTGCGGAGCATGCGCTCTAGGCACACGGGCTTCAGTAGTTGGGGCACACAGGCTCAGTAGTTGTGGCTCGCAGGCTCTAGAGCGCAGGCTCAGTAGTTGTGGCACACGGGCTTAGTTGCTCTGCGGCATGTGGGATCTTCCCAGACCAGGGATCGAACCCGTGTACCCTGCATTGGCAGGCAGATTCTTAACCACTGAGCCACCAGGGAAGCCCCTGGGTGATTCTTAGGAACATCCAGCTTTGAGACCCCCTGTGGTTAGAGTTGCAATGGTGTGATCTAAAGTTATTGGTTGGTTCCTTTAAATATTGGAAGTTATACAATGGAGGAAAGAGGCATGGTTAAACAAATAACTTCTTTAAAAATAAAAATAGCTTTGTTATTTTCTTCACTAGAAAAAAATGGTGTATGCTCATTGTAATAAATCAAGCAATGTTGGAAAATACAGTATTTTATACACTCTTTTTAGATTAGTGATATTAACTCTAAAAGTTGTATTTGTTGCAAATTTTTCTGTTTCTCATTTGTCTTTTTTAAGTTATAGGGATTTTACTTTTTTTTTTTAACACGTTTTCAGTTCGTGTGCACAATTATTACCAATCTTTTTTCCTTAAGGGATTGTAGAATTCTCTTCAATTATAACATTATGATGTAGCTTTAAACAGAACATAAAATAATTTTTTTAATTTTTAATTTTATTTTTTTTTTATACAGCAGGTCCTTATTAGTCATCAGTTTTATACACATCAGTGTATACATGTCAATCGCAATTGCCCAATTCATCCCACCACCACCCCCTCCCCAGCCGCTTTCCCCCCTTGGTGTCCATACATTTGTTCTCTACATCTGTGTCTCAATTTCTGCCCTGAAAACCAGTTCATCTGTACCATTTTTCTAGATTCCACATATATGCATTAATATACGATATTTGTTTTTCTCTTTCTGACTTATTTCACTCTGTGTGACAGTCAGTAGATCCATCCACGTCTCAACAAATAACCCAATTTCGTTCCTTTCTATGGCTGAGTAATATTCCATTGTATATATGTACCACATCTTCTTTATCCATTCGTCTGTCGAGGGGCATTTAGGTTGCTTCCATGACCTGGCTATTGTAAATAGTGCTGCAACGAACATTGGGGTGCATGTGTCTTTTTGAATTATGGTTTTCTCTGGGTATATGCCCAGTAGTGGGATTGCTGGATCATATAGTAATTCTATTTTTAGTTTTTTAAGGAAACTCCGTACTGTTCTCCATAGTGGCTGTATCAATTTACATTCCCACCAACAGTACAAGAGGGTTCCCTTTTCTCCACACCCTCTCCAGCATTTGTTGTGTGTAGATTTTCTGATGATGCCCATTCTAACTGGTGTGAGGTGACACCTCATTGTAGTTTTGATTTGCATTTCTCTAATAATTAGTGATGTTGAGCAGATTTCATGTGCTTCTTGGCCATCTGTATGTCTTCTCTGGAGAAATGTCTGTTTAGGTCTTCTGCCCATTTTTGGATTGGGTTTTTGTTTTTTTTAAATTGAGCTGCATGAGCTGTTTATATATTTTGGAGATTAATCCTTTGTCCATTGATTCGTTTGCAAATATTTTCTCCTATTTTGAGGGTTATCTTTTTGTCTTGTTTATAGTTTCCTTTGCTGTGCAAAAGCTAAGTTTCATTAGGTCCCATTTGTTTATTTTTGTTTTTATTTCCATTACTCTATGAGGTGGATCAAAAAAGATCTTGCTGTGATTTATGTCAAAGAGTGTTCTTCCTATGTTTTCCTCTAAGAGTTGTATAGTGTCTGGCCTTACATTTAGGTCTCTAATCCATTTTGAGCTTATTTTTGTGTATGGTGTTAGGGAGTGTTCTGATTTCATTTTTTTACATGTAGCTGACTAGTTTTCCCAGTACCACTTACTGAAGAGACTGTCTTTTCTCCATTGTATATCCTTGCCTCCTTTGTCATAGATTTGTTGACCGTAGGTGTGTGGGTTTATCTCTGGGCTTTCTGTCTTGTTCCACTGATCTATATTTCTGTTTTTGTGCCAGTACCATATTGTCTTGATTACTGTAGCTGAGTAATATAGTCTGAAGTCAGGGAGTCTGATTCCTCCAGCTCTGTTTTTTTCCCTCAAGACTGCTTTGGCTATTTGGGGTCTTTTGTGTCTCCATACAGATTTTAAGATTTTTTTTTTCTAGCTCCATAAAAAATGCCATTGATAATTTGATAGGGATTGAATTGAATCTGTAGATTGCTTTGGGTAGTGTAGTCATTTTCACAATATTGATTCTTCCAATCCAAGCACATGGTATATCTCTCCATCTGTTTGTATCATCTTTAATTTTTTTCATCAGTGTTTTATAGTTTTCTGCATACAGCTCTTTTGTCTCCTAAGGTAGGTTTATTCCTAGGTATTTAATTCTTTTTTGTTGCAGTGGTAAGTGGGAGTGTTTCCTTAATTTCTCTTTCAGATTTTTCATCATTAGTATATAGGAATGGAAGAGATTTCTGTGCATTAATTTTGTATCCTGCAACTTTACCAAATTCATTGATTTGCTCTAGTAGTTTTCTGGTGACATCTTTAGGATTCTCTATGTATAGTATCATGTCATCTGCAAACAGTGACAGTTTTACTTCTTTCTTTCCAATTTGTATTCCTTTATTTCTTTTTCTTCTCTGATGGCTGTGGCTAGGACTTCCAAAACTATGTTGAATAACAGTGGTGAGAGTGAACATCCTTGTCTTGTTCCTGACCTTAGAGGAAATGCTTTCAGTTTTTCACCATTGAGAATGATGTTTTCTGTGGGTTTCTCGTATATGGCCTTTATTATGTTGAGGCAGGTTCCCTCTATGCCCACTTTCTGGAGAGTTTTTATCATAAATGGGTGTTGAATTTTGTTGAAAGCTTTTTCTGCATCTATTGAGATGATCATATGGTTTTTATTCTTTAGTTTGTTAATATGGTGTATCTCATTGATTGATTTGCATATATTGAAGAATCCTTGCACCCCTGGGATAAATCCCACTTGATCATGGTATATGACGCTTGTAATGTGTTGTTGGATTCTGTTTGCTAGTATTTTGTTGAGGATTTTTGCATCTATATTCATCAGTGATATTGGTTGATAATTTTCTTTTTTTGTAGTATCTTTGTCTGGTTTTGGTATCAGGGTGATGGTGGCCTTGTAGAATGATTTTGGCAGTGTTCCTTCCTGTGCAATTTTTTAGAGGAGTTTGAGAAGGGTGGGTGTTAGCTCTTCTCTAAATGTTTGATAGAATTCACCTGTGGAGCCATCTGGTCCTGGATTTTGTTTGTTGGAAGATTTTTAATCACAGTTTCAATTTCATTACTTGTGATTGGTCTGTTCATATTTTCTATTTCTTTCTCATTCAGTCTTGGAAGGTTATACCTCTCTAAGAATTTGTCCATTTCTTCCAGGTTGTGCATTTTATTGGCATAGAGTTGCTTGTAGTAGTCTCTTAGGATGCTTTGTATTTCTGCGGTGTCTGTTGTAACTTCTCCTTTTTCATTTCTAATTTTATTGATTTGAGTCCTCTCCCTCTTTTTCTTGATGAGTCTGGCTAATGGTTTGTCAATTCTGTTTATCTCCTCAAAGAACCAACTTTTAGTTTTATTGATCTTTGCTATTGTTTTCTTTGTTTCTATTTCATTTATTTCTGCTCTGATCTTTATGATTTCTTTCCTTCTGCTAACTTTGGGTTTTGTTTGTTCTTCTTTCTCTAGTTCCTTTAGGTATAAGGTTAGGTTGTTTATTTGAGATTTTTCTTGTTTCTTGAGGTAGCCTTGTATAGCTATAAACTTCCCTCTTAGAACTGCTTTTGCCTCATCCCATAGGTTTTGGATTGTCTTGTTTTCATTGTAATTTGTCTCTAAGTATTTTTTGATTTCCTCTTTGACTTCTTCAGTGATCTCTTAGTTATTTAGTAATTTAGTAATGTATTGTTTAGCCTCCATGTGTGTTTTTTTTTTACGTGTTTTTCCCTGTAATTGATTTCTAGTCTCATAGCGTTGTGGTCAGAAAAGATGCTTGATATGATTTCAATTTTCTTAAATTTACTGAGGCTTGATTTGTGACCCAAGATGTAATCTGTCCTGGAGAATGTTCCATGTGCACTTGAGGAGAAAGTGTAATCTGCTGTTTCTGGATGGAATGTCCTATAAATATCAGGTAAATCTATCTGGTCTATTGTGTCCTTTAAAGCTTGTGTTTCCTTATTAATTTTCTGTTTGGATGATCTGTCCATTGGTGTAAGTGAGGTGTTAAACTCCCCCAGTATTATTGTGTTACTGTCGATTTCGTCTTTTATAGCTGTTAGCAGTTGCTTTATGTATTGAGGTGCTCCAATGTTGGGTGCATATATATTTATAATTGTTATATCTTCTTCTTGGATTGATCCCTTGCTCATTATGTAGTGTCCTTCCTTGTCTCCTGTAGCATTCTTTATTTTAAACTCTATTTTATCTAATATGAGTATTGCTACTCCAGCTTTCTTTTGATTTCCATTTGCATGGGGTATCTTTTTCCATCCCCTCACTTTCAGTCTGTATGTGTCCCTAGATCTGAAGTGGGTCTCTTGTAGACAGCATATATATGGGTCTTGTTTTTGTATCCATTCAGCAAGGCTGTGTCTTTTGGTTGGAGCATTTAATCCATTCAGGTTTAAGGTAATTATTGATACGTATGTTCCTATTATCATTTTCTTAATTGTTTTGGGTTTGGTTTTGTAGGTCCTTTTCTTCTCTTGTGTTTCCCACTTAGAGAAGTTCCTTTAGCATTTGTTGTAGAGCTGGTTTGGTGGTGCTGAATTCTCTTAGCTTTTACTTGTCTGTAAAGCTTTTGATTTCTCCATTGAATTTGAATGATATCCTTGCTGGGTAGAGTAATCTTGGTTGTAGGTTCTTCCCTTTCATCACTTTAAGTATATCATGCCACTGCCTTCTGGCTTGTAGAGTTTCTGCTGAGAAATCAGCTGTTGACCTTATGGGAGTTTCCTTGTATGTTATTTGTCATTTTTCCCTTGGTGCTTTCAATAATTTTTCTTTTCTTTAATTTTTGCCAATTTGATTACTGTGTGTCTTGGCGTGTTTCTCCTTGGGTTTATCCTGTATGGGACTCTCTGCGCTTCCTGGACTTGGGTGGCTATTTCCTTTCCCATGTTAGGGAAGTTTTCGACTATAATCTCTTCAAATGTTTTCTCGGGTCTTTTCTCTCTCTCTTCTCCTTCTGGGACCCCTATAATGTGAATTGTTGTGTTTAGTGTTGTCCCAGAGGTCTCTTAGGCTGTCTTCATTTCTTTTCATTCTTTTTTCTTTATTCTGTTCCGCAGCAGTGAATTCCACCATTTTGTCTTGCAGGTCACTTATCTGTTCTTCTGCCTCAGTTATTCTGCTATTGATTCCTTCTAGTGTGTTTTTCATTTCAGTTATTGTATTGTTCATCTCTGTTTGTTTGTTCTTTAATTCTTCTAGATCTTTGTTGAACATTTCTGCATCTTCTTGATCTTTGCCTCCATTCTTTTTCTGAGGTCCTAGATCATCTTCTCTATCAGTATTCTGAATTATTTTTCTGGAAGGTTGCCTATCTCCACTTCATTTAGTTGTTTTTCTTGGCTTTTATCTTGTTCCTTCATCTGGTACATAGCCCTCTGCCTTTTCATCTTGTCTATCTTTCTGTGAATGTGTTTTTTGTTCCACAGGCTTCAGGATTGTAGATCTTCTTGCTTCTGCTGTATGCCCTCTGGTAGGGATTTTACATTTTTTACAAAATAAAATTTATCAGGTTTTCCCCTTTTCATTTGTGGCCTCTGACTCATGATAAGTAAGACTGCCATTTTCCTAGGATAATAAAAATCTTTATCTTTTTTCCCCCTTTTACTTTATAGTTCTAACTTTTATATTTAAATTGTTGATCCCTCTGGAATTTAACTCACTATAAAGAATGAGGCTGGGATCCAGCTCTATTTATTTTTTTCCAAATGACTAGGTATTTTTTTGAGATCATTTCTTGAATAATTTATTTTATTCCCACTGATATAAAATGCCACTTTTATTATGTACTAAATGTCCATATATACTTTCTGGGCTCTACCATGGTCGTTTGATTACTCTGCATTTTTGTGCCAGGTCCACACATTTTAATATCTCATTACTGTTCATTTTTAGAATTTCTCTGGCTGTTCTTGAATGATTATTCTTCCAGATGAGCTTTAGAATCAGTTTTCAAAGTTTCAAAAAAAATCCTGTTGGGATTTTCATTAGAATCACATTTAATTTATAGATTAATTTTGGGGGGAGAATTGGATTCTTCACAATTCTGAGTCTTACTTGAGAATGACACATGATTTCCCAATTGCTCAAGCCTTTGTTTGAATGTCCCTCTGTGTGTGTGTGTGTATCACAAACAGATTTTGCCTGTTTCCTGTAAAGCTTGTTTCTGGGTGTTTTACAGGGTTTTGTTGGTTTTATGATTAATCACATGGTTCTTAGATATATGCTTAAAGCAGCTACCCTGTGGCATAGAATGTAAGCTTGGAGCTGGATTGCCATTTTAGGGGGTCGGTATGCAATAGAAGCCTGTGTTTTGGAGACAGACCCATGTGGATCTTTGTTATATCTTCCAGATTGCCGTGACACTTTGGGAAGAGTCTCCTCTCTAAGCTTCTCTTCCTCATCTGTAAAATAGAAACCTTGCAGGGATTTGTATGCATCAGTGATAATACTTAAAACACCTAATGTAGAGCTTAGCACTTACTGAGTCCTCAGATATGGGAGCTGTTTGAGGGCCAGGCTAAGGAGTTCATTTCAAAATTCCTTACAAGGTTGAGATTCCTTGAAGCTTTCAAAAACATATTTGTATCCAGCAGATTTTTTTTAAAATTTAGTTGTTTTTTGCGGTACGCGGGCCTCTCACTGTTGTGGCCTCTCCCGTTGTGGAGCACAGGCTCCGGACACGCAGGCTTAGCGGCCACGCCACCAGGGAAGCCCTCCAGCAGATTTTTAAAGAGTACTCTGAATAAAAGCACTGTTCTAAGAGCCTTCCCTCCCCGCCCTCCTCTTCCCATGATTGAAATATTTGATGTAAGAGATCTTATCCAGTGACTGTGTGGTTCTGAGCACCATCACTGCTGAAAGTTTTAGTCTCAGCCACATCACAATGGGAGGCCTGGTTCTTTCTTCTTACAGTGTTAATTAATGGTCACTTGGGGAGTTTGGGGACAGGCTTCAATGTGTTAATGTCTTAGAAAAATACATCTGAGGTACAAAGACCATTTGGAGTACCCAGTTAAGAATGGTTTGCCACATAGAGTAGAGCCTAAAGAAGGCTTTCATAAACATGGGTGTTCAGCTAAACCAATAGTTAGCCCCACATTCTTAATGGCATAATCACCAACATAACCGATTCATAATAATAGCCTTTTAATGTTGAAACAATTACTTTGGATAATAAAATAACACTTTTAATTTGCTTGACACCAAATTCGACCTATGTGGATCATCTGATGGTGAGGTGAGGGGAAGGAGAGTCTGTTGAGTTCTAAATACATTATAAGGTGTTAACACATAATGTGCATAATGTACTTCAGGCCTGAGATGCTCTTGATGGCTTAGTGAAAAAACAAAATGGTGATCAGAATATGCTGTTGCTTTGGAATTTAACAAATACTTCATAATTTATGTATCAATTTCCACAAGTTTCCTTAGGAAGAACTAGTTAAGCCTTGAAGTTGATGTGCTTTGGTTAAATTTGTTCATTTGGAGCACCTGCTGGGGAAAGTGCTATGGGAGAGAACCATCAGCAAATTTTTGTTGAGTAAAAAACAATGCTGTATCCTGGGAGGAAAATGTAAATGAATTGATTGCTCCATTATAGTAATATCTTTATATCTGTCATTTGGATATTGTAAGCTGTTTGTAATCTGTTTTTTTAAATTGAATTATTTAAAATTTCATCAGTGTTTTCAAATTCTTTTGGGAAGTAGGGGAGTTTTAAATCGTAAATAATTCAAAAGCCTCCACATGTATACCTCCTAAGTGGGTGAGCCAGGCAGCCACCTTTATTTTTGCTCTCATGGTTTGTTGGTGTTGGCCAGCACTCTTGTTCTTTTCATTTGTAAGAAGAGCTGGGACCAAGCTTTTGAGGCACGTGCATATAATATCAAGGATTCCAGCCAACCTCATCTATTGCCTGATTTCAACTTACCTATTGCAAAGCTGATTGAAATCTGACAATTAATTCTTTTCAGCTAAATATGTCTTCCATTAAAAGGCAAATGCTCCCTGGGAAATATTAGGAGTTATCAGTCATTTATATCTTAGTGAGTATGAATTTATAACAGCTTTGTTTTTTTCTTTTTTTCGGTCATGACTTGTGGCTTGCAGGATCTCAGTTCCCTGACCAGAGACTGAGCCTGAGCTGTGGCAGTGAAAGCCCGGAATCCTAACCACTAGGCCACCAGGAAACTTCCTATAACACTTTCTTAAAATAAGTTAAGGAGATCTGAATACATATGCTAAGGAAAAAAGCGATACTAGTCAGTAACTAAAATAATCTACCAAATTAGAATTAAGGACAAGATATTTTATAAAGTCCCTTCTTGATAGCAGATTTGTATGTGTTGGAGATGGGATCACATTGGGTATATAATTTTGCATGTTAATCTTGTTTTCTACTTAACATTATACCTACCCCTCCAATGGCCGTGTACTTTTCCGATGAATGGCTTTACCAGAATTATTTTTCTGTTCTACTGTTAGACAAGTGCATCTTATTAGTTTATAATATGAAAGATGCTTTTAGGTCTGTGAACTACCTTTTTATAAATGTCTTTGCTTCCTTTTTTTCCCTTTTTCATTTGGAACTTTAAATGTTGGACTTTCCTTCTCTGAGATGTCCCTGTACATACAAACAGTCATCATTAAGTGGCCCTCTTGCCTTTTCAGTATTAGGGGCTGCAGGTTAAATGTCCTGGATCAGTGCTGTGCAAAGTGTGTCTGTGGACCAGTGCCTGGCTTGAACTGTTTGCTGCTGGTCCACAATGAGGCAATATGGACACTGAGAGGAAATGTTCAGAATGAAAACCCTCGTAGTGATTTGACATTGCTGCACCATCCAAGAAGTAGTCAGGATGGTCTTATAGGATATAGAGAACATTGGACTATGAGTCATATGTGGTGGAACTCTGTAGGCATATTAGAGCTCTCTATCAGCCCATGGAAGATTGGACAAAACAAAGCAAGCAAACAAACCAGTCCTGCACTTTGGATAAGCTGAGAAGCACTGTCCTAGGTCAGAGTGGAGAATGCAAGCACACAGTGCCTTGAAGTTCCATAAACCCTCACAGAGGGGAGTATAGACCAGTAATCAAAAGACAGACTTGGTTTACATCCCAGCTCTGACCCTTATTTTCTGAGACCTTCGACAAATGACTAAAACACTTTGTGTCTTGGTTTCCTCATCTGTAAAAACAAGAATAACAATAGAATTAACTTTGTAATATGATCCTACAGAGAAAGGACTTAGCACACTGCCTGGCATGTATCAAATGCTCAATAAATAGAAGCCCCCATTATTATGTCAGTAAATAGCACCCCAAACAGAAATTTCTGGAAGGATTCCTTTATGCATTACTATAGGAAAACACGCAGTTCTTGAATGAAACAGCACCCCTGCTCCCACTCCCCTCCTTTTTGTCAGCCTAACTGTGATCACAGAGCTGTTTGTGTTTATCTTCTACAGAGGGTGAGGCCACATCCCTTGTAGGGCAGCCTAGATCGGAGCTGACAGACCAGGAAATCACAGACCCTTCAGAGCTCTCATCTCCACTCCTTCCTGCACCGTCACCAACTCATCAAAAGCTCTGAGTGTTTATCTCACAGATGCCAGATGTCCATCTGTTTGGGATTGTTATGAATTTTACTGCCTTGTCCTGTTTACAGTCCTCACAGGGCACACAATAGCCCTGTGTTTGTACCAGGTAGAGACATGTCTCCATGACGTGTCCATCTGCTGGGACACCAGGATCTGGTGGGTCTCTACTTCTGCTGCCCCTGTTGACCCCCTGGACACCCTGTAGGCTTAATGTAGCACGAGAGCTTGAAAGAGTGTCAGAGTTGGTGTTGAAGATCTGGATTCTTATCCTGGCTCTGCCTTGGATATGTGAGCCCCAACATCCTCATCTGTAAAATGGGGCCATAACACCAATCTTACCTTGCACCCGTGGTGACTGAATGAGATAGCCTTTGAAAAGTGTTCTGAGGCATAATAAATGCAACTTTCCTCCCATTCTTCCAGTATTGGATGCCTTTTCTCTTCCCACTTTGCGCTGTGCTGAGCATACAAGGCATCACACAAAGTGAATTCCTCCCTAGAACATATGTTCATAAGGGCAGGGATTTGTCTAGTTTATTTATTGCTCTATGCCCAAGTTCTAGAACAATGCCTGGGGATAGTGGATGCTCAATTAATATACGTTGAACAAATTAATTAAAGTGAATTATACAGTCACATTTCCTGCTGTCTCTTTTAGGATACTTTTAGCTCTGAGCAACAGAAAACCTTGAATCAACTTGCTAAACTGGTGAGAACATCTGTTATTTCCTACAACTAGAAGTTTGGAAGTAGAGAAGTCTTGTGGTTGATTAATTTGATGGCTCACTAACACATGCCTGGCCCAGGTCCTTCTCATCTTTCTGCTCTGTCATTTTTGACCTAGCTCATCTCATAGTCATGAATGGCTGCTGCAGTTCCAGACATCACATCTAGACGTAGTAATACCCAACAGAAATGGGGAGCGTCTCTATCATTCTTGTATGTCTTTCCCTATAGAAACTCAGAAATGCTCTAGCTGACTTTTGCTGGAAACCCTTCAGCTGGCATTTGCTCACTTGCACACACTGAAACCAATTGCTGGAGATCAGTTAGGATTAATCCTGAGTTATGTCTGCGAGAGGTAGGTATCCGAGCAGATTCTGGCCTCTGCCAAAAAGGACAGAGGGCAGCCAGCCAGCTGTGTTGGATATACCTACTCTTTGGAGTCTTAGAGAAAAAAGAATTATTAAGCAAAAATGAATTAAACAAGTGCATGAGCAAGTAAATGTTTATGTCATATCTAAATTAAGGGCTGGTGAATGTGTTTCATGTTTGGTAATTGCAATCATTGTCGCTTTGGTTGTGGTGAAAAAATAAAAATAAAAAAATAAATTAAGGGCTGGAGCTAATAAGTGAAGAGGGAATTGCATGTTGAGACTTGGAGGAATATAGCCTACCCTGCTGCCTGATTCAAATACAGATACAAATACGTTTAAGGTTGCTAACTGGCTATGACAAAGGGGGTGCTTAAATGCAAGATGAAGTAGAGCAAGATACATTTTGCAGTGTTGCAGTGTCTCATGGATTAGGTTAGAGATGCAGACCCACTGTTATTGTGGCAGTATAATCTCAGTAATTCATCCTCCATTAACTCAAAGCGTGCACTAGCTCACTTGGCCAGGCTAGCATTTACTCTGGTATTTTCGAGGGAGAAATTTTTTGCAAAGAAATTGAGTAGTCCAAGTACTATACTCTTTGGAATGTGTTAACAAATTATTTTTAATATTCTGTCATATAAAACCTCGTATGCAAATAATATGTATTTGCTTATTTAAGCAGGTCCTTGGAACCTAGACTTGACACACTAAATGGCTTGTGGTTAAGGGCACTATATGCATTTGGAATTAATCAAACCAATAAATTCTAAAGTACTTTTTTTTTAATTTAATTTAATTTTTTTTAATACAGCAGGTTCTTATTAGTCATCGATTTTACACACATCAGTGTATACATGTCAATCCCAATCGCCCAATTCATCCCACCACTACCCCCTCCCCTACCGCTTTCCCCCACTTGGTGTCCATACGTTTGTTCTCTACTTCTGTGTCTCTATTTCTGCCCTGCAAACTGGTTCATCTGTACCGTTTTTCTAGGTTCCACATATATGCATTAATATACGATATTTATTTTTCTCTTTCTGACTTACTTCACTCTGTATGACAGTCTCTAGATCCACCCACGTCTCAATAAATGACCCAATTTCGTTCCTTTTTATGGCTGAGTAATATTCCATTGTATATATGTACCACATCTTCTTTATCCATTCGTCTGTCGATGGCCATTTAGGTTGCTTCCATGACCTGGCTATTGTAAATAGTGCTGCAGTGAACATTGGGGTGCATGTGTCTTTTTGAATTATGGTTTTCTCTGGGTATATGCCCAGTAGTGGGATTGCTGGGTCATATGGTAATTCTATTTGTAGTTTTTTAAGGACCCTCCATACTGTTCTCCATAGTGGCTGTATCAATTTACATTCCCAACAGTGCAAGAAGGTTCCCTTTTCTCCACACCCTCTCCAGCATTTGTTATTTGTAGATGTTCTGAAGAGGCCCATTCTAACCGGTGTGAGGTGATACCTCGTTGTAGTTTTGATTTGCATTTCTCTAATTATTAATTACAATTATGTACAATAATCTTCTTAATGCAAATTCTCTCAATTCAGCCATTGTCCTCCCTGTAGTTAGGTTGGGTTTATGGGGTTTTCTTGTGTCCTCAAACCTCAAGTACTTATTGGCAATCAGACCACAGGAAGCCAGCTCTTGTTTCTGGTGCTGCCACTGTGAAGTTGCTGAGGGTCAGCTGTGGGCCCACATTCAGTGGAAGCTGTAGAGAGCAGAGAAGCCAAGTGTAAAAGCCTGGGCAGCCAGATTGCCTGTGTTCAGATCCTAATTTGGCTACTTGTTATCTGTGGGACTTTAGGTGAGTTATACTCTCTCTCCATGTCTCGGTTTTCCCATTTTACAAATGGGAAAAGTAGTAGTACCTATCCTATAATGTTGTTGTGATGAAGACATGAGTTAGCATATATAAAGTTTTTATAATGGTGCCTGGCTTACAGTAAGTATGAAAATGTTTGCTCTGTATTATCATATATCAAATATATGAATTCAATAAGCATAGAGTGAATCATATTACTAAGATGGAAAGGACAATTGTTGAATCAACTGCAAGTCACTTTCTTTTCAGGGCCCTTGAGATGGAACATTTTCCTCAGTGCACAGGCAAATTTTGTCCAGCATGTCTCTGATAGAGCCAGCTGTATTATAGCTGGGTAAATATTTCTATGAGTTGCAACAAATTTTAATAAAATTACTCAATTCCCCCTCAAGCAGTTTGCAATGATTTTATGCCGATGTATACTGATGGGCATTCACACTTGCTTCCCACTGAGTTAAACGTAGTAGTCATTGAATATACACTTCCAGCATTGAACTAATGAAAATTCTCGTTTAGGCGTGAACCTAATTGACTTACTTTTGTTATCTGTTTAGAAATCATCATTTCTTTGCTATAAGAGCCAGAAAAAAATGCATTGAATAGAAACCTATTTGGACATTTGAAAGTAAAATTCTTCTGCTTGAATTATCTTAAAGAGGTTACGATGTGTCTCAATTTGCTAATGAATTGAGTCATCCTCTTTTTGTGTTCTTGGATCTGGGACTTTAACACTCTGCTAAGGCTGTTGATCTAATGTGGGTATGTGAGTCACACACTGAATGATGTCCATATAGTTCTGATTGGCTTGAAGCTTATGCATAGTGGAGAGATGCTTTATCTCCTATATTCAAGCTGGGAGTAAAGTGAAAGAATTTGACTTCTGGTCAGTTTCTGGAATTCTTTCTACTTATCCATGCAGCAGGGAATTTTCTCATCTTAAGTTCTGGCTTAGTCTGCAATAGGAAATCAGTCACGCACAACACTATTTATGCTGCTCCTATGCTGAACTTTCTGGGAAAAGCCAGGAGCTCAGAGTCTTAGGAAGACACTGGGATGGAGGCTTATTTCCAGCTCAACATGGTCCTCTGGCTATCTATGAGTCAATCCTTTTATTGGCCCTTGCAGGGTGAATTTGAAAGCAGGGTCCCCTCGAAGTCCTGCCTCCCAAGTTAGAGTGCCCCCCAATTCCGATCTTATCTTCCTGTTTGTTGTAGACCTTCTGTTGTAGATGCTTTCCTATGGTGCTTATCACAAAATTAGTTGTCCTTTGTGTTTCTTTTCCTGAACATTTGTAGGAATGAGTCACATCTCTCTTGTAATATATGAGCAGCTTAGAGGAAAATGCTGTTATTTTAAGAGCTAGCCAGGAATTCCTTTTAGGGAGGAGACTGTCTACCACCTTAATGGAAGCATTTGGCTATGAAGATAAGGTCCCCAGGAGATAGTCTGGACAGTCTGGAGCTAGGCTAAGAGTTAGCAAATTGCTCTGTGGAAGAAGTTTAGAGGAATTTGGGAATGGGAGAAAGCAGAGGAGACAGGAGACAGGAGACAGGAGAGGGATGAAATAGGCAGAAAGCAAGATGGCAGCAAGTGACGGGATCTGATGAGAGACTTTTAAGGAAACAGAAAGTCTCTTCCACACAAATGCTTTATTGGAGTGGTCTTTTGGCAGAAATCAAGTGAAAGGGTTTACCTTCAAAATCTGGGTTGGCATGGGCAGCTATAAAAGATGAGACACAGTGAGATCAAGAATTCAACCCAAAGAAGTCACTGGGGAGAGAGAAGTGACTATGAGAACATAAACTCTCAGGAATTCTCAGAAATCTAGGGGAGAATATTGGACTTCCCACAGTATGAGGGTTGGAGACTTGAGCAAGTTTTTATTTAAATCTCAAAGGAGGGAGTGACCTCAGCTGACAGCCTTGTTACATCTGTCTGTACCGGGGACAAAAAGTGGTTTAGAGTTAAAGAATTTTTGGAATACTGCTACAGAGATGAATAAATCTTAAAGTAAATTATATGACTTATGTGTCTCATAAAAAGAAAAGCATATCAGTAGGATTTTTAAAAGTTATTTTAAGAGATTTATTCTAATGGGTAGAGAGTGTCTTTGGATAATATAAATATTCCAAAGATTTAATGAAGTTATCTGAAGCCATGTAGATATTGACTAGAGTTCTGTAATTAGAATTATAGTTATAGAAGCGTCCTACTGCAAAATAGAGGGCAGTATATTAATATTTCAGGTTTACTGTGCTGTTAGAACACAGTACCTGATGCATTTTCATATACCATACATTTTCATATACCATAATTCTTTCTAAATAACCATTATGATAGATATTTAATAGTTTGTAAATTAATGTTGGAGTAAAACACATTTATATGTGTGCTCATCCCAGTCTTCCTTCTCTCACAAGTGAACAGTCTGCTTCCTGTGCACAGAGCCACCCAAACCAGTGATGGCACAGAATCCAATCAGAAAAGCAGCATAAAGATGAAACGTCTTACCAATGAGAAGTGAACTTGCTAAAGTACACCTTTCAATGAATTTGGACAAAACTGAAAAATGTTGTTGATATCAGATCCTTAGGCTGATTACTGAAGCGTTCGATTTTTCAGTATGTCAATTCATCATTGCCTACCTGGTTTTATTTAACACTTTCTCCTGTTTCCAGCCTGTCTGCTGAGATAGGCAATCGCTGTCACATGATATCTGCCTCTCAGGAAGGTCAGTAGACCATTTGGGAGGCCGCGGTTTCTGTCCCCCAGCTGCCTCGGTTCTTTCTCAGTTAGTGATGGAGCCTAACTGACTTGCGGGATCTAAAATATTAATAAGGTTAGGGCTTTTATCCTTCAAACAGTTGAGCCTTTCCATTTAGAGGCTCTGCAAAATGTCTAATCTGCTAATTTATAACACTGGCCCTCCAGGAAGACCTGCTACCACTTACAGGTACCCAAACACCATTTTGTACTAGTGTCCTTCCTTTTTACTTGGTGGAAGTGCTGATTCACATTTTAAATCACTCTCATCTTTCAGAGACACTTGGATGAGTTTAATTCCATTTTGAGATGAGAGGTCTTGGGGTGTGTGGTTTTTTTTTTAAAGTATAGCACATTTATTTATTTGTTTATTTGTTTATTTATTTGATTTTGGCCGCATTGGGTCTTCACTGCTGCGCACGGGCTTTCTCTAGTTGCGGCGAGCGGGGCCTACTCTTCGTTGCGGTGCACAGGCTTCTCATTGTGGTGGCTTCTCTTGTTGCAGAGCACAGGCTTTAGGTGCAAGAGCTTCGGCACTTGTGGCACATGGGCTCAGTAGCTGTGGCTCGTGGGCTCTAAAGTGCAGGCTCAGTAGTTGTGGTGTACAGGCTTAGTTGCTCCTAGGCATGTGAGATCTTCCCAGACCAGGGCTTGAACCCATGTCCCCTGCATTGGCAGGTGGATTCTTAACCACTGCGCCACCAGGGAAGCCCCGGGTGTGTTTTAATAAATATTTGATGGGAATGCTAGCCATGGGGGTCATGCTCATTTACAAAATTAGAGATGGCATCTCTGAGGCAAGCTTCACTTTGTGGAAGAAGCGATGTTTATAAATGCACACAGTGCTCTCTTGCCTGGCATTCCCTCTACTTTTCAGAACACAGTAGTTATCCACTGTTCCATTTTTAGAAGCAGTGATTAAATTGCAGACCATTGCTGTGTGATACCAATTAAACTACCTATTGTCTATTCAACAGACTTTTTTTTTTTTTTTACGGAAAGTAAAATTTACTTTTCTGCATATATCCTACAAAGAATATACATATCATATGGTGTGCAATTTAGATCGTTTTAAAGGACAGTAAAAACATTAGTTTAGCTATCCCATCCCAGCTGGGCAATGAGGATCAACTTTGGTAATTAAGAATCTCAGGCTCTGCAAATTTATAGTACAATTACAATTTACTTCATATGGAAGAGGGTCTTTACCCCACACCACCATTAGCAAAATGTTCACTTTTATTATTTGCTGACAATTTCAAAAGCAGATGAATTTTAGAGGAAGAATTACCATTTCTTTTTTTGCACTGAAATTTCTCATTGAATGTCAGTAGTTTGTCAGCAGAATGCAACCATGAACACTTTTGACTTAAATCTTTCTTTTTTCTTCTTCTTTTCCTCTTTCTTTCTTTTTTTTTCTTAAAGAAAAAGCCAATTCATCAGGTAGGAAAGGACTGCCTTTTGCAGTCTCAGGTCCTGCCAGAGACAAATGACTGTAAAAATTTAAAATCAATCATTAACAGATTAGCTGTTGGTCCAAAGTAAATAGCAATCAGCTTATTAGGCATCAGGCAGAGTGAGATAAAGGGGAAGACTTATTGAAAATGAGGACGTTGTCTGGGGCTCTGCTGGTGGGGTAGCACTCAGAGGAGCCGGTTTCTTTGTGACTCTAATTACAAATGGAAAACAAGGTAGCCGGCTGAATGAGTTGAGCCCCTGCTTGTGTTAAAGAGTCCTGTGGTTTTCTGTTCTATGTCATGGCTTTATTCACCTTGATTAGCATGGGAGTTGGGTGTGCTCCGTGGTTGTTCTCTTTGCCTACTAAGCAAGATCTGTCAACTGCTGTTTAGTTGACTCTGCAAAGCAGCCCAGGAATTGTGCCGGAGATGCCTTCATTTCAGGAACTGGACCTTTTTTATCCCTTTACACACTTAGTTCAAATCTCATTATTGGTTAAGTCGAGGTTGGGAAGCAAAGGGACGGTTCATTAGCTGCTTCCCTCTAGTTTCAGGTGTGAGCTACCATTCGGCAAATGCCACAGCAATTGTTGCAAGCAAGATCCACTGATGGATGCTAAAACCGCCAGGTGAAGGTTGGAGGATAAACAGTATATTTGTACAGCCTCCAAGTATCTTTCTCAAGATGTTTATTAATTACAAAGGAGAAATGGTAACTTTACAGTGGGGAAACCCAGCAGATACCCCTTAACCAAGTGATCAAGGTTAACATCACTAGTAATAAGACAGTTCCCCTCGACCCCTGTTATGCACCGAGAAGAACACACATCATGGCATTCTTACTAAAAATGTGCAACCTCACTCCAATTATGAAAGACATCAGACAAACCCGTTCTGAAAAATAACTGACCAGTAATCTTCAGGAGTGTCAAAGACATGAATGTTAAGGAAGACTAAAGAACTGTCATGAATTTGACAGGACTAAGGAGACAAAACATTGTGGCATTCTGCATTGGATCCTAGAACAGAAAAGGACATTGGGGGAAAAACTGGTGAAATCCAAATAAATGTTATTAGCATTAGGGGAAGCATCCTTCCCCACAACTTGGCTTCGGCCTGTGTCGCCTTCTGGTCAAAGTAATTTACTTAGCCCTCCCAAAGTCAAGGGGTAGGGAAGCACACTCTTTGTATGGAGGTTGGGGGGATAAAGTACATATTTTTGATGATATATCTAGTCAATCATAATACTTCTGGCCTTTGCCGTCTCCACCATGTGGCTTCTTCTGGCCTGCTCTGTGGTGCCCTCTTCCCTTGCTTAAGTGCAGGTGCCGAAAGATTGGCCTGCCCCCGCTGATATGATCAGTTTTCATGGGTGCTATGACTGCTTGGTGGTCTCCTTCCATTATGTTACAGAAAGAGTGGGCTCCCACCATATTGTTGCTTGAGCACTGTGGTGTTAAAGAAATGTATTGAGGCCCTCTCTCAGTTCCTACGCAGGTATATAGACACCATCAGGTTAGCTGGGTCAGGTGGCTCCAGGTACCAGGCACCGCCAGTTACTCAGGATTGCTACCATATCTGGCTCTTGGGCCTTCTTCACAGACTGGCTTGAGCTCCGAGACCCCATCCCATAGGGTGAGTTCTCTCCTGCAATATCTCCATCCTTCCCCACAACTTGGCTTCTGATGTCCTCCCCTCTCAAAACATGTACAAAATTGCCTGACCAACATTTATAAAGACACTTCAAGTTTGTTGACTTGCTTGTTTGGTTCCCCCTAGGGGGTTCCTTGCCTCCCCCAAATCAGTGGATGCAAATAGTTATTTGTTAGAAGACTCAGTCCTCTGTCCCAGACTACCAGTGTCTTGAAGCAAAGAGGGTATCTTACTTATCTTCTACCCATTGCAGTGAGTTACATGTGACCCCAAGAAGTTTAAATGATCAAAAGTCATTTGTTCAAAGGAGCTAAGCTTCTGAATCTTTTGTAATCTGACCCAACCTTATTTCCTTTGATTTTCCAGCATTTTCTATCCACTTGATTTGTCCACTTTTCTCATTGGGTCACATCATGTACTGCTCGTAACCATTGCCTTGCCTTCTCAGTGCCCGGGATGCCCTCCCTCTCCTGTTGTCCATTCAAATCCTGCCTAACCTTCAGGGCTCCCCCAGAACCCACCTACTGCGTGAAAACTTTCCCTGCTGCTTCTGTTTTAGGTGAGTTCTCCGTTTTCCTATGCTCTGAAGCGGATGTAGTCTCAACCATAATATGACCTTCAGTTATTCTTTTACTTTGTTTTTTTAACTGCATACATAATGTAACAACATAAATGATCTTAAGTAACTAGTTAGATTGTAATGTCTTTGTGGTCTGAGCTCATGCCCAATATAGCTTCTGTATCCTCCCCCACCAGAAATATGAATTTAATAAGCACATAGTAGGAAATCAAAAAATTCATGATCAGTTTCAGAATTTAAATCACAACATAAATCCTTTGCTTTTTCCTAAATTAAATAACAAACAAAAGCTAAGAAAGAGAATAAAAAAAGAGCAGAAGAAGTCATCTTAATGTGGGTATATCGGGTTGGCCAAAAAGTTCGTTGTGGTTTTCCGTAAGGTGTTATGGAAAAATCTGAACGAACTTTTTTGGCCAACCCTATAAAATATTTCTGAAGAAAGAGTAGCTTTGAAATAGAAAGAAAATCAGTACTTTGATGAGGAAAAGGACATTATTCACAAAGGAAAAGTTATTCCAGATTTATTTTTGGCAGATATGAATCAACACTTAACTATTCCACACTCTTATCTAAATGTAGTAATAGCTACTGTTTTCCCAGTATTTTATAGCTGAGTGAAGGCAGACAATCATTTGTCTCCTTCCACTTTATAGGAAGATAAGAAATCGAGGGTCAGAGCATGTATATGCTTTGCCCTTCATTACCAGCTGCCAAATGGCAGAGCCAGGCCTAGGTTGTCTTCTGGCTTCAAGTCCAGGGTTCTTCCCACCACCCACATTACAAATTTCTGCTCGTTGGGGATGAATCCTTTCCTTCACTTCCCTGGGGCTTTTGTAAACGATTTATCACTCTGAAGATGAATTGAACTATCAGGTATACATTTAAGGAAAGGAGAAGAACTAAGTTGGAATGTAAGTGGATTCTGGTGTTGGTGGCTGCCTGGCATTGTAACTGATGACATAATTACTTCGTGTCACGTGGAGCACCAATCACAGAATGGATGTAATAGACAGAGGCTCTTAGGTGTTTACACGTATGGATAAAGTGACCACCCTTTGTTAAGAAAGGCGGGTGCTGGAGTCTGCCTTCCACTGTTAACTGGGATGGTACTAGGGTAGTAAGTTCCTGGCCTAGTCAACATTTAGGTCCTCTGTTACTCCCGTGACCGTGACCTGCCTTTCTGGCCTTTCCTCCCACTCCACTTCCCTTTACTCAGCTTATCATCCAGCTAAACTGGGGTACCCAGGGTTCCAGCTCTAAGATCCAGCTCAAAAGCCACGTCTTTCAGGAAGTGGCCCTGCTGTCCAGGCAGGAAGTGGGCATCCCTGCTTCTAACCCCCCCAGCACTTTCTTTCCCTGCACTTCCCTTCAGCGATCATCATGCAGTTGTGCATTGCCATTATTAGACTAACTGCTGGTTTCTTTCTCCTTTATGACTGCAAAACCTTGAAAGAAGGTTTATCAGATGCTAGCACAGAGCCCGGCATATGGCATTCCTTCCTGTAAACGATGCTTGAAAAATGACTAAATGAACCAGTCTTTTCTAGCCTGCTAGTTGGGGAGGCTTTTGATGCATCTTTGAATCCACCACAGCACTGTGCTCAGTACCTTACGTATAGCTGATGCTCGGTGTGTTTTTGTTGAAAGGAAAAAATGTGTGTATATGAACAAGGGAAAAAAGAATAGATGAATAAATAAATGATTGAATACATATCTGAGATACTGAGGTGGAAAATCAAGGTGATCAAGTCATGTCAGATATCAGAGTTCCATAAAAAAGATGGGTAACATTTGAAATAAATGTGTAACGTTCTGTACATCAGAAGAAATCTCTCGAAATTTCTGCTCTTATTCGAAGTGTAAGAATAAGAAGTGTGAATGCCTCTTTTCCCCCTAGTGATGGTAATACTAAACATAGTACACCAATATTCCATAGTCTGTGCTATTTTTAAAGTAACACATACTGGCATTTTCTAGCATCCTAATATTTGCATTATTTAAATATGGCATTTAAAAATATGAAGTCAGAATCATTTATATCTTGAAGCACATCCAGTGAGTTTACACGTGGCCTTAAGATTTCATCCAGGCTCACACCCCTCCCCTGGTGGAAGCCCTTCCAGGGCATCCTGTTGTTGTACTTCTCGTTTCCTGGGTTGATGCTGAGGTTGGCATCTTCTGTCTGGGTCATCTATACCCTTCAGAACCAGCCACAGTGCCTGGCTCCTGATAGAAGGTGGGAAATGGAACACCTGAGGGCTGACCCTGGTCCTCTCTCAGGTGGGACAGAGGGTGATGGTAACCATATCTTAGCTTTTCATAAAATGCTGATATCTTGGGATTTTTTTCCACATAATGTATTTTGTGATATTTTAAGGCAAAAGTTCATATTATCATTGCAATCACTGTTCTTTTCTTTTTAGAAATGGAAAATAATTTTGCCCAGAATATGCTTTTTCCTCTGTCCAGAAACTTCCCTATGTTAACAATTAAGAACATCCAATGGAAGAGGAAAATTAGCCAAATTGAGGGATACATTTACTAAGTACTTGAAAATATCCTGCCATTATATCTTAAGACTCATTAAGATAGAAATAAGATTTTAAAAACACTGGGTATTGCACTGTTACCCATGGATACTTAACTTATTTCAACAGTTGCACCAAATGTGGAAGTGAGGTGACATTGGAGATCCTGTTCCTTCCCTTTTGAAAGGCTTCCCCCAGGTGGTCAGCACACCTGCCTTTCTTCTGTCAGTGAGCTCACATTAGAGCAGCCTTGTCCAACAGAATTCTCTAAGATGATGGAAATGTTCTGTGTCTGCTCTGACTGGTATGGCAGCCACTAGCCACGTGTGGCCACTGAACACTTGAAATGTGCCAGTGTGACTGAGGAATTGAATTTTAAATTTTATTAAAAATTAATTAGTTTTGTGTGCCTAGCTACATGTACCTAGTGCCTATAGAATTGGACAGGTCAGACTGAGAGCCTCTCGGCCTTTGTCATCCTTGGCCCTGAGAAAGCATCAGAGAGAAGGGATCAACTTCTACTCCCATTGTGTTGGGGCAGCCTAGGGAACCCGTGGCCTTCGAAGGCCACTTCCCTCCACTGCTCAAGGCCTTCCCCACCAGCTCCGAGGAGTGGATGAGAGCAAGAAGGAAGAGCCAGGGTTTGGTCTACCTGTTTATGAGTTGTCTCTTTTGTCCAGCTTTTTATTTAAAGGTCACATGCTGAGTATCAGTAGGAAGCTGGGATCGTAACAGCCCCATCTATGCTGTTTTCAAAATTATTGTTTACAGCTTCTTTAATTCTTCATGAAGATGGAGAGTCTACAGACCATCTTCTTTTAAGAGAACTATTATCAAGCGGAGATTTCCCTGTAAATGATTGGTATCCAAATGAGATTCCTTCCACCACACAGCCCTTACCCCCTACTGCTCGCACACACAGTTTTTTTGGGAGGCCCCTTCCCTCCATTTTTGGTGAGTTGCCACCACTTCGTTCTATGGGGTTGAGAACATTCATCCTCATATTGTAACTGGTGCCATTACTGCCTGAACTTTATTGATGTTCTGTAGCAAGACAACCGCCTACTCCTCTCTTAAAGGTTCTTGTTAATAAGGTCCACACAGGTGGCAAAGTGTTTGCATGAAGAAATAAGCCCACAAAATAAAAATTCTATGAAGAGGTAAAGCTGGGAGAAAAGGCATACTTTTTCTTTTTCTTGCTTTTTTTTTTTTTTTTTTTTGCGGTACTCAGGCCTCTCACTGCTGTGGCCTCTCCCGTTGCGGAGCACTGGCTCCGGACGCGCAGGCCCAGCGGCCATGGCTCACGGGCCCAGCCACTCCGCGACATGTGGGATCTTCCCAGACCGGGGCACGAACCTGCGTCCCCTGCATCGGCAGGCGGACTCTCAACCACTGCGCCACCAGGGAAGCCCAAGCATACTTTTTCTTGATGGGGGGTGCCTTGGAGCCTCTCATAGAAGCTTTATTCTCGTGAATAAAAATGGAAATTAGAATGAAGAGGAGAATTTGGTTTAAAGCAGCTGGTTTAAATTTGTGCTGCTTCCAGGCGCCTTAGCAGAACGTCAGCCGTTTCCACAGAAGCACAGTGGCGTCATTTCATTGTCCTTCTGCTCAAGAAGAACAACCAACAGCCCTCCTGCCTTCACCTTCAGATGCCACATGCATCCCAGCTTTAACTTGCCACCGGTCTGGGTGCTGTTAACGGCTGCTGCAACATCCAGGAGGACAGCATTGCAGTAATCACTCATTTGGGGGGAGGAGGGGTGGTAATTACAAGCACATGATTCTTTTATTTTATCTGAATTATTTACAATGGAAGGCAGCAGTTGAGGAGAGAACGTTAGGGAGAGTGTTCAACCCCACTTGCCTTGATTCCACCCAGAGCAAGAAGAGCTAAACCTATTAAGAAGAAAAACTGCTTCCTTTCCTTCCTCTCCCATCCCCAAGTCTTAGAAACAAATACATGATGCAAAGAGGAGCCCTGGGTGGCTGCAGGGAGGGGCCCACGGTGAGGGTCCGTGGCTTTTGCCTATGACTTGTGCCACTATTGCAGGTGCGCACTTTTCCTGCTTCCAGCAGTTCCTTCCTCTCTCCCCAGCTCTCAGCTTGCATGTGGTGCATGATGAACACCACGTATGGACTTAAATCCCACTTAGAGGTTGTTCAATTACAGAACCTGTAATCAGGAGAGTTGGGTTTTAATCCCAGAGGTGCCATTCCCTCATTGTTTTCTAAATTTAAGATTTACAGCTCTCCGACCTCCAAAAGAACTTGCAGATGGTTTATACAGGCAAATGTAATGCACGAGGCACCTTTGGGGATAAACAGAAGCCGCCTGAAGGAAGCAGAGCAACTGTAAGAGTTGGGCAGTAGGATTGTGGTTGTTTTGTGCCTCCATTTCTTCTTTGCCAAACAGGGAAAGCAGACCCACCTCCTGCCTGTGAGGCGATAGACAGAGTGATGTTTGTGAGATGAGGCGTCCATATCATTTTGGCATAATATTGCATTCTTCTATTAAGAAAATAAACAAAAATGTCAATAGAGGCAGAGTGCCTTCCTGATCAGACCCTACTGCACATCCCTAAGGAGAAATACCTGCAGAAGGGTGCCCTGGTGTACTGAAGAGGAGAAACTGGAGCTGGTTTAGATTTGCGCTGCCACAAGTGTATGTGAGAGCCCCACGTGAGAGAAGCAGGGTGGGACTCCAGCAAGGTGGTGGTTTTATTTTTTCTTCATTGAAGAGGTTTTGAATAAAACGTTAAAATACTTACAAATTTCATAATATATGTGAGCTATAAAACTTTGCAGTAAAATGAATGTCCACATACCTCCCACCCACATTAAAAAATACATTATTACTACTACTAAGGAGACTCCAAGAGCACCCCTCTTACTCCCAGAGGTAACCACTGTCATGATTTTGTGCATATCATTCTCCTGCTTTTTTTTTTTTTTTTGGCGGTACGCGGGCCTTTCACTGTTGTGGCCTCTCCCGTTATGGAGCACAGGCTCCGGACATGCAGGCTCAGTGGCCATGGCTCACTGGCCCAGCCGCTCCGCGGCATGTGGGATCTTCCCGGACCTGGGCACGAACCCGTGTCCCCTGCATCGGCAGGCGGACTCAACCACTGCGCCACCAGGGAAACCCTCTCCTGCTTTTTAAAGACAAGTTTTCCAGTGTTTGAACCCTATGTAAATGTAATCTTCTATGACTTGCTTTTTTCACTCAATATTATATCTGTGAGATTTGTGCAAGTTGATACATGTAACATACTTTATTCATACTCAAGAACTGTTCGTTACTCTGTTGTATGAATACTCCGTGGCTTATTTATCCATCCTCTTGTTGATGACCATCTGAATGTCTCCCTTTTTTGTTATTACAAACCATGTTGCCATGAATATTCTAATCCAACCTAGTCTCCTGGTGCACAGGTCTAAGAATTTCCCCATTGTGTATGCCTGAGAATAGCTTTGCTAGGTCGTAGGGAATGAGCATCTTCAACTGTATTAGATCATATCAAGGTCTTAGTGGTTGTCCAAGCTATACTCCCAACAACAATGTTTAAGAAGGAACTCAAGAATTCAGATCAACGATGGGGTGATTTAGCTGCTCTCAAATACCTGAGTTAAGAGGAAAGAGAGGCTGCATGGCTAAGAGGAATCCACAGATGTTGACGGTGATGATGATGGTGGCTTGACGAGGACAGCAAACCTTAATGTAGTGCTTACTATGTGCCAGGCACTGTTCTGAATGCTTCAAACATATGGACTCGTTCCATCTTTACAATTACTCTGAGAGGTATATGCAGTTATCCTCCCTACAGGTAAAGAAACTGAGGCAGAAAGAGGTTAAGTAACTTGCCCGCATTATGGTTGGTAAATGTGGGATCTAGAATTTGAAATGTTGCTCTGAACCCTATGTCTCGTTTTAGCTGTTAACCTGTAGTTCAATCTAAATGAGCCAGGAATAAGGGCAACCTCATGATTGACAAGTGGTTGGCTACCCTGCCATTGGTGAAGGGTTGGACTTACCTTTCCAATCATACTTCTTATTACACACCCCCTTTCACAGTTCTCCTCAATGCGAGTTGTGACTATATTTAGACTTCATCAGAATTTAATTGTTAAGAAGCAAGAGAAAAGCATTTTTTTCCTTGCATAGCATGGAATTTGGATGACGTCTGGCTAATGTAAGAAAAAATGTGAGAAGGAGCTCTTAAACCAAAACACCCCAAATCTTGACCTAACATAGCCTCCTTGAAGTTGATGCTATGGTTATTGGCATTTGACTAGACAAGAAGAGAAATAATTGTCTCTACTGGCCCATCCTCACAGAGCTTGATGCTACGTACCACAGTTTGTGTGGCAAAGTGATGGGGGAGGATATTGACTATTTCAAAGGCTGCCCAAAATGGCTAAAATATGACATAATAATACTGTCATAAGGCATATAGGCATTGCTAATTTTTGTCATGAAAACATCAGCAGAAACGAACCATACATAAATTCATACTTCAGGATCAATAAAGCTATATTTTTTTTGGTCCAAATTATTCAGGTTAGCCTTTTACGTGATATCTTCAATCCTCAACTTTCCACTGCTCTTTGTCTATACACAGACATTTGTACAGGGTAGAAAAGTGGTGTTACTAAAATGTAATACATGGAATCTTTCTTTATGATGTCTTTAATAGTAAACACATTTTCAAAGATGATAAATTGCAGTGTTCTCAAGATAGTAATTTCTTTTTTTGTTATTTGTTTAAAATAGGGATGTTCACATGAAAACCCAATGCAAGGGCCAAATCATTAAGCTCTTCCTAAGTCAAAGTAGGCATATTTCATGTTGAAATATGTTATTTTAATGCTGAAAGAAAAGTTTGAAATATGTCATTTTAATGTTGAAAGAAAAAAAAAAGAATGCCTTTAAAGATTTGGCCTATAGAGTAGATTTTAAAATGAGAAACAACTCTGGTCCTGTAATGAGATGTAAATCATAACACTGACATTTATCTTCTCTTGGTGAGTTCAGTTCCCTGTAGCAACGTAGAGAGGAAAAGAAAATATTGCAACTGAGAGTAATAAAATGAATGCAGCAGGCTCCACGTGTATGAATGACACTTTCTTCACACAATGAGAGTAACTGGCAGGCCTCTCTAGGACACATTCCCCTTCTCTGAAAATATTCCAGACTTTTTTACTTTTACCAATTCACTATCTGGAATCTTACCAGTGGGAGGATCACTGGACTATGGGACAAGCCCCTTAAAGAGGCAGATGTCTTGGGGAGTGTGAAGAAGCAGTGGGGCATTCATATGTAAGTGTGAATTGAATCAATCAGATGGTCTTCCTTTTGGCAGCCAGCTGAGAGCTTCTACATGGAGGCGTTCTGAGTTCTGAATTTGGGGGCCAACATAATTGGAGGAGGGAAATGAGGGATGAGTGAGGCACAGTGGTGTGGGGTTTAGGGCAGCCATGAAGATGCAGAGCATGTAGGGAGAGATGTGAACATTGTTGAGAAGTGGTTGAAGAAACTGAGCTGGGAAGACAAACTTGGCTTCCTTAAAAAGTGTGCCTGCATTATGTAACTACCTGATTCTAGCTACTGTTGTTATTCTTCTTGGCATTAAATCAGTTTTGGTGAGTTAATATGATAAATTAAAATTTTGTTTTTATGGAAAACTGCATTCGGAATGTAGTAGATTGAATGACTGGCTCCAGTGCTTCACCCCCTTGCTTTAGCCTCATGCAGGCCGACTGCATTTTCCTGCTCCTTGACTTTAAGTTCGTCCATAAAACTTGTTTTGCCCAACCATGTGGGCAAAAGTATGCCAGTTCTAATCCTAGGACTTAAGAGACTTTGTCTTCTTCTGCTTGCCCTCTTGTGCCTTTTTTTCATTTCTGGTCTCTTTGTGAGATAAGCTTTCTGTGGGTAGCTGCAACCCCTTTAGCTGACCTGCAACTTGAAGCAGAGCCAGCATAAATTAGCTGACCTCCAGCTGAGCTGTAGATATGTGAGAATAAATGATAGTTGTTTTAGGTTAATGAGCTCTGAGATGGTTTGTTACACAGCACCTTTGTGGCAGTAGCTAACTGATACACAGAGGTTTTTTTTTTAATCTTTATTGGAGTATAATTGCTTCACAATGCTGTGTTAGTTTCTGTTGTACAACAAAGTGCATCAACCATATGCATACATATAGCCCCATATCCCTTCCCTCTTGAGCATCCCTCCCACCCTCCCTATCCCACCCTCCCTCTCTATCCCACCCCTCTAGGTCGCCGCAAAGCACTGAGCCGATCTCCCTGTGCTATGCTGATGCTTCTCACTAGCTACCTATTTTACATTTGGTAGTGTATATATGTCGATGCTTCTCTTACTTCACCCCAGCTTCCCCCTCCTTGCCCCCCATGTCCTCAATTCCATTCTCTATGTCTGTGTCTTTATTCCTGCTCTTCCACTAGGTTGATCAGTACCATATATATATTTTTAATTCCATATATATGCCTTAGCATACGGTATTTGTTTTTCTCTTTCTGACTTACTTCACTCTGTATAACAGACTGTAGGACCATCCACCTCACTACAAATAACTCAATATAATTTCTTTTTATGGCTGAGTGATATTCCATTGTATATATGTGCCACGTCTTCTTTATCCATTCATCTGTTGATGGACATTTAATACACAGAGTTTTAAAGAACCGTCTTACAAGTGAACTCTTGGAATATAACCCATTAGGAAACTGGGTTTGCAGTAAGATCACTATTCTCTTTTTTTTTTATGAGTAGCATAATATAACATGTTTAATGATGCTATACAGGCATTTTTCTTACACAGCTTCTATCAACGAGTCTTTTTTTTTGGCTTTATTTATTTATTTACATCTTTTTTTAAAATTAATTTTTATTGGAGCATGGTTGCTTTACGATGTTGTGTTAGCCTCCACTGCACAACAAAATGAATCAGCCATACACATACAGATATCCTCTCCCTTTTGGACTTACCTCCCATTTAGGTTACCACAGTGCATTAGGTGAGTTCCCTGTGCTATACAGCATGTTCTCATCAGTTGTGTATTTTATACATAGTATCAATAATGTATATTTGTCAATCCCAGTCTCGGAATTCCTCCTACCCCACCCCTTTCCCCCTTCATTGTTCGTTTTTTTTTTTTGCCGTTCGCGGGCCTCTCACTGTTGTGGCCGCTCCCGTTGCAGAGCACAGGCTCTGGACGCGCAGGCTCAGCGGCCATGGCTCACAGGCCCAGCCACTCCGCGGCATGTGGGATCTTCCCGGACCGGGGCACGAACCCGTGTTCCCTGCATCGGCAGGTGGACTCTCAACCGCTGCGCCACCAGGGAAGCCCCATTGTTCATTTTAATGAGAATTTTACTTTAAAATTTTTTAAAATATTTATTAATTTATTTACTTGGCTGTGCTGGGTCTTAGTTGTGGCACATGGGATCTTCGCTGCTGCATCCGAGATCTTCGTTGTGGCATGCAGGATCTTTGGTTGTGGCATACAGGATCTAGTTCCTTGACCAGAGATCGAACCTGGGCCCCCTGCATTGGGAGCGTGGAGTCTTAACCACTGGACCACCAGGGAAGTCGCTCTTTTTAATGAGAATTTTATCTATTTTTAAATTTTGTTACAGCCCAGTGACAGAACAAGAGCACAATTTGTTACCTGATGAGACAAAGATTAACTGAGAGTATGCCTTGCATCGATAGGTAACCACTAACAGCTACTGGCTATAGCAGTGACTTTCAAACAACTCTGTGATATTCTTGGGCCTCCGGGAGTTTTCATAAAGTCTGCCTTGGCATGGGAGTTCCTTCTCTCCCTCCTTCACCTAGCTTCAACTGTGGTAGAGCTCATTTTATTTGTTTTGCATACTGGGCTTCTTTGTAACATTTTATCTAATTAAAAGGCTAAAATAAGTTTGAACACCTCCAGTGGGCTCCTTACTTTTCTGGGAGCTCATGGTTTTTCACACCTGTCCATGCTGTTCCTTCTGCTTAGACTGCTCTAGGTGCTCTCTCTCTCTCTCTCTCTCTCTCTCTCTCTCAGCTTCTCTGTAGAGAGCTCCTGTTCATTCCTCAATACTCATGGTGATTTAAAAATATACCCATGAGTTCTCTGATAGTTTTTCCGTCAAAGGATGGGACCTAATTATCATCCCCTTAAGTGTGAACTGTACTTAGTAATTTTTAAGGAATAGAATATGTAGAAAGTGATGGTGCGTGATGTTCAAGATTAGGACCTCGGGCTTCCCTGGTGGCTCAGTGGTCGAGAGTCCACCTGCCGATGCAGGGGACACAGGTTCGTGCCCTGGTCCAGGAAGATCCCACTTGCTGCAGAGCGGCTGGGCCCGTGAGCCATGGCCGCTGAGCCTGCACGTCCGGAGCCTGTGCTCTGCAACGGGAGCGGCCACAGCAGTGAGAGGCCCGCGTACCACAAAAAAAAAAGAAAAGAAAAAAAAAAGATTAGGACCTCTCTGTCTCTTTCTCTCAGTTCACACATTCTTGGGAAATTCACCTGATATTCCATGAGCACACACAAGCAGCCCCATGGAGAAGTCTACAGAGAGGGAATAAGTGAGGCCTCCTCCCAACAGCCATGTGAGTGATCCTGATTGCAACCTCATGAGAAAACTTGAGCTAGCTCTCAAATTCTTTTTTTTTTTTCTTCTTTTTTTGCGGTACGCAGGCCTCTTACTGCTGTGGCCTCTCCCGTTGCAGAGCACAGGCTCCAGACGCACAGGCTCAGCGGCCATGGCTCACAGGCCCAGCCACTCCGCGGCATGTGGGATCTTCCCGGACCGGGGCACGAACCCGTGTCCCCTGCATCGGCAGGCGGACTCCCAACCACTGCGCCACCAGGGAAGCCCTAGCTCTCAAATTCTTGATGCACAGAAACAGCGAGAAGAAATTTGTTTTAAGCTGCTATGTTTTGGGGTCATTTGTTATGCAGCAATCTATAACTAATACAATACCCAACTAAAAAGATTCTTTTCTGTGATACTCTCCTGAAATGCCTGAGTGAGTGTTAATGATTTTCTTCTTTCTCATAGCCTTTAATATATACCTTGTTTGCAGAATTTATTCCATTGCATTGTCTATTTACATATCTGTCTCCTGCATTAGGCTATGAGATATTTGTATTCTCGGATGCCTGGCACAGTTCTTGGCATCTTATATATTGAATAAGGAATTAAAAAAATAGCCACAGCCCAAATCTGAAAAAACCACTGAGAATAAGGCAAAGGCTAAAAAAAGTCATCTCTATCTCTGCTACAGAGATACAAATTACAAATTCTCAGTTTTGACCAGAGATGATAAATAAGCAGAAAAATCCTTAAATGGAATCAATACTGTATTTTCACAACTTGTGAGCATATAAAGCAGTTCTCTGTGCTCTTGTTTTAGCAAATGATAGGCATTGCTGCTCAGATGGTGTGTCTAGAATCATGGGGTCTGTAAAAGAGCAGGATCAGTGTTTTGACCAGGTTTACAGGTGAACAAGTTAGAAATCTATCACCATCCAAACAAGCCCTGGATTTATGGCTTTGACCAAGTGTAACTTGAAGATATATAATTTGCCAAACTACAGAGGGTGTTTGCTTTTTTTTCAGAAGCTGGAGCTATATAGCCACATTGAAATGGTAGAGGTAGTATCTGGTTAATTCCATATGGGACCAGTGATTTGGAATGCGAGTCTTCTGGGTACGTTAGACCACACAGGCCCTGAACAATTAGGTATTTAAAACTGAAATTTAATGATGGTGATGATTTGTGTTTTTATTTTAATAAGTATCTAAACATTAGTAGAATAATATTCTGGATCATCTGGGGGTCAATCTAATAACTTAGAAATGCCATATAATTTCAGGTCCTGCATTTATGACTCAACATGGCTCAAGTGACCCATCAGGTGACAGGGTTTTAACTTCTAATGGACTGTTTCTCAGAGGTCTGTGGGCTTGTACTTTCAAGGATCCACAGGTTCTTATATTTGGAAAGCAGTGATGGAGACAATAAATGCTTCCTCTGAGGCGGGATTATTGATTTTTCATCTGTGTAGTCTAGGGAAGGTTTTATGAGGTGCTGGCATCTGAGCTGGCCCTCAAGGACAGGCTTCATATGCTTTCTCTTAACAAATGACATCAAGTGTCCATTTAAACCATCTGTTTGAGAAAACACCCTGCTTCCAGGGGCCATGCATTACTTCCTGGTTATTCTTTGAGAGCCACTGTGTGTTAGTTATAGTTAATTATAGTGTGGTCCAGAGAGAAGACGGACTGGAAACACTGTGTGGGAGGAGTTACAGAGGAAAGGAAGGGGTGGGGCTTGAAATGGGAACAGGACAGTTCAGGTTAGCTGAAGTGCAGGGCAAATGCAGGCTACAGACTAGGGTGCAGTGCTGGCAGAAGCCTGTTGTGAAGGCCAAGGCTCAAGAGTGTGCCTTTTTCTGTAATTAGGCAAGGAAGGAGGAGTTTATACATTTTTTTTGGCAGGGGTTGTTATTATATATTGATGGGGATGACTCTGACAATATTGCAACTAACACAAATTCATGGTTATATTGTTCAATAACCATCTCAGCATCTTTTAAAAAATTATTTTATTTTATTATTTTCTTTTAGAACTCTTGCTCATTAGTAAGGCTTTTGGGCATGTGGAGGATTTTCAATTCATGTGTCATCTTTGATCCAGGGCAGCCATGTTTAAATTGCATAACCCTGCCCACTCTTACCCCCTAGTTAAATCCAACTGGGCACCTGACTGTGGGAGAACCAATCCATTGCCTGGGCTGAGCTAATCAGACCCTGTCTTACAGGGATTTGAAATGTGGACATTGAGAAACTGAGTTAGTAAGATGAGGATGGTGCAAGAACTGAAAGGTTGTGCCAGGTTAAGCCACGTTGAAAGCAAGGGAAGCTTGCTGAAAGAGAGGTAAAGAAAGAAGAAGAAAAGTGTGGCAGATATGAAATACATGTAGAGAGAATAACTCTGGTTTTTGGTTTTCCAATTCCAGTTCTTATTCTGTTTGGCTTGCATGTAGTGTGTTTCCTGTCTATGTTTCCAATCCTTTTCAGGATTGCCTGTTGTATCTTTACAATAAAATCCTCTACACTTAAGCTAATTGGAGTGGGTTACTCTTTCATCCACATAGAACCTTTCTAAAACAATGCTGAATTTTCAAATGAAGGCGTTGATTCTCAAGAGGCTGAAGAGAATATTGTCAGCTCACCAATTTAGCTGCTAAACCAGCTTCCACCCATGAAGGAAGAGGAAGACATGCATGGCTTCAGTTCATTAGTGAAAACTCTGGGAAACAAGTTGACAAATGCAACCTGACCACTGCTTGGTGAGATTCTACCTCTTGATGTGGCCAGGGATGGACCAAAGACCTCAGCAGTCATTATGGCCTACACTGACCAGAGCTGAGAATATTTTGACAAAAATCTGAGACAAGTAACCACAGTGATACACACACACACACACACACACACACACACAAATAATTTTTGCCCTCAGTTTGCTTTCTCTCTCTCTCTCTCCCTCTCTCTCTCTCTCTCTCTCTTTCTTTTGGAGTAGTACAGAAGAGGCTTTTTATGAACATTTACAGCTAGATCATCTGAATACCTCTTTTAAGTGCAGCCCCTTAATTTTCCATTCTTCTTTGTGAGTAACAAAATCTCACAGCTGAGGGAAAGTCATTGCCATTTGTTCAAGTGTCTGATGAAATCTAAAGATCTCTTTATACTAACTACAGAATTTAATCAGGAGTGGGTTATATGACTGTATGTACTGTAATGAATTTCAAGTATTGCAACCTGCAGAGGTTGTCAGTAACTGAATTCCTGGGGTATGCAACTTGTAATTGAAAATCTTTACGTTTTAGTTCCACCTGTCATTTCTCTAATTCTATTCAAAGAATGCCTATCAAAAGTTATGCTTTAGTAGAAATGTATATCATCAGAAATTATTAATTCCAACATTTGGTAATTTGGAAAGGTTGATATTTTTCAGGGTTTTGAAACTGTAGGAAGGATTTTCAACCCGATAAGCAATAAATTTAGTAAACATGAGATAGCAATGAGAAGTATTATTTTAGGCAATTTCCTTTAAGATGCTGAGAATCTTTTCTCAGGCATGCACACAGCTGGAAATATTGGGGGCTAAACTAACAGGGGATGGAGACCCGGGGAATCTTCTTTACACTTTTTCCTTGAAGAACCTTTGCTCTTCTGCTCTTCATCTCTCCATTTGTGGGAATTCTCCTCTTCAAGTACAGAGCTAATGGAAGCATAATGAAGTTTTTCTTATCCTTTCTCATGCTAGATTTCTTTGAGCATGGAAATTTTACAAGAAACAACTAAACTGCACCACAAAATGGTATTGATATTATGGGATTGCATCAATAGCATTGGCTGTTTCATTTCCATTCACTTATCAGCCATATTTACTTCTCAGATATTTCCTTAACCGGAATTGACTGTACTATAATTGCCTATTTCTTTGGTCCATTGGCTGTTAACCTTGAAGTGACTGGGGTAGAGCTGGCGAGGCCTTCCCTGTCAGGCCTGACCTCTCACTATGCTGGAGAGAGCGCTGCCATGACAACGGCGACAGATGTCAGCTAAGCAATGTGCACCCTAGAAAGACTCCTGTATTGAGAAAATCGATCTTATAATGGTGCCATGGAGCACATTCGCTGAACTGCCAAGTGTTCTAGGCTTAATCATTTATTTCATCTAGCAGAGGGAAGAAAACATAAAAGAAATGAAATGAATTTGACCTCTGTCTTTTGAGTGACTTTAGTGCTACACTGAATTCCAGCAAGTGCCTCTTATGAATTTTAAAAAATTACATTAGGAATAACATTTTGAAGTGAAATGAGTCTTGTAATGCCAACCCTCCAGAAACATGTTATTTCAAATGTCAGATACATAATAGTCATTTGCTATTTTCTGTGTATGTGCAGGGGTTAGCTCTGTCTTGGCTATGTTTCAGGCAAATTATTATAAAGGAACCAGGAATGAAGCAAACCAGAGCATGCTGCTTTGGCTTTCTCCATTTTTCTTAGCATAAGGTGACTTCCTTTGTGCTGATTATCACAGGGTTTAGTGAGTAGTCTCACATTGACAGCTTCGAACGCTTCTCAGTTTTAGAGTCTTCCAGTAGCATGTTCCTGTCTCAGTCTCCGGAGCGGAGTTTGTCTCCCTGACAGTTAATCCTGGGACAGCCTTCCATTGCCTTGATAGGCTTGTCATTCATGCCTTGACACCTTTCATTCATCTGAGTTTGGCCTTCTGGATATGCAAATGATGGGAGGCCTGAAAACCATAGTCCCTCAGCCATGATGGCCAGTATGTCACTGTCACTGTTCTTGGAACAAGCATTCTGTTAGTAGTCAGGGAATGGTGCAGGACTAAGCCAGGAGACGTGGAATGCACTTAACGACCTTTTTTTTGGCCCAGGTCTGAAGTAGATTTTTAAAAAGCCACCATCCAAACCAAGACAAACTCTCCAAAGCCTAAAGATTGCAGACAAATCTCTCTGATAACCTTGCCCATATAAATAAATATCATTGAAAGTGATTATCGTGAAAAGGATCTCTTAAGATTTTCAATGTGATATGTCTGTCTCTTGTGCTGTGGGATATTTTATTGCATTTTTGCCCTCAAGTGGAGCTGATGGGAGCCAAGCTTGTAATTTAAATCAATAAGAACCCTTTACCCTGGCCATAAAATACTTGGCTAAACCTTTGAAGTGGCCACAGTTGAATGCACAGTGAACACAGTATAAATGTTCCTTAAGATGTATGAGACCACTACTAAAACAGCATTCAAAGGAACCAGCCTTAAGCATCTTCTGTGACTGATGGGAAAGAGTCCCGACTGCTTTTGATCATTTACGTGCACCGTTCGCAGTGCCGCGCCGAGTCACTCCAGACAAGTCCTCTTAATTGGCACATCACCCCAGACACAGCCTCCTGCTTTCTCTGCAGACATTTGCACTGTCTTATTGCGGGGGGTGGTTCTGGGATCTGGGTCCCCTTCTAAACCAATAATCCACCTCTGATATGCTGCTGTGCTGATGGCTCCTGTTCCTTTCCACGGTAGCTGGGAAAATAGAACAGAGGCCGGTTGGTCATACCCATCCAGTGAGTGCCGCACGGGTGGTTCAACAAAGCTGGCTGAGCTGTGTGCTTTGTGGAAAACTGAAGGCCGAGGGTGCAGCTTACCTGTTAGTTTCTTTTGGAGTGGATTGGTTTTGGAGTGGAGTTCTTCAGAAAACTGTTGGACTTGAAAAGCTGGGGTTTGCCTCTACTCTGTGCCTGCCTTCTCTGCCTCACACCTGCTCTTGGCCTGGCCCTTTCTCTGGCTCCTTCTTGCTGCCTTTGCCTCACCTTTGTGTGGGTGGCTGGCTGGCTGGATGGATAGATGCTTCCTCGCTCTTGTCCTCTTCTGTGTCTCCGTCTGTGTTTGTCCCTTACTCTTTGTCTCTCTCTCTCTGTCTCAGATTCTAAAATTCTCTCTGATTCTGCAGTAACAGTGAGCATAATCATGAGTTTGGAACTTGGCCTTGAGACCTTTGAGTCATCCTCGCTCACCCGGTTGGTTGGTCGAGTTGCGGTTATGCCAAAGGCACGGGCTTAAACCCAGGGGGCAGTCGTTCCCTTCCAGAATCATCGACTGAATATCTTTCCGGGCCACTGCCTCACAGAAGCCACTTATTCTTGGTCAGAAGCCAAAGATAGGAACCAGAGTCAGGGGCCACTTTCCACTTTATCTGATAGAATACAACCTTCTGCATAGTCCCTGGGTCTCAGAACAGGACCGTGTGTCCCAGTGGTTAAGGGACAGATACACTCTGTGTGGCCTCTCTTCTTCCAGTAGGCACTTTCTAGGTCTCTGGCTCTGACACCCCTCCCAGGCCACGTGTCATGTGTGTTTGCTGCAAGCAGTCTGGCCAGACATTTTTCTGTGTAACCTCGGCAAACCCAACATGGTTAGGTGGCTCTCGACATTTCAGCTGATGTTTATAAGATTTCTTTTGCCCTTATGTGAGAGCAGAGTAGGCAGGACTTCTAAAATGCATTACTTTATAAAGTCGATGTGTATAAGTGGCATTTAAAAATGTGTGTGAGCGTAAACTATCATAGCTGAAATCAGATTTTAAAGACATAACAGTGAGATTCAGTGTTTAGAACTTGTTTGGGTCCCAATTTGAACAAACTAAATGTAAAAAGATATCTATTTTTTGAGGCGATCAGGATGGGTTACTAGATCATTTAAAAAATACTACAGGGAAAGATACATATGGAGTAGAGAAAATCTCACTGGCAAATGACAATAACTGGTGATGAGTGGAATGAGGGTTCATTACACTATTCTCTCTATTTTTCTGCATGTTTTAAAACATTCTATATTACAGTTAGAAGATGTTAATGTGCCACCTCAGGATGGCATGGTCACCATATTTAATGAAATTTGATCTCTTAGGGCCTTGAATATTTGCCTGTCAGCCTATCCTTTTACCTCACATATAAAAATCACCTTCCTATTATAAGGCCATTTGAATCTATACCCATTTACCAGCTTTGTGGCCTGAACTTCAGCATTTGATGTGGGAATATTTGCCTGCTTGTTCTTTCAATTTAGACTGTAAGCTCCTTGGAAGCAGGATTGTTTCTTGCCTTTTGGTGTTTCCTAGCTGGAATCTCGCAGTGTGAGGCCCGGAGGAGGCTGTTCTGTGCTATAGTAACACATAAAACTCAAAATCTCAGCGATTGGACACAATGAAGTTTCATTTTTTGTTCATGTAAAATCAGTTGCTTGTTGGGCATCCCTTTTTCATTTTTAAAAAAAAGTTTATTTTATTTATTTATTTTTGGCTGCATTGGGTCTTTGTTGCTGCGTGCGGGCTTTCTCTGGTTGCAGCGAGTGGGAGCTACTCTTCGATGCGGTGTGCAGGCTTCTCATTGTGGTGGCTTCTCTTGTCGTGGAGCATGGGCTCTAGGCATGCAGGCTTCAGTAGTTGTGGCACGCGGGCTCAGTAGTTGTGGCACACGGCCTCAGTAGTTCTGGCTCTAGAGCGCGGCTCAGTAGTTGTGGTGCACGGGCTTAGTTGCTCCATGGCATGTGGGATCTCCCCAGACCAGGACTCTAACCCACGTGTCTTGCATTGGCAGGCAGATTCTTAACTACTGCACCACCTGGGAAGCCCCGTTTTTCATCTTGCAGCCCCTGCTCTCAAGAGCAGGTGGCCTTCAGGGAGACTCTAGCATGGGAAGGAGATGGAGGCAGCAGACTGGTCTTGATTGCCGCAGCCTGGAAATGACCCACAGAACTTTCCCCACAGCCCATAGGCTGCAACTGGCCACATGGCCCCCTAACAACAAGGGAGGCTGGGAAATGGAAGGGAGCTCATTTTTGGTGAGCATGCATTGTCCCTGTCACAAGAAGGTAAATGATGTCTGTTGAACCTGCTTCTTATCCCATATGCATATTGCCTCATGATTGTCAACATGAGAGAATGCCCAGAGAAGGATACCTTTGTTATTTGTACAGAATGAGAAATAACAACCAGATTATTTCCTTTCCATTTTTTTGCTCTGCCACTGACTTATTTCCTACATAGGTGGAACCCTCTCTTCAGTTAATGGCAAGGGCCCAGTGGGCCAACTGACCACTATTCAAGGAGTTTGGATCCATGGCCATGGCAGCTGGAATCCAAGGCACAGGGAATCATCTCCTGTCTGTGTCTGAGGACGTTATAGCTCTCCCCTGTCCAGGGACCCACTCTGGGTGCTGCAATCTGGGGGTGCTCACAGAATGGAGTGGGGCCCAAGCAGTTAACGTAGTAATAACAAAAAGGATAACAGTGGTACATCAGGCCATTGCAAGAAAAGAAGGGCACAACTCTGCATTACAGTGGGAAGTTTCTGCCTCACGCAAGGTTAACAATGTGTTATCTAAGGAAAGGAAACCATGAACTAAACAGAGAAAACGTAGACTTCAGCCAGGCCCAGATTCCTTTGTGTGTGCTATGCTACTGTCTTCGCTCAAGTTTAGTGATTGAGGAGGTGCTTATAGGTATTTGCTTGTAGGCAAGTGTCTATACAAATGGGTGTTACAGACCTCCCGACCCGCCCTGCTCTTCCTCCTTCCCACTTGCTCCCTTTATTTCTTTTTGCTCTAGGTTGACTACAGGGACCACACTGTGAAAATGCCATCTCTTATTCAGGGTGCAGACTGTGCCAATTAAAACTGATATGAATGAGAAAAACAAGCTCCAAATGCCTCTCTAGCCATTGTTTTGGGTGTAAATTTCATTCACTCTTGTTTTCCCAACAGGTGTGTATTGAGCTTGTGTAAGCCCTGTGTACAAGGGAGATGCAAAAGAGCAAAAAGTAGTGACCCAACTGAGTAGCTGCCTGCTTGGGGCGCAGGGATGTGAGGAGCAGAGGCCCCTCAGGCTAGTTCAAGCAAAGAGGAGTCTGATGGCGGAGGTTTGCCTAGGGTGACAAAGGAGGAAGGGCTCAGAGAAGAGCTGCCCATTGGGGCAGGAGCCAGGAGCTGTCCCAGGTCAGGGAATCCCCATCTTTCTCCAGAATCACAGTGTCTTTCTTTCTTTAAAATTTTTAATTTTTTAATTGAAGTATAGTTGATTTACAGGTGCTGTGTTAGTTTCTGGTATATACAGTGTCTTTCCTTGCATCCCTGCTTCTCTCTGTGCCCTTGCTCCATTTTCTCTCTGTCTACTGACGGGCTTCTCCTGATACCTTGTGGCATTTTTTTCTCTCATAGTGTCACACTGCATGTGGCTTTGGCTTGACATGGCACTGACTGGACCTTAGGCACCCTTTCAACTTCTGGCCAGTCTCATGGAATTCCTTAGTTTAACTCCTGAGAGAGACATTCTGATTGGTCCAGTTCTTTTTCCTCCACTACATCTTAGGTTCCATGCCGTGCGTCATTGGGGAGCATTTAGGTTGGCACCTGGTCCGGCCAGCCAGGTGGGTTGGGGGTGGGGACCTATCCTCTTGTACAATACATGACCACCTAGGTGACCAGAGCTGTGTATGGGGCAGCTTGCTTGGGGAAGAGGCTGTGGCACTGCAGCCTTACTGAGGCTGAGGTGAGGGGACTTGACTCTGCAGCGCCACCTTAAGGATGCTGATCTGAGAGTCTCCTAGAAACAACAGCCAGCCATTGAAGGGCCTTAAGTGGAGGGTGATCTGACTCTTTTTGCCTCTTTAACAGTTTGCCTGTGGCTCCGTCCTGGAGAATGAGCTGGAGGGGCACATGGATGCAAAAGGGAAAACCAATTAGGAGGGTTGGTGAGAGACAGTAGGGTGGCTGTAGAGACAGGAAAACTGGGTGGGTTACTCTTTTTGGCAGTGAACGGTAGCCATCTGCTCTCCCTCTCCCCCGGACACCTGGGTCCAGTCACAGTGGTCCATTTTTAGTGCCTCAAACTCACCCAGCTCATTTTCTCTTTAGGGTCTTTGCATCCACTGTGCTGTTCACTGTAACATTCTTCCCTCCCTCCTGCTAAACCTACTTTTCAGTCTCAACTCCAACGTCACGTCCTTAGAAAGCTTTCTCAGACACCCCTCCACACACAAAATAGACGAGACCCCTGGTTTGCAATTACAGTCATCCTTCACTATCTGTGGGGGGTGGTTCCAGGACAACCTTGGGTACCAAAATCTGAAGATGCTCAAGTCCCTTATATAAAATGGCATAATACTTGCATATAACCTATGTACATCCTCCTGTATACTTTAAATCATCTCTAGATTACTTATAATACCTAATACAATGTAAATGCTATGTAAATAGTAGCTGGCATGTAGTAAATTCTAGTTTTGCTTTTTGGAATGTTCTGGAATTTTTTTCCAAATATTTTTAATCCAAGGTTGGTTGAATCCGTGGATGTAGAACCTGCAGATACAGAGGGCTGACTGTAGTTATTTAGTATCTGTTTCTTCCATTATAACAAAAGTCTCCTGAGTTCAAAGATCGTGCTTGTCTTAATCACATTAAAAGAAATCCCCCTGAACCAATATCCTGCCTGTTACATAGTGGGGCCTTACGGGTATTTTTTGAATGAGGTATGCTGACATTTTCTCACATTGTATTGTTCAATCCTCCTTACAGTTTTGCAACCCCATTTTATGGTTGAGTGAACTGAGTCTCAGAGATCACAAAGCAGGGAAGTGGCAGACCCAGGATTTGAAGGCAAGTCTGTTTAATGCTAAAGCCCTCACTCATATCACAGCAGGAATAAGGTGAGGTTATTTTAGTTCAGGCCCGAACCAGAACACTATGAATTCATTTTGTTTCACTTGCTCCAGCGTACTGAGATCAGTTTAATTCACTTAGTATTTAGGGAGTGCCATGAACTCAATTCACTTTGTTAAATAGGAGGGCAAGAAGGGACAAGCTGGGCTTCAGGGAAATGCCTGTAGTAAGCTGAGCATAGCGGGCCTCAGGAGGAGAAGAAGCTGGGTGCTTCCCGGAGGAGCAACTGGCCCGAGGCCCAGGTCATTGAGTTATTCGGAGTTGCCTTTGGGGGCGGCAAGAGCCTGCTGTCCCTGACCCTTGCTGATATGGGTAAAACATTTAGACTGGCTGCTTCATGGAAGGGGCTTGGCTTTGGAGCCACCCTCTGCTTCTTTCTAGCTGAGTAACATTGGGCAAGCTATTCACACTCTCCAAAACCCAGTCTCTGCGTCTGTAAGATGAAGATAATGATACATACTTTGTAGGGTTGTGGTGAAGCTTTTATGAGAAAATGCACAGAAAGCACTGAGCTTATTTCCTGGCATGTGGTATTCACAAATATTTGTGACCTTCCTTTACCAGTGAGCCACTGGGTAAGCGTCCTGTCTGCTCCCACCAATAGATCAACCTGGGAGGGGGTCACAAAGAAGCATTTCTCTGTGGGGAAGTCAGAAAGTCAGTGACCAAGAATGTCGGAAACAGTGATGCAAAGACACCCGCACTTTTAATTTTTTCCTTTTTTTACTGTTGAAGGGAAGTTTATATAACACAAATTAACCATTTTAAAGTATAAAATTCAGTGGCCTTTCGTACATTCACGTTGTGCAGCTACCACTTGTATCAAGTTCCAAAGTATTTTCGTCACCCCGAAAGGAAACACCCTGTACCTGGTAAGCAGTTACTTCCCCATTCCCCCCACCTCTTCAGCCCCTGGAAACCATCAATTTGCATCTGTCTCTGTGAATTAACCTATTCTGGATATTTCATATAAGTATAATCATACAATATGTGACCTTTCGTGTCTGGCTTCTTTCACTCAGCATGTTGGGGGGCTCATCCGTGTTGTAGTGTGCATCAAATTTTCATTATTTCTTATGGTTGGGTAGTGTGCCATTGTATATACGTATCACATTTTGTTCCTTTACTCATCCATGGATGGATATTTGGGTTGTTTCTACCTTTTGGCTATCGTAAATAATGTTGCTGTGAACGTTCGTGAACGAGTATTTGTTTCAGTACTGATTTTCAGTTCTTTTGGGTATGCATACCTAGGAGTGGAATTACTGAGTCATATGGTAATTTTATATTTTATTTTCTTGAAAAACCACCAAACTGTTTTCCAAAGCAATTGCAGCATTTTACATTCCCACCAGCAATGCACCAAGGTTCCAGTTTCTCCAGAGCCCCTCCAATACTTGTTTCCTGTTTTTTTGGAGTATGGACATCCTGTGGGTGTGAAGTGGTATCTCCCTGTGGTTTCAATTGGCACTTCCCCCCATCTTGATTTTCGAAATGCGGCGGAGTTTTTTGGTCTGCCTGGCTTCTTTGACTCCTCAGATCGTCCCTGATGGCTAACACATTAAAGAGGCTTCCATGGGGAAAGAGGTCCGCTCGTACACTTCTGGTTGGATTTTAAATCAATACAAACTCTGTGGAGGGCCATTTGGCAACATTCCTCATTGAAATTACAGATGCACACCCCCCGTGACGCAGCAGTTGCAAGGCTAGGAATCTGTCTTATGGATATAATCCCATGTGAACAGAATGATGTATGTATCAGGTTATTCACTGCAACATTATTTATAATATTTATAATAGCAACACATGGGAGACAAACGAAATGCCCCTCACTGGGGGACTCTGGTTAAACAAACTTTGGCACAGCTCCACAATGGGATACCGTCCAGCTGTAAAAAAGACCGAGGCACCTCTCTGCGTGCTGACACAGAAGGAATTCCAAGACGCATTGTCAAGTGAAAACAAGTCAAGACGTCGAACAGTATATAAATAGGCTACCTGTCATGTAAAAATGAGAAAAATGAATATGTGTGTGTATTTTCTTGAATATTCATGTAACACCTTGGGGGAGAGGAAATCGGTGACAGAAGGACAAACGTGGGAAGGACAACTTTTGCTGTCTACTTTCCTGTGTCAGACCCTGTAAATATATTTCCTGTTCAAAAAATTAAGTAATTACATTAATATGAAGACAGTTCATAAATAGCTAACGGTTTCATTCATTTGGGCTCTGATGTTTCTGATTTTATGGCCATTTTGATAGGACATGGACTCTAATGTAAGATTTTCTATGCAGAGTAATGCCAGGGATGGGGTTGCAGGAGAAATAATTCAAGCTCTCATCCTCCCCTTTCCCAGTGCAGTCCCGGCTGCAGCCTCAGCTTTGCTGACTTGACCACAGTTTGAACTTGAGTCAGTCTGCTGGAGGCCAACCCAAGTAACCTCCCACAGTACCCCCTCCCTCTGGGTCCCAAGAGTCCTACCCTCAGTGGGGCTCAGACTGAAACTGATGGGACCGAGTGAGCAGTGGCACTTCCCTACTGTGCAATCCAGAGAGCTCTGAGCAGACAGACCATCCAGGAACAAGCTCTGCCACTTTCTTGCTAAGGGACTTTGGGGAAATCACCACATGATTCTGAACCTCTGTTTTCTCGTCTCTAAATAGGGCTAATAAATGCACGATTGTTGCATATAGAAGATGAAAGCTGTTAAGAGGGTTTCCCTAATGTAAGCTTGATAAAATTCTGTAAGAACGTGAAAGGTCATCTTGAAAGTCACCACGAGAAGTCCACATTAGCCAAACATCTGCTGTGTGCCTAGATGTTTGAGAGCAGAAGAGACAACAGAGGAGGGTGACACATTCTCCAGCCTTCAAGGGTTTTGAGGGCTCACTGGGTGGTGAGAGAGGTGGATGTGAAGACAGTTTATTACCATGTTGAACGTGTAGACCAGAAGAGAATACACCGTGTAAGGGGGCAGAGAGGAGGAAGGCATTGACTCTAGCTGGGACCTCAGCAAAGGTTTCAGAGACCAGACTATGTCAGGGTTGAATCTGGAAAGGGAAGTAGGAGGTTGCTAGGCACACAGGGAATATTCCAGGTAGAGGAAACAGCTGGTGAAAAGGCAAGAGGGGAGAGAGAAGAGAGTGTCTTTGGGCAACTCCAAGCAACTGTCTGCTGCAGATTTAGGGTGTGTGGGTGGAAGCTGAGGCTGAAAAGCTATGAGCAGGACACATCTTGGAGACCACAGCCAGATGACACAGTAAGAAGTAAAGGGAAATAGAGCAATATGGAGCAGCAAGGGATTGTTTTATAGGTCCCCTCACCCAGACATGAGACATGGAAGACCCTGAGCTTTTTCGCTCCAGGCACCAGATGAATCCAGCTCCCAGTCAGGAAGTCAGCCCGGGCTTTGTGTCTTCCTGGTTGAGATCCTAGACATCATGGAGACCCAGAGACAAGCCAACCTCACATGCAGTCCCCTGCCCCACAGCATCTGTGAGTAAAGAAGTTGTTATATCCCAGGATGAAGTCACTCAGCATTTGGCAATTCCCTCTCTTAGAGCTCTTTCCAGATTTTTCGTTTCTGTGCCCATTTCTTAGCAAGTCTGTGGTTCCTTGAGGATGGAGGCCATGTGTGCTTCACCTCTGTAGTCTGGATCCAACTCTGTGTCCGGCTCATAGTAGGTGCTCAGTCAATGCTTGTTGATGGATGAATGGAAGCCTGGGAGGGAGGAGGGAGGTGTGCTGTCTGGCAAAGTTGTGGGAAAAGGTTTTCTGAAAAGAGTGATAAGTCAAGAGAGGTGAGTGGCACCCTCTGCTTCCTTTCCTCCTGTTTTCATTCATTCTCTCCCTCTGGCATTGTTCCTCACACTCATTTTTTTGGTGCATCCTTAGTTTCTAGAAAGACCTAACGTGCTGGGTTTTGTGCATTTGGGACATGGCTACCTAGTTAATACCCCTGTCCCAGAACAGTTACTTGGGCTATTGTGGTTGATAAATGAAAGACCTCTAATGCAGATTTCTATTTTACATTCCTTTGTTGAATATGTTAGGAAATATTAGTTACAATGAAAATGAAAGGTAGGAAAAACATAATTCACTGTTCTGACACAGGTTGTTTTCTATGGTCCATAGGCTATTTTTTTTTTTTTTCTAGTTGGGATTAGAAACTGATGTGATGACACTTTCACTTTTTACCTTAGGAAAATATTTATGGATTTAGCAATCTTACTTTGAGGGTAATTCTCCAATGATTCCGCCTAAATGTTTCTCCTTTAAATTCATCCCAAGGCCAAGCTTTAATGTTTGAAATGATTAGTTCACACTGCAGCTAATTTAGAATTTGCAGCAACACAGACACAGTTTGCATGTATATTCTCATAAGAAAGATTGGAAATAACCTTTTATCTCCAAAGTTTCAGAATTTTACTTACAAATGTGCAGAATTGCATCCAAGGTTGTCACCATTTTACAAACCAAGAGCTCAAGAAATCAAAGCCTCTTGAATCATCAGGGCCTACCAACCATTTTTGAAGATTTTAATGCTTATGATGCATGAATAGGTAATATAGCTCCATTAAAAATTTCAAATTTTAGTCAATTGCTCTCATTTGCTTATTAAGATCCATTTATAGAAAATCCAGTTCAACCAAGCGTCTGCATAAAGTAACGTGGACAAAGACTTTGTACACTGGTGAAAACTATGCAACTTTTAGGTATTAATAATGTCTGCATGTAGTTATAAATGTTAAGAATGCATTTTTTTTTTTTTTTTGGTATGCGGGCCTCTCACTCTTGCGGCCTCTCCCATTGCGGAGCACAGGCTCCGGACGCGCAGGCTCAGCAGCCATGGCTCACGGGCCCAGCCGCTCCGCGGCATGTGGGATCCTCCCGGACCGGGGCACGAACCGGAGTCCCCTGCATCGGCAGGCGGACTCTCAACCACTGCGCCACCAGGGAAGCCCAAGACTGCATTTTTAAAAGGTGTAGACAATTACCTACCATTTCTGGTATTTGCCTACCATTTCTGTTACAAATAAATCTTTATTATTTTCCGTATTAAGGAAAACAAAACCAGAGAAGGTATTTCTAGTTTTCATGTCTTTTTATATACTTGGGAGAAACTAAAGCTTGTTTCCCAACTACCTGAATTTTCAAGTCAGGTGACAAACTTGCAGTTCAAGTGTGAGGAGTCCCACCACTGGAGATAAGAAGTGACTTAGACATAAAACCCAGTGCTTATCCCTCCCTCCCCACAATGTGCTTCCTGATCACCTTCCTTCCAGCAAAGTTGGTTTGAAGGCTCTGAATTTTTTTAAGAAATTGAAGTATAGTTGATTTACAATGTTGTGTTAGTTTCAGGTATACAGCAAAGTGATTTGTTTATATATATATATATATATATATATATAATTTTATAAAAATTCATTTCCATTGTAGTTTATTACAAGATATTGAATATAGTTCCCTGTGCTGTACAGTAAATCCTTGTTGTTTACCTATTTTATATATGGTAGTGTGCATTGGTTAATCCCATACTCCCAACTTATCCCTTCCCCCCCTTTCCCCTTTGGTAACCATAAGTTTGTTTTCCATGTCTGTGAGCCTGTTTCTATTTTGTAAATAAGTTCATTTATATCATTTTTTTTAGATTCCACATAGAAGTGATATCATGTGATATTTGTCTCTCTCTGTCTGACTTAACTTCACTTAGTATGATGATCTCTAGGTCCATCCATGTTGCTACAAATGGCATTATGCCATTCTTTTTTACGGCTGAGTAATGCTCCATTGTATAGAAATGCCACATCTTCTTTATCCATTCATCTGCTGAGGGACACTTAGGTTGCTTCCGCATCTTGACCATTGTCAATAGTGCTGCTGTGAACATTGGGGTGCATGTATATTTTCTAATTGAAGGCTCTGGATTTTTTGCCATGGCTTCAGCCTGCTGTTCTGTGTGGCTGGTCTCAGTAGGCCCTCTGAAAACCCAAAGAAGCATCAGCTACCAGGGGATTCATTTGTCACCTTAAAATTACTCTTTAGAGACAAGATTTAAACATTCACTCTATTGGCCCTGTAATTCCCTTCTCAGAGTACTGGGTGGTTTGCACAGAGGGCTAAATTCTCCTTGCAGCAGTCACAGGGATCTTTAAAAATGTAAATCACATCCAATAAACCACCTTCTCATTGTACTTCCCCATGAGAATGCCTCACCATGGCCTGCTAGGTCCTTCAGGATCTGCCCTGCTCCCTCTGCATCCCTAGCCCATGACTCTCCCCTTCACGCTCTGCTCCAGTTCCACTCTCTGGACTGGCCTCAGGCACACTCAATCCACTGTCCCTCCAGGGACCTTGAGCATTAGGTTTCTCTGCCTAGTATACTTCTTTCTTGTCTTTATCACGGCACCATCTTCATTCGCTTCATGGACCCTTCTGTTTGGTAATTACTTCTCTTACCCGTTTCCATCCCCACCAGCCTGTATACTTCATGGGAGCAAGCACTGTAGGTACTCACACTGCCATCCATCCAGGTTTGGCAGAATGCCAGGCCCAGAGGTTGCCAGTTGTCCACCCAAGTCTGTTCTCCTCCCCACAATAATAGGATTTAAGCTGCACATTTCCAGGTGCCAGCTAGACCACATTACCAGCTCCTTTAGTGGCTGGGAGGGTAGGTGCCCAATCGTCACCTGTGGAGTGAGAGAGGAAGTGATGTGTATAATTTCTGCCTCATTCTCTCGGAAGACAAGCCCTCGCCCCAGACTGGTACTCACCTTCCTGAGGGCAGGAGCGTGGCTCTGCCTGTGACCATCTTGACCATGTAGACAAGGGCAACACTCTGGATGGTGGCAGAGCAAGCGGACCGAAAGACAGGGACCTAAATGACCACATACGGCAGAACTTCCCCCATCCTGGACCATTTGCCTTCTAATGTTACAAGAGTGCAGAATAAACTTGTGCTTCTTTAAGGTACTATAGTTGGTGGCCTCTTTGCTATTCGGGTTAGCTTTCAGCCTGACCACACACTGTTGAATAAATAGTTGTTGGATGAGTGAGTGAATCCTCAGAGGCTCACCATTTTACCCTGTGCCATCATACCACAAGGGCCAGAGAGGGGGCAGCCGTCACCAGGAATCATTCACTGAGCACCTGCCAGGTTTTTGAAAAACATGTACCATGAACTGTCTCATACTGGTTGGGAATCCCCTTCCTTTCCCTTCCCAAAGCTCCCTTGTAGCTTGCAGTGTCCCACTACACCACTGACAGCTTTTGCTGTGCCATCCAAAAGAAACCAAACTTGAAAGAATGTCACAAAGCATGCAAGTAATGCTCTTCATGTGAAGATTCTAGGTCACTCCATTATAAAAGTTCTTGTGTGAGACAGAAATGCCATTTCTTAGCTTGTGGGAGCCTGTGACCCCCATCATAGCTGACGGTTCTGCCCCTTTAATAGTGCTATACTTACTTCCACAGCTAATGTCTGTGACATTTCATACCTGAGCTTTTAATGTTACACAAGTTTTCCTGAAACTCTTGTTCAGATGATGGTGGGTGGTTTTGTTTGTTTATTGAGCTTTTGGGGAGCATATTAGTTGTAAGTCATGATTTCCTTGAAGAATTGTCAGTTATGGCTTTAATTATGGAAAAAAAGTTTTCCTTTTCTCAATGAACTGTTCTACTTAGGTTTGGTATGTTTTTAAGCTCTACTATTTTTGAAGAAAGGCATTCAGTAGTCATTCAGTTAATCTCTCGCCTCATCCCAGAGGTAGCATTTAAGAAGATATCAGGATTTGGGCTAGTTTTAATTCTGTTCCTGCAGCGAACAGACTATGAGATGGGGATTTGTGTGCATGAAGTTGATTGGAGAATGCTCTGGAAATGGTACCTGGGAGAAGTGAGGGAAGAAGAATGGTGCAGAAGGAGGAATTAAGTTGCCACGAAGCTGGGCTCTAGAGCTAGGATGGGCCCCTCAGAGTTGTCCCATATTGAGACAACGGGGTGGGTCTTTGTATCTTCCCCTCCTTCCATTCCACCAATCATGAGATGTGGCTGGAGGGGAATGTAACTTCTGGTGAGGCAGTTCCCTTTGGCCAAGGGCAAGGCCTATGGAGGGTCTCAGATGTGAGTTATCAGTAGCCCAAACTCCTGGCAGCTAGAGGAGTGAGTGTCAAGGTCCTGAAGTGAGTGTCAAGTACTGCCCTGAAGGTCGGGGCAGTACTGTCCGGCCCCCCCCTACGGGGCTTCAACATCAAATTAGCACCTGAACAAGTCTCATGAGGGCACCACCTTGCCCATCTTGTTCTCCTGAACTTAGAACAATGCCTAGCACCTAGTACATAGCAGATGCTCTGTACATAGATATTTGCTGAATAAATAAACCAAAGAAAGAAGAAGCAGAATTATGCAAAGAATATACAAATTAGGATACTTTCAGTAAACTTTGTCAAAATTGAGAAACCTTACCTGACTTTAAACTTCCTAACTAGAGACTGAAATCTTTATAGATATATTAAAACTATATGCATATCATCAGCCCTACCATTTCCTGCATTAGGACAGATTGTGGGAAAATGTTCTGTGTCTACTTGAGTAGTCAGGAAAGTGGCAGGCAAGTTTCTTTCTAGGCAAGTCAATGCATTCAGGGAAAACTACTCTTAAACTCAAAATCAGGTTATATGATGTAATGAGGTTTGACAGTAAGAGAGAATATTTAAAATCGGAGTCTCCCTGGAGCATCCAGGAGGCGTCTTTGCCAGACTCACAGCTGGGGGTTCTGAGTTATTGCTTATGACTAAATCTGTGAGAGTGTGAAAAAGAGTCATTGAGGCTTGTTCCTGACCAGCCTGTGGGCTGTTGCCGTGGCGAGGGCCACTTTTATGTGATGCGTGGTCATCGTCATTAGCAGATGTGGCAGCTTGGCCTGCATGAGGACAGCCCTTTACAGTCTACAACACACTTGAAAATTCACAATCTCATTTGATTGCCAAGTATAGGAAGGGGGTAAAAATACTCTTCTTATAGCATTACATTAATAACATAGACACAAAAGTCATTAACAAAATATTAGCAAATTGAATCCAGCAATAAGTGGGATTTATCCCAAGAATGTAAGATTCTTCAAATGTTTGAAAATTAATCACTGTAATTTAATAAATTACAGAATATGAGAGGAAATCATGTGATCATCACACTGATTAGAGAAAACTCAGCACTCTCTATAAACTACCAGAAGGGAACCTCTTCAACCTGATAGAGGACATCAGTGAAAAATCGACAAGTAACATCGTATTTAGTGGCAAAACATTAAACTCTTTTTCCATAAGAATGGGAATAAGAGAAATAGGGGAGGGAGAGTGAGAGGTACAAACTTCCAGTAACAAAATAAATGAGTCACAGGTATGAAATAGAAGGTAAGGATTGGTGAAAATGGTTTTTTCATAGTAGCTAGGGTGACCACATCTTATGAGTGAAAAGAGGTGCTGTTAGTAATTACCCTGAGTCAAGAGGCATAAACCAGGACTGTCCTGGGCAAATTGGGACATTTGGTCCCTCAACCTGTAATAGATATGGAAGAAACTGGCATGTTAGGGGACGGCATCAATAACATGAGAAATTCTGTGGTATCTGCTCAAGCCAGGCAACCCAGAGGCAAATGTTTTAGGATCTCCTATTAGGAGGGTCAGCTCTTCATTGACTCTTAGGGTTTTCCCTGCTTTTGCTGCTAATTATAATAAACAAGAATAATAGTTACTGTGTATTGGGCACTTACAAGAGGCCAGGCACTGTGAGAAGTGCTTCATGTGAACAATTTCATTCAACAACTCTAGGAGAAGGGCACTATTGTTACCTCCATTTTATAAGGGAGGAAAGAGCCTCTCAGAGAGGTTGAGTAACTTTCCCAAAGTCACTCGGCTGGGAAGGTTTGGAGCTGGGGTTTGAACCCAGACTCCTAACCATGATAGTAACCAGCCCTTATTTTTTTCCCTTTTGGGGTGCAGGCCATTTCAAGGATGCAGGTGTCTGGCATAGGCTGATTGTACGGTTAGGTAAGCACTAGATGGAAATAGGGGGGCTTTGGCAACATCCCAGCCTCTCTTAGTTCTGGGCTTTCCCGATCCTACACTGGAGGCCCAGAAGCACAGGTTGGGTGTGGGCAGCTGCCCAGCGCAGACGTGGTCCAGGCTTTTGACCTGGGCCAGCAGCAGGCTTTTTGTGTTTGTGATTGCATTGTGATTCTGTGTGGACTAACGCCTGCGCAGACAGGAATCTTGCTTCTCCAGATATCTGCATATCATTCCTAGAACTACCAGGTCATCACTGGGCCACGCAGTCCACATTGAATTCTTTTCATCTCTTTCCATCAGTCAATCTGAGTGCCTCCTTAATTATCTTTATTGCTTTTCTCTGAAGTCTTCAATTTGCTGGCATATCGCTTTTCGGGTAGCGAGATACCAGAAGTGCTCAGAGAAATTATAATCTCCTGTGCATGATGTAATGCTTTGGCCTGGGAAGTTGAAAATCATAGCAGTAGTTTCAACTGCCATTGGTATCATAACTGTGATCAATTTGGTCATCTTCAATTAAGTTGACTTTTTTTTTTTCAGTTAAGGTGAGTACAGGGCTCAAAGTCAATGTAATTTATATCTAGAATATTCCAGTGTGTGTGTGTGTGTGTGTGTGTGTGTATTAAAAGCAAAAACAATGAAGCAAATTCAGGAAGCGAAAAGAAAGTATTTCTAAGTCAAATCATTTTCTGATCATCGACTATGTACCAGCCCCCAGACGCTGTGTTCAAAAGTATCTGAGCCTGGAATTCTTTGAACATTTGAAATATTTTGTTTTCTGTGACACCCTTTTAATGATCACATTTTGACTCTCAAGTTCCTATCTGTAGATCAATAACTTTTAATTTCTGATGATAGTGGCCCATTTGTGACTCAGGTTATAGAGAATGATCTTTGGCTTGATTATTCTAAAGTTACATATGCTTTGGCACGAATAATTATATTGCCCAGAATGTCAAAATGCTAACCATGTAATACTCGTTTTCCATAAGTAAAAACGGAAGACTGAGTTAACTTGAATTTTTAGAAAATAATTTGAATTCAATTTCAGAACTTACTCTCCCTCAGATTTAAGCTACTTTGATTACTTTTTTCCAAGTCTATTTCTCCTTAGAGTAGCTTTCATTTTTTTACCTTGTATTATTTGCCCAGAGATGGCTATATGAGTATTACTTCCCAAATGTTGGGGTTGTCTCACGATAGCAGATTCTGTTTTAAAGTTCCAATATTTAAAACCTTGTTAGAACATGATAAAAAAAACATAAGAAACACACGGCTTCTCATTGAGGGAACGTTGCAGTTTACAGAGTCAAGTCACACGTAACCGGATCTGGTGACCCATCTTTTCTCGTCCAGGCAATGATTATTCTATTTTCTTTTATTTTTTAATTTAATTTAATTTAATTTAAAAAATTTTTTGGCTGCATTGGGTCTTTATTTCTGCATGCGGGCTTTTCTCTAGTTGCGGTGAGCAGGGGCTACTCTTCGTTGCAGTGCGCGGGCTTCACATTGCGGTGGCTTCTCTTGTTGCGGAGCATGGGCTCTAGGCGCACGGGCTTCAGTAGTTGCAGCCCGCAGGCTCAGTAGTTGAGGCCCGTGGGCGGCTAATGATTTTGAAACAGCTTCTCAGAAGATCAGTGCTGATCCCAGCTCTGTCAGCAGCCCCAGCAGCTGTTTCCTGAGGCCCAGCAATCTCATGATGGGATGCAGATCTAGATGAACTTTTCAGTCCCTACAGATCACCTCCTTTTGGAATTTAGACCCATGAGCGTTTTCTCAGATGATTTTGTTCACGGTGCAAGAATTCGTTTTCGTTCAAGAATCTACCTAGGTGTTAAGGTTGCCCTCTTTTTCTGCAAGGTCAGCCTCCCCTAGGGGTAGGAGAGAGTTAATACAGAAAACGGAGTTCATGAGTCCATTTTGTTTGAAAGTTTGTTTGAATACAGATCACAATCTTTGGTGTATGTCTTTGGTTAAAAACAACCACACAACGCCACCACCAAATACCCCCCTAAAAACTTCTCTGCCAAGTCTCAACAATATCCTTTCTTGAACCTCCTCTGACTTTGTGTCTTTCTATAATATACAGTATAATTTATAAAAGTGTGAGCAACTGTGGAATTGTTCTCCTAATAGATTCTGAAGATTCCAATTTCCATTCTGCCACAGAAGACTGAAAATCCACTTGTGCTCACTTATCTGTATCTGTACCTCATCCCCACGCTGCATCAAAAATCAGGTTCAGGTGCAGGTTAAGAGCGCACATTTACCTCTGGAATATGGGACTTATTAAATATCTCTCCACAATTAACATCACCATATCAATAAGAATTATCATTAGGTCCTGTCAATCAGGTGCTGAATTTTACTTCAGGGAAACAAAACAATTTAAATTATAGCAAGTGCTCCCCTTCTTTTTTTTTTTACATGCTTCTCTTTAAATTGGATAATTATGTGGCTTTTCATCAGATTCCTCTAAGCATAATAGATCATGATATTCACCCTTTGACCTTGGTGATGAATGTCTCTGGTGAAAACATGTGACAAGCAGTGTTCTAATGAGAACAAAATACTGAATAACTGGAAATCTTGTATAAATAAAAGGAGAAGGCTGGAGGGAAACACGACAACCTTTAAGGTTGATGCACAAAATGTATTTGTAATGGGGCAATGATATGGGTTAGGGAGAAAAGAGACTATTTTTGGTTCTAATAACGTGGATGGAAATGCTGATTTTTCTTCTTTGGTGTATAAAAAAAAAAGGAGAAACAGACATTTCAGGAAAGCCACACATCAGAAAATACTGGTCTCGACTGAATTGCAGACACAGATGGAGTGAATCCACTGGCCTAAGGGGGGATTCAAATGACTCACTACATCTTGGAACACCTGCAAATGGTAATCTGAGGGTACCTCTCTTTTTATTGCTGTCTTTATGGGAGTTCCAAATGTGAGGACAGCTTAAAAAGGAAGTGATTTGGTCTTAGGGGATCTATAGTCTTATAGGGGCTGTCAAGGAAGGACAGGAAGGGCAAGGCGACCCCAGTCTCTCCTCACCTCCCCCTCTCGGTCAGTGCCTGGGCAGCCTGCCCTGCTGGAGTGGGCGCCTCGGACATCTCTAAAGTCCTCATTCTCTGTTGGCCAGAGGGACCTGGGCATCCTAAAGTTGGCCCTGAGATGTAGCCAGGGGTCAAGAACAAGCTGGTGGCCTCTAACCTCTCCTTCTTGCTTCCTTCCCCAGTCCCATACTCACCCAGGGTCCCTGTATGACTAGTTTGGGGGTGACCCAGGCACAGCTTTCCTCCTGGGGAAAAGGATGGGGGATTTCTCATCAAATGAGCCCATGACACTGTGTTATGCTCTGCGGTCATGGAAATGGGCAAAGTTTGCTTCTTTTAGATTTCCTAGATCCTTGCCTGTCCATTTGATTTTGGGATATACAGCACAAGAGCAGCCCATTAAAAAGCTGTTAATCAAAGATATGGATTTGCTGTAACTTCTAAAGACAGGGAGTTTGAAGCAGGACTTACTTGTTAAATGCACAGGCTAGGTTGTGCTTGTTTAGGCGTTGAAGAAAGTAAGACAGGGACTGCCATTTATTAAACACCTACTATGGGCTTGATACCGGCTCTCTGATTTAATTCTCTCATCAAACCTTATGATTTTGGAAATGGCCCAACCATGGGCCATTTTATAATTTAGAAAGTGGCCCAACCATGACCCAGAATGACATGATAGAAGGGATGGAATTGGACCATAGGTTGGTCTGACTCCCAAGTGTGTGTTTTCTAGGTTAAAGGTAGCACATAACATAATGCTATTACAGCTTCCAAGAACTGTGCCTTTATCATAAACTTCTCCCCAACTTACCATCCCAGATTTCACACTTGGAATTGATTTGGGTTATTATGGACTTAATATTATTACTATCAGTCTTGCTAGTTGTGCCATTTATTTTGCTTAAGACCTGCAAGAGAAGAAACATCTGCCTCCATAAATTGATTTCTTCCGGTGAGTTCCAGTTTGGGGTAAGAATTTGCAGTCAGTGATTGTGTGCTTATACAGGATTAAGAAACTGACCAGGCTCGAAACCATGGTTCCCTTTGTTTATCTGCAGATCTGGTCTACTTAAGGTAAAACTCACCCTGGGCCCCCATCCCTGACCTCCACCAGGTGGGTTTAAGGGGAGACAACCTCAGGGCCAGCAATCCTTCACCACAAGAGCCTGCCAGGAAGAGAAATATCCAAAGTCCATTTTGAGCCCTCAGCCTGGGATTTACCTGCCATTTGTCACTGACATCAGGCAATTACTGGCACACAGTGGGGAAGGAGAACAGAGAGAGGGAGAGCTCTGCCTGGCCATCAAGATCATCATCTCTGCATCGGTCACTGTTAGGGATGTCTCTGGTTTGCGTTCCCAGTTCAACTGCCCAGAAAAGAGATCTCTAACTTCTCCCTAGTCACCCCTATGCTGAGAAAACTGGAGAAAATGGGTAATAGTAGCTGTTGTAAGTACTTGGGGGCTCTAGGAGATGTCCCCAAGAACTCTATGAAGAGGGGCTGTCACTGTCTGAGATGTAAACCTGCAACACAAAATACACCAGATTGGAGGTACTAGAAGTCATCTGAAGGAGCTGAAAGAGTTCCCGGGACCACAGAACTCAAATACAGCTTGTTTGACATTTTATTAGAAAATCTAAAGAATGATTTGATCAGAAAGGGGGAGGGTTGTTCAGCCATGGAAGCATGACAAAAAGAAGGTCTCAGAGGCAAGCGTTAGCAGCACCCCCCCAGACCTTGTCCAAGGGAGAGGGAGCTGAAGTCCATTGACTTAGGTAATTTCCGATGCTCTTGGAAGAGGCATCTCTGATATGGTGATGGAAGCCATAGACGTTACCTGTGTGTAATCGACAGACTTCAAGGCTTCAGGTTCCTTTGGCAGGAACATCCTATCCTACCATGGTGCCACTTAAATGTTCAGTTTGCCCTGTCTTGATTAAGTGTTCACCAAACAGCCTTCAGATCGTGTCCCATGATCGCCTTCAGATTGTTTCTTCCTATGAACACTTGCCAACAGAAAGCAGATGGAATGATGACACTGATTTAGAATATTTCTGGTAGTAATTTCTCACTACAAGTGTGGATGGTACATTTTGATCTTTTCCATACATGTTGTGCTCCTGATGTGTGCCCATGAAGAGCTGGGTGAGTTCTCTCTGTGCTGGCAAAGGCAGGGTCGTGAACCTTCAAGCTGAAGACCAGACCCTGGGCAGTGGGAATACACCAAGCTGATGCATGCTATGGAGGCTCCTCCAGGAAAAGCTGCTGGCACTTCACCTTGGCCCTCACCTTGACACAGCAGCATGCCTGAAAGCTTTTTTTTTTTTTTTTAAACCATTTTAACCATGTTTAAGTGTACAGTCCAGTGGCATTAAGAATATTCACATTGTGGGAAAAAAGACAGTTTTTTCAGCAAGTGGTGTTGGGAAAGCTGGACAGCTGCATGTAAATCAGTGAAGTTAGAACACTCCCTCATACCATTTGCAAAAATAAACTCAAAATGGCTTAATGACTTAAATATAAGACATGACACTATGAAACTCCTAGAAGAGAACATAGGGAAAACGTTCTCGGATATAAATCGTAACAATGTTTTCTTAGGTCAGTCTCCCAAAGCAATAGAAATAAAAGCAAAAATAAACAAGTGGGACCTAATCAAACGTATAAGCTTTTGCACAGCAAAGGAAACCATAAACAAAACGAAAAGACAGCCTACGGACTGGGAGAAAATGTTTACAAATGATGCGATGGACAAGGGCTTAATCTCCAAAATACAGCTCATACACCTCAATAACAAACGACAAAAAACACAAACAAAAAATGGCTAGCAGACCTAAATAGACATTTCTCCAAAGAAGACATTCAGAAATAATAAATGCTGGAGAGGGTGTGGAGAAAAGAGGACCCTCCTTCACTATTGTTAGGAATGTAAATTGGTGCAGCCACTATGGAAAACAGTATGGAGGTTCCTTAAAAAACTAAAAACAGAGCTACCATATGATACAGCAATTCCACTCCTGGGCATATATCTGGAGAAAACTCTAATTCAAAAGGATGTATGCACTCCAATGTTCATAACAGCACTATTTATTGATACAATAGCCAAGGTTTGGAAGCAACCTAAATGTCCACGAACAGGTGAGTGGATAAAGAAGATGTGGCATATATATACAATGGAATATTACTCAGCCATGAAAAAGAATGAAATAATGCCATTTACAGCAACATAGATGGACCTAGAGATTATCATACTAAGTGAAATAAGTCAGACAGAGAAAGACAAATATCATATGATATCACTTGTATGTGGAATCTAAAAAAATGTTATAAATGAACTTATTTACAAAACAGAAACAGACTCAAAGACAAAGAAAACAAACTTATGGTTACCAAAGGGGAAAAGTGGGGGAGGGATAAATTAGGAGCTTGGGATTAACATATGCACAATACAATATGTAAAATAGATAAATATCAAGGACCTACTTACTGTATAGCACAAAGAACTATATTCAATATCTTGTAATAACCTATAATGGAAAAGAATCTGAAACATAATATATATATGTAATATATACATAACTGAATCACTTTGCTGTACACCAGAAACTAACACATTGTAAATCAACTATACTTCAATTAAAAAAATTTTTTTAAGTATATTCACATTGTTATACAGCAGTCACCACCATCCATCTCCAGAACTTTTTCATCATCCCAAACCAAAACTCTGTACTCATTAGATAATACCCCCCATTCCTCTTCCTCACAGCTTTTGGTAACCACTGTTCCACTTTCTACTTTCGTCTCTGTGAATTTGACTACTCTAGGTACTTCATGTAAATGGAATAATACAGTATTTGTCTTTTTGTGTCTGATGTATTTTACTTAGCCTAATGTCTTCAAGGTTTCTCCATGTTGTGGCATGTATCAGAATTTCATTCCTTTTTAAGGATGGATAATATTCCACCATATATATATATCACATTTCCTTTATCCATCTGCTGGTGGATATTTGGGTTGTTTCTGCCTTTGGTTCTTGTGAATAATGCTGCTATGAATATGGATGTACAAATATCTTTTTAAGTCCCTGCTTTTAATTCTTTTGAGAATGAGAGAAAGCATTTAAAATTTCTGTAGTAGTCACCCCTGATCTTTCTATAGTGTAAACTATAGAAGTTTACAGAGCATGTCAACATATTTATTTGATCCTATGAGGTAGATAGGCAAGGAGGTAGATGGGGCTAGCACCTTCATTTGCTGAAGGTAAACTGAGACTTAAAGAGGTAATGGGGGAGCCTGGACTCAAATGCTTGCCTTCTAATCACAAGCCTAGCAATCTCTGTGAGGACAACACAATGTCTGCCTTATTAACTATTGTACCCCAGGTTCTATTGCAGGGCTGGTCATCACAGGGGCTCAACGAACATTTGTTGAATGAATACCCCTCCCCCTTGCCCCAGCAATCAATAGCATGAGTGCTGCATGGATACTCAAGGGAACACATTTGTTGGTGGTCCTTGGTTGAGGACCTGAGGGGGCCTTGAAGACCACTGTAGAATTCCTGAGGAAGACTGACTAGTCTCCTGAGTGAGTGAAGGAGGCCCACTTCACAGGTGGCTGATAACTGCATCCACTCCTTTGACCCCAGCAGGCTCCACACTCCCTATGTCTGTGGTGAGTGTCATATGTGATTACTCGGAGGAGGGAAATGCTCCTGAACCTACGGAGTTGCACCAGGAGAAAACCTGGGCTAACTGAGGAATGAGAGCTTGAACAAGCTTTCTCTTTCCCTGTAGTTACCCCAGAGTTAACTGCAGAGACATCCTACTTTGGTCATCTGGCTAGTCATGAATCATGGCCCAGAGGAAAAATGCAATCTTAGGAGTTTAATTAATATTGGCATCATCTGATTTGGAAGAATATGCAATGAATATTTGTTATGGCAGAGTACAGAGGAAAAGACCATTGAAAGTGGGAGAGATGCTGTGTCTTCAGAAGTATCTGGAGGCTTCTCCCTCATTCCCAGACTCATTCATCATCAGAGCTATACAGCTTCCGGCACTCACTCACTTTGATAAGTTTGTTGTTGAAAATGAACATCAGAAAAACTATTTCCCCAACAAAAGACGTGTAACTCCTGCTGGACTCAACTCGGCCAAATGACAGGCTTATAAACAGTAGATTTGCAAGAGCCTGGGAATACTCACAGTCAAATATATCTTTGGGAGAATTTTTCCTGTCAGCTGTGTTGAGCTTTGAGGGTAGAGCCTGTCATTTCTTGACTCTTGAAGAGGTCCATGACCTGTGTCAAAGTCCTGGTTTCAGAGCAGTACTCACAGAACTTCAGTTAAGCTATCTAGTACAAATAGTGACTTACCCAAGGTAACACACACAGCCAATTAGGGACTCTTTAGTTTTTCTTCTTCTCTATTTCTTTCTTTCTCTCTCTCTTCTTTTTTTTTTTTTTTTACGTTGGAGGCAGAAGGGAATGGTGGCAGATTAAAACCAAGTCATATGAATTCATGTGTTTATTAAGAATGTATTGGGATGAGGAGATGTAGATGAATAAGCACTATGGCAGTGGTAACTGGACAAGGCCCTCCCACTGGACATCCCCCTTCCCCAACCCACTCCTCGAAAGTATTCTGGAAAGTTCACAGGTATGCTGTTGAATTCACATACCTGTGTTTCTTGAATTCCAGGAAATACTGGTATAGATAATTTGTAATTCATTGTATAATTACTGGAATTCATTGGATAATTACCAACAGTCCATGCTACTCTTCTCAGTTGAGACCTGGCCTGAGTAGTCTCCAAGTCTGAACTTTTAGAGATGAACCTAAATCAATAAAGAGTAATGGAGAGTTACTGTCAGAGAGCATTTCAGTTAAAGGATTAATGCCAATGTCCACATGTGTCGGTATTGGAGCACCACATGTATATTTAAAGTATTATACCAAAGTGTAACACATGCATTCTGCATTTGCAGTATCTTACGCCTGTCATTTAAAGTTATTCCCAAAGTAAGTCACTTGGCTTTCTAACAAGGACATTCTTTTATTTTACAACATGCAATATATTTGTAAAGACCTGTCATTTTTCTGAATTCAGTTCACCACCCTTGCAGGACGGAGAAGTACTGCCATAAATGCAAGAGGGGTGCCAAGGGCAGCCTGTCCCTCTGTGGGCTTGTGTGATGGAGGAGGGAAGGGGAGGGGAGATGGGGAGGGGGGATGGCCTAAACAGGTTCAGACAGCCATTGCTGGTCTCCATCAGGCATCTCCACCTGGAGGGCCATGGTCAAGTGTTGGGTTAGAAATTGTGATTTCAGGGAATTCCCTGACAATCGAGTGGTTAGGACTCTGCGCTCTCACTGCTGAGGGCCCGGGTTTGATCCCTCGTTGGAGAACAAAGATCCTGCAAGCCGAGCAGCGCGGCCAAGAAAAGAGAAAAGAGAAGAAATTGTGATTTCAGAGTGGTTCTAGGATCACCTTCTGATTGTTACCAAAAGTGAGGTCCGGCTGCTTGCCGCTCAGAAACCAATACTCAAGAGGCCAGATTGGTAGAAAGGAAAGTCTGCTTTATTTGGCAGGCCAGCAACCAGGGGAGAGGGCGGATTCACGTCCAAAGGCTGACTTTCCCCTGACAACCAGTGGAACAAGAGCTTTTAAAGGGGAGTTTCAGAGGTGTATAGGCAGCAGGAGGGGGCTACATGCAGAAACAGCGCATTCAGGTCTGACAGGGATCTTGAAATTGGTCGTGCAGTGGTCTGGTCAGCATCAGCTTGATTAAGTACAGCTAGTCTTTAGTTCCAGGATTGTGACATGATTTGCATTTACTTTAAAAGGGTCACTCTGGCTGCTGTGTCAAGCTGGTATGGGAGCAAGGGTGGAGGCGGGAGACCAGGCAAGAGGCTGCGGCAGATGGTGGTTTGGAGCCGAGAGATGGCAGTGGAGGTGGTGAGAAGTGGTCAGAGTCTGGATAGAGTTTGAAAACAGAGTCAATTGGATTTGCTAATGGACTGGAACGCGTGGTCAAGGAGGACTAAGGTTTTGGTCCTGAGCAAAGGACATGCATTGAGAAACCTGTGGGAGGAGGAGGTGACGCATGTGTGTGTCACGCAGGAGTGGGAGGTGGGCCAGGACCCAGGAGTTTGTTTTTGGAAATATTAGATTTGAGATGCCTGTTGGACATCCAAGTAGAGATCTCTGTGGAGTCTGGAGTGGTCCACACTGGAGATATAAATTTGGGACTTGTTAGCAAATAGATGGTGTTAACAACCATGAGACTGGATGAGACCAACTACGGGTATAGTTTAGAGATGAGGTCCAAGGACTGGGCCCTGGGGCACTATAATCTTTAGAAGTTGCAAAAACGGGAAGAAACCAGCTGGAGGCTGAGGAGGAGCAGTGTCCTGGGAGCCAAGTGAAGAAGGCTGCTGAGAGCTCAAATAAGATGAGAATGGAGGGTTGACCATTGCATTCAGCAGCATAGAGGTCATCGGTGACAAGAGCGGTGTGGTGAAGGGATGGGTCCAAGCCTGATTGGAGTGGGTTCAAGGGAGGATGGGGGGAGAGGCCATGCAGGGTGCCAACGCAGACAGCTCTTTTTTTTGTTTTGTTTTGTTTTTTGGGCTTTTGTTTTTGTTTTTGTTTTTTTTTGCGGTACGCGGGCCTCTCACTGTTGTGGCCTCTTCCGTTGCGGAGCACAAGCTCCGGACGCGCGCAGGCTCAGTGGCCATGGCTCACGGGCCCAGCCGCTCCGCGGCATGTGGGATCTTCCCGGACCGGGGCACGAACCCGCATCCCCTGCATCGGCAGGTGGACTCTCAACCACTGCGCCACCAGGGAAGCCCCAGACAGCTCTTTTGAGGAATCATCCTGCAGTAGGGGAGCAGAGAAATGGGACAATAGCTGAAACGTGACAGCGATAAATGTTCGTTTCTTTAAGAAGAGAGAAATTGTTGCAGGTTTGTATGCTAGTGGGAGTGAGAGGGAATAAGTTGTGGAGGATTGACCTTGAGTAGCAGAGGGTGCCGATCTGGCACACAGGTGAGGGGCACCCTCGTTGGAGCAGGAAGGTCCACGGGAAGAAATGCGAGCGACCAGAGCTTGGGGGCACAGGCAGGCCAGTGGGTAGAGGGGGGAGGGGTAGGAGTAGGAGGCAAGGTCAGCGGCTGAGAGCAGGATGCCAGCAGAAGTGCTGAATGTTTGAGAAGAGAGAAAAAAAGTGTACAGTTGTCACTCAGCAACTAGGGGAGTGAATGGACCAGGGAAGTAGAGTCAGATCGCTGGGAAGCACCGAAGGCCCATTTGAAGTAAGTGGCTGTGAATATAAAGTGAGTGAAATTTAAAGCGAATCAAAATTTAAAGTCCAAATGTATTTTTTTAAACATAAAGTGAATTTAATGTAGAGTCATTTAAATTCTTTAATTCCATGAGTCCTCTTTTCTGAAACCTACAGGATTCACTTTAAATCTAGCATTAAGTCCAAACTCCACACTTGGCTTTCCCTGCGTCACTCTCTCTACCCACCCAAGCTTACTGTCTACTAGTTCCTAGCTCAGAGCCTGCCTTCTGCCTGGTCCGCCTCCTCCCTTTCCTCCAAATGCCTCGAATCTGTAAGTTCTGTTCATGCAGTTCCCTCTGCCTTTCCTCTACCTAAGCTGCATGTCCTCCGGGAGCTCTCAGGCAGCCCCAGCTTTCCTTTCTCTGCATTTTCATTAGGCTCTGGGCTGCAGCATCCACTGATTGCTTTCTGATTATTTTACCCGGAGACCCTTGTTTCCTTCATAGATTGAATGTGCTCGAGGTCAAGGGCAACTCTCCTAGCGCTGGGCATTCTATAAATATTTGATAATATGATCAAGGTGCAAAAAAGAAGGCAAGGTGAGTTGCTGAGCCCCAGGCAGGGCCCCTGACTTCCCTCTAGTGGACCCGGTAACATTCCGTTCCAGAACCCTACAGTATGTCTTCGCAAATGCCAATCAGCAACTGTTTAAAAAGGCACCCACATCAGAACGGCGTATAATTCTCATCGGCTTCCCTCTTTCACAGCTCCTCAAGCGCCTGCCCTTGGATTTAAGTGGAGCTGGAGGCGCTGGAGGAGAGGCAGGTGGTGTTTGTGTTTCCTCAGTGACAGTCCCGAAGCTGGCAGAGAGGTGACCTGTATTGAGGCCTCTCTACCCCCTGGGTGGCATCCAGTTGAGCCCTGTGCAGCTATTAGAGGGATGATGGGATTCATTTCAGCAAGGACTGCCTGGCTGGGGACGAGCTTATTTTAATTTTCAGTGTTAATAAACTTGTGGCTATTGCTTTTTTCACACCAATGTGCCTCACACCTCATTTCGCCCGCCCGTTAGGCAATTACCAGCAGTGCCCCTGTTCCCAGCACCTCTTAAACACAGGGCAATTATGCTTATTTGGTGAATCATGATGAAACTTGGAGGAGGCAAATGCAGTGGCGTAGAACTTTCCTCCCGACTTCATCAGGTGTGCAATGGGCACATCCCTTTTCTGAAAAACGGGGCTGTGGTTACAACCTTCACCGTAGCAGAAATGCAGGGACCATCCCCTCCTGGGTCCCCGACCTTGCTCCACCAGCACGCCACCTGGGCCAGCCCCTGCTGACCCAGGCCTCAGACCCCCAGCACTGGGCTGTGAAAACAGCCCATCCAGCTTGGGGAATGAGCAGCTAATGCTCTTCATTCATCTTGAAATGGGAAGTTTTCAATAGGTCTTGAGTGTGTATTGATGCATCGAGGGTAACGATCCCTTTATTTACACTGTTGTTTAATTCCTCACTTTTGTGCTCCTTGTGTGTCTGAGTGGATTTCTCATTTACCAGGTTACTCCGTGATTTTCCCAGCAGCTTAAACAACCCTTGTTTTTCCCCTTCCTGGTCCTTCAAGTGATACCTAAGTGAAGCCAGCCTGACTTCCGACTCCATTTGCAAAATCTTCCTGGGTGTGAAGAATGGTTTCCTATGAGGGGACGGTGGCAGTGTGTGGACTGGGGCGGGGAGACGAGACATAGGTCTCACCCAGAGAGTAGTGCCTTCGCCCTCGGCCAGCATCGCAGCTCCCCCGCCCTCCAACAGTCTTTCTCTGCCCGACCTGGTTACATCCCAGTGTCATCCTGCTTGCCTCCAATGTCCCCAAGGCCCTGCTTCCCACATGACAAGTTTCAGTAATCTTCAGTGAGGGACAGGCAGTGCATAGAAGTCCTATCAGAACAAGGCTGTTAGTGGTGGCGACATCACTTTAGTGGATTGCGACTTGTTACCTTTTTAAGAAATGGAGACTAGAACAGAATAGAAAATATCAGAGTGCATTGCACCTGGTGATGGTACGTATTGTTTCACTAAGGTTTGGTATTGCTTTGTCCATTAAATGGTTATTAAATGGCTCTTCCTTAGCAGACAGTTAGTGGGGCTGAATTCTAGGAGCTGGTTTCAGTTATATGTTTATATCTGTGTCCACTTGCAGCTATAGGTGTACTGGATCACAATATAAAATATATCTCTTACCGTAGATTGGTGTAGAAAATCTTGGCAAATCCCTGATGGAGTTCCCAGCATCTATGCATCCCCAATCTACTTCTGGCTCCAAGGTTCTCTCCAGCCAACCCGAGGCTTGGATCCAGGATATAGTGCTCTTGTTGCCTAGTGGTTGCCCGGCAGAATTCAGTGTGGGGTTTTTACCTTTTTTTCTGCCTTACTCCCTGGAACGAGGGGCTGGGGTCAGGCATTTTGAAGCACGTGGCTCAGGGAGAAGGTGTCAGTGACTTAGGTGACAGAAACTCAGGCAGCACACCAGCAAATGAGGCTGGGCTTCAACCCTTTCAATAAGAAGAGTCTCTGTTTGGGTGAAACATTTTCGCAGAAGGCTCACAAGAGCCCAGAGCCAGTGAGGTCCCTGTGGGGTAAGCTGGCCAGAATTTCTAAGAGCAACACTTTATGAAGACTGTTTTTAGGCCTTGGATAGTTTCAGATTGTCTCTATGGGATTGGCTACAACCACAAGTGGAAAAGCCATTAATTTAAAGAAACTTTTATTTTTCTGATTGCAAAAATTCTGAATTGGTAGGTGATTATGTGTGTGTAGGAGGGTGGTGGTCAGGGGACTTGGCGGGAGGGCTTCTCCGCACTGCTAGGCTGCATTTTGAGCAACGTGCCCCACCTTTTCTTCGGAATCTCTGCCATTCCAAGTGCTGGGCTTGCCATTGAGACTGAGTCTGTGACGATAGCTGGAGTTTGCCTCTGGGAGAACACTGGGGCACGATGGAGTGTGAAGGGATTGTGAGGGCCAGCCGTGCATGCAAAGAGGGCCTCAGCCTAGACTTTTGACGTCTCTTCAAACGAGGCTGTGGGTAGAGGTACAGGTGGTTCTCACACAACCTTGTTTCCTATTATAGGACAAAGCTACTGATAGAGCTTTATAAATTAATATCTTACAAATCATGTCATTATATTATGGAGAGCACTATAACATTGCATTGTAGTTTTTGATGTTGCCAACTTGAGCTATTCAAATATCTACAATTTTTTGTGACTTTAGTTTTGTAATAGATTGAAGCCCATGAGGCGTTAGTTTGGTCGATTTGAGAAGGTTGATCCAGGGCATGCCTGAATGTTGATCCCTGGGATGGCTAAGTGGCGGCTATTCTAGAAAAGTCATTGCATGCCACGCTTTTCATCAGCTAAGGAAAGGTCAAAGCAGAATCTAATCCTGTTTACGGAGCACTTTGGACACCTCCAGGGCAGTACTGTTAACAGATGTTGGGCAACGTGTCCCCAGATGGCATCTTCACATAATATATGACAATGACCCAGGAAGAATGAAGCAGGGAGAGGGGTCTCAGGTCAAATACTGCCCAGCACTGCCACTCTGGAAAGCTCAGGAATTCTCCTTCCTTTTAGTTTCCTTTTTTTTTTTTTTAATTTTAAAAAGGGGCTTCTCTTCCCTTCCCTCCCCAGTAGCAAGAGTCATATATTCAGAAAACTTGGAAAACCAAAAATACAAAGAGCCAAAGAAAAATAATCACCTATAGTCCTTCCTGTTTCTCTCAGTCCCGCTACCCCGCCAAGCAAGTGGCCCTTATGGCAGCACGGTATACGTCCTTCCAGATGGTTTTCTTTACCATTATAGAGACATGTAGATTGCAAGGGGAAACATTCCTTTTTTTCTCCTTGTGTTTTCACCTGGGACAATTAGATTGGAACTCCATCCCTAAAGAAGTATTAGGCAGAGTACTTCCGCCTTTCCCTCTGCTGCCTCACTTACTCCCCTACACTCATGGGAAGAGGAATTATTGGGGTGGGAAAGAGATAAGGGAAATTATTTAAGCATTCCCCTTCCACTCTGATATTCAAGGATTTCATATCAGCTTATCCTCAATACCTCTGGTGGCTTTCAGCTGGGCAGCCCCACTACCCTTGTTTGGGGGAGAATTTAGAAATATGTGGGGCAGGCTCTTTGTTGTCACACTGCTTGGGGGATAGTATGGTATCTAATGGGTGGGACTAGGGATGCTAACCACCTGCAACGTGTCAGACAGCCCTGCCCAACTTGCCTGTGGCCTGGGATTGAGAGGCACTTCCCAGGGATAGGCTTACAGGGCTGGCCCTTCCCTCGCAGGAAGGAGCTTAGTGGGTCAGGATAGTTCACAGAGGAAAAGAGTAGGAAGCCCACTTTGCCTTAGCTCTAAGCTACATTTTCCCAATCAGAACTCTTAGTAACAAAGCTGGTGTTTTACTCTTCATCTGTCTGACTCTTTAGTCCATTTGTCAGTTGGTTTCTAATTCTGAGCGAATGAGAGAAGTGTGATTAATTATCAAACTCCAACATAGACTTTTAATATAGCACCATTACACTATACATGTTGCTTTGTGCTTTGCTTTCTTTTATGTAGAAATAGATCACATTTTTTCATGGCAATAAATACTTTGTCTGCAGTATGACTTTTTAATGGCTGTATCACATCCCAACACTTAGATGTGCCACACTTTACCTAACAAATTATCTTCTTTTAGACATTTAGGCTGTTTCCATATATATATATGAATAGTGCTGCAGTGAATGCCCTGATACTCTACATCTTAGCACACATTTATGATTCTTTGTGATAAATTCTTAGAGTTGGAATTAAGGTACATGCGTAACATTTAGACTTTTTGTTTTTAAAAACTGCTTTATTGAGGTGTAATTGGCACACAATAAACTGCACATACTTAAAGTATACATTTTGAAAGTTTTGACATATATATGCACCCATGGAACCATCATCACAATCATGATAGTAAACATATCCATCACCTCAAAAGTTTCCTGTGACCCTTTGTAATCCCTCCCTCATGCCCTCGCCACCCTTTCCCCAGCCAACCACTGATCTGCTCTTTACCACTATAGTTTGGCTTTCCTGGAGTTTTATATAAATGGTATTATACTATATATACACTTTGCGTTCAGCGTACATTATTTTGAGATTCATCCGTGTCATTGAGTGTATCAGCAATTCATTCCTTTTTATTGCTGAGTAGTATCCCATCCTATGGATAGAGCACAATTTATTTATCCATTCACCGGTTGATGTATATTTGGGTTGTTTCCAGTTTGGGGCTATAGGCATACCTTGGAGATATTGCAGGTTTGGTTCCAGATCACTGCAATAAAGTGAATATCGGGATAAAGTGAGTCACACGAATTTTTTTGTTTCCCAATGCATATAAAAGTTATGTTCACACTTTGCTGGAGTCTATTAAGTGTGCAATAGTATTATGTCTAAAAAAACAATGTACATACCTTATTTAAAAAATACTTTATTGCCAAAAAAAAATGCTATCGTCTGAGCCTTCAGTGAGTCGTAAGTCTTTCTGTAATAGTAACATCAAAGATTACTGATCACAGATCACCATAGCAAATATAATAATAAAGAAAAAGTTTGAAATATTGTGATAATTACCAAAATGTGAGACACGGAGACACGAAGTCCGCAAATGCTGTTGGGAAAGTGGCGCTGATAGATTTGTTTGACACAAGCCTTAAATTTGTAAAAGAGGCACAATAACGCAAAGCACAATAAAATGAGCTTTGCCTGTATTGCAAATAAAGATGCGACGAGCATTTGTTCCCAAGACTATGTAGACCTCAGGTTTCATTTCTCTTGGGTAAATACCTAGAAGTGCATTGGCTGGGTCATATGGTGGGTGTTACGTTTAACTTTTGTAGAGACTGCCACGCTGTTTGATAAAGTGGTGGTACCCTATTAAGACTTTCAATATTTAGTTTAAAATAATGCAAGTGAATTTGAATTAGTTTTAATTGCACTGAGAATAGGAGCATAAGATCATGGGACAGTGGAGCTAGAAGGAACTTGGTATTATAATCCATTCTTTTGCTTTACTGAAGAGGAAACAATGGTCCAGAAAGGTTGTGTGACTTTTACAAGGGCTTTCAGCTCACAGGGTAGTCTCTTCACTCTTTTATAAGACCCTGCAATTTGGGAGAAATTCTACTAGTTATGTTGCAAGTTCTCAGCACGGCCTTGTGTTAGGACTGCCAAGGGCACAAATGTTCAAACTAGGCCTCGATTTGCATGTGATATGTAACTTTGGGCGTGAAACATCTTTTGAAATTGGGGGAATTTTTCAGGGGATGGAGTAAAGAGCATCGAAAGGGTAATGAGAGTATAATCTACAGGAAATCATCTCTGACCACTCACAGTATCAACAGCAGTTCAACAGCAGGTAAACTAAAAACGTGCGCTCGTCAGTAATACTTGGTGCATGGAGGAGATCCACCTGTTTTCTAAACTAACTGATGTGCCCAAAGATTAAGGCTACAGAGCGATCCATTAAAAATGAAGAAAGCAGCATGCCGATTACCCCTTTAGCTTACCTTTCCAGCTCCCACCTCTTATTATCATATTCATAAACATTGTCCCTAATCAGTCTACCAGAGTAAAGTTAACAAGTATATGTGTGCACTCTCTTGGAATTGTTTTGCTTAGCCTAAGAAGCTGTCAGCGTGTTGAGAAGGCTGCCGCTTTAACCAGATTTCATCTCTGTGTGTCACTGCTCATGTCAGAGTAAAAATGCACTCAGACATTAAGAGTTGTCCTGCTTTCATCAAGAGCGCCAGTCTGCCTGAGCATCGTTCCACTTGGTTAAGCTTGTTATTTAAATTGTTAAAATTGAGACATCGGCAGTAAATTTCAGAGAAGATATAACAATTATTAGATACAAGCTGGGCTCTTGTACTTGAGAATATACCATGCCCTCCATCCACCAGCAGAATTAGCCACAAAGAATTTACATCGGTTGCTTTAAGAAGTGTGCCCTAGAGTACTTGGATGGCATTAAATCACAGCCCATCCCCACCTAGATCATAGTTCCAACTTTAAGATAGATTTGGTACCAGTCAACAGAGTGGCGGAGCATTCCAGGGGACCCCCTTTTAATGCCTGTAACTCTTGAAGAGCTGAGTGAGGATTCCCAAAGCTGCCTTCTGGCTATGAGTTTTGTGTTTAGGTGACTTTATATACCGGGCAGGGGAGCCACAATCCAGAACAATGGCCCTTTGAGCGTGAGGAGAAGGAAAAGCTGGGAGGCTCTCTGAGCGACCTTGTGCTATTCAGTCATCCCACTGAAATCCTAGAGGAGCACTTGACCTTGTGGTGACTGTGCTCCATGCCACAATCTGATTGTACTGAGACAAAGGCTAAGGGGAAGAGATAAGTGTGAATGAAGCTTGGAATCTTCAGACGGATCATCAGAGTTCCTCTGATCCATCTTACCCAACCTCTCTTTCAGTGAAGGAACCCCAATAAGTACATGCTTATTTAATAGTTGATTCATTAGACTTTGGGTCAACACAAATCCCAAGGTTGGCTGTTGTTGTTGTTTAACGCAAATGACTCTCAAGCCAGATCTCCCCTAATCTGCACTTGTGAAAAAGATTGCTTGGACCCAACTGTAGGACTTGACATTTAGTTATGCTAAATTTCATCATATTGATTTTGGTCCTTTATTTCTATTAATGAAATATTTAAAAATTCTGATTGTGACATTTAATGCATCAGATTTGTATAATTTTTAAATTTCTACATTTTTGTCCAAATCGTAGAGAAAAAAGAGAAGTTTTAGAGCCGAAAGAAGGCTTGGACATCATCAATCCAATGCTCTCACTTTAAAAACCAGTAAACCAAGAACTAAAGGAGTTAAATAACTGTCTCAAAGTCAGACATCTAGAGAGTGGCCTTAAACCACGGGTACTCTTTGAGTATATGTTGTCTTGTTATTTGAAAATTTACCTCACTATAAATGAGTACACATTTCCTCACTTTATCCGTAAAGCCACTCTAGGAAGCTTTGTAAGCATACCTTTCTAGAATCAGAACCTGGTCTAGGTATTTCTCTCCACATCATTCCACTATCCTTAGGCATCACCTCAGATCCTTTTGCCTGAACTATCTCCCAGCCCTTGGCCACTTGTTTTGCCTGGGTTGCCACAGTGACTGTCTTTCATGGACGTAACCAGCAGTGCCTACCTCATGCCTGTCCATGAGCTGCCCTGTGGACACCTGCTGCATGATACTACTTGGAACCCCAATCGGCATCTTTGCAGCTTGGAAATACAGGGGTGTGTTCGTCAGGATATTCAAGAGAAACAACCAGTGGGATATTGGGGGGTGTGTGTGTGTGTGTGTGTGTGTGTGTGTGTGAGATAAACGAATTGGCTCATCTGATTATGGAGGCTGGCGAGTCCAAAATCTCTGTGTTGGCTGATCCAAGACAGGCTCAAGACCCAGGAGAGCTGACGGTGCAGTTCCAGTCTGAAGGCCAGTAGGCTGTTACTGATTTAAATGTTAGCCGCATTCAAAAACACTCTCCAAGTTGGGAATTCCCTGGCGGTCCAGTGGTTAGGACTCAGGGCTCTCACTGCTGAGGGCCCAGGTTCAACCCCTGGTCTGGGAACTAAGATCCCACAAGCCGCGTGACCAAAAAAAAAAAAGAAAAAAGAAACAAAAACACTCTCCAAGTTGATACATAAAATTACTCTTCACATGGGGTTAATACCCTGGGAAACAGAACTTTGACCACTGAGGTTCAGGAGTCAATGGATAAATTATTCTTCCTGACCCAGCCCCAGCAGACTGCCTGGGATGCAGTCATTCACCTGGCCTCTCTGTTCCACTGAGTGGTTAGTTGTGCATGTACTTCAGTGGAGCCCAGCTTGATATCTCATCTCTTTCCCTGACTTACTCCCCTTTCCCTCACTTTTGCTTTCCTGGGATTGCACCTCCTAGCAAAGTCTCAGCACACAAGCTTTTGCCTGAGACTCCATTTTTCTAGGACCCTGGGCTACTATACCTTCTTATCAACTAGCAAACCCCTCTCTAAACTGATTAAAGCCACAAGTCTGTTGTACAAAACATGCCCTCTCCCTAACTTTGTATCTTGGGCAAATTTCAAGAACCTCTTACTCACTGCAAAGCTTCAGTTGATTCTTTTTGACCAGTTAAAGACCTGTTGTAGATTATATACAAGCTTCGATGTCAGGAACTATTATTACTTACCACTTGTGCATAGAATCTGAACTGTAACTTCATCAGCTTGACTCACACAGCCTAAATCAATCCTCTCTGTCTAGACAAAGCAATTTAACTTCTTGGTAATTTACCAATTACAGAGCACTTATTTATTGGAGAATTCATAAGTTCAGGACATGGTGAAGGGTATGAAGAATAAAAGATATGACTTCTGCTCTCAAATTATTTACAGTCTACCAAGAATTTTTGCTTTTTGTTCCCTCCAAATTGAAAGTATACTTACCAGGTCAGACATGTGAAATATTTTTATAAATGTCTTTTGACCAAGATGTTTCAAAATTCAAATGATTCTGTTGGAGCTATTGAAAATCTTGGTGGTGATGAGCCAGCAGGTACAAAACAGGCTCAGAGACTGGAGAGGAAAAGATGCAGTAGCTGGTGCCAGTGAAAGATCACGGGCGGGTTGAAGTTAGCCTTTTCCTCTCGTTGCTTACTGACATTTTGAAGGGACTTGAAGGGGGTAGATCCGCAGATGCTACAAAACCCGCGAGCAGTCCATAGACAATGTCCACTCTGAAATCTACAAAATAACTATTTTTTAGTGGTAGATTTATTATCCAAATTAAAACATGTTTAAGCCAGTGTTATGATTCAGTTGCATTCTCCAAAGCACATGTAGACTTATAAGATGGAGGAGAAATCTGATGGCTAATATTAGGCTATGGAACTTTCCGGTATCTGCCTTGTATCTGGCTACCGGAGAGGAACAGATAATACAAGTTAATAACATAATTGATAGTTGGTGAAAAGTCTTTGTCTTCTTATTACCCCATTTCAGCTTTAGATACATATCTTAGCCATTTTGTACTTTTTACCCTATTCCTACATCTGTCCAAAAAAAAAAGAAAGAAAATTAAAAGATGCAGATAGACTCTCTTGAAATAAAGGACTAGACAGAAAACCTTTATGAACAATGTATTTCCTGTATTATAGAGTGCTACTGTGAAAAATTACTATAAGATCTAATATCTTCAAAAACATCCCCTTGCTCTATTACGCCTTTCGATAATTTGTCTTGACCTTTATTCAGGCAAAACTCCCACTGACTTTCAGTTGATTGAACTGATTTGAGTTGAATCAGATCAGCTACAAATGGCCCCCTCTCTATTCTGCATTCTGATTGTGTGAAGCGGTGTGTCATAATGTGGCAATGATATGTATTGGCAATCTTCTACCGCTGATTAATTGCTGGGAAAGTAATTTCTTTATAATTGTACTAGAACGCTTTTGGTGCCTGACATCATAGGGGCTTGGGCACACTGGCTCAGAAGGGCCCTGAGAAGCTGACTCAATATTCCCATCCCACCTGGAAATGATCCCAAGTCTTTAAAAATAAAAGTAGCGGTTAACATTTCTTGAGTGCTGACTTGTGCCAGGCACCGTGTAAAACATTTGCATGCACTGCCTCATCGCCTGTCATCTTCACCAGAGCCCCATGAAGTGGGTGCTCTAAGCAGGTGTTTCGGTCCCATGTGGAGGCGCTGGAGACCATTTCCAGCTCAGCGCCCTAGCACTTTGTGTTTCCTCTCTCCTCCATGAGGGGAGCAGCTTTGTCTGAATTAGTTATCACTCTAACTCTAGCGTCCAGGACAGTGACCAGCACTTCACAGATGCTCAGCTACTATTGGCTGAATGATCACAAAGCCAGGTTAGTTGAGTAAGCCTGTGGATTTGATACCCAGTGGGTGTGAAGGCTGGGCAGGGTCTCCCCTCAGAAGAGGGCAAAGATGCTAAGAAGGGTGTGCGTGGGGCTTGGTCGGGGATAGAGACGCGCCTCCAGCATTGCTTACTTTTTCTGTTTGCCTCCTGCCTTGTTATCTTATTTTTCCTCCACGCTTAGTCCAAACTCACCCCATACCTTGCAAGCATTTTCTTGCCTTAGAGCAGAAATACTTCCCCCTGGGCCGTGGGAGATGTTGAAACCAACTTCGGGTGTCTCATGACTGATGGGTACCAGTATTGCTTTGCAGGATAACCGCGAACACTGGACAGTCCAGGAAATCCAAGGAGACAGCTAACCAAAGGGACGTCAGCACCTTGAAGGCTGGACCGAGGCGGGGGTGTGCTTGACAGAGATGTCCACTGACCGCACAACTTGAAAGGTGACGCGGCTCATTACCAGGCAGTTTTCTTGGTGAGAAGTGACTAGACCCTAATGCTTCAGTGTGAGCACACTGGCTTGGGACAGTTGGTTGGTCCTAACTAAGTATGAAACCAGATACGAGACAAAATGCCTTTCCCTCCCAAGATGTGGGAGGGAAATTGAAAAGGCCCCTTGCAGCTGCATGGTCTGCTCGCTCTGCATTCCTGCAGGTGCACAGCAGGGCTCCAATGTCTAAGGCCTCCACTCCCACCCCGTAAGCACATCACACTCGTCCTCCAGGTTCAAAACGCATCCTCACAGCCTTTCAAAGCACCTGACATCCTTTCAAGTTAGCTGCTACAAAGGCAAATGCAAACAGAGCGTGTTTGGGGGCATTCTGTCAGTCAGCCCTCAATCTGTATGTTCTTCCAGACACTCCCTCTCCTGCCTGATTTATTTCATATTAAAAGGGCTGTCAATCTGTATCACAGGAACAGGCTGAGAAAAAGTGAGTGGTGTTTGGCGAGTGGGATTTTTGTTGTTGTTTGTTATTGTTAAAATTAATGGTCTCCTTCTCTCCGGCCACACTCCTGACTCACCCTCCACGACTCCCTTAGGACTGACTTGCTTTTCTCTGCAGGTATCTGCACATCAGAGGTATGAATTGCACGTACTAGATGCATTTACATTAGAAACGTATTTTGTGAAGCTGTGGCAGGCCCTTTTTTATTATCCATCAAATATATCTCTTTTTACCATCTGATGGCTTGGCAACAGGACCATTCTTCTTTCAAACAAAATAAATGTGCCTGCAACGTGGCAGAATATTCAGCATTGAAGAGGCTTTGCCCTGGTTAATGCACATTGCATTCTGTGGACATTACGACAGGACACTAAGTATGCAATAGGCAGTTCTGGGTGGGAGTGCTTTATGGGACCAGCTGCATTATTGTTGTATGTTACCATATTGATTATTGCCTTCTCCTGTCACTTAGGCCAGCTTTTCTTACTTTTATCTGCTATTTTGGCCTGTAAATAGAATTGCTCCATCATCCTGTACTATTAATTTCTCACCAATCCTGAAGGTGCCTGATTCTTGAGAACCAATCAGAGCCATCTTCACCTGCCATGTGAAAAACTCCCAAATTACCAAGAAACCAGAAGTCAGATTGTCTCCAGGCACAGGGTCTATTTTGAACATGCGTGGAAATGACTGGGGAGCTTGTTGAAAAGCAAACTCCTGGGTCCCAACCCCAGAAATGCAGAAGGTGTGGGGCGGGTCCCGGGAACCTGCATTTTAAGTAATTGCTCAGGTGATGCGTGGAAAAAGCTGGGGGTGGGGGTGGGGTCAGGGGGGAGTGATCAGGGGTTGTCAGGGAGCTGGCAGGAGGCCCTGGACTCTGTCCCAGACATCTGCTTGTGATGCAGCTGACCCAGGCTCCACCTCCTCCCTGCAGCCCTCCCCCAGGCTCCACCTCTTCCAGCTCTGCTCTCAAGTATTTCAGAGAAGCACATAACCACTTAGGAGAAAGGCCCAAATCTGAAATGATATTAAGGCTGCTCTCTCTTTTCCAAAAGAATTAGGCATATAATACAATTTTGTGATGAAGAGGTGGGAAGGAGAGGAGAGGAAGAAGAAAAATACTCTAGAATGGAAATATATGCCAAACTACTGCTCAGGAACAAAGCCCTGCAGAGGCCCTAGGAAAATGCTGCCTTCAAGGAAGCAGCAGACCCCCTTCCTGGAGGATATGTCACTGGGAGACACCTGGGGCATCCAGGGAGGGTCAGATGTGAGAAGATGCTGCTCGGCAAGGGATGCAGCACCACAAATCTGCTTTTGCTCTCAGCTAACACTTGCTGAAAGGCGGCCTCTGAAGAGGATGGGGCAGATCTGTGAGGACCCACTGGGACTTAGGAAGAAAACTCATGGAACACCTGCAGTAAAATAATTATATTAAAAACAAAAATGATAAATACTCAAATTCATCAACTCCTAATTATTTACTATTATCTGTGCTATTGGGGTTATTTACGTCTGTTGGATCTGTATGGCAGAAATGCTATGCAGTGGTGGGCTACTCTGTGTCTTATCCCGGTTCTGCATTCAGTAACATCATCTTGGCAGCTTGAAACTGACCATGGCAGGTGTATTTACACCATGGAAATCAGCGAATACTGCAGATCAGCACCTGGTTTATTGTTTCACGGACTATCTAGACTTAAGAAAGGGTTGGAGAAAAAATTAACAATGCAGATCACACTTATAAGTGTGCTGTGTCTATAGCTGTTACAATGTGACTACCACAAAACTTTGAGGAACTATTCTTCCAGTATTCGAAAGCCGTTATCTGACTGAGCAAAGAAGTCACTCGTGTCATTAACGAACGAATATGGTGCTGACATATGTCTTCGTTTTCCACTTCTGTCCTACTCATTAATGTAAATGAAAATATCAACCACTATTTGTGTCAGAACTACACTTCATTCATCACTTGCAACCCAGGATGGTGACGGACACAAGAGTTCATGAAAAATTGGCAAAGCCTCTGAAAATGTGGAATTACAATAGTTTTACTCATTTTATTTTTATTTGTAAATTATGTGCTATGCATCCTTCAAATCAGTAAAATTTCCAATAAACCCATGCACACGTATATATACACAGCCTCCCCTCACACCCCTTCCCCCTATGCTGAGAGCTGGTTGTTAAAATTTACTAGCAAATCACTGCCTTAATCACATGAACACATATAAACTAGTGAATTCTTCCTTGGGAACCCCAAGTAAGGAGCAAATTTATTCAGAGGCAGTCTTATCTCATCTACTAGATAATGTGTTTCTTGAGTAAAGAGCCCATCTCTGATTCAGTCCTTTATCTGCTGTTTCGCCTAATGCAGAACCTGTATTCAGCAAGTGCTCGTAAATACTGAACTAATAGTATACAGTTATCCCTTGGTATCCACGGGGGATTTGTTCCAAGAGCCCCCCTCAGACACCAAAATCTGAAGATGCTCGAGTCCCTTATATAAAATGATGTAGGGCAGTGAGCACAGTTGGTCCTCTGTATCCGTGGGCACGGAAGACCACCTGCATCTCAACACAGGCATGCCAGCTAACGGTGAGTTGCATAAAATACCCACAGCAGGAGTAAAACACAGGAGGACCAGAAAATGGGACAAAGAAATGTAGACTCTGTGGTCCATGATAATTTGGGACTAGCCGTTAGGATAAACCTGCTCTTTTAAATATTTGCAAGAAGCTCTCGGATAATTTACACTTGGGATGGTAGCTGAGCTTGGCTCTCCATCCCTCAACCATCTTCTCTGCTTCCGGCACAATCCTTGAAAGCCACCTTGTTTTGGGTGTTTTTGGTCCCGCTCTGCTGGGCCACAGGGAAGACTGCAGCTGGAATGAGGAAGGAGGCGGGAGAGGAGCCAGGGGAAGGTGAGGTTATGTTAGTTATGTTAGTGCACTCAATGTTCTTGCTAGGTGCCCGGGACTGCGCTGCATGTTCGGTATTTTAAAATAGTATTGTACATAAACCTCACGACTAGCCTTGTGAAGCCGTATTGTCACACCATTTTACTTTTATTTTTTTCTTAACATCTTTATTGGGGTATAATTGCTTTACAATGGTGTGTTAGTTTCTGCTTTATAACAAAGTGAATCAGTTATACATATACATATGTTCCCATATCTCTTCCCTACCATTTTACTTTTAAGAGAACTGAGGCTTAGTGAGGTGGAATAACCTAACCAGTGGGTAGCAGAACTGGGATGCCCACCCCGCAGGCCTGGTTCCGGAGGCTGTGACAGCCAGGCTGCCTCCTAACGGAATGAAGTCTGACAGTAATACAGGACTTTCTTTTCTCATGCCTCCTGGTATCCTGGCCATGGGTAATGTTGGGGTTATATTTCGGTGTTTATGAATCTGCCCCAAGAGGACACGTGGGCTTTTTTTGTTTTGGTAGTGTCATGAGTCACTGGCACACTGGGAACTTCTCTGGAGCGAGAGAGGTTGCTACAGGGCTCTGCTGCTCTGGAGATGAGTTAACGGCTCCTGGGCTGGGAATTTTCTTGGATTCTTTCATGGAGGTCAAGGCCTGGGCCCTGGAGGAGGAGGGAGTCATGAGGAAGTCCGTTGCGTGCCAAGCTTGTCCTTAAAGCGTACGCCTCAAGTGGCTTGTTCCACTGTTTAACAATCTTTACTTCCAAGAATTTCTAATTTACATCTGCCCTGAATTTCTCACCAAATTTTAGTACATTTCCCATGTTGAGGGTGCCCTGTTATCAGAGAACTCACAAAGCAGTAGTCCTTGGGGATTTTGTGGATCCTGGGTTCTGAGAAGTTCTCACGTGTGTAAGCATAGAAATGTCGTGTTCTCAGAGAACTCTGCAAGACTCCTGGCACCAAAGTTTTCACTCAAGCCAGGCCAGAAAGGACTGGCATGTGAGTGGCTCGCCATGTGAATGAGTGGTCGCTTCTCACCACACCGGTCTAATTGCAGTGTATTTCCTAATTTTGCACCAGTTCCTGTGATATTTGCTGCAATGGCATGCCTTACAATGAACTCGTTTGGCATTAATGTGAATGTAATGTGCTGTTCTGTAGGAGTTCCGCTGTAATTGAGCATTCATTAATGTCCATTTATTGTAAAGTGTTACAGAAAACACTTTATCGCCCACAAATTGCCAAACTGATTTCCCCCTGTGTGTGTATATATGTTATGTGTGCCATTTAATGAGGTCCTTGTGAACTCGGGAACCCTAGTAAATATAAACTTCATATAAAGTCCCAGATCATAAATCAAGCAACTATTGCAAATGACCTTACTGTCTAAAGGTCAAATGTGCTGGGTCCCATCAAGGGACTTTGATCTTTTGTAGGGTCCAAAGACATCCCAACGCTGTATCGCAATGGCCTCATTTCAAGGGTCCCCTCAGCATGTGCATTTGCTGTGCTCTGCTGGGAGCTCCCAAATTCCCTCGTTTGGCCATTTGTTACTTTTCTATCCCGACAGCTCCTCACAGGGGCAGCCACAGTCACCTCTACTGTTCACGGGAATTTTCTTCTGTGACATTTCTGAATACTAGGTGAACCAGGGCTATTTGAACCCATCCCACTTAGAAGCTAAACTCCTGTCGCAATAGTTTCAGCTAGATTTAAGATCAAAGGCAGAGGTAAAAGTCAGTGTAGCAATGCAAAGCATTAATCTCCTATGTCAGTTGTGTTCACTGTTGCTTTTTAAAAAACATTTCAATAGCTTGACATATTATTCATTTATATGCAATCAGAAGAATTTACTTTGCTTCATGCCACTCATTGACCAAATGCATCATTGCAAGACTCTCTCGCTCGCTTGCTCTCTCTTTTTTCTTTTTCTTTTTTTTGGGGGGGGGCGGGGTACGTGGGCCTCTCACAGCTGTGGCCTCTCCCGCTGCGGAGCACAGGCTCCGGACGCGCAGGCTCAGCGGCCATGGCTCACGGGCCCAGCCGCTCCGCGGCATGTGGGATCCTCCCGGACCGGGGCATGAACCTGTGTCCCCTGCACCGGCAGGCGGACTCTCAACCACTGCGCCACCAGGGAAGCCTTCTTTTTTCTTTTTTTAACAAAGGTCATCTCTGTACTAAAAATAATCCCAACAAAATAAATGCTACACACCACACCCCTCACTCTTCTTTCTCCTTTTGATACCATCTTCTCTGTGATGTAACTGAGTGATTTTGCAGCAGAAAGCTCCAAAAATTAAACCTGAGCTTTCCAAATAGCTTCCTAATAACCGTTGCCCAAATCAATGGGGCTCCATGAATATTTTGACACAGTTTAAATGGGTTTGTATCCTCACCACTGAGATCTGGTGATTTAGCCTGTCAGGCTGCAAATGTGGAAATATCACCTCTCACTGAGCAAAGTCCAATATCTCATTAGAAATGAAAATAGAAGAGAAGGGAAGCACAAATGCTGTCAGTGGCGGTGAGGAAAGAAATTAAACCTCCAGAGGCCTGTATATCTTATACAAAAGATTATGCACTGCCAGGCTATATAAATCATGCCAGGGCTCTGGGGCTGCAATGGACTAGAAAATAAAAAACCATAAAAGTGTCATATTGAAATACAGTCACTGAGAATTCTTTTATGATGAGTCTAAATTCGCCTGACATTCTCGCAAATTCAGGGGCCTGCTTGGGTTGTTTATACCCGGCCTTTCTCCGTCAGTCACGAAGTCCCAGGTTCCACAGCAAATTATTCTAAACAGGGCTTATTATCAAGGCATAAAAAAGTTAAAACACAGATGGCTGGAGAGTTCCTGTTTAATTTAAATGCCCCATGGCCCACATCAATGTGAGTCTGTCTTGTCCTAGATTTACTATCAATAAGTTGGCTGCACTTATTAGATGGCAGAGCCCTAAGATGTTGGTGGGGAGTATTTCAAATAGAATTAACATGAAGAGATGCAGAGCCGTATCCTGTCATCTGTGAAATATGGAGAAGGACAAGCCGTACATAAACAGGTATGACCACTTGTACCTGGGTCTACATGGGCCAGCGTGCCTGCACCAGGAAGGAGAGGAATTATACCTGTTACAGGAATTAATTACAGACACAGGCTTAATTACCAGTGGCATTTTCTGCCTGGAATCAAAAAAAAAATTTTTTTTAAATAAATGATCAGCATAATACAAGCAAATGGTGATCCAGATTTTCAGAGCAAATAAAGGAGATTTGGGCCCAGAGAACCAAGCAGGGTATATAGGAGCATTTTATGTGGGATGACACACTGCCAGTTTGTGAAAATACGGGCAGGCTCTCTCCTCGGCTGATTTATCTTTCAGCCTTGCTCGTACAGCAGCCAGTCGGCTGGCAGAATTTGCTGGGTTTTTATTGCGCTCAGGACACTGCAGTGAGTGACTGGGAAGGTTGAAAAGACGCAGAGAAACCTCTGTCCTGGAGGCGAACTGTTGGGGCCCAGGGGATCTGAGCTGGGCACGGAAATGAATAGGATGCTGGATGCATCAAAAGTTGCCATTTAATGTCGCTTTTATGTGAAAGGTGCAGGGTGGCAATAGGAGAACTGGGGCTTCTTAACCACCAGCAGAGCTGGGCTGGAGCCAGACAGACCTGGGTTCAAGTCTTAACTTTGCTTTTTCCTGTGTGTGTGTCTGTGAGTCCGTGGCTAATTCTTTGCTTGCTCTGATCTTTGATTTCTCTAAGTAAAGAGAGAACAACCTGATCTGCCTCAGAGGGCACTTGTGAGAATAAAATGAAAGAATAAACGCAGGGACCTAGCATGGTGCCAGGCACAATGGAAGCCCTCGGTAACCGTGTGGTGAGCTAGTCTAACACCTGTCAGTTACGGAGAACTTTTCTGATCCACTGAAGTAACCAGTTAAACATCCACTTGGAACGAGGGACTGCAGTCCTTGTGCCCTTAGAGCAGCATTGCTCAGTCTCCTTGTGGATGCCTGGGAATGGTCCACCCACCTGTACCCCAAGTCAAACGCCTCCCCCTTCCCTCCCCACACAAGGGTTATCTCCTTTCGGAAGAGACAGCACATCTTAACATGTGAGAGAGACCACATCGAGAGGAGGCGGCTAACTCCAGTCATGTGGCCCGACCTGCTGCCACCACTTAACGGTTACTAGGTGCCTCTGCTGGACCTCCTCTTGGACCCTCCTAGGATGTCCGGTCCCATCTGGAGAAATCCCAGTTTAAATAGGCCTCATGGCAATGAACTTCTGAAGATGTCGAGGGTTCCACCCTGCTACTGGTACTGGAGTCCAGCGTGAACTATTTCCTCTTCATCCCTGACACTGGGCACTACAAAATGTCCAGCAGAACACGGCACACCAGTTCCCCATGCCGGGTCGGGGGGACTCCAGCTCCATGGAGGATAGCAAAGACCATCAAACTGCCCGCCACCAGGAAGAGAGGGCCAAACACTTCTGCCCACTGCATCTTGGTATCAGTTGCCAAGGAAAACACAACACAGCGCGGCAGTGAATGGAACAACGCCTTTACTCACGTAAAGAGAGAAGGGAAGGAGCAAAATTAGCTCCAGTGGTGTGCATGGGTCCCTCACGGCTATCAAGGCCAGCAGGTGCCCCCGGCAGTGATACAGGGCAGCTGGCCTACGCGCATCCACTCCCGCTGCAGCTGAAGGACTCTGACCCCATTTCTGTGGAGTCTGAAATACTAAAGCTGAAGGCCATTCAGTACAGGCTTAAGCAGAACAAAGAAACTCATTGAGCCTAAAACAGGAAAAGATAATTCCACACAAGGTGACAAGCCCAGCACGGGCTGTGTCACTCTCTCTCTCAGTAAGGCAGTGTCCTGGGCCCAAGGTCCATTCTCACGTGGCTGAGCAAGGGTCGAAGACTGTGGACACAAGTCTGCCTTTCCCCACAAAATTATGCTGGGCTGCTCCCTACCTGAGTCAGACGCATTTAACGAGAAGATGTGGAAGGAGAAACACTCCAGGCTTCGCTGTGTTTCCCGAGAAGAACAAAGTGAACGAAATCAAGGTCATCGGTTGTGACCGTGCTTATCACTCACCTTCATGGTCTGACTTTCAGGGAAGGCAGACCAAAGAGGAAATCTAAGACCTGGGCGGCTTCTCTTCATGCTGGTTTCTCAGGCCTGGCACCAGAAGTTCCAGCTCCACTTAAACTTTTCCCTGGATGTAGGGAAGGCAAGCAATTCAGCAAATGCTCAGCTAACTGTGGGCAACCAAAGACTCCTGAGACTTCTCTTATAAAGTTCACCCCAGTTCATGCCTCCAAAAGTCCTTGCCTCTCTGGAAAGTCAGCTTCCCTCAGGACTTGTAACTTGGCTTTGGTCAAGTAACTTTAAAATTGAATGCTATATCTCAAGATTGATAACCCAGTTAGGCATCAAGACCACATTTGTTTCCTGCCCAGCACTTTTTCAGTGGAGGAGGGATGCATGCAGAAGGCTGGAGGGGAATACCAAGGTTTCTGTGGGTGTTCTGCTCCCCAGCCAACCCCGTACACGCACACACATACTATGCTTCCTGGCTCTCACCTTCTATTTCAGCCACCAGGCCTCTGGTTCATTGCTCTGAGGAACGGCCTGGAAAGCAGGCCCCACGGTTTCTCCATGTTGTTACCACATGGGAGGGACTGGAGAACAAGGCACTAGTGGGTTTACTCTTGCGGTGGAAGCTCTGTCCCGATCCTCCTCCAAGACTGAGGTATCATCGTACTCCCACTCCCCCACCCCATGAGCTCTCCCTGCTGGTGACTTACAGCTGAATCCCTGCATCCAATGACTGGCAGTGTTGGGGGATGGAGGCCCAACCCTCTTGCCACAGCTGGGCCAACTCTGAAGGGCCGTCCCAGCTCCTGTTGGGCTGGCCAAGTCCTCTGTTGTGACTGTGGCACAGTGCAACCTTCTCTTCTGCCCAGCTCTGCTTCCCTCATGCCCACACAGGTGTGGTTCCCACTGTCCAATAAACCTCTTGCCCACAAACTCATCTTAGAGTCCGCTTCCCCAGAAACCTGATCTGTGACAACTCGAAAGTTCCCTGGGAGGAGGAATTCCTGGTGAGCAGCAAGGGAAGGAAGAATTCTGGAATGTGATAGGGAGAATACGCAAGGACGACCATCAAGAGTGATATAAATTCAATATTCAGACCTTATACCAACTTCCCCTCCCTCTTTCCTAGGTGAGTGGGAGGAGAATATAGCTATGGGTGGGATTGCAATAAAGTGTATGCTAAGGAGGTGATTGAGCCATATTTCTTCTCCTGGAATGCCATCACAGTTTGAAAAGACCGTATCTGTCAAATCCTAAAGCCTTTAATACATCTTAGGCAAGTTTCCATGTTTTGGGGAAGACTAAATATGAGCCTGTGGGGAAGTACGAGGGCTGGTTTATGAGTAGGTGGTTAAGAGATCACCTAATATATGTGATTGGAATTATAAATTTATTTATTTATTTATTTATGGCTGCATTGGGTCTTCATTGCTGCATGTGGGATTTCTTTAGTTGCGTCGAGTGAGGGCTGCTCTTTGTTGCGGTGTATGGGCTTCTCATTGTGGTGGCTTCTCTTGTTGTGGAGCATGGGCTCTAGGCGCATGAGGTTCAGTAGTTGTGGCACGCGGGCTCAGTAGTTGTGACTCGCAGGCTCTAGAACGCAGGCTCAGTAGTTGTGGTGCACGGGCTTAGTTGCTCAGTGGCATGCGGGATCTTCCTCGACCAGGGCTCGAACCCATGTCCCCTGCATTGGCAGGCGGGTTCTTAACCACTGCGCCACCAGGGAAGCCCTGTGATTGGAATTAAATGGCACAATTTTCTTGCATTATGTCTAAATTCCAATAGCCTTCTGGTATTTGAGTTTTGAAAAAAGAATAATCTGTTATAAGTATGCAAAATAGTAGATTTATAAGTTAATAATTATCAACTATTACTTCTCAGCTAGCTTGGAGCAAGACAAGTGCTTAGAAAGGGGTTGGGATGTGGGTATGTGGGTACCAGAGGCCCTGTAAGATGAAGTGGGAGGGAACAAAGAGGAGCTATTCTTGCCTTATAATTTCTTGGCTGAGTATTATGGTAATATGAGTTAAAACAAGTGTTTCCCAAAATGTGATGCTCATAACCCTGGTGGAACCAAAAGGGATCTTAGGTGGTATAAGAGAAAAATATTTACAATTTTCATCATTATGAATTTATAGTTACAGTTACCTCTTATTTTTGGCAAGTGTTTCTGGTCTTCTATTTATAGGTAGTGATATAAACTTTTCTTTTAAAATAAATTTATTTAAATTCAAAACAAATCTATTTAAATAAAATATTTACTAATATAAGTGGCCTGCAGGTATTGTAAAAATAAATCATCACAATGGTGGTTTGTGAATATTGAAAGTTTAGATGTAAAACTTGTTGGTTCAAGGTACTAAAGAGAATTAGAGAAAAAAGATTATCCAGAACATTCTGAGAACTCAGCAAATATTAAATAAAATACCGAATGATACCATGTAGAATTCATGTCAAATTGTTCAAACTGCTTACGTGTTTCTCCTGCAAACTGCTTACATTTTTGTTGTTGCTTTTGATATGTTCTTAACTAAACTGGTACCCACCCACCTCCACCCCGTCCTCATGTCACATACTGTGTAAAATTGTTCTAGGACTTTTAGTCTCTAGCACACTTGCACAGTCTATAAGATTTTGTCACGTATCACGCCCATGATATTATTGCCCATTAATTACACACCCAACACATAGCAGGTATCATTAAAGCCCATTCATTAAACATAAAACTAGAGGATTTCAAGGGAATTTGGGAAAAAAAACCCCAAAACTTCCCAGTGTGGAAGGTTTCCAGACTAAATATAGAAACTTGAGGCAAGTAGTGGTTTTCAAACTTTTTCAACCACAGAACATTCTGTCCAAATAAATTTTACCAGGAAACCCAAAGTCACAGGGAAAATGTGTGCAGAGCTGCTTGGTGGGTGGGAGTGCTGGGGTCATGACAGTCCTCATGTGATGCACGGTCCCCTCCTCTCTCTCCTCGGTGTCCCCACCCCACCCACACTAACCCACCCCTGAGGCTTGGGTGATCCGTTTGAAAATCTCTGACCTGGAACCATTTTCTTTCCCTTTCTGTCTACACCTGTCATTTTGTGGCAGCAAGCTTCTATTTCATGATATGGCACAGTGATTGTATATTCTACCTGAACTACAGACCTGTCTTGATCAAGATCCACCCACCCACCAAAAAAGTTTGGATTTAGGGGATAAACAAACAAAAAACCTCCTAGATCGTAAACCTCACGCAGGGCCTCGAGCTACTGGCTTGTTTCTCATTGTGTAGCCCCAGTGTCTAGCAGGACTCCCCATATACGTGGGAGGAACAAATGAAAGAATGAACAGAAGAGGGAAGTTAGGCTATGATGCATTTTGACAAATGGGATTAATGGGTCAAAGGGTGTGCACACTTTCATAATTTTCAGTGAATGAGTTATTATAAAGAGCAGCTGGGGACAGTGGGACAGGTCACAGTAATCTGTATGCACTGAGCCCCGAGGTGATGATGATTGGGAGAAGGTAGTGGTAGGAAAGAAAATGTGAATCCATAACAATAAGAAAAGAAGCAATACTGGTGATGGGTAGAGTTTGGGAACCTGAAAGATTTGGGCCCAAAATGATTTTTGTTTCCATCATAAAGATGCTGTCTGAGGGATTAGAAATATCACAACAGCTCTTCACAAAGCTGGTCAGAAGCTTAGCTCCTGGTATAAGTTGACAGTTACCTTAAAAGGCATAATTCAGCCACCTCTGTCGCTGCTTTGGGTGTGCCTTGTCATGCAGATTAAAGTAGGAAAGCCAATGCACTCAACATTTGCCCTGGTGAGTTCCCCAGTCAGAGGTGGTGACGGTCTCAGTCTTTTGGGTTGGAATGAGGATGGATAAATGAACGTTCTTAGGCCGTTGTACAAACAAACTCTCTTACCACGTCTCTCTGCTTCTCCACCCCTCCAAGCACTAGATGGTTTCTGCCCTCCCCCAAACTTTCCCAGGCAACCCAGCCCTAAGGAGGCTTATCCAGCCCCTGATCACTTCTAGTCTTCTTGGGCTGTGATATTTATTTTACACCTATCCCTGTTTGTGTGCCTCACTGGATACATGCGTGAGTTGTCTCCCTGACTGGATGAAAAGGACGCTGAGGGCAGGGTCTTACATTTCTTTATTTATTCCATAACACCTTTCCCCAGACCTCCCATGGGACAGGCACTGAGGCCATGCTGGTTGATTGAATGACACACGGATAAACTGAACAGGAGCCTGTTCCGTCTCCAGTTCACTTCTGCTCCATATTGTTTTATTGGATTATCCAGCCCATGAAAGCCCACAGCCTGGATCATGAGACAAGTTTCCCAGAAGACTGAAGGGGAACTTGATTTATTGTTCTTGGAGCTTCAAGGCAGGAACGTCCCAGGAGGGGTGACATTTCCTTGTAGAACATTCCCATCAAAGGCGTCACAGGGTTATGTGTACTGACACCACTTGTTCCACGTGGAGATATACCTAAAAGCTCTGCTGGCATAATGCCACGTGGATATTTTTGGCTAAACGCCCCGAAGGGACACGCTCACAGGTACAGTGGGATGTGCATATCGGGGGACAAAAAGACTTGGTTTTCCTGGATGGAAAAAAAAACTGGTAAATGAAATGATAGGGTGTTAGGGATGACATTCTCCTCCATCTGAGAAACATAATTTGAAAGTCCATGGATCACCCTTCCCAACCAATTCTCCTTGAAGGATGGATCTAAGGCAGGGAGGGGCGGGGGGTGATGGGGGAAGGGAGCACCTCGATTGGCAGAACCTGAGGGAATTAGGTCACTAAACTGGAAACAGGCATGACAGCCTCTCCTGGGCTTCTGGAACCCAGCTCCAGCTCCAAGAGGCCATTGCCAGGTGATGGGTGGGATAATCCAGCTCCCTTTCTGTCTTTCCTTCCTTCACGTGTTCTAATTCCTGTTCCTGCCCCCAAAAGATGATGGGACAGAAAAGCAGTATAAAGTTGTAGCAGAGATGGGACTTCCCTGGTGGTCCAGTGGTTAAGACTCCACGCTTCTACAGCAGAGGACACGGGTGTGACCCCCGGTTGGGGAACTAAGATCCCGCGTGGCATGTGGCGTGGCCAAAAAAAAAAAAAAAATTTGTAGTGAAGAGCTCTGTCTTTAAACATGTGAGGAGGGATCCAGATCTAACTTCCTGTTACACCAAGTGGCAGGATTTTGAATAGTTTGTTCAACATCTCTTAGCCTCAATGTCTTCATCTGAAAAACGATGTTGGTACTTAACCTTGCAAGGTTTCTGTGAAAATAAAAAGAAATAATGGTCATAAAACTCTTAGCACAGTGACTGACATGTAGGACGTGTTCATGAAGTATATTTACTCAGCAAATATTTATTAAGCACTTATGTACCCAGCATTGTTCTAGGCACCTGGGTCACATCAGTGGATGGTAGCTCTTACTATGGGATCCTAGTGGGGTGGGCAGACGGTGGGGTCAGGGAGAAGCTTGGCTGAGCTTGTGATGTGATAACCTCAATGTACTACTTCTACAGAAATTCCAGAGGGAGCAGTGGGAGGGGAAAAAGAGGGCCCACATTATTGCCCACACTCTGAGAGAGACCCTGAGTCCCTTCCCCACTGGGAGCTGGCCCTCTGTAACAAAAAACTCCCACAGTTGAGTCTAGTGCCTGGGTCCCCTCTCCTTTCATGGGGAGTATCCAGTGATGTAGTAGAGTGCATTTCCCTTCTCTGCTTCCAAGTTGGGTCAGCTCCAGCTACCCATCCCCTGGAACCTGCTCTGGGCCTTCTCCTCTCCATGCTCCAGGTCTCAGTAGTACTGCCAGAAAATTGAGTTTAGATAAGGGTGGAATCTTACTCACACTTCACCTGGACGTGGTTTCCAGACCTTTTTCTGTCTTCCAGTCTTTCTCCCCACTTGCCTTCCACATCTGGCTGGTGAACTGCAGGGCTAGCCACTCCCACCGTTACGATTTTAACCCACCCGGAAGAGACTCAAGGACAGAGGGGATCGTGTGGAAATTAGGGTGGCACATTCATGAACATGGGCTGTTCTTTGGAACCAACAACCATAAAAAGGCATGGACAAAATAACCATATTTTGAGCCACAGATCGGCCACATCCCAGCGGGAGATGTTTTGCTTGTTGGAGAGTAAGGATGTAGTTTCCATGTCTATCACAGGTGGGAAACCAGCCAACCCAATGCTGTTCTCAGTTCCTTTCTGTCTGGGGACATCTGTGCAGCCTTACCGTTCCTACGACAGAGGTAGGAAAGTCCCTTCCTAACGCTGGCCAGCTTGTATTCACAGAGCTCCAGGAGACAGGTTTTTTAGGTTTTCCTGACTGCTCCTGGGGCTTGGTTTCAAAGGTCTCCTACTGTCTAGCCTCCCACAGGCCCTGCAGCAACAGAGATTTAGAGCAGTCCACACTGAAAGAACAATTGCTGGGGCCCATGGGAGCCTGGGGCCCTCTTACTGGTAGGAGGAGAATTTGTATCTTGAATCATTACACACAGGAAGGGCTGAGGTCCTCAGACAAGGTGATTTTCTTGAGCACATCACAGCATTAGGTATAGGTTTGGAACACGTTGAGATCTCCCAACCGGAGGCAGCAACCGTGGGAGGAAAAGTCTTTTCTCAGCCAGGAGACCCCAATTCACTTCCAATAGGCATTTGAGATTTCTTCTGGAGGAGCTGTGTCCCTGGGCCCTGGAACATCTTCCCAAACCTGCCTGCTACTATTTGGGGGGTCCAGATGGCCTACGGTTTTCCTCTGCACCTCCACCTCCCCGGTTTTCCCAGGACACAGCGTCCTTCCCCACCTCCGCCCACCAAAGCTGCTGGTGCTGCACTGGGAGGGAAGACCTCGGCTTTAACAGAGCAGACCGCCCACCCTACAAATCTGAAGGCTCCGCAAGCGATGGGAAAGCCGAAGGCTTTATCTCTTGTGGCAAAAAGCACACATTTAAGAACAGGAACGCTGGGGCTGGATTACCCTTGAGACTTAATGACCAGAACTAAAATCCCGACCGTCTATCAGGGGCTTTCGTCACCTCGCCTGACAATCCGCTGCCTCTCAGTTCAAGGAAGCCGCTGGAGTGAAACTGAAGGCTGTTTGCTCAGGTCTCATTGGACGCCGGCGCCCGGCTCACCTGTTCCACTTGGCTGCCTCCCGCCTGCCCCTCTGCTCAAAGCCCGTCTTGACTTGGCAGCAGTACAAGACAGAATAAAAACATGCACTTCTACCCAAATTCCTGTCTCCTCTCATTTACACAGGAGATTAAATGATTTCTTTCCTTGTCTTAGATGGCTACCGTTCTTACTGGCCTGTTCCATCTTCCTGTACGTTAGCTACAAGAAAAAAAGTTACCTACTTGAGTTAACTAAGATGTTACACCTTTTGCACGTTGTTTTCTTAATGAATAATCATCCTCATTTTATAGATAAGGAGAGTTGTCATTATAACATGTGCCCATTATCTACATCTATCCACCATCTCTTTATCCAAAAAATGGTCATTGTCTATTATGAGCCAAGCAAAGTGCTACTTACTGCAGACTCTGAATCCAGTGCTCTTTCGCCTGTACCATAGACATCTCAGGAATATGCCCCTTGATTACGAGGGAGCCTGATTCATTCAACAGATATTTTTGGAGCACCTCCACTGTGCTGGCACATTTTCAATGCATACAACAAAAGCAAAAAAAGAAAAACAGAGACCCCAACAAAAATCCATTCCTTCATGGAGCTTATATTCTAAGTTCCATCTGTCTGTCTGGAGACAGATGATAAAAATAAGAAAAAATTAAAATATGTAACATGTTAGTGACACGGGCTGTGGACAAGAATAAAGTAGAGAAGGTGGAGGGGGTGCTTAACATATGTCATGTAAATAAATTATTTCCATGAAATTAATGACATGCTGACAGAAATAACACATTTTGGTTCACAGTAAATGTTCCTTGGTATTAGCCATTTCCTCCCCTCAATATTTCAGGAGCTGCTAAAACTGCTCTCCTGTTTCTTCTTACCTGGGCTAATTGTGTCCTGAGATGTGCCTGCTGTTGTGAGATTTTCCTCACAAATGAAAATAGAACTTGTGCTTGGTTCCTCCATCCATAGCAAATGAGCTAAGAGAGAAATAACTTCTGTGCATTTCTCCAGCTACATTTAGTTAAGTTAAGCCTCTTCTTCTTCTTCTTCTTTTTTAAAGAAAGATGTACCATAAAGCCTTATTGATTTAGCTCAGCAGTTTGAAATTTATGATGCTTTAGATAGGCTAGGGCTTGAGATTGCCTTGAGGAGAGGGGGATGTTAGCAAATTAAGAATAAAAATAAGACGCTAAACATTGCACTACTTAAGGGAATAAGTAGCTTTTTTATTATTTTGAATAAGTTGTTTTAAACATCAGAAAACTAAATCAGACTTGACTGATATGCTCATTATAAATAATTCTTAACCTATTCCTAATAGCAGGAGCCAATGATATACTTGCTACCTTGATTTAGACTCATCATATCGTGCTTCAAGCCCAGCTGGATTTGAGAGAAGTAAAATGGCTTTTATTAAACAAATACTCTCGAATTCTCACTTCAGTAAATTGAGACTCACCTTTTACCCAAATTTAGCTAGATTTTAATGGATATCACACATCTTCAACCTGGTTTTTCCTGTAGCCTATTTCAAAAGACAGATTTGTTCAGCCTTATCAGTAAAGTACTCAGTCATGCTTCCCTTGTATCAGGCACCTCAAGGGCAGGAGATAAGACAAACGTGCTTGATTTTTAACAGGTAGAAATACCTCTACGTGAGGTTGACTGTACTTACCTAATGCCGGATATCTGAAAGGAATGTGAAAAATTAAGGCAATCATTGGTACTTCCAAATAGCTGGATGTTGGAGTCATATTTGCAAAACATAGATTATGCTGTCATGTCAGATTTGGGACACTTTGGGAGATTGGGAGAGGGATGAAATGGGTGGTGGCCAATGTCAGGTTGGGTGGACATGCAGGTGGGTGACGTAGCTGATCCACAGAGGTGGTTAGGTCGGTGAATCTATATGCGAATAGGAACACATAATTTCATTGCTGAGACACTAATTTCAAGGTTGATACTCCAGATCTATTTCATCTTTTCATTTTATCATTTTAGGAAATACAGAAATATATCCCCCAAAATCACCCTAAATCCCACTGACCAGAGATAGCTACTGTTAATAATTTTGGTATATTTCTTATGTCTCTTTTTATTTCTCCCTAATGCAAACACATTTTTTTAAAACAAACATTGGGATTATATTGTTTATATAATTTTATATGCTGCTGTTTTCATTTTTACACTTAGGGCATTTTTTCATGTTAATAAATACTTACTGAAAACATAGTATCTTATATCATAATTTATTCAACCTTTCCCTTGATGTGGAACATCTAGATTGCTTTCATTTTTTCTTGCTTATGTGTAATAAACATTCCTGAACATGTAAGCATGTTAAGAGCTCTGACAAATTACTCCAGGTATTATTCTTGGTTATTTTCCTTATCTTCAGAGAGGCTTATGGAGACGTAAGTATTCCCAAGATCCAGATGAGAGACCAAGTGGTTTATTTGTGGCAAGAATGTGTTTTGTTTTGGCCACGCCTCGAGACATTCAGGATCTTAGTTCCCCGACCAGGGATGGAACCTGTGCTCCCTGCAGTGGAGCAGTGGAAGTGCGGAGTCCTAACCATTGGACTGCGGGGGAAGTCCCTGTGGCGAGAATGTTTTGGAGTCACATTGATCCAGTCACATTTAATCAATTAATTACTTCATTTGCTTATTAAACAAGAATTTGTTAAAGTCATACTATGTGTAAGCACTGCAGGAGATTGCACAAAGACTTTGAGGGCTACTCCATTCTTGTTGGAAAGACATGCTTAGACAACATTCAAGAAACCTTTGCTGGGCTTACCTGGTGGCGCAGTGGTTGAGAGTCTGCCTGCCGATGCAGGGGACATGGGTTCGTGCCCCGGTCCAGGAAGATCCCACATGCCACGGAGCGGCTGGGCCCGTGAGCCATGGCCGCTGAGCCTACGCGTCCGGAGCCTGTGCTCCGCAAAGGGAGGGGCCACAACAGTGAGAGGCCCGTGTACAGCAAAAAAAAAAAAAAAAAAAAAAAGAAACCTTTGCTAATAACTGCTAATAGTTAGATGGAACTTTCTACATGTTGTTCTAGGTGCTGTATGTATATTTACTCAGTTCTCACAACAGCTACTATTATTATCATGAACCCCATCTTACAGTGAGAAAATCAAAGCACAGAGAGGTTAAGTAATTTTCCCCCAAGATCACACATCTAGTAAGTAGCAGAACTGTGATTTAAGCCCAGGCGATTAAGCTCCAGAGTTCCTCACAACCCACACATATCTTGAATACACCAATGTAGAGAGAAAGTATTATAGAAGGGTTATGTCTAGGTAAGCATTTTCTAGAGGTGATTTTTTTCTTTTGCATTGGTTGGGTAAACTTTCTATAATAAACACTTTAGGGTTTTATAGTCAAGGCTGTTTTGAGGCCACTTTCCCTAATACTTAGAATGTTAATGAGAATCACTAGATGAGCAAATTTTCTCTTCTGATTTGGGTAAGTGAATTATTTGAAGGTAGAAAAGCCATCATTTCACCTGTCTTGTCTCAAGGAACTTCTTTGGGGAAATGCTGGGAAAATAATATTATTTTGTAATGAACTCAATAGAGTATTTGATTTGTAACAAAGAACTAATTTAATAGATACCTTGTTCATATTCCTAGTATAAAAAGAAGTTCGTTGAATGGATGAATGAATAATACTTTAGACTGCAAGGCTTACAGATGAAATAGAGCTATGACCCAGACTCAGTGGCAGGCTGGTGCCTGCTCCTATGGGCTCAACCTCTTTCCAACTTCCTGGTCAGTGACTTGGTGTTGGTAGCTTGAAATCAGCTGTGGTGGGAATATTTAAACTACAAAACTCAGTAGATGCTACCAATTGGGGCTTTTTTTGTTATCTTGGTGAACTGTTTGTTAAATACTTATCAGCACACCGCTCCCTAGGCTTGTTAGGAAATTCGTAAGTGGGAAGAAATTCTGTGACTCCAGGGGAAGAAAGAAGGAAGTGTAATGAGAATATCAATTCAAACCCTTTTCTCCTCCTCTGTCTTGAATCTTTATGTCTGTTTCTTTCTTTTTTTGGTTATTTCAGAGCAGGGGGAGACTGTTAAGAGAGTTGAGATGTTCAGGTAGTTAGACGGTTACCGCAGTTCAAGCGTAAAGGCAGGTGGGAGCATGTCAGTTTCAGCTGAGCTCAACTCTCTTTTCCAGGCCTACAGCATTAATGGCTCCCATAATTTAAGCAGGGAAATGTTGGTGGAGACTCATGTAGGAAGCCCCGGTGGAGTATCATTTGTGTGCGGAGACAAGGAAATAGACATGTTCAAGCTGGAAGAAAATCTTACACACCATCTGGTCCAATCCCCTCATTTCCCAGATGAGGAAAATGGGCTCCTAAGAGTGTAGATGGGAATTTCCCCAGATCATGGGTCTAGCTTATAATATGGACCTGGATCAGACTGCCTGGTGTGACTGTCAGCTCTCTACTTCTTTGTTATTTGACATTGGACAGGGTACTTAATCTCTGTGTGTTTTCTCAGCTATAAAATGAAGATGTTGTGAGGATTAAATAATACATGTAGGGGCTTCCCTGGTGGCGCAGTGGTTGAGAGTCCGCCTGCCGATGCAGGGGACACGGGTTCGTGCCCCGGTCTGGGAAGATCCCACATGCCATGGAGCGGCTGGGCCCGTGAACCATGACCGTGTAGCCTGTGCGTCCGGAGCCTGTGCTCCGCAACAGGAGAGGCCACAACAGTGAGAGGCCCGTGTACCGCAAAAAAAAAAAATAATAATAATACATGTGAAAAGTTTACATATAGTAAGAGCTCAATAAATATTAATAATACAGTCTAGTGATAACACTGGTTTCTTTCATAGTCAGAGAGAGAGTTCAGAAAAGAAAGATATATTAATATATTGAAAACCAGCATACTACTCATTAATAATATATTAATTCAATCTATTAATATATTGAAAACCAACATACATATTTTTTCTTTTTTTGATTTGAATTTTATTTTATTTATTTATTTCTTATGCAGCAGGTTCTTATTAGTTATCTATTTGATACGTATTAGTGTATACATGTCAATCCCAATCTCCCAGTTCATCCCACCACCACCACCACCCCACCCCCGCTTTCCCCCCTTGGTGTCCATATGTTTGTTCTCTACATCTGTCTCTAGTTCTGCCCTGCAAACTGGTTCATCTGTACCATTTTTCTAGATTCCACATATATGCGTTAACATATGATGGTTGTTCTTCTCTTTTGGACTTAAAGAAGATGTGGTACGTATATACAATGGAATATTACTCAGCCATAAAAAGAAACAAAATTGGGTCATTTGTAGAGACGTGGATGGACCTAGAGACCGTCATACAGAGTGAAGTAAGCAAACGTATTAGTAAAACATGAACATTTTGAAATTTCCAACTTAAGAATTTTCCCCAAAACCAGACTGTGCAGGTGTTTTAGTGAATGATTCACCAACAGCATTAGTTACTACTTTCCTTCTTTTTGTTTTTAAACTTCAAAGGATTTGTAGCTGAATAAGGGGCCAAGTAATCTCCAGACATCTTTAGACTGGCACATGTTCTCTGAGGCCTTTTCTTGGAGAATGTTTAAAGAAGCCCCTCCCCCACCAGTGAGGGGGTAGGTCATATGCCCCTTTACGTTGACAGTGACTACATATCTGGGCTGCATCTTCCCTCAGGGTCTCTACCACCAGCAGAAAAGTTCAGAAGGAGAAGGCCCTGGGGCATACCTGGTTTGTCCAGTATCAGGGAGGAGCTGAATCAAGGGCTTACCAAGTCCAGGCGCTGGGTGGAGGCCTAGCGCTGGCCCCTCGTCACTTAGCCCTCTCCCTACCCAGCCACAGATAATGCTCATAATTTGTTAGTTACTTGGGAGGGTGTGTGGCGTTCAGGTTATACGTGCTGGTCCCAGAGACTGACTCTCTGGGTTCCCTTTTCCAGCTCTATTGCCTACTCTCTCTGTTTCCATAGGCAAAACATGTAACCTCTCTGAGCCTCCATTTCTCATCTGTAAAATGATGGTCATAGTCCTGCTTCATAGGATCGTTGAGAGGATCGACTCAAGTAAGAGGCGAAAAACATTTAGAACAGCAGCTGGCGCATAATAAACACTCGATTTTATGTTTTGTTTTTATTTCTTAGATTTTTATTGTGGTAAGATATACATAACATAAAATCTACCATTTTAACCATTTAAAAATATACAATTCAGTCACATTAAGTACATTCACGTTGTCGGGCAACCATCACTCCCATCCATTTCCAGAACTTTTTCATCATCCAAAACTTAATCTCTGTCCACATTAAACAATAACTCTCCATCACCTCCTCCCCCTCTACCTCTGATAACCTCTATTCTATTTTCTGGCTCTATTAATTTGACTATTCTAGGTACTAATTATAAGTGGAATAGTACGATATTTATCCTTTTGTGTCTGGCTTATTTCACATAGCATAATATCTTCAAGGTTTATCCATGTTGTAGCACGTGTTAGAATTTCATTCCTTTTTAAGGCTGAATAATATTACATTTATGTACGTACCATACTTTGTTTATCCATTCGTCTGTCAATGGACATATGGGTTGTTTTCATATTTTGGCTATTGTGAATAATGCTGATTTGAACATTGGTGTACAAATATCTGTTTGAGTCCCTACTTTTAATTTTTTAGGATATACACCTAGAAGTGGAACTGCTGGATCATGTGGTAATTCTATGTTTATTTTCTGAGGAAAGACCATACTGTTTTTCATAGCAGCTGCACTATTTTACATGCCCACCAATAGTGAACAAGAGTTTCAATTTCTGTACATCCTTGCCAACACTTGTTATTTTCTTTCTTTTTTAAAAATAATAGCTATCCTAATGGGTGTGAAGTGGTATCTCATTGTGGGCTTGATTCGCATTTTCCTAATGATTAGTCATGTTGAGCATTTTTTTATATGCTTATTGGCCTTTTGTATATCTCCTTTAGAGAACTATCTATTCCAGGCCTTTGATCATTTTAAAATCAGGTTTTTGTTGTTGTTGTTCTTGAGTTGCAACAAATTTTTAAAGAAGTTTTAAAAATATTCTGGGTGCTAATCCCTTATCATATATATGATTGAAAATATTTTCTCCCATTCTATGGGTTGACTTTTCACTCTCTTGACAGTGTCCTTTGATTTCTAAAAATTTAAAATTTTAATTAGTCTAATGTATCTATTTTTTCTTCTGTTGCCTGTGCTTTTGGTGTCATATTCAAGAAATCATTGCCCAATCCAATGTCATGAAACTTCCCCCTATCTTTTCTTCCAAGAGTTTTATAGGTTCAGGTCTTTGACCCATTTTGAGTTAGTTTTTGTACATGGTGTACTGTAAGCATCCAACTTCATTGTTTTGCATGTAGATATCCAGTTTCTCCAGCAGTGTTTGTCGAAAAGACTGCCCTTTTCCCACTGAACAGTATTGGCACCCTTGTTGAAAATCACTTGACTATGTACGAGAGGGTCTATTTCTGGCTCTTTATTCTATTCCATTGGTCTATATGTTGGTCTTTATGCCAGTACCACACTGTGTTGATTGCTGTAGCTTGGTAATAAGTTTTGAAATCAGGAAGTGATGAGTCTTCTAACTTTGTTTCGGCTCTTCCGGGTCCCTTGAGATTTCATATGAATTTTAGGATGGGTTTTTCTATTTCTGCAGAAAAATGTTGTTGGGATTTTGATAGGGATTGTTTGAATCTGTAGATCACTTTGGGTAGAACTGACTTCTTAATAATGTTAAGTCTTCCAATCCATGAACATGGGATGTCTTTCCATTTATTTATGCCTTCTTTAATTTCTTTCAGCAGTGTTTTGTTTTGCAGTTTTTAGTGTACAGGTCATTTGCCTCCTTGGTTAGTTTATTCCTACTAAGTTTATTTTTAACAATACAATAGTGCTTAACTTGTGCCTAGCACTATACTATAGAAGTCAAGGAAATCTTTCTAAAACTGAAATAGTGTTATGTCATTCTCCTGCTTAGAACTCTTTAGTATGGTCTATAATGTCCTTCGAGATCTGGTTTTGGTTTGCCTTTTTAGTATTATCTCTTATTACACGCTCCCCCCTCAAAAAAAAAACCAAAACAACAGACAAACAAAACTCTCTAGCAATGCCACTGGGCCTTTGAACACACTGTTTCCAATGTCTGGAATACTCTTTGACTCTCTCCCTCCTCACTGACTGCTGCTATCTACTCTGAGTATCCAGCCCTCACTTGCTAACTCTCCCCTTCCATCCTATAAACTCTTTGAAGGCAGGAACCATAACTTACTCATCTTTGCATCCCAAGCGCTCTGGATGCTACCTAGAATTGAGTAAGAACTGAACTGAATTGAACTGACTTTTTTTTCCTGAGCCTGGAGAAGAAATAATGTGAGAAGCAGGAGGAAGAGGAGCACAGGGCTGCTGACTATAAGCAATTAAAATGCTCTTGTATGTAACAGGGAATTCTATGTTCCTCACAAAAGAGTAGAGTCCAAGGTAATAGGTAGATGTCCACAGAGATAAATTTGAAATCCAAATATAAAGGAGATTTTAACAGTTCCGTCTGCTTAATAATGGCATAGATTATCTTGAAAAGTAGTGAGTGCCCCCTACTGGAAAGGCTCAAAAGTAGGACCTCCATGTCCATTTCTCAGTGACTGGCAGGGTACTTGGAGCACATAGCTCTGAAAACCTCCTGACTCTAAAGTTCCATGATTCTAGATGCAACATAAACAGAATTATTTTACAGTGACTCGGAATTTGCTCTCTAAGAACTTATGGTTGTCTCACCAACATATTTTCTGGTGAACAATGACTTGAAGAAATGCCTTTGAGGACCAGAGTCTAGTTGGTAGTAGGTGGGCATCCCTGGGGGTAAATCTGCGATTCGTAAATCTGGGAAGGCTTCAGGAGATAGTGACAAGGACACTCAGGATGGGCTGGTGGCCTGCCAGGGCTATGGCAGACCCAAGTCAGAGCACAGGTGGGCAAGGGCCTGACTTTGAGGAGTTCCTGCAGGGAGCTGTCCTGGGTGTGATCCTGTAAATAGGCAGAGAGGATTGTCATGGGAACCTGGCTACAGGCAAATGGCAGACCAGCATGGTTCTAGAGTGGTCTGACATTAAGTAGAACTGGAACTCCAGATTATAGAACAGCTGACAAAAATAAGCCAATAAGCCAAGACCCCACTCTCAGGCAACTGAAACGGGGGGAGGGGGCAGGTATAGCACTGTGCATAGCTCTGATTGCAGGGGCTGGGGAGTAAAAAGAGGGCTTGTTTACGAACATCCTTAATAATTACCAGATACGGTTAAAGATCAGAGTGGGAAGTTGGCTTAGAGGCTGAAGCAACGACCTGCTGGGGTGGACCTCTTCCTTCCCCCCACTTTTCAATGGGAACACGGTTGGTTTCTCTACTGGGATAGTTTGAGCTCCTTGTACCTGAGGCTAAGTGTCTGTACCTATGGAGAGGGAGAAATGTGGAGACATAAGAGTTTCATCTTCACAGTGTAGAGATTAATCTCGTAGGCCATTGAGTTAATGAAGCCTCAGTTTGAGAAAGAGTTCCCTCTACTGGCTGATCTAAGCCAGAGTCTGTTGTCTCAGGATACCTGTTCATTGTTGAAGATGTATTTAAGATAAGGAAGTTAAACTACTGAGTATAAGAAACTCATTGCTAGATTATATTTCATTTTTCTGATTCAGGTAGAGATTCTTGGAGTCTTCTTTTTTTCCCTCAATCAACTTTATTGAGTTATATTTTACCTAAAATAAAATATATACATACATACCTGTGTAACCACCGACATCACCCAATCAAGATATTGCATATTTCTATAACCCTAAAAAGTTCCATTGTGTATTTTTGCTGTCAGTCCCCGCTCCTGATCCCCCTTGTCTCCAGGCAACCACAGATCTGCTTTCTCTTGGTATAGATTGCATTGCCTGTTTTAGAATTTTAAATAAATGAAGTCACCTAGTATGTACTCTGTGTCTAAATTCTGTCACTTGTGATAATGTTTTTGAAATGTATTCATGTTTATGTGTCAGTGGTTTTAATCTTTCTATTGCTGAGTAGTATTCCATTGTATGAATGCATCAAAATTTGTTTATCCACTTGCTAGTTGATGGACATTTGGATTTTTTCCAGTTTGGGACTATTTTGAATGAAGTGCTATCAACATTTGTATACAAGTCTTTTTTGTGGACATGTTTTTATTTCTCTTGAGTAAATACCTGGGAGTGGAATTGCTAGGTCACGTGATAAGTGTATGTTTGACTTTATAAGAAATTGCCAAGCTGCTTTCGATAGTAGTTGTATATCCCACCAGCAGTGTGTGAGAGTTCTAGTTTCTTCATATCCTTGTCAACACATGATGTTGTCAGTCTTTTTAATTTTAGTCATTTTAGTGGATGTATTGAATATACGAAAATCATTGTTAGGTTTTGTTTTGGTTTTGTTGTTCTGATGGTGAAAAGTTCCTAGAAGACTTTTTTTTAATTAAATTTTTAATTTTGAAGTAATTGTAGATTCACAATATGACTGTAGATTCTCAGTAATACAATAGAATCTATGGCTCTTTTACACATTTTCTTGAAAAACTGTAGCACAATATCACAACTAATTGGAGTCTTTTAAAAATACACACTTCTCAAAGTTTAATAAGAAGTAAACAGAAACCAGACACCATCTGATCATGCCTTGTGCTCGATTATCAATGAGACGGGTAGAGTATGGAGCATGGGAAGCTGTCGTAACCTTAATGCTGATCAATACTCTGAGCGTCACATTTCAGGAACTGGAAGAACCACTAAGTTGTTAATATTGGCAGTGCTAACTCTTAGGTTTTCCAATCTGAAAACACAATATGTGGAATTTCAAATTAGACGGCGCCGATGAGAAAGCAAGACTCAGAGTAAAGGGCAAGGAGATATCAAGGCTATGAGGCAAGAGGTATTAACTTTGAACTCTGCCAGTAAGACCTTCACTAAGTGTGTCTTTTTTTTCTCACACATACATCTTCATCTTTTTGACTTTGGGACTGATTGTGGGTGGTCGTTCTATTCAGGGATAATCAAATAACTGAACTTCAGATAGCCCCCAACCTCATTTGAGCTAATGGCTTCAAAATATTTGGCTATATCCCAAAATAAGTAGTAAAATGAACTGGTTTGGGTTTTAGCTTTCCCTGCTTCCCCTGCCCACATCTGGTGGAAGGCTTGATGAGCAGTAAAATAGCTAAGATGCAGGGAGTCTGAGTGGGGAGATACAGAAAGACCCAGATAATCTTCAGACTGGGTAGTTAGCCCCGACGGACTCTTGAGTTGATGGTAGTAAGAGGAAGCAAATCCTTGAGATAAATATTATAAGATGCTCCTAAGGAGAAGTAAAGACAGGAAAAGCTGAAGAACCAAATCTACTGTAATTATAAATGTAACTTTAAAAAAAAAGCCAACAAGAAAGGAAAAGATGCAAATTTGCTTGATGAAGAATGAATGTAGTGAATCTTGCCCCATGACTTCTAGCAAATTCCTTCAGAAGATGACCATTTTAACACAGCCCCCACACTGTTGCGACAGGACAGTCACTCCTTTGGACTGTAGATTCATTTTTGATATTATGACAAAGTCAAGGTTACCTGCTGTAAGTTCTTTCGACGTCCTCTTCTCCAGCTCAAAGCGGCTGCATCATCACTTTCCCTCTTTCCTTACTCCTGTCTCTGAAGTGTCTGCTCGCTCTCCCAGTGTGAATTTGTCCCCCTGTGCCCTTGGTCCCTCCTGCCTGTCCTAGAGTCTCACTCCATCAGGGATACATGCCCTCCTTGCGTCTTCCAGCTATCCTTTACTGGGACCTGCAAGCATGCTCAAATCTCCCCCATCCTTCAAAGCATGGCCCTCAGGGCTGCTGTCCCCTTACCTCATGGACCTACAGCTCTTCTCCTCTCATTATGAAACATTTCTAAAGAGCAGTTTACACTTTTCCGCATCCCCCACCTGTCTCCTTGACCTTGGGCAAACTGCTGGTCACCCCTTACCAACAGTTTTCTAAGGGTTGCCAGCAACCTCCTGAACTCCAGAGCCCATGGTCTTTTCTCCTGTATCATCATCCCAGTCTCATTGGACACTATGGACACACCCCCTGCCACTTGTCTCCCTGTGCTTCCTGGGATCCTGAGCTGCTACTTCTTCCCTTGCTCCTTTTCTAGGATAGCTTTGCCAATCCCTCTGCCCCACAGATTTAGGTCTCTGCTGAAGCCTCCTTCTGAGCCTTTTCTTCATCTTTCCCTGTAGTATCTTCCCAGTAATACCACCTGCTCCCTCCATTTCAACTAAAACCTCTAAGCAGATGTCTTTGAACTTCATTGTTTATACCTTCCTTCTAAGGGCACTTTTTCTTACTCTACTTGGCGCTCTACATATACCTGTCTAGACTGTAGGGTCACTTCAGGCTGAGATTGTGCTTCTGATTCACCTTTGTATCCCCAGGCATAAGGTCTTGAATATAGTAGAGGCTCAGATGCCATTTGGTGAATGGTGTTATCTTGCCCATTGGATGTCAGGAGCCCTCGTTCTGATGGCCTACTGACATTGTGGTGAAGGAAGGCCGATTAAACCCGTAATCCCTCCCTTCCAAAATACTGTCCCCAGTAGCACCCCTGGTCCAGGATGTGTGGTAGTCTTCCCTGCACCGGTTCTCATAAATGACAGGGAAGGCTTCAGGAGAGAAGTCCTGGGAGTAATGGAGTCATGACTGGCACCCTTGCACTGTTCTAAGCTGACAACAAGAGAGCGTGGCAGCATGTGCCTCTTCCAAGTGGCATCTCATTTCTTGGACGTGACTTTATATTGCTCTACAGAGGCTGGCACACTGATTCGGGAGAGCCTACTGGGAGTTGCACCTGAGCCTGGTGCCTGACTGCAGCAGACAGCTGCCTAGTTAAGGTGAATTTTACAGTTAAATTGTGTTCTGCTCAGGAATTGGGAAACCACCACGGAAGGACAAATGCAAATGAGATTCCAGTTCAGGGCAGAAACTCGTCAAGGGACAGCCACAGCCAAGTCTCTTGGGTTTGTCTTCAACTATTTTGGGGAAAAGTTATGGGCCGTTTTCCAAAGGGCTTTTGGAGAGGACAGAGGCAGCCTTGGCGCAATATGAAGAATGTGAGCTTTGGAGTATGGCTGTAGCGTTGTTTTAACAAGCACAGGCATGGCCACCTGTTCAAATGCTGGTCCTGCCACTTAGGCGCTGGGTAACCTGGGGCAAGTTACTTTGAATTTCTGAGCCTCAGTTTCGTCATCTGGAAGCTATAAATAATAATACTTACCTTGTTAGGATTAGAAAAAAACACCTTAGCCCAGCACTTGGCATATAAGCCTTCAATCAATGCTAGCAATTTCCTCACTGTTATTACTTAATAAGTGTGAGACCTTGGGCAAGTCCCTTAACCTCATGGTATCCTCCTCCATCTCTTGAGGTAGTTGTGAGGATTAAGCAATAAAAGATTGATGAGGCGTTTTGCACAGGATGGGCACTTGGTAGGTGATGGCTATTATGATGAACAAGATTATTCTAAGGAGCCAGATATTAGCAAGTCTGTATCACTTACCTTAAGATAGTGGGTACCTGCTGGTTAAGACTACCTGGGGAGCAAAGTACCCCCCAAAGAGCAAGAGAAGGCAAAGTAAGTGTCGGGTTTAAGGGAAAAGGTTTTCAAGTCAGATGGGTCGGGCTCCACAGCTAATGACTTGAATTCCCTTAAACTTGGTTTCTTTCTTTGAGAAATGGGGCTAGTAATAAAATAATTGCCTTTATATGGAGTTAAGGTTATGTAGCCTGGCGCATGTAGGGTGCTGAGTAGGGGACTCACACTCATTGTTAGTCTCTATAAAATATCGCCATCGTTACTGAGAATATGGAGATTCTTGGGGAAGGGCTGGAGAGAGGAAGAGGAGGTGGGGTGGCGGGGGGGGGAGTATAACAGAAGAGGGAGGAGAGAGAAGCTGGTTAACAGCACCTAAAGGAGGTCCCAGCTTGGAAGAGACACACCTGAGTGTGAGCTGAGACCGCCTTTTACTCTCTGTATGTCCCGTGTGTGCATCTCCCATGATGCCAAGTGTAATGTCTTATACATGGAAAGTTGTCAACAGATATTTATGGAAGTAGAGGTGCCCCAGTGAGAGTATATGTGTTTGACCACTGCTTCTGGAACTCAAGAGTGTGGGGTGCAGTGCCCTTCTAGAAACTCTGTGTCGGGCCTGGGGGACACTGGAACGGCAGCCCTTCTTTCCCATCTGTTCCCGCGGACCCAAGGATCTGACTAGGCCCCAAGGTAATGGTTTGATTCTTCCCCAGAGAGAACACAGGAGTGGGTCTGTTGTGAGAGCAACAGTCAACCTCATCCGGAGTTCATATGCAGGGTGTCCCCATGGCCCAGCAGGTTACAACCCCAAAGGAGAAAGGAAGTGCAGAAAGAAAGGAGCCAGTCTTATTCAGTGCTGTGCTGGTGAGGCCGCTTGCTCACAGACAAGGAAAGCTTGTGAACCCGGGATGGAGGAGTCCTGTATCATCTGTTCATTGGCCAAATTGCAATGGGAAGGAAGGGCTGTTTGTTTTCCTCCCAGAACAGGAATTCTCAGAAAATCGATTCTCCCTCATTGACAATGCATACTAAGTGATTGAAAGGCCATTAAACCCATTAATGGGATGCTCTTTAAATAAAATAAGTCCCTGAAAGGGATCTTAGACTTGGCAAAGTCAGTAGAGCCGACAGTGTGCTGGGCCAGCCCAGGGACCATAAATACAACAGAACAAATATGGGGGGGTGGGCAGGCAAACAGAGGAGAGGAATCAGGAACCTTGAATAGCTTGGTGCATAAAGGACAAATGTTGCCAGACAAGCTTAATGGCTTTTATTTTATTTTTGACAGGATTTACAAAACGAGTAGATGAGGGGAAGTTTGCATCTTGATTTCAGTTAAACACTTGGCACTGCCTCCCACCAAATTTCATGCACAAAATTAATTCAAATTGTCTTGGATGGAAGCGTGGTCACATGGGTTGAAAATTGGCTGGCACTCCATGAACAACAGGGGGAGGAGGGCGGCCCCCTGTGGCCAACCTGGTGCTGAGGCTTCATTCTAATTCCTATCAGGAACTGGGGCTCCTCTTCTGCAGCTCTTAATAATAATAATAATAAGATTATTATTATCTTAATAATAATAATAATAAATGACAACATCAACTAACACTAATTATTCACATACGGTGTTCTAGACACTTTATCTTATTGAGACCCTTTGTTCTTTCAGCCCCTGACGTTGCTCTTTACTCTCCATCTTCCCTTTCAAGCAGCTAGTCAGCTGTGTTGATCGCCTCAGGGGACAAATGTGATTAGCGAGTAGAGGATGCATAGTAGAGAGAAAGTATTCGGGAAAAGCAAGAAGAGAGAGGAGCTTCTGTCCTCTATCAAGACACCAATTCTCCTGAGAGATGATGTGTGTGAGTGGGGAGGACTTTGGGTCTGAGTGCTGCCATGAGAGCCCACATCTGGTTTCCCAGGCAGAGCTGCTGCCCGGGTCTCCCACACCCCCTGAGAGGGAGTCTCTGGGGCAACTACGGCTGGTGCCACCACCTGCATGGCTCAGAAGCAGAGAGCAGTCAGGTCCGGATGGACCATTTGGACAAGAATGTAGACCTCTCAGCAGGGACCTGTAAGGACTGTGGACGGTGAGTCAGCCGCCTGCTGTCTCTTCCTTCCTGGAGATGTGAGGACTCACAATCAGAAAGGGAGTCGAGTTATAGGAGTTTTATAGCTGGAGGATTAGCTCGGTGAGTCCTCACAGAACTGCTATAAAATACAGATAAGGAAACTGAGGCACAGAGAGGTAAAGTAGTGTAGCCAGATAGAAACCTAGGCAGGAGCCCCCCACTCTACTGAGATTTTGCCCTCACTGAAGGACCTCCTGGTTTTAGTCCAAGCTGCTGTTTCATGTAAGGGAAGAACCACTTGGAGACTATGGTGAGTGCAATTAAATTTGGGGAAATAAATAGCAGCACCGGGGACGGCAGCAATATCCACGAAGCTCTGTTTTGTGTTATGGGCCACTGTAAATTCATTCATTCATTCACTCACTCATTCACTCATCCTTTTGTGTATTCAATGAACGTGTGTATTGGGAGCCTATCGTGTGTCAGGCATTGGGTAGACAAGCCTAAGTCTCTGAGTGAGGCCCCGTCTCTGCTCTCCCAAGGCTGGTGCCTGGTGAGGGTACATGTGCACGTGCACACACACACACACACACACACACACACACACACACAAGGGCAATTCCTTTCAAGGCTGTTTTTATTTTTCAAATGTCCTGAACATATTCCCTGATTTGATCCATTTTCAATAGCATTGAACTTTTTTTTTTGAAATTTACCAGATTCAAAGCTTATTATTCGAAAAAACCAGTGAGCTCGATCAGCATATATTTGGTCGATTGCGTATTGACAAAGGTATTGAAGCAGTTCAATTGGAAAAGGGTGCTTTTTTTCAATAAATGATGCTGAAACAAATGGATATTTATATGGAAAAAAAACCACCCTTGAGCTTTATCCCACATTATACACAAGTGTTAACTGAAATGGCTCATAGACCTCAATGTAAAAGCTGGAATTATAAAATACAGAAGAAAAGAGAATATTTTTATAATTTTCTTTTAGGTAAAGTCGTCTTAGGACATAAAAAGCAATAATCATCAAAAAAGATAAATTTGACTTGATTAAAATAAGGCATTTTGATTCTTTGAAAGATACCATAAGAGATTGAATAAGCAAGCCAGATATATGATTACAAAACATATATCTCACAAAAAATGCCTTTTATCAATATGTAAAGACTTCTTACAATTTAGTATTGAATGATAAGAAAAACAACTCAGTTTTTTTACTTTTTAAAAATTGAAGGATAGTTGATTGACAGTGCTGTGCCAATCCCTGCTGTACAGCAAAGTGACTCAGTTATACACATACATTCTTTTTTTTTTAATATTCTTTTCCATTATGGTTTATCCCAGGAGATTGGATATATTACCTGTGCTATATAGTAGGACCTTGTTGTTTATCCATTCTAAATGTAATAGTTTGCATCTAACAACCCCAAATTCCCAGTCCATCCTTCTCCCTCCCCCCTCCCCCTTGGCAACCACAAGTCTGATCTCTATGTTTGTGAGTCCATTTCTGTTTTGAAGACAAGTTCATTTGTGCCATATTTTAGATTCCACATATAAGTGATATCATATGGTATTTGTCTTTCTCTTTCTAACTTACTTCACTTTGTATTATAATCTCTAGTTGCATCCGTGTTGCTGCAAATGGTATTATCTTGTTCTTTTTTATTGTTGAGCAGTATTCCACTGTATATATGTACCACATCTTCTTTATCCATTTATCTGTCAATGGACATTTAGGTTGCTTCCATGTCTTGGCTATTGTGAATAGTGCTGCTATGACCATAGGAGTGCGTGTATCTTTTTGAACTATACTTTTGTCCGGGTATACGCCCAGGAGTGAGATTGCTGGATCATATGGTAATTCTACTTTTAGTTTTCTGAGGAACCTCCATACTGTTTTTCACAGTGGCTGCACCAACCTACATTCCCACCAACAGTGTAGGAGGGTTCTCTTTTCTCCACACCCTCTCCAGCATTTGTTATTTGCAGCCTTTTTAATGATGGCCATTCTGACCAGTGTGAGGTGGTACCTCACTATAGTTTTGATTTGCATTTCTCTAATAATTAGTGATGTTGAGCATCTTTTCATGTGCCTACTGGCCATCTGTATATCTTCTTTGGAGAAATGTCTATTAAGCTCTTCTGCCCATTTTTCGATTGGGTTGAGTTGAGTTGTATGAGCTGTTTGTATATTTTGGAGATTAAGGCCTTGTTGGTTGCATCATTTGAAAATATCTTCTCGCATTCCATAGGAACAACTCAGTTTTAAAATGGGCAAAAAATATGTACAGAAATTTCACAAAAGAAAATATATAAATGGCACAAAAGATCCAGAAAAGCTGTTCAACATCTTTAGTCATGAGGAAAATGGAAATCAAAACCACAATGAGAAATTACTGCATACCCATGAGAACAGCTAAAATTTAAAAGGACTGACAATACTAAGTGTTGGTGAGTATATGGAGCAACTGGAATTCTCATACACTGTTGTGTTTGACCATTATATTTCATTGAGAAATAGCGTGTGGTGTATAACACAGGCTGCTGCCATCTATTATAAGCAAGGCTCTGGAAAAGCTTTGGGGCACACTGCCCCCTTGCCGAAAGCTAGATCAAAATGCCTTAGTGCTGTGGACTGGATGCCCGTGGTGTGCTGTGGAACACACATAGACAACAAAAACTTCACTGAGGGCTTCCTGGAGGAGGAGTCCTGGTGGTTCTGAAGGAGAAGGAACTCACTGTGAAACTAAACTAAGTCACCCTTTTAGAATTGGGTAAGTTGGCAGTGGTAAATTTTTTGGTTTTCTTTTCAAAGCAAATGGCCTCTTGTGTGACCCGTGTTTTAGAGAACAGGGGCAAACTCCAAACTGTGAGTCTCGTTGGTATCTTAGATTGTGAAACAGCAGATTTGATTCTTCCTTTGCAAGTTCCTTGAACAAAGATCCCCTCCATTCACCTGGGCCCCCATCATTGGTGATTTGCTTGTGTTTCTGGATAAGGGCCCCATGGATCAATGTTTGCCTTCACCCCTGCCTGTTTGAGGGTGGCAAACAGAGCCAGCTGATGCCTGGACGATAGAATAACAACACTGCCCCACATGGCTGTTCACTAATGTGTTGGGGGGAAAGGGTTTGTGTGTGGCAGGAGGCAAGGGTCTTTGCATCTTCGCCGCGGAGATCTGCTCCTGAGCAGATCTCCTCGTGAACACAGGGGAGCTATTTTCCTCCTATGTAAGAATGAGTAAGAAAAGCCTCAAAGATGTTCAAGGTCACCTCCTGTGGCCACACCTGGGCAAGCAGGGCTTCTCCCTGTATTACACTTGCTTTTGTTTTCCTCCTTGCGGTCTTCAAAAGATAGGCAGTTTCCAAAGATCTATCCTAGGCCCTTGTCTCTGCTCTCGACTCTCGGCACTCCCATACACCCCATGGCTTCATCTTTCACCTTTGTCCATCTAGTGCCTGCTCTGGCCTGACACTGAGTCTGTGAAGGTGAATCTAGCCCAGGCGGGGCCCTCTGGATGCACGCACAATCGTACAAAAAGAAGCCATCACAGACCCCTGATTGGGTGGCGAGTGTGTGACAGAGGCCTGCTCAGAGTGCAGACCCCAGTGATAGCATGACGGAGAGTGTGATTCAGGGCGTCAGGGGCGTGTTTGTCAAGAGGTGATGATCTTGAAAGACAAATAGGGAGATGGTTGGGGGGAAGGGGTTGAAGAGGGGAGGTGTATTCCAGGTGAAAGGAATATCATGAACAAAGGCATGGAATTGCTTTGGGGATTACCAATATATTGGCTTGATTTATAATCTTAACAGCAAACTCCCATATAGCTCTATGTGTAAAACTCTGTCCAAGCTTTTTTCATACTCCTACCTATCCTTCAAAGCCCAGCGCAAATGATGCTTCCCCTGTGAAACCTTTCCTGATCATTCTTCTTGGAAACAATCTCACTTTCCTCTGGACTTTCCTAGCAGTTGACCTATGACATTTATTTATTTATCTTGTAGTGTAGTTAATAAAGTATATTTGATATCCTTTATTTGGCTTTAAGCCTCAAGGGCCTGGATACAGGCAGAGGCATGTTTCATCCTTCCCTTATACACTTAACACAATAACTAGTACATATTTTCATATTTGCTACTAAAAAATTTTTGCCCTGTCAATGAATGAATGTAAGAGTGAACAGTCTTTTCAGGTACTATTGTGGTAACTACATCACAGGGAATTTATCCCAGGACCCCTGCGGATACCAAAATCCACTGATCTTCAAGTCCCTTATGTAAAGTGGCATAGTATTTGCATATAGCCTACACACATCCTCCTGTACACTTTAAATCATCTCTATATTACTTATAATACCTAATACGATATAAGTGCTATGTAAATACTTGCCAAAGCAAGGCAAATTCACGTTTTGCTTTTTGCAATTTTCTGGAATTTTTTTCACCAATATATTTGATCCTTGGTTGGTTGAACCTGAGGATGTAGAAGCCGCAATTACGCACAGCTGACTACACTATCACTTTTTCCTTCTCTAAATCACTAGTTGAGATTTAACATTCAAACCCCTTTTCTGAAGTGCAGAACTTCTCTATAGAGGACAAGGTATTCCTTGCACTTTTAAATCGGCCCAGGTTAACCTTGTGAATCACGCTGTTTTAGTAGTTCATCACTATCCTACATTCACCCTTTTTCTATAAGCTCATCCCTGGAAAAGTTCTTTCTGGGACTTTGCTGTCCTTCTATCTGCTGGCTTCCAGGTTCCTCCTTGATTCTGGGTGACAATGCCTTTTTTTGAAATCACCTCACTCCAGCTGATGAACTCGCTGAAGTTTGCCCAGAGAATGTCCAGATAGTCACACTGGTGGTACACCGTGTTTCTCTCCTCCCCTTTGTGATCTTGAACCTAATTCCCTTAAGTGCTCCAAAGCCTTCTTCCATCTGCCCGTGCTTTCCACATCTCCTTGACCTCACCTTCCCCACTGCTCCCGGAGAGGCTCCTGTGCCGGTGACACAGACATCATGTCCATTTCCAGACCTCATTGTTTTCCTCCAGGAAAGCTTTAGTGCATCTAAAATTAACTTTCTTTTGTTTTACATTTTGAGCAGTCCTAGGTTTTTTTCCATGCTATGTATCATGAAAAGCACTTGGCTTAAATGTGCCACATAGTCAAGGAGTATTTACCTCAATTCACCTCCGTGTCAAACGATCCTCTGTAGCTCCCTCAGATAAATCAGAGCCCAGACTTTCATGTCATGGACATCAGTATTAATTGAGCACACACTATGTGCCAAGCATTGTGAATAGTTTGGTGGGGAAGACAGGTGTGAAGGGAGGACTCCATGAGTTTAGTGCCCCAGGAACAGGGATCAGGGGAGAGAGGTGTGTGTTGGCAGAGTTCATCCGGGAATCGATACCTGAGTTCAGTCTCAAAGGAGAAGATGGTGATCACAGGTGCAAGGCATGGGATGGCGGAAGGCGGGTGGACAGTGGCGGAAGAGGATGGAATATTCCAGGCAGAGTGGAGAGAATATAGGACTGGCCTCATTTATGAAGCCATTTCTCTCTCTCAGCATTTCCGCTCTATTACTTTGGGCGTTTCGCTTAATGGACATCTGGTCTCCCCTGCTCTATTTTAAGTGTCTTAGGAACAAAGATGCTGCCACTTCCTTGGCATTTCATGAAATTCCTAAAAGGAGCAGGCACTATTAAGAAGAACAGATGCTGGGTAGGTGTTGGAGGAGTGAGCAAAAGGTCTGCAGGGTGGGCTCCTTTAAATGGAATGGAAGGTTTTGTCTTCCTGTGTAAAGATAACTCCACTCTTGCCTTAAAATGAAGTGTGAACAGACGATCAACAGCTTCTTGCTTTGGCCTGGGTGTGGTAACATCTAGTCCATTAATATGTTTTTGGGCCCTTTCCACTGACATTTTTTCCTGAAGCTGCGCTGCAGCATTTCTGAGGTCCTTGGCTTCCTCTCCAGTCGTTTGCACACCCCCGGGTAGGAAGGGCTTTCTCTCTCTGTTTATGAACAAGGTGATGTGTGTCAAATTGCCTTGGCTTAACCAGGCAATTGTGCACCTTTAAAAGGTACGGGGAAATGTTTCTCTGTGGTCAGATTGGCCCACTATGCACATCTGTGCTCTTGACCAAACTCCAGCAATCTGCCCTCGCTTAGCTGCAAATTCCACAACCTGCTCCTGGCCGGCAGCCCAGGCCCCGCAGGAGCGTATCTGTGCGGCCAGCTGGCTGGGTTTTTGGCCGTCTAGAGACACTGGAGGGTGGCAGTCAAAGGAATCAAAGTTCATGGGTCCCCACAGCTTCAAGACATCCCTGGGAAATCTACAAAGATCTTAGGAGGGACCCAGAGGAAAAGGAGGGGAGAAGAGAAGAGAATTTGCCTAGAGAGAAGGCATGTGCACTGCTTTGGGGAAGTTTGAGTGGGAACTGAATCCAATATCCACATGGTTTTTCCTTTTAGAAGATGACCTACACGGGGGTTAATTTGATTAAAAGCCAGACACATTTTTGTCTTTCCCCAAACTCTGGCCTTCCCCCAAATTCTATGCATGTGTTCCACACTTTAGTAAATCCCCGTGAATAACATGCAACCGTGATGGGGAACAGTGCAGAATTAAGCCTAGTTGCCTTCATGGAGGATTTTATTTCCAAAGACCACCAAAGATACCCAGCGCCCCGTGACTTCTCCCCACCCCTACGACCTCCACCCCTTTCCCAGCCGTCCTCGCTGCTCCCCTGGATTATCACACCTGCTCTCCTTGCCTCTGCTCTTTCCCACCACAGTCTCTTCTCAGCACAGGTGCCAGAGTTTGCCTCTTAAAATAGGGCAGCCTGGGAACATAGCAAATATTTTATAATAACTATAAATGGAGTATAACCTTTAAAGTTGTGAATCACTATATTGTACACCTATAATTTATATAATATTAGACATCAGCTATACTTCAATCAGTTGACCAATAGGGTGGCTTGTGTCATGTCTCTGCCCAAAACTCTCCAATGATTTCTCATCTGACGCAGAATAAAAGCCTAGATCCTCATATTGGCCATCAGGGCCCTCAGCCACCCCTCCCCTTGTTACCTCTCTGTCATTCCTCCTCTCCCCGTAGCTCACTCTGCTCCAGCCACGTTGACCTTCTGGTCCTTTTGCTGGAATGCTCATCCCCCAGGTGTCTCTGGGTCTTTGCTCATCCCCCAGTGGGTCACTCCCTTGCTGTCTTCCGGTCTTCACTCAGATGCTGCTTCCCCCTGCCCCCCCCCGCCGGCCTTCTTATCATCCCCGTTTGAGATGGCTCTCATGCCCACCCAGCACTTCCTCTTCCACTTCCCTGGTTTAGTTTTTCCACAGTACTTCTCACCCTTTGACATACTATAGATGCTGCTGCTTGGTTTTCTGTTTATCTCCAACTTAGGTGTAGGGGGCCAAGTAAACTAAGGAATCTTCATTCCAGGCTGGGAACACGGGTTGTGGGGTGATGGTTCTTGAGAACGTGCTGGTCTTTTCTTCTCCACCCTTGGGAGAAAGCTGTGCTTTCCTGCTGTTCTTGTCACTGTGCTGTAAATGCCTGTGTGGAATCAGTGCCCGGTGGGAGAGGCGCCCACACAGGCTGGGAGGTGAGTAGGCAGGTGGCCCGAGGACTGGCTACTGCAGGCACTTCAAGACACTTAATTATAGCCAGCTTAACTGGCCTCTTTGTCATTAGAAACATAGGGAAGGTGCTTGATGCCCCCACGGGCCTCTTATGTGGTTGATAACATCTCCCCATCTGTCTCCAGCAACTGACCCCTCCAGCTTCTTAAGAGCTCAGTCAGAGCTTTGCCTTAACCAGGAGAGAGCTGGGCTATAGAGAGGTTAAATGTGGGGCATCTCTGCTTTCTTCAGTGGAGTGATTTCTGGAATTCAGTGGCTTTGGCTTTTTTTAAAAATTTAAACAAACTGACTCTGAGGTTAACTTCCTTTTTAATTGATTAATCTCGTATGCTTGGAAATTACATGTACTTCTGGGATTTGGTTCTCCCAGAATTGAATAAATTTGCCATTTATGGTTAAGAGCAAAACTCAAGAGATCATTGTGAGCAAAGCAAAGCAAACGCGTTTTTCCTTTCTTAGACATGGATCCTTGCCTTATTATTCTCGCACCAATTGTAGATAAACTGACTGAGTTAGACTGAGTGAGAATGCCTGGGTTCCAAGCCCAGCTTACCCGCTCCACATTACAAGTTCCTCACTGATAAAATTGGGATACCAGTAGTATCTACCTCTTAGCTATTATGAGTTAAGGCAGGTATCACCATAATGTGTGTGAGTGCAGAGTAAAACTCAATGTTAGCTGTCATTATGGCTAGCCCCTAAGCACACACCTTCTGACGGCAGATCAAAACCAGCTAATCATAGTCTATAAACTTTGAAGTGAACAAGAGGGTTTACAATCCTGAGTCCATGTCACAATATATTATTCATGAAACATGGCTCTAAGGTGCTCTTTTTATTTGGAAAGTGATTACTGGCATTGGATTTTATGGTTTTTGTTTGTTCTGCTTTATAGAGTGTCTAACTTGGGAAAAGTGTACTTTAAGCTCTTTCTTCTTTGCAATACTTCTTTCATTCTCTTGCCTGATGCCAAATATTTGTGTCGTATTAGATGTGTTCATTTATTTGTTCAACAAATATTGAGCCCCAACTTCATCTTCCTAGGGCCTCAGACCTGAATCCCCTATGTCCCTGTGCATAGGGAGGCCCAGTTTTGTGCAGGCAGACATCTACCTACGTCAAGAGTCATATCACTTCATATCACAGATAGGAAATATGTCGGAGTTGGGAGAGGAAGCAGCTCTCTGTGTCTCGAGGGAAGGAGGAGCGCCAGGGAGACTTTGCATGCAGGAAGCACAGGGAGAGGAATGGGAAGCACGTGACATTCTTTGTACTAAGACTGTGAGTGGTGTGATAGGGCCCAAAGCAGGTTACACACTGGGAGGCAGAAGACAAGCCAACAGAGTCCAGATTATAAAGGAATTTCCAGGCCACGCCAAGGATCTGGGGCTTTATGTGTGTACACTAAGAACATTTCCACGGGTTTAATGGAGTAAGATAGCATCAGATTTCCATTGTAGAAGGAAAGGGGCTGTGACTAGAGGCAGGGACACCAGTTAATAGTAATAGCTCATGTTTTTTTTTTTTTCTTAACAGCTTTATCGGAGTATAATTGCTTTACAATGGTGTGTTAGTTTCTGCTTTATAACAAAGTAAATCAGCTATACATATACATATATCCCCATACTTCCTCCCTCTTGCGTCTCCCTCCCACCCTCCCTACCCCACCCCTCTAGGTGGTCACAAAGCACCGAGCTGATCTCCCTGTGAATAGCTCATGTTTTAACTCACAAGTCCCCTGTGAGATGGGCACTACTGTTACCACTTTACTGATGAAGAAACTGAAATACAGAGAAGAAACTATCCCAAGGTCACACAACGAAGAGGAACCACTTGGACTTGAACCCTATCAACATGGCTCCAGAGTCTGGATATGGAAACACTAGGCAATGGAATCTTTCTAGATATCTACTATCTAAGAAACTATAATAATAGTTCTCATGAGAAATGATGACTACCCAAACCACCTGTGTAGTACTGAAGCTGCAGGATACAGGACAGTTGTCCTCTGGAGCAGAGATTTCTACATGTCCACTCAATATCCATTCTCTCTCTTAGAACTCCCAATTTTTATTGGAGCATCTGACTGACTGGAATATAGACTCTCTTTCCCAGCTATCCCTGCACTAGATGTGGCCATGAGACAAAGTTCTGGCAAATGAGATATGGCAGCTTCTAGAAATTTTCCTAATAATTGGCACATGCCCCTTGCCTCTTTCTTCCTTATCACTTTCTCCATCCTGCTGCGTGGAATGTGGACGTGGTGGCTACCATCTTGGATCATGACAGCAGGAGCTACTCACTGCTGTCACTGCTGAAGGAGCATGGCTACCTGAAGTCTTTGTGGAGCAGGGCTGCCACACCAGCCTGAACTGCCTGCTCTGGGATTTTCCCTGAGAGACAGGTAAACTTTTATTTTGCTTCAGACAGTGTTATTTTGGGTCTCAGTTATTTTCAGCCAAACTTGATTCTTACCAATACATCCCCCAACTTCTTAGAAGAAAATTATAAAGTATTAGAAATATGATAAGATAGAATTATCAAAGTAGATGAAGTCAATTATGCAAGTTGTGAAACATAAAAATCATGGTTCAATTTATTTTGCAACAGTTTAAAATTCCCAAGACTTTTGTCGGCATACAAAATAAAAACAAGGAACACTATGATCTGTGGAAGCGGTGGATCTGAGTTCCCAGTGTGGCAGAGCCAGGAGACATGAGTGTGTCAGCATTCCATTGTGTTAGGGCCACACTCGCCCATTGCTACCCCCAGAAAGAAAACAGCCACCTGTAATGGATTTGATTATCATTTCAAACTCCCCACCTTGTCCCATAGTAGGATTATATATCCACACCCTTTATCACATGACATTGGCAATGCTTCCTGGTGGAGTCGACAGAAAGGACACTCTCTCATCATTGATTTTAGGCTTGGCCATGCTTAGTCTATGGAATGTTAGTGGATGCGATACAGGTAGAGGCTTGAAACGTGCTTTGGTGGTTTTGCTTGCCCTCTTACACTCCTGCCATCTCCTGTGAGAAGCACACATCGTTAAGTGAAATGCTCATGTATGAAAATATACGAATGCTCCTTTTGCGCCTAGTTCAAAGATATGAAGATATCAACCGAGAAGCACTACGATCCAAAATGATCTCAGTGATCCTTTTTTGGTAGCAGCTTTATTCAGACATAATTCAATACCATACAATTTATCCATTAAAAGGATACAGTTCAAAGGGTCTTCATATATTCACAGATTTGTGCAGTCATCACCACAATCAATTTTAGAACATTTTCATCAGCCCAAAAAGAAACCCCGTACCCTTTAGTAGTTACCACCACTCCCCAACTCCCAGCCCCTTTCTCCATCCCTAGGCAGCCACTAATCTATTTTCTGTCGCTGTAGACTTGTCTATTCTGGGCTTTTCATATAAATGGAATCACACGTTATGTGATCTTTTGGGACTGGCTTCTTTCACTTTGCATAATGTTTTCAAAGTTTATCCATGTTGTAGCATGTATCATTGCTTCATTACTTTTTATTCACAAATAATATTCTATTGTGTGGATATGCCACATTTTAGTTATCCATTCGTCAGTTGATGAACTCAGTGGTACTTTTGAGTACCCACAGAAATACACAGAAGGAAGAAGAGTGGTGCAGTGTGCTAATGACTTTATGGGACAAAAGACTATTGGAATGTACTGGCCATGTACATACGATGGTTCCATCCACACACAGTTCCATTTCTCATAGTAAATAAAGAAGTTGGCATATGATGTGATATGTCTCTCTGAGACTTGCTAGCATGTACCAGTGCCCCCAGGTGCAATCAACTTGTAGTCATAAATGCAATGATGTTTCTATAGCACTGAGGCCAGACTCTAGGTGGGTGAATTCGCCAAGGCAAATGCCACCTTCAGTCTGAGTGACCAGGTGGTCTTTCTGGGCCACAGTCAGTGGCATTTATTTATTTATTTTTAAATTTTGTATAACTCATGGAGACTGAAAGTTTCTTTCCTTGAAACCCAGGTAATTAAGTCATTTCTTCTCTGTGGTCCATTGTGTATGGTGATGATATCAAAATTCTGAGTGTTACTTCCTCCTTCACGGCCTGAATTCTTGGACATTTTTATTTTACTGAACCAGCAGGTTTACTGATGCCCAGGGTCAAACATATGTGTCTCTATCACTCACCTTACACCAAGGAGCTTTGTCATCTCTATTACAGTGAACACACTGCAGTGACTAAGGAGTCCTGGAGTCCCACCAGACTAGAAATGTGACATGTCAGACTAGAGGAATTTTCTCTGGAGCAGTGACTGCCGACCCTAAGGACGAGGTGTCACTATTTCAGGAGCGTGTACTTTGAAAGCAGAGCAACATTTTGTCCCATTGTTTTGATTTATTTTCATCTTAATATTTAATTTAGATCAAAGATGAATTATTATTAAAGGAGGGGAAGAGGACTTTATCTCATCAAAAGTGTTCAGGGACTTGCAATTTGTAGATTAATAAGTCTTGGAGGTCTAATCCAAAGCATAGTGATTATAGATAACAATACTGTATTACAAACTTCCAAGTTGCTAAGAGACTAGATCTTAATTGTTCTCACCACACAAAAAAGAAATAATCATTATGTGACATGATAGAAGTGTTGGCTAATGCTACAGTGGTAATCATACTGCAGTATAGGAACATATCAAACCAACATGTTTTTGTACACCTTAAACTTACTTAATGTTATATGACAATCATCTCTCAATTAAAAAAATGAAAGTCTTTAATGGCAAAAAAGTGTTCAGGGGAACATGGGTTTAGAAAGTTTAAAAACTACTACATGACAAAATAAATAAATAAATAATAACGTGTGGGTAGTAAACCCCAGTGCCTCCAGGACCAGACAGGAAGAGCCAGTCAGATGGATTGGAAGGGACAACCTCAAGCTGGGGAATGGAGATCGGCCACATTCTCTTATTAAGCTGATAACATTAGACACGAATAATCAAGAGGTGGGTAAAAATATACTTAGCATGAAATACGTTCTTGAATAACCCCTCGATAAAAGAGAAAATTGAAAAGTAAATTATGAAGTATCTAAGAAACAAGGGAAAGTAGAATACTTCCTATGGATCTATGGGACAGAGTGAAAGCTGTACTCAGAGGGAAAAGTATAGCCCAGCGGTCCCCAACCTTTTTTGGCACCAGGGACAGGTTTCATGGAAGACAATTTTTCCACAGCCCGGGCCGGGGTAGGAGGGATGGTTCAGGCAGTAACGCTAGCGATGGGGAGAGGCAGATGAAGCTTCGTTCGCTGGCCCGCCACTCACCTCCTACTGTCTGGTTCCTAACAGCCCTGGACGTGTAGCGGTCCGCATCCCAGGGGTTGGGGACCCCTGGTATAGCCAATGCTTTTATTGGGGTTAGCAAACTTTTTCTGTAAAGGGCTAGGGCTTTGTGGGCCATATGGTCTCTGTTACAGACTTTTTTTCTGACAGTGCTTTAAAAATGTAAAAACCGTTCTTAGCTGCCAAGTTGTACAATAACAAGATGTGGGTCCTATTTGGCTCATGGGTAATAGGTTGGTGACCCCTTTTATTATTAAGGAGGACTCCTCCCCCCCAAAACTTCAGTACTAATCTTAAGAAGCAGAAAAAAATGTTAACAGCAACAAATGAAGCTACAAAGAGAAATTAATAAAGACAAAAGCTGAAATAAATGGCATAAGAAACAAAAAGAAAATAATAGAAAGAATTCATAAATCCAAAAGCTGGGTGTTAAGACCAGTAAAATAGAGAAACCCTTGGAAGTTTGACTACGAAAAGGAGAGCAAAAATGTACAAAATTAGCAATGAAAGAGGAGATATAACTACAGCTACAGGAAGGATTTTTTTAAATCGAAGAGAATACTACATGCAACAAAATGGCAATAAATTTGAAAAGCTAAAATAAACAATCTCCTAGCACACACTATCAAAATTGATCCAAGAAGAAATGAAAACTGAGGAGACCAAGTGCCATAGAAGAAAGACGATTAAAGGTTTACCATTGGAAAAGATACCAGTATCAGATGGGTTCACAGGTTTACATACTCTTTATTTTTTTTTTTTTTTTTTTTAAACATCTTTATTGGGGTATAATTGCTTTACAATTGTGTGTTAGTTTCTGCTTTATAACAAAGTGAATCAGTTATACATATACATATGTTCCCATATGTCTTCCCTCTTGCGTCTCCCTCCCTCCCACTCTCCCTATCCCACCCCTCCAGGCTGTCACAAAGCACCGAGCTAATATCCCTGTGCCTTGCGGCTGCTTCCCCCTAGCTATCTACCTTACTACGTTTGTTAGTGTGTATATGTCCATGACTCTCTCTCACCCTGTCAAAGCTCACCCTTCCCCCTCCCCATATCCTCAAGTCCGTTCTCCAGTAGGTCTGCGTCTTTATTCCTGTCTTACCCCTAGGTTCTTCATGACATTTTTTTCCCCCTTAAATTCCATATATATGCGTTAGCATACGGTATTTGTCTTTTTCTTTCTGACTTACTTCACTCTGTATGACAGACTCTAGGTCTATCCACCTCATTACAAATAGCTCAATTTCGTTTCTTTTTATGGCTGAGTAATATTCCATTGTATATATGTGCCACATCTTCTTTATCCATTCATCCGATGATGGGCGCTTAGGTTGTTTCCATCTCCGGGCTATTGTAAATAGAGCTGCAATGAACATTTTGGTACATGACTCTTTTTCAATTTTGGTTTTCTCAGGGTATATGCCCAGTAGTGGGATTGCTGGGTCATATGGTAATTCTATTTGTAGTTTTTTAAGGAACCTCCATACTGTTCTCCATAGTGGCTGAACCAATTCACATTCCCACCAGCAGTGCAAGAGTGTTCCCTTTTCTCCACACCCTCTCCAGCATTTATTGTTTCTAGATTTTTTGATGATGGCCATTCTGACTGGTGTGAGATGATATCTCATTGTAGTTTTGATTTGCATTTCTCTAATGATTAATGATGTTGAGCATTCTTTCATGTGTTTGTTGGCATTCTGTATATCTTCTTTGGAGAAATGTCTATTTAGGTCTTCTGCCCATTTTTGGATTGGGTTGTTTGTTTTTTTGTTATTGAGCTGCATGAGCTGCTTGTAAATTTTGGAGATTAAACCTTTGTCAGTTGCTTCATTTGCAAATATTTTCTCCCATTCTGAGGGTTGTCTTTTGGTCTTGATTATGGTTTCCTTTGCTGTGCAAAAGCTTTGAAGTTTCATTAGGTCCCATTTGTTTATTTTTGTTTTTATTTCCATTACTCTAGGAGGTGGGTCAGAAAGGATCTTGCTGTGATTTATGTCATAGAGTGTTCTGCCTATGTTTTCCTCTAAGAGTTTGATAGTTTCTGGCCTTACATTTAGGTCTTTAATCCATTTTGAGCTTATTTTTGTGTATGGTGTTAGGGAGTGATCTAATCTCATACTTTTACATGTACCTGTCCAGTTTTCCCAGCACCATTTATTGAAGAGGCTGTCCTTTCTCCACTGTACATTCCTGCCACCTTTATCAAAGATAAGGTGTCCATATGTGCGTGGGTTTATCGCTGGGCTTTCTATCCTGTTCCATTGATCTATATTTCTGTTTTTGTGCCAGTACCATACTGTCTTGATTACTGTAGCTTTGTAGTATAGTCTGAAGTCAGGGAGCCTGATTCCTCCAGCTCCTTTTTTCGTTCTCAAGATTGCTTTGGCTATTCGGGGTCTTTTGTGTTTCCATACAAATTGTGAAATTTTTTGTTCTAGTTCTGTGAAAAATGCCAGTGGTAGTTTGATAGGGATTGCATTGAATCTGTAGATTGCTTTGGGTAGTAGAGTCATTTTCACAATGTTGATTCTTCCCATCCAAGAACATGGTATATCTCTCCATCTATTTGTATCATCTTTAATTTCTTTCATCAGTGTCTTATAATTTTCTGCATACAGGTCTTTCGTCTCCTTAGGTAGGTTTATTCCTAGATATTTTATTCTTTTTGTTGCAATGGTAAATGGGAGTGTTTTCTTAATTTCACTTTCAGATTTTTCATCATTAGTATATAGGAATGCCAGAGATTTCTGTGCATTAACTTTGTATCCTGCTACTTTACCAAATTCATTGATTAGCTCTAGTAGTTTTCTGGTAGCATCTTTAGGATTCTCTATGTATAGTATCATGTCATCTGCAAACAGTGACAGCTTTACTTCTTCTTTTCCGATTTGGATTCCTTTTATTTCCTTTTCTTCTCTGATTGCTGTGGCTAAAACTTCCAAAACTATGTTGAATAAGAGTGGTGAGAGTGGGCAACCTTGTCTTGTTCCTGATCTTAGTGGAAATGCTTTCAGTTTTTCACCATTGAGGATGATGTTTGCTGTGGGCTTGTCATATATGGCCTTTATTATGTTGAGGAAAGTTCCCTCTATGCCTACTTTCTGCAGGGTTTTTAGCATAAATGGGTGTTGAATTTTGTCAAAAGCTTTCTCTGCATCTATTGAGATGATCATATGGTTTTTCTCTTTCAATTTGTTAATATGGTTTATCACATTGATAGATTTGCGTATATTGAAGAATCCTTGCATTCCTGGAATAAACCCCACTTGATCATGGTGTATGATCCTTTTAATGTGCTGTTGGATTCTGTTTGCTAGTATTTTGTTGAGGATTTTTGCATCTATGTTCATCAGTGATATTGGCCTGTAGTTTTCTTTCTTTGTGACATCCTTGTCTGGTTTTGGTATCAAGGTGATGGTGGCCTCGTAGAAGGAATTTGGGAGTGTTCCTCCCTCTGCTATATTTTGGAAGAGTTTGAGAAGGATAGGTGTTAGCTCTTCTCTAAACGTTTGATAGAATTCACCTGTGAAGCCATCTGGTCCTGGGCTTTTGTTTGTTGGAAGATTTTTAATGACAGTTTCAATTTCAGTGCTTGTGATTGGTCTGTTCATATTTTCTATTTCTTCCTGATTCAGTCTTGGCAGGTTGTGCATTTCTAAGAATTTGTCCATTTCTTCCAGATTGTCCATTTTATTGGCATAGAGTTGCTTGTAGTAATCTCTTATGATTTTTTTTATTTCTGCAGTGTCAGTTGTTACTTCTCCTTTTTCATTTCTAATTCTATTGATTTGAGTCTTCTCCCTTTTTTTCTTGATGAGTCTGGCTAGTGGTTTATCTATTTTGTTTATCTTCTCAAAGAACCAGCTTTTAGTTTTATTGATCTTTGCTATCGTTTCCTTCATTTCTTTTTCATTTATTTCTGATCTGATTTTTATGATTTCTTTCCTTCTGCTAGCTTTGGGGTTTTTTTGTTCTTCTTTCTCTAATTGCTTGAGGTGCAAGGTTAGGTTGTTTATTCGAGATGTTTCCTGCTTCTTAAGGTGGGCTTGTATTGCTATAAACTTCCCCCTTAGAACTGCTTTTGCTGCATCCCATAGGTTTTGGGTCGTTGTGTCTCCATTGTCATTTGTTTCTAGGTATTTTTTTATTTCCTCTTTGATTTCTTCAGTGATCACTTCATTATTAAGTAGTGTATTGTTTAGCTTCCATGTGTTTGTATTTTTTACAGATCTTTTCCTGTAATTGATATCTAGTCTCATGGCGTTGTGGTCAGAAAAGATACTTGATACAATTTCAATTTTCTTAAATTTACCAAGGCTTGATTTGTGACCCAAGATATGGTCTATCCTGGAGAATGTTCCATGAGCACTTGAGAAAAATGTGTATTCTGTTGTTTTTGGATGGAGTGTCCTATAAATATCAATTAAGTCCATCTTGTTTAATGTATCATTTAAAGCTTGTGTTTCCTTATTTATTTTCATTTTGGATGATCTGTCCATGGGTGAAAGTGGGGTGTTAAAGTCCCCTACTATGAATGTGTTACTGTCAATCTCCCCTTTTATGGCTGTTAGTATTTGCCTTATGTATTGAGGTGCTCCTATGTTGGGTGCATAAATATTTACAATTGTTATATCTTCTTCTTGGATCGATCCCTTTATCATTATGTAGTGTCCTTCTTTGTCTCTTGTAATAGTCCTTATTTTAAAGTCTATTTTGTCTGATATGAGAATTGCTACTCCAGCTTTCTTTTGGTTTCCATTTGCATGGAATATCTTTTTCCATCCCCTTATTTTCAGTCTGTATGTGTCTCTAGGTCTGAAGTGGGTCTCTTGTAGACAGCATATATAAGGGTCTTGTTTTTGTATCCATTCAGCCAATCTGTGTCTTTTGGTGGGAGCATTTAGTCCATTTACATTTAAGGTAATTATCGATATGTATGTTCCTATTCCCATTTTCTATATTGTTTTGGGTTCGTTATTATAGGTCTTTTCCTTCTCTTGTGTTCCTTGTCTAGAGAAGTTCCTTTAGCATTTGCTGTAAAGCTGGTTTGGTGGTGCTAAACTCTCTCAGCTTTTGCTTGTCTGTAAAGGTTTTAATTTCTCCATCAAATCTGAATGAGATCCTTGCTGGGTAGAGTAGCCTTGGTTGCAGGTTTTTCTCCTTCATCACTTTCAGTATGTCCTGCCACTCCCTTCTGGCTTGTAGGGTTTCTGCTGAGAGATCAGCTGTTAACCTTATGGGGATTCCCTTGTGTGTTATTTGCTGTTTTTCCCTTGCTGCTTTTAATATGCTTTCTTTGTATTTAATTTTTGACAGTTTGATTAATATGTGTCTTGGCGTATTTCTCCTTGTATTTATCCTGTATGGGACTCTCTGTGCTTCCTGGACTTGATTAACTATTTCCTTTCCCATATTAGGGAAGTTTTCAACTATAATCTCTTCAAATATTTTCTCAGTCCCTTTCTTTTTCTCTTCTTCTTCTGGAACCCCTATAATTCGAATGTTGGTGCGTTTAATGTTGTCCCAGAGGTCTCTGAGACTGTCCTCAGTTCTTTTCATTCTTTTTTCTTTATTCTGCTCTGCAGTAGTTATTTCCACTATTTTATCTTCCAGGTCACTTATCCGTTCTTCTGCCTCAGTTATTCTGTTATTGATCCCATCTAGAGTACTTTTAATTTCATTTATTGCGTTGTTCATCATTGCTTGTTTCATCTTTATTTCTTCTAGGTCCTTGTTAACTGCTTCTTGCATTTTGTCCATTCTACTTCCAAGATTTCTGATCATCCTTACTATCATTATTCTGAATTCTTTTTCAGGTAGACTGCCTATTTCCTCTTCATTTGTTAGGTCTGGTGCATTTTTATCTTGCTCCTTCATCTGCTGTGTGTTTTTCTGTCTTCTCATTTTGCTTATCTTACTGTGTTTGGGGTCTCCTTTTTGCAGGCTGCACGTTCGTAGTTCCCGTTGTTTTTGATGTCTGTCTTCAGTGGCTAAGGTTGTTTCAGTGGGTTGTGTAGGCTTCCTGGTGGAGGGGACTAGTGCCTGTGTTGTGGTGGATGAGGCTGGATCTTGTCTCTCTAGTGGGCAGGTTCACGTCTGGTGGTGTGTTTTGGGGTGTCTGTGGCCTTATTATGATTTTAGGCAGCCTCTCTGCTAATGGGTGGGGTTGTGTTCCTGTTTTGCTAGTTGTTTGGCATAGGTTGTCTAGCACTGTGGCTTGCTGGTCGTTGAGTGAAGCTGGGTGCTGGTGTTAAGATGGAGGTCACTGGGAGATTTCCACCGTTTAATATTATGTGGAGCTGGGAGGTCTCTTGTTGACCAGTGTCCTGAAGTTGGCTCTCCTACCTCAGAGGCAGAGCCCTGACTCCTGGCTGGAGCACCATGAGCCTTTCATCCACACGGCTCAGAATAAAAGGGAGAAAAAGTAGAGAGAATTAGTAGAAGTATGAGGAAAGAAAGAAGGAAAGGAGGAAAGGAAGGAAGGAAGAAAGAAGCAAAGAAGGAAAGAAAGGAGGGAGGGAGGGAGGAAGGAAGGAAGGAAGGAAGGAGGGAAAGAAGGAAAAAAGACAGAAAGAAAGAAGATACAGTAAAAATAAAATAAAGTATAATATAGTTATTGAATTAAAAAATATTTAGAAAAAAAAAAAAAAGAGGGACGGATAGAACCTTAGGACAAATGTTGGAAGCAAAGCTATACAGAGAAAATCTTATACAGAAGCATACACATACACCTTCACAAAAAGAGGTAAAGGGGGAAAAATCATAAATCTTGCTCTCAGAGACCACCTCCTCAATTTGGGGTGATTCGTTGTCTAAAGGAGGGAAGGACGGAAAGAAAGAAAGAAAGAAAGAAGGAACGACGGTAAAGTATAATAAAGTTATTACAATTAAAATTAATTATTGAGAAAAAAAAATTTTTTTTTTTTAAAAACCATGGACGGATAGAGCCCTAGGACAAATGGTGGAAGCAAGAGTATACAGACAAGATGTCACACATAAGCATACACGTACATCTTCACAAAAAGAGGAGAAGGGAAAAAAATCATAGATCTCGCTCCTAAATTCCACCTCTTCAATTTGGGATCATTCCTTGTCTATTCAGGTATTCCACAGATGCAGGGTATATCAAGTTGATTGTGGAGCTTTAATCCTCTGCTTCTGAGGCTGCTGGGAAAGATTTCCCTTTCTCTTCTTTGTTCTCACAGCTCACAGGAGCTCAGCTTTGGATTTGGCCCTGCCTCTGCGTGTAGGTCGCTGGAGGGCGTCTGTTTTTTGCTCAGACAGGACGGGGTTAAAGGAGCCGCTGATTCGGGGGCTCAGGCTTACTCAGGCCGGGGGTGAGGGGGGGGAAGGAGGGGCACTGCGTGCGGGGCGGGCCTGCGGCGTCAGAGGCGGCGTGACGTTGCGGCATAGGCCGGCGTGACGTTGCACCAGCCTGAGGCCCGCCGTGCGTTCTCCCGGGGAAGTTGTCCCTGGTTCCCGGGAACCTGGCAGTGGCGGGCTGCACAGGCTCCGCAGAAGAGGGGTGTGGAGAGTGACCTGTGCTCGCACACAGGCCCCTTGGTGGCGGCAGCAGCAGCCTTAGCGTCTCCCGCCCGTCTCTGGGGTCCGCGCTTTTAGCCGCGGCTCGCGCCCGTCTCTGGGGTTCGCGCTTTTTGCCGCGGCTCGCGCCCGTCTCTGGGGTTCGCGCTTTTAGCCGCGGCTCGCGCCCGTCTCTGGAGTTCCTTTAAGCAGCGCTCTTAAACCCCTCTCCTCGCGCACCAGGAAACAAAGAGGGAAGAAAAAGTCTCTTGCCTCTTCGGCAGGTGCAGGCTTTTCCCCGAACTCCCTCCCGGCTAGTCGTGGTGCACTAACCCCTTCAGGCTATGTTCAAGCCGCCAACCCCAGTCCTCTCCCTGCGCTCCGTCCAAAACCGAAACCCGAGCTTCAGCTCGCAGCCCCGCCCGCCCGGGCGGGTGAGCAGACAAGCCTCTCGGGCTGGTGAGTGCCGGTCGGCACCGATCCTCTGTGCGGGAATCTCCCCGCTTTGCCCTCCGCACCCGTCGCTGTGCACTACTCCTCGGTCCCGAAGCCCCCCCCTCCGCCTCCCGCAGTCTCCGCCCTCGGAGGGGCTTCCTAGTGTGTGGAAACTTTTCCTCCTTCACAGCTCCCTCCCACTGGCGCAGGTGCCGTCCTTATTCTTTTGTCTCTGTTTTTTCTTTTTTTCTTTTGCCCTACCCAGGTACGTGGGGAGTTTCTTGCCTTTTGGGAGGTCTGAGGTCTTCTGCCAGCCTTCAGTAGGTGTTCTGTAGGAGTTGTTCCACGTGTAGATGTATTTCTGGTGTATCCGTGGGGAGGAAGGCGATCTCCGCGTCTTACTCTTCCGCCATCTTCAAGGTCCCCCTACATACTCTTTAAAAAGCAAATAATTCTACTAGTTTAAAAGAAAACCTTCCAGGTAATAGAAAAAGATGGAAAATTCTGTAAATTCCTCTTCTCAGAAAGGAAGGAGTTAAAAGTTGTAGAATAGGAGCAGCATCTAAATTTTATCTTGAATGCCAACCCAGATCAATGGGTAGTGTCTGCTTGGAGCCCCTGTGAAAGAGATTGTGAGACCCAGTTGAGATCCCGTGAAGAAAAATTGGGGTCTGATTTACCATCCCTGACTCAGCCTGGGATATAAATCAAATGGATCTTATGGGATTTTTTCCACTGACATAACCAGGAACTACTCTGTGATATCTTATGGGTTTCTGATCAATTTATTTGAGAAAACTTACACGTTCAGTAAAATTTATATTCCTCTAATGACAATTCAGCAGACATATGAAAATCATCTAGATTAAACCTCGAGACCCAAATCTAACTGCATTAATCCTCACTGCTCTGGGTGTAGCAAATGTATCGGAAGAAACCAATAAGCTCATGGGATACTTTCCAGTTTGAGGACCATCATGGGAAGATTATCTTCCCATCGTTGGTGCTTTTGCTGATTTGTAGCTGAAAGGAAATCTTGCCATTCCATTGATTGAAAAGTGACCTCAGAGCTTTCTTTTCCTAATTCACCAAGGGCAAAAGTAAACAGAGGACATCTCTTCCGTTCCCAAGAGGCAGCTCGTTCAAGTGTCTGCAGTGGCCAGCCCTGCCTGGGCTTCCATAGTCTATCACAGCGCCCCCTGCAGGTAGACAGAGGAAAAAAGGGCCAGACTCAGTAGAGAGGATAACAGGAACTGCCAGGGCAATGAGTACCTCTTCATCATTATACAAAAGGGAATTGTAGTTTTACTCTCCTTGTTTTTATAATGAAGTAAGATAAAATAGAAAAGAAGAGCGAGAGAAATGATTGCTTAGGAAACGGCCTCAAACCTAGCACATGTTTATTTAAGCGTTTCTGTGCAAACATAACCCTGGGTGTCCGTTAAATCAGTAGGCATGTCAGTTGGCACTTCTGGTTACAGACCATTTTACGGTCATACATCATTCATAGCCATAAAAGCCATTTGCCCTCTGTCACCCAACCAATCAGGATCCAGCCAAGAGGAAGCAGAGCAGGAGCCTAGCGGTCTTCTCTGGGCTCCTCTGAATTTCCACAACTAGGTTCAGCAGAATGTCACAGAAAATTAACTCTCCTGGGTTATTAAGAACCTCTTCCCTACCCTCTCTCCACTGAAGAGCAATATATGATTTCAGGCTAATATTTACCCCATCACAAGCAACAATTTGTGACGTACAGGACAAAAGTACACTGGGCATCACACACAAATCCAGCGTCATCCCTGCTGCTCTGAGCCATTCGAATGGAAGGACACAAATAGGGAGCTGATCGCCCGTGCCTCGGCAATTCACTCCTAATGCCCACTTTGAGCAGATTTGAAATTGCTGTCATCATCTAAGCCACCCAGCGACTAACCTTGATCTGCCCTCGCTTCACTCTTGCGAGTTCACATGTTTTCACTCTTCACCTCCTCACTGTTATTTTGTTATTGACACTGAGAAGCCTGCTGAGGCCTGATGATGGCCTCAGGCCTTGCAAACCATGCGTCTTTGGGTTCTTGCCAAATGCTGTTGCCTCTGAGATGGTATTTCACCTGAAATGCCTCCCCAGATCTAGGGTCTTCCCTTTATATTTATTACTGCTTAACTCTTTCTTAGTGCACACCTTCATTTATGAATAAGGCTCATCGTGGTTGTCATAATCCCAGTGGGCACCAGGACAGCCCCATCTGGTCACCCCACTCCATCTCTGCTTGGGCATTTCGCATGTCTTCAGCCTCTCCAGTCGTAACAGGCTAGGATCAATTTTCCAGTGGCAGCTTGGAAATAATAGTGTGAAATGTACAGTAATACAGAAATATATTGTGAAACTGTCCTTAAACAAACAAATGAGCCACTTTAAAATATTACTGCTATAAATGACCATGACAGTAGCACAGCACATATAATAAAAAATAACTGCTGAAGAGAAGCTGCTGAATTACTATAGTAATAAACCAGATGTGATTATTATCGTTTAACACGGTCATTGAATATCATGAATCCCTGAAGCCATTAAAATATTTATGATTAAACACTTGCTATTTCTTAGAACATATAGTTGGGTACTAAAAAACTGTTAAAGTATTATTTCAGCTAATATATGCCAGTTCTATCATAGAGGTCAACCGACATTGCCTGAATCCTTTAAAAGAGGGATGAACAGCTGCCTCTCCATAGCTGGACATATTTCAGGATGTGTATGCTAGTACTGTATACTCTCATGGTTCTGGGGAGGATGTATATACTACACACTACTAAGGTAAAAATATGTTCCTATTCTGTATGAACAGATGTGGGCTTGGGGGCTGTACTGGTCATTCTTCTAGAAAAAAAGCACATGTAGCAGATGCTTTCAAAGGCCTGCTCGTATCGCCTTTTCCCTTGGTACTTGCCCTGAGCATCCTTCAGCAAGCCTCTCAACCAGAAGGCCTTCACTGGGCCAGCAGGAGCCTGAAACACTGGGGCATTAATGCCCCAGGGAGCAGCCCTCAGCCCTGGTGGATAGAAGTTGGAAAATAAATAACTTAGCCAAATTTACAGACATGCCTCTCTTTCGAAATCTGTCCCTTGGCCATGCTCTTGATACCCTCATCTTTTCCCTGATGATTGTTTTGAGTTCAAACTTCAGTTCAGTTAAACGTTAGGTGGGATTTTTTGTGCTGAACAAAAATAGTACAACCAGTGTCTTCTCAAATTTAACTAGAGACACTTCTGTACCATAAGGTCAGTCTTCCCGGGTGTTTGCTTCTCATCTCTTTCCCTGTTTCCCGGCAGTTCCAGCTCCATCAGCAGATGAGGGTTGTTGCCAGGAAAGGAGCTCATCCATCCATGGAGCATCCTGGTGATAGCCCAGGAGTGTCGGGCTCAGTGCAGGAAAGAAGAGATGAATGAGAATTCTTCAGCACTATGGCTTGGGGCTTACCTGAATATTTTAATTATTCATGCTACCAGAATTGACTGCTTTTTAAAAATGAATACCAACAGTAATCACCTTTCCCTATATCTTTAGAGACAAACATTATCCAAGAAATAAGATGCCTGAGTTGTTTGAGCCCTGCTAGGGCACAATGTGTTGAGAAATAAAAAAGCAGGGATTTTAGAGAGAGACCTAGATTTGAGCCCCAGATCTGTTCCTGACCTGGTGTGTAGATATAAAGCACATGTTATATAACTCTTTTGAGCCTCCTAACTTGCCAGAGGCTCAGTGTTCTTATAAGTGAGGTGACCATTGCAGTCGTATAAATTGATATAATGTGTGTAAAGCATTTATATATACTACCATATTAGTGATAGGTATTTAATAAACGTTAATTTATTAGATGAGGAATGAATGGTGAATTTACCCACACTCTCATGGTGACAATTTAATTCTTGGCATAAGATATCACCTATTGGGAACCCATTTGGTTCCCAGCATGTCTCTCTCTAGTTTCCCATCATATGATTTTGGCAGTGTTATACATCTCTGTCATGTGGGTTCCATGTTTGCCCTTATACTCCCAAGTTATAGTTGTAGGTCCATCCTGTTCTTGCTGTGGTTTCACGTTTGTAGGTTTAATAACCTGGACCATGGTCTGATGTATGTACAGGAAAACTCACAAAGCCTCAGAGTGGAATAAAAAACATTTTCGAAGACCCCTGCTGGCTCAGTCAACCCTAATGAGCTATTAGGTCATTAGAGACTCTTTGCCATCAATTAATCATTAGATCAGCAACCATTCATTGAGGACAGTGGGGGAATTCATCTTAAAGGGATAGTAATATTAGCATACAAAGGAGCCGTTGCTGGCATCTCTGAAAATCTGAAAAGTAGCTCCATGTGGTCTTTTCAACTTGTCAGTTCCTCCAAAGTCTGACACGAGGGCTCATCCAGTATAGTGGCTTAAATTTTCAGGTTACCTTGCCTTGGGAAGAATTTCCAATGAAAGAAGATTTAAGGGCTTGTTATAGTTTATATGTAGACATATAGCCCAGGTGGGGTAAAACAGGCTAAAATCCTCTTGTTTACGTGCTGTATGAGTATCACTGCCTTGCCCATGATTTCTGTGACTTCCTAGGGGCTTGTGTTCTTGGGGATCTCTTCCTCCAATACATTGTGCCTGCTGACCTCTGGATCTCTCTTGGACACCAATGCTGCTCTCCTCTGCCCGGTAGCCACCAAGACACCCTCAGTTTCCTTGAGGGCTTCCAGTATCTACTCATATAATGCAACATATAGAGACCTATGGTGACAATTCCATGTATTTGTGTGCTCGCACATAGCAAGTGCTACTTAGCAATCCAGCTTGGCAGACTACTAACTGCTAACTAAAAACTGAATATTGGACATCATCTTTGGTGATGTTGCCTCTGTCATACCCACATCAAGGTAACCTCTTTGCCAGCTCTCCTCCTAAACATCTCCCACCAGCTGCTCTGTCCCTATCCCTCAAAATATTCTTCCCCCCTCTCTGTTTTTTAGGCTGCTCCCAGCACCTCAAAATTACTAAGCAGAGCATTTCACTAACGTTACTCCTATGTAACTAAGCAGGACGATTGTCTTGGACCCCATCTAAAGGCCCCAAAATGGCCAGCCAAGTATTTGCTAAAATGAAGACAGTTCTTCTCCTAAGATGAATTCTGTTGTGACTAACAGATGATTTTCTCCAAATATTTGTGACATTTGTATAAGTAATCAAAGATCGTGCTCATTAATGCTTGATTATTTTATTATTTTCAGGAATTGCACTGGAGAACTTCATTACCCACACTGCATCCACTGAGTTCATAGCACCTCCTGGAATGAACCATGGTCTCCTAAGGGCAGGTAGGTGAAGCCAAAGTTTGTCTCTGTGGGAATTTCATTTCTGAAGTTACAATGAGCAAATATAATTTACAATTATATATACAATTCTCAATGTATGAATACTCATTTAAAAATGCTTCCTGACTCGCTTTAAATGAAAGTAAATGTTATTACCTTTTATAAACTGGTAAGAACACTTTGGAGGAGCATTATTCTGCTGGAAATGTCCAAGACTCCATGTGGAGGACGAGTCCTCTTTTTAAGTGGGTAGAACCGAGCTGTCTGATCCTTTCTGCCCTAGAGAAGCTGGTGTTTGAAACAGACTCAATTGTTAATGACTTTTACTTGAGAGAGCCTATTAATTTTAGTTCATTTATCTTCAAATTTACTTTAATGTTCTACAGGCAACATTATTGTTTACTCCTTTCTATTAAAAAAAGAACTATGTGGGGCTTCCCTGGTGGCGCAGTGGTTGAGAGTCCGCCTGCCGATGCGGGGGACACGGGTTCGTGGCCCGGTCCGCGAAGATCCCACATGCCGCGGAGCGGCTGGGCCCGTGAGTCATGGCCGCTGAGCCTGCGTGTCCGGAGCCTGTGCTCCGCAAAGGGAGAGGCCCCAACAGTGAGAGGCCCACGTACCAAAAAAAAAAAAAAAAAAAAAAAAAAAGAACTATGTGGTTCTCCAATGTTAATTTCTTTGGGAATCCTGGAATGGTACTTAGCAATGATGACAATAATTGCTTTCCCACTTTTTTTTTAACAGAGTTTTCACTTCATGTGGGAGCAATGCAAGGGCCCATTGTACTCACTTAATCTCATAGTGCCCCCATGAGGCAGGTAATATATTAACCCCATTTTACAGTGGAGGAAACTGATTTCATGTCACTTATATATCACTTTTTTCCAAAAGGCTTTCCTGGCTTCTCCTATTATCATGCCTGACACATTTTACTGTAAATGTTTGCCCATCTGTCGGCCTCACTAGATCAGTGCAGTCAGGAACCATGCCTATGTTGTTACCTGTTACCCACTGTGCCTAACTCAGTGCCTGGCATAGAGTAGGTGCCTAAGAAGGTTTTGCTGACTGACTGGCTGGATCCATGAATCAATGTGGAGGGGACTAACTTGCTCAAGGCCCCTGGGTAAGAAGTGGAACAGATACTCAAACCCATGGCTCTAAACTGTCAAATCCCAACTCTTAAATGTCATGTAGAAGTTTCCTCCATCCCATACCCAGTGTCCAAACAAAAACAATATGTCAATTTGAGCAATAACATATGGAAATTTAAGCTCTGTGGCAGAGCACCCTTCATCATTAGGGAAAGGCTGAGTTCTTCCAGGGCTCTGTCTAAGGAGCTCTGTAGTGGGCTGGGCATGAAGTGATAAAGGAAAAAAGAGATAGAGCTTGTCCTCAAGAAGGTGGAAATGTAAAGCACTGGGGTGTTGCCACCCTGAGTGGTGTAAAGAGCCTCCCCCAACCCTCCCTTGGAGCCCCCCAGAAGCACCCCAGGCCAAGCCTCCTCCAGACTGTGATCAAAGCTCCGAAGAAATCCATTTAATACTCCAAAGTCTGGCCTTAAGAAAATCTTAATGGTCCAAATACAAAGGGGTGGAGTGGGGTGAGATGATGCAGAATTGAGGGCTGTGGGGAGTGTTTCTTTGCTTAAATGAAAAGCCCAAATAAAATAAATAAATGAAAACATAAATCACAGTGTCTTCTCCGGGCTCCTGGCTGGAGGAAAACAAATTAGAAAGGGCTTGAAGGAAAGGAGTATTGAAAAAGCTTGACTTGAATTAAGTGGTTATATATTTTAAAAGCACTTTGTTGGGTCCTGTAAAAATAGCAAATAAAAAGGTGTAATATCCCTTGGCCCTTGGAGGCAAATACCAGTAATAAAATAAGCTTGGGTCGGGGGGATTTAAGAGTATAAACTTCAGTAGAAGGGAAAGGAGAAGCATTGGGTTTAGAAACACTTTCACTTCTCCCTTAATAATTAATGATGAGGTGTTACATTTTCAAATAGATATCATGTGTCTTTCTAACACCACTCACTTTCCTCTTAAAATGGCCCAAAATGAAATTTAAGGGCATAACTTGAAATTTCTTTCTTTTGACAGGCAACCTAAAGGAGTGATTTCAGGGCTATCGAATAGATATATTTGGGGTCCGCTTTACAATCCCTTTATACATAGTCTGAGAAAAATTTCATAGTGAAAATTGTCACAAGCATCTACCCCAGGTGTCAATAGCCAATTTGCAACTCCTTTTTGACCGGCTGTGTAGTTATCAATTTAAAAATAAACCTTGGGCTTCGCTGGTGGCACAGTGGTTGAGAGTCCACCTGCCGATGCAGGGGACACGGGTTCGTGCCCCGGTCCAGGAAGATCCCACATGCCGCGGAGCGGCTGGGCCCGTGAGCCATGGCCGCTGAGCCTGCGCGTCCGGAGCCTGTGCTCCGCAACGGGAGAGGCCACAACAGTGAGAAGCCCGTGTACCGCAAAAACAAACAAACACCTTAACTTGAAAGCTTAGATATTTTTCCAAAAAAGAGGCTTGAGCAATGAGTCTTGTAAAAATGGCCATGGAAGAAAATAACACGAGAAAAGTTACCAGGAAAGAGCTCAATGAACTTTCTCCTTGTTAAGAAATGCTTAAATTCTTTTGTTTGTAAATGGCAGGTGGGTTGTACAATTCCAATGTAATTTCAGAAAGCCATCTTCTGAATGTAATAAACATGTCGGTAATAATAGGATTCAGAAAATAGCAAAATGCATTCCAGACACCCTTTGATTGTGCATACAGAACAGAGAATTTAGCTATAATTGGCTATAACACAGTTATGGACAGCAAATGACACACTGTGGGTTTGGGTGACGTAGCAGTTCTGATTAGGGATGGTGCGTTTCAGCCGAACACCCGAAATAAAATAGTGAGTCTACAGTGACACAGCACCTTTTCTTCCTCCCTCCCTGCCTTCCTCACTTTATTCCCTTCTGTTAACTGACGTATCGCAACTTAGGCTAGAAAACTTATTCTCTTATTACTCAACTAGTCAATTGTCAGCCAAGTCTCCATTCTTTTCAGAGATGAACAGTTGTATGGAAAGGGGGTAGTAAGAGTCCATGGAGAATTGACTTTTGGAGAACTAGATGTACTTTGAATCAAGAGTTATAATAGGAAATAAACCATTACAATAAACAAGGAAACATGTATACAATTACTTTCACGGTGTAATTTTATTCACTCTAGTTGAGAAAATAAAGAGATAATACTGACCGTAGCACCTGGGTATTTAACGCAAACTGTAAAATCTATTATATTAAACAAAGTTAAAAGCGATGTGAAAGATCTTGAATCTATTCAAGGCATGCACCTCATTACAGGCTTAGCAAATTAAAACACAAATAGGATTAGAAAAGAATAATGTAACAATCTCTCACTATGGTCCCTAGAGCATTAAGTCATAAATTGGGTTTGCATTAAATTGTGCCTGCAGTATTGAATTCAGGGAAAGAGCTGTGGGCTGGAGGTAAACCGCACTGGGCTGCTCACCAGCTTTGGCAAAGCTATGTGTTTTCTGAGATGTGTAGTAAATTTGTTAGAATATAGCAGGTCCACAAAAAAATGAGCACTTCATATCTTAATTTTTAAAAAGTCAGTGTCACGCCATATGTGGCCTGCAGAGATATAAATGCAGACAAAAATCTGCATGTGAAATGGAGCTGTGTTACCTACGTGTATATGTAGAGAGCCATTGCACTAAATGCATTGCTTAATACCAAATGCAATGTTTCTTTTGAAAAAAAACCTCTCAACACAGAGTTTTTGATGAATTTTGTTTTGTTTTTATTTGTTTGATTTTGCAAAAGAAGAAAGAAACGGAGAGAGCAAACCATCCTTTTTTAGAGAACACATGTGGGCTTTTAGATCATTCAGAGGAATGTTCTCTTTCATTCCATATGAAGATTAGACCTTAACTATTCTGGCTGAACCATAGAAAAATACATATGACTTATTTTTTAAAAGCAAGTGGATGTACTTAAATCAATTTTTTAAGTGATTCAAAATTGAAAACTACTGTCTACCATGTTCCTTCCATTCCAGGCTTACTGTATTTGGTTTGTTTCCTAATCCCTGCGTGAGGGAGGCTAAATCAGGAAAAAAGGAAATGCTTCTGATTATTTGTATGGCGCCCTTATGTTAATTCCTATCTGCTGCCTCTTTGCACATGGGCAGGCCAAAGGCAGAAAGTGGGCCGTTGGTCCTGTTTCCTCAGGGCCCTGTCCCAGGGCAGGACTCAATTTATTTTCTCTGACTTCTTAAAGCTGTTATGAGAATTAATGAAAATTGATGTAAAATGGTCAGAAATGTTAGTCTGCCTGCTCCCGCTTCATCACTGAGTATAAGTCACAGAAGCAACCTCTGTGAGGCCACCCAACTTCACTGGTTCCCCCAGTGGAAGTGTGACCTTCCCGGCTCAAGGATGGGCAGTAGTGAAATCTATCCAGACCTCCTTGATGGGGGAAGTCCATGCGCTTCTTCCTTGCCAGCCACTTCTTTACCCTTCCTCACCTCTGGCTCCCATCCTCTCCCTCTCAGCCCTTGCAACTGTCCTGGCCACCAGGCAAAGGGTTTCTACACCACACTAAGCAACAGACAGTCTGTTTAAACTGGCATCGTCTATTTTCAAGAGCTGTTTTGAAAGTCTAAACAGCTCCCATTTGGGCTTTAGTAAGGCAAATATGGGCTAAAACACACGATGCCCCTTAAGTACCCAGGACCCACTGAAGTTTCCCACAGCCACAGTCTGGCTCGTGACAATTTTTCTGCCGTGTTATTTATGTGGTGGTTTTACTTCTAATTATGGCTCATGATGGCTGTTAGTGCTGAGCAGTAAGAGAGCAAACTGCATTGTACTGCCATTTAACTCCAGCCCATAAAACGGGTGATAAAGCCGAGGGCTTAAAACCAAAACAAAACCCCCCCAAAACGTAACTTTCTGTGACACGCTCACATCCGTTGCTGCCATTCTGAGGCTGGAAACTTTCACTGAGGAAGCGCATGGAGGCAGGTGGCTCCTGAGGCCTGGGAGCCTCAAATTTCTGCTCTGGCTTCATTCTTAAGTATCCTCTATTGCAGACAAAACAACCCCGGACCTCAGATGTAATTAACACATGCCAGGTTTAATCAGAACCAGCGTACTTGTTGTTTAGAAACTAATGAAAGCAAATAGATGTTACTTAACTCCGTACATAGTGAAAGGTCTTTTGTGGTTCTCAGTTTTGATTACTATTTTTTGATGTTAAGAAGAATGCCACTTGGTGTGTATATAAACAAAGAAGATGAATGGCCGGGCTGAGAATGAGTTGTCCATAATCTGATTAAAGCAATAGAGCTGGCTCCTAGGAGAACCACATGGGGTTTAATGATTGGGTTGTTGTTCTTAACATGTCTCATGTTCACTCTTAAAGAAATCAAGAAAAATTGTTAAGAGGTTACTGATATTTCACTCTGGCATTGGGTTATCGGAGCTTCTGACAGGAAAAGAACATTCTCTGTGGCTGGAATCCAGTGTCCAGCCACGTAAGCTAATTTGCCCAAATGATATTAGGAGGCATTTAAAACTGAAATCTGCCCCAATTCACTCATTCTGCTGGCAGAGCCGTCATGGATGAGGCAAGGACAGGCTTGGTTTTGTTGAAGTTGCGATGTGATAAAATAGCTGAGAAATGCCACTCATCTTCTGTTTACTTAGTTCCTTTTCCTTCTTGACAAAACGCTTCTGGATTTTGGGGAAATGTCTGCTAGTGTTTGGATTTTAAAATACGTTATTTTAAAGCTCGGGAATACTCTAGCCTGTTGGGATATTAGGGGGGAAACTCACTTGCATTCTTGAGCTCTGCAGGAGCTCATGGTAGTTGAATGTAATGATTTGCTACTCTACTCCTGCCTGTTAGTGAGTTCTGCGGTCCTGTGTGTGTGTGTGTGTGTGTGTGTGTACATTCACGCATACCATTACTCATAAGTGAGTGGTCCTGCAAATTTAAGTCGTTCTAACAACTTGAACAACATAGAGAGGGCTGACTCTGTGCATCGTGCGTTGCCTCCAGAATACAGTCAACATAAGCTCTCGGATACGTAATAAATTTCAGGACGACCTCAGTGATGTTCAGCCATTACGATCTTTGCTGCCTTTGAAACTCCACAGTGGGTAATTGGATTCCAGATGGACAGGAATTGGGTTATTCTTATTTTAAAACAGTAATCCAAATGATTTTGAGCACTCTAAAATCAGTTCATTAAATACATATTTGAGTACCCACTGCGTGCTAGTATCCCATTTTGCAGATGAGAAAGCTGAGGTTCAGAGAGGTTAAATAACTTCCTCAAGACCCCTAGCCGAGTGGTTAGTCGGTAGCTTAGTTCCAACTCTGAGCAAAATCTGTCTGATTCTCAAGTTCGTGCTCTTTCTACCACCCTATGTGTCTCCATCAACAGTCAAACCTCCATGTTTCAACAAATAGTAAATGTATCTAGTCTCTTTTCTTGATAAGGTCTATGAATCTTACAGAAACCAGCGATTGGCTCTCTCCTGCGCAAGGAGAAGCATCGGCAGGCTGGGGCTTGGCCTACCTGCTCCCTGCACCTGGGCAGGTCAGGGTGTGATTTCCATGTACTTCTCAGCTCCCTGGTGTATCTGCCTCCTCTTTCCCTCACAGACCAACCGTTGGCTTCAGTCACTTCCCAAGCCCACAGACTGAGGTTGGATTCCAGGGACACAGGAAGGACATGGGTTGGAAATGAATGGAGAGCGAGAGAGCTAATCCTCTTCCTGTCTTTTCCAAGAATTTTCCTCCTCCCGCTGGCCCATTCTGGAGCCACGTGGTCACCCGTTGACACCGCCACTTGAGGGCAGGGAGAGGAAATGAAAGGAGATGGCGTAAAACCACAGCTGTGCTATTTATTAAAAGAAAAATGATGGAGAAAGAGGTTGGAACTAAGCTGCTTTCTCTTAGAAAATGCTGGCAGTAATTTTAGTGGCAGGTTTTGAACATCTGAATGTATTAGCTAAAGAATTCGAATATAATGAGCTATGCAGTATGGTAGCGTGCGGAGAGCCCCAGGCTAACTGGCAGGGTCAGGGTGACCTTGAGCAAGCCACTTCACCTCTCTGGGCTTCTGTTTCCTCTTCTGCACCAGGTGCACATGGAGCCAGGCGATCCCTGCGACTTCCTGGGAAAGCAGTGAGGGGTAGGGCAGATCGCCTGCTTTGGAGTCAGCTGATGCTCCGAATCTTAGCCCTGTCACTCAGCCCTTGCACGAGCTGTGTGACCTGGGGTCAGTTATTCAACTTCTCTGAAGCTCAATTTCCACTGCTGTGAAATGAGGATAAGAGGTCCCTCTCAAAGGGTCATTAAGAGGTTTAGATTGGTTAATGCATGGACAGCTTCTGGAGAAGGCATTTTCCCAGGCCCAGAGGAAGAACTGGTGAGTAGGATGCTTTGAAGGCCAGCGAGGGAGGATAACTGGTCTCGGAAGAAGTACAGGCTGGGAGAGGCTGGGGGTGGGGCGTGGGGCTCTGGGTGACCCTTTCCAAGGGAGGAGAAGATGAAGTAACTGTTAGTAGCAAGACAGAAAACAGGACGCCTGAATGCCAAGCTTCGTCAGGAATGTTGCCTTGGGGGAAAAAATGAAATCTCAGAACACTCTTGCCTCCCTGCCTACAGCTTTTCATTTCTTAACTCTATTTTTAATGAAGATGGGAAGGTTTACAATTTTGACAGTTACATTTATTTCTACCATTTTCATCTAAAACAATACAATGAACAGCAATTATTCCACCTGGGTTTCAACTGCAGCAGGATAAATGTCAGTATTAATGAAACATGTTCTGTGTACTCTGTGTTGTCTCTTCTGTTCTCTGTCTGTCTGTCTGTCTGTATCTTTCTTTACCACCAACCACCAAACCATCCCTCTCTCCTTCTTCCTTCTCGTCCCCATCCTCCCTCTTCACAGTGGGTCACAGAAAAATATCGAATAGGGACCCAGTTGAACTGAAGGGACTGAACCATGTGCGTGAAGCAGCCCAGAAGAGCAGATCTTCCCCAGAAGGGCACACGGAGCATCCCAGTGAAGGAAAGGGGATGCCTTGCATTCCTGGGCTCACCATCCAATGCCTTCAGGCCACAGGGGGACACCCCAGCTGCTCCTCCAGGCAGGGAAGCTGACCTGTCCCTATCAGTGCCAAGCAGAGGCTAGAGGATCATGCACCTGAGCAAGAGGAATGAGATGAGTCCCAAGCTCCTGAGGGTTCCTCCTCAGGTGTCACTCACCCAGCATGATGTCTCTATGGACATCGAGAAAGCAACAGGAGCTTTCTTTGCATAATCATGGTCAAATATTTATATTTGTTTAGGATTTGCTTCTATAGGATTTTTTTTGTAATTCAAATCAACAGGTTTCCAAAATAAATCTGAATCTCTTTTACAAGTAAACACAGTAAAAAAAAAAAAAAAAGAAAACAAGGAAGAAAGTAGAACTGAAATTGCTGAAGAGGAGCAGAGGCATTAGATGTTCCCAGACATCTGAAATGAGATCATTGGAACAGCTAGGCATGGCTCTGAGCTAAATCAAAAAGGAAAATCTGGGGTGACATAGTTCATTTCATCTGACAAAATAAAGTGGGCACATTTTTTTTTTTTTTTTTTTTTTTTGCTGAGCCACTGCTTCCTGGAACAAACTCAAGGAGGAATTTATTACCTGGGTTCTTGTATGAGTGTATGTTGGATGACCAGTTGAACAAAGCCTTCAAATAGAATCGTGCACAAAGACAAAAAATGTGACATGGACCCTTTCTGAAAGGATAGCAGAGTTAAGATGACAGAGGCACACCCAATATTTGGCCACTACATTTTAGATTGGACTTAACACCATCCCTTAAAAAATAATCACTTTTAGGGACTTCCCTGGTGGCACAGTGGTTAAGAATCTGCCTGCCAATGCAGGGTACATGGGTTCAATCCCTGGTCCGGAAAGATCCCACATGCTGTGGAGCAACTAAGCCCGTGTGCCACAACTACTGAGCCTGTGCTCTAGAGCCCACGATCCACAACTACTGAGCCCACGTGCCACAACTACTGAAGCCCACGAGCTCTAGGGCCCGTGCTCCGCAACAAGAGAAGGCACCGTAAGGAGAAGCCCGCGCTTGCAACGAAGAGTAGCCCCCGCTCGCCGCAACTAGAGAAAGCCCATGTGCAGCAATAAAGACCCAGTGCAGACAAAAATAAATAAAAATTTTTAAAAATCACTTTTAAAATAAATTTTTCTTATATCAAAAGTGATATATGCTTATTGTAGGAAATTTGTCAATTACAGATTAAAAAAAGAGAAATCTATAACCCCTCCACTCAGTTAACCACTATTAACATTTTAGTGTCGTCTGTCCATCTATGCAAACGAATGCATGTCTACTTTACGAAAATAAGAAATTACTACACATAATGTTTCGTTAAACATTTTTTCATTTAATCATATACCATGAACATTTCCCATTTAATAAATCTCTCCACAATATCACTTTGAATGCTTGCAATACTGTGTTGGTATTAATACTGTAGAATACATTAGGAAGATGGTATTACAATACATTTAACCAGGCCCCTCCATGCTAAATATTCAAGTTTCTAACATTTCACCTGTATAAACAATTCTGTCGTGAACATCTGGGGCTAACTGTTCTCAAGGGGTCCTCTGTGACTAGATGTGTTTCAGGGATGGTGGGTCTAGTTCATTCAAGGCCAGGGTGCTCTAGAGGTCAATGAATTATTTGACCTGTGGGCACAATCTGTACTTTTTGCACTTTTCTAGGCAGGAAGAGGAAACAGTGAAGGGAACCCAGTCTTGATTTAGAGAGTATTTTCTGGGCTGCTTCATGAAGGGAGTAGAATTCTGTTCGATCCCTATGACCTGCAGCCTCTGGGTAGGATAGAGGCAGAGAAGACAGAGGGTGGGGATCACTGCAGAGGCAGACAGGGTGGAGTTCACGCTGGCCACAGATTAGAGCCCTAATGTTCCCTGATGGGGAGGATTCTAATTTCTCCAGATGTGCTCCTCTACCTGAGAGTTTGCACATGGCAGGAGCATGGTGGCCCTGGGTAGAGGTGGAATGCATTTGGATACCCTTCCTTGTATGTAGTAAGTGAGTTTGTTACTCTGCAAAAGGTGCATGGCATTTGGAAGTAGTTCTCCCTCTCTACGGTTCTTCAGAAGACTCGAAGGTGTTTTGTGATCTAAGCACCAACATTGAAATCCCCTCCAAAGAGCCATACGAATACCTGACTCCCCATTCCATCAGGTTAGCCCTAAGCATGATAATCCCTAGTGGACCTCAGACAGATGAGAATTTATGTGTTTGAACACTGATAAGGAAGATTTTTTCTGGGTAATGGGGTATAATAACACAGCTACAGAATGTCCCCAAGCATGTCTGTGTGTTCACACATGTCCGAAACCTTCACGCTAAGTACACATGGGTAGACTTAAGTATTTAATCATTACAAGTCTGAATTTATTGTAATCATATTCCCAGCACTGTTCTTTTTCCCTAAGTGTTTTTTATTTTCTAGATTGTACTTCAACCCCAAAGGACATACTTTTGAGAAAATACTCCGTTAAAGACATTGTTGGAGCAACTTTTATTATCCATTAGCGTGTTTTAAAGTGAACTTGAATAGAAATGCTTTTTGCTAAAGTAAAAATACATCTGTTCTATCATCTAATTGTACAATTGGTTAGAATTTTTATCTATCAGTTCAAAGGGAAACTCAGTTTCAGTGAATTTGTTTTTAATAAAACTGTGTTATCTATGATAAATATATTTCACTTTGTTCAAATGGATTTGATTGGGAAAACATATTGAGCAGAAGTACTGGTAGAGCTTAATTTCATTGCTTTGAGAAAATGTATTGAATGCTGGTTTGAATTAAATTCTGTTTGTTTTAATAAAAGTGTATTGGCCTGAGTGTACATATATTTGTTTTAGTGGCAGTGCATTGGATCCAATAAAACTATATTGGCTTCCCTGCTTATGTCTCCTTTTCAGTGAAAATGGATTGAATGGGAAAATGAAATAGGCATGAAGCAGCCAGCCCCAAGGTCTCTGCTTGGCGAGAGTATCCAAATAACTGGGAGGGAGTGGGTTTCCATAGACTTTATGTCAAAATACGCTTTTAAATTTAAATACCTTTTACCATCAAGGACTCAGATGCGAGACTGAATTGCCACCATAAAAAGTGCAATTTTCTGAAGCAGCCCTTTCCATGGACAAGTTATGGGGCTGTCCAGAACACCAGAGGAAGAAATTTTATGAAAGCCAAGAACAGGTTTGTCCACATCCCTTAAGCTTTATATGGGTCTCATTGGTTCCAGTAACAGACTGTCTACCAGGCATTCCTAAGTCCCTTAAACGAGCAGAAAAGAGATCATGAATGCTCCCTACGGATGGTGCTGGCCCATCAGCGCTGAAACGGGTCTGCCTTTGAACTGATTAAAAGGGGGAAGAATTGGAATAAATGTTACCCTGAGACACACATCTGAATTGCCAGACTTCTCATGGACCCTCAGAGAGGCATCAACTCTCCAGAGGGAGTTGACACTGGTCCTGCCATCAGAGAATGGCAGCCTGTGCAAAGTGCCATGACCACATTGTGTAGCTGTACATGGCTCCCAGATGCCCAGGCCCACAAAAACTCTTTTGCATAGGTGCCCTGACCCAAAGACTGAAATTAAAATAATGAGGATTAACAATAATATCAGCTGTTATTCTTTTTTTTTTTTTAGATGTTGGGGGTAGGAGTTTATTTATTTATTTGCTGTGTTGGGCCTTCGTTTCTGTGCGAGGGCTTTCTCTAGTTGCGGCAAGCGGGGGCCACTCTTCATCACGGTGCACGGGCCTCTCACTATGGCGGCCTCTCTTGTTGTGGAGCACAGGCTCCAGACGCGCAGGCTCAGTAGTTGTGGCTCACGGGCCTAGTTGCTCCGTGGCATGTGGGATCCTCCCAGACCAGGGCTCGAACCCGTGTCCCCTGCATTAGCAGGCAGATTCTCAACCACTGCGCCACCAGGGAAGCCCTCAGCTGCTATTCTTATGTGACTGTCTCTCTGTTAAGAAAGTGTGTGCTTTGAATTGTTTTTTCCCCCAGAAGATGAACTTGATCTGACTCTTCTACCCAGTTTCATTTAGCCTTGATGAGAAATAAATGCAAATACTACTTTCATTAACACCTTTTCTCCAACTAAAGTGTTAACAAGCTGTAGACTTCAACCTTCCCATGAATAAGTGCTAATTCACAACAAGTACCATTACCAAGGAACTCTAAGCCTTTGGTGTATAGTTGCTTATTTTTTGAATGCCTAAATTCTTACAAGATCCTACAAGGTTAAAAGAGCAAAACTGATTCATGGATTTTTTTTTTCCCCTAAAATATTCCCAGTTATATACTGGAAGTCAAGAATAAAATGGATTTTGTGATTTTTAAAATTTGCTGTGCTGTCCTTGGAGACAGCAAATGGTTCACTTGGTCGGAATGTAGTATTGATCTACCACATTTTAGAAGCTGTGGGGTTGAGTGTACCAGTTTCAGAAAGGAAATAGCAATGTGCAACTTAATTCACTGTCCTAATAATGGAGTTTTCAAATGATAATGCTAGGATATTTCTAGTATCAAACAACATGCATGCAGAAACATAGTACTTTGGGAAGGCTCACTGCTGGATTTTGAGGATGGCTGTGAAGTGAGACCAAATATATCTGGGAACCAGAAAATCTCATATGTAGATTTGCAGGGTCTCCCTGACCATGGGCTTAAAAAAAAGCACATCCACGGGGGGCGGGGGCAATTAGAAACAGACATTCTCTCATTGGAGAGACCAATGAGAAAAAGGCAGCCCCCATCCTTCCACAAGACCAGTGAGAAAAAAGGTGCCCTCTGAAATTATCTGGGAGATGATTTCAGGAAACCCCAGAAGGTGAGTGGGAAAATGAGGCAAAGAAAGGAGGCAGCTAGCAAAGGGTTTGCTATTAAGCAAGTGGCCGCTGAGGTCAACTCCAGATTGATCCACTGTAGCAATCTGGGTGTCAGTAGAGAACCTGTGTCTTAGGGTTGTCCTACTCAAGGGGCAAGGGAGTTGAGGTATTTATATACCATCATCAATTTATACACCAACTCCCATTCTCACTGGTCGAGATCTGCTCCTAGGGAGCATTAATTCTCTGGTGCATCCAGCCTGCCAGGTGAGCAGAGAGTGGGCTCTGACCACCAGAAAAAGCTTTAGGGCAAGAAACGCATTTGGAAGCAGTCAGGTTGAAGGTAAGCGCTGACAAGATCTGCTCTCCCCATGAAGCTCATTTTACAGATGGGTAAACTGAGATGTGGAGGTTAAGTAGTTTTCCCCGTGACACAGCTACTAAGCAGCACAGTGCAGAACGCAACCCAGCCCATTTCACTAGGAAGTCAGCGACTTAACCACTTAGCCACACTGTCTTGGCCATGCTGTCCAGCTGAAGAAGCTGGCATGCCTCCTAAGACTTAACAGCCGTGTCTTGAGGAGGTTTACACTGCATCAGGGTTGAGGCTGAGTGTGGCGGGGCGGAGAAGGGCACTGGAAGTGCTATATTGTCTGAGCTTCTGCCTCTGGCAGTGGCCGGATAGTGATCTATCGAAGGCTGAGCTGAACCTTAGTATATAGGTATCTGCTTACTAGATGCCAAACTCAACTTGTCCTGTGGTTATATCTTCGCGAATAACCGTATGGCCAGGGCTCCTGGGTCATTTGCAGTGAGCCACAGGGGGCTCCTAGCTAGCTCCAGGTTCCACCTGCCCCTGGGTCGTCCCCCTTTCAAGTTCCTCCTTTTGCAGTCGGTTTTTCCGTTTCAGCTGCACCTGCTGGCTGCTAGCTGCTTTGTAAAGTAAGTTATGGTGACTTTGTGCTAGAAAATAAAACAGCAATCCTCACAGCTGTTTTGATTCCATTTAATGAAATAGTGGTGACATCTGAATGTCACAGTTGCAGAGAGGTGGATGGGTCTGGTTGCTGAGAGTGGAAAGATCAGTATTATTCCCCAGGCTAACAGCTCCTGTGACAATTCTGCCGTTATCACTGTTCTGTGTCAGCCCGTGGTTGCTGCTACGTCCCTCTTACTAGGGAGAGACTTCAGGTGTAGCAATAGACCTCTAGCTATTTTTCGTTACCTATAAATACAAATGGACAGCCAGGGTAGAGAGGATGCACGCAGTATTGGGAAGATGAGTAAGATCTGTCAGTAGAAAGGAACACTCAGCTAACAGTTCCTGCCATTCAAGAATTCAAAAAGCATGCTGTCTCAGGACGGCCAGTAGAGTGGGTGTCATCCCATCAGAAAGTGCCAGAAAAATCTTTGGTTTCTCCTTCCTCGTCACAAATAAAGTGGAGAGAGCGGTGTTGGGAAGATATCAGACAGCAAACATGGAGGCAAGTCAAGAAGCCAGTCTCCTCAATCAATTATGCTAGAGTATCATCAAATCAATGAATTCACAGTGTGAGCGCTTGCGGCAGATGGACAACACTTGTCGGTTCTCAGGAGCCACGAAAGTCAGATTTATTTTCAAAGCTTGTTTGTCTCATTTCTCCTGCCTGGTGCTGGAAGGCAGAGCACGCATCTGTGATTTTTCAAATGCAAGAGATATCCAATGATATTCTAGCTTGTGAGATTGGTCTCTGTGAGCTAAAATCTCCAGGACTTTTGGCTTTTTTCTCCTCAGAATGAGGACAAAAGGGTGCAGGTTTTAGCAAGGAGTATCTCTCCATGCCTGTGGGTCCCAGCAATAGCAGCATGAGGTTGTTTTGTTCCATGAACTGGCCTCTCGGACTTGGCCGTGATGTTGGGGGTTTGCTCCGCTGTGACCTCAGGGATGGGCTGTCAGGCCTCTTCTGCCAGAAGTGTAGCCCGAGTCAGGATGACGTGCCCTCCAGTACACGGGGGTGTTTCCAGTGGTCACTGGCCAGTGCTGTTACCCCTTCCAACCACCAACGGTTCTGGGATTCTTAGCTGGCAGAGAACTTGAGATGAGCTCTCATCCCAGCTGGTCGAGGAGGAAAGGGGTATCTGTTGAGGAGGAATTGGTAATTTCACAGCATCTGCCATCAGCTCCACGGAGAGGTTCCTTTATGTGGGAGGAATCATCTTTCCCATTTTGTGTACTGGAACAAGTGGCAGTCCATTCTTGTTCTTGAAGTCAAACGAGGAGTCTGTAAACTTTCAGGATCTGAATTCGCAGCCTCCAGCCTAGTGCGTGACCAAGGAGCCTCCTTAGACAAATTCTAATTATTTTAGGGCAGAGCGAGTTGTAGTCTCCAGGGTTGGTGGAAGCAGGTCAGAATCTCAGGCTCTGTGCCTCAGTGTGTTCATTCATTCATTCATGCATCCACCCATTCAGTTAGTTGGTCAGCAAACCTTAATGAAGCCAGAGGTGATGTTCTCAACCCTAGCCCTCCACTGACGAATTAAATCAGACTCTCTGGGTGATCCTATCATGCATCGCTGAATCACTGTGCCAGGCTCTGAGGAGACCGTCATGTGGAGAAGGGTGATGAAATGGGACAAGGGCCATGAAAGAAAGAAACCCAGGCTTCAATGGGGGCAGAGAGAAGCAGCCCCAAATACAGGTAGGGCGAGGAGATGAAGTCCACAGGGACTTTCTGGAAGGGGTGACACGGAGCTGTTTTCAAAGAAGAAGCAGGAATTGTGCGTCATGCAGTCAAAGAATGGAGCAGGCAGATCATGCAAAGTCCTGGAGACTCTCCTAGCAGCTTGCTGTGGTTGATGTCTAAGATGCAAGTGAGAGGGAGAGGGTGGGCAGACAGGAGGAGTGGTGAACAGGGCCCCGCGGTGAGTGCACCACTCTGGGGAGGTTGGCCCACATTTTACAGGAAAACCCAATGAAGGGACTGAGCTGATCAGATTTCAGTTTCAGAAAAGGCCTTCTGGCAGCTGAATGAAAAAATAAATAGGAGGGGTGTTATAAATAGAAAATGAACAAACCAAAATCATTAAAATTTGCCGCCTTTTCTGATTAGGGTTTATATATGAATCTTGAAGACAAAGATACAAGGTGAAGCTTTCTTGAAAAAAAAATTACTGTAAAACTCCCATTGGATTGTTTTAGGGAAGTACTCTTTAAAAATTGAAAAACTGAATTTGAAATTGAAAAAGTAAAGGTTTGCTCCAAATATATATCTTTGGAGATATATTTTTTTATTGCTCGAGTCTCTAAACAAATCAATTCTGATGGGCTTTTTTTGGGTGATGATATTTGATGAGCTCTGCTGTGCCCCACCTTCCAGCTGAAAGGATAGTACTTTGGAGGGATAAGAACCCAGCTTCTGGAGTCAGAGAAATTTGGATTTAAATTCTAGCTGTGGCCCCAGTTAGCTGAGTGACCTTGAGAAATTTACTTAACCTCTCTGTGCCCCAGATTATGCATCTGTAAAGTAGGATGAAAATAGCATCTCCTTCCCAGGGTTACATGATGGTGTACATGTAAATAACATGTGCATACATGTAAAGAGCATGGCGCTCAAAAATGACAGAAGGAACCAAAGGGCAAATAACTAAAAACAAATGGCTCAGAAAGGAAAAGTGATGATCCGCTAGTTGACCCCTAGTTCTATTTTATTCCACTCTGGTGTGATCTAGCAACTTTTATTTTTTAACAAAAAGGGAAAGAAACTCATCGTCATTGTGTGGGTCAGTCTTTCCAGCCAGTCATTATAACCTCTATGCAGGAGCACTGCATTAACCTGATGATCTCTGCTCGGAGCTCCTGAGCCAAAACCCAGGCGCAAAATGACCGTGTCTGTTCCTGCAACTCTCATGCTCTGGTGCAGGCAGAGGAGAATTTAGCTCCTTCACTTACGATATCTACGGTAACCCATCAGCTGCTGAGCTGAAGGATGTGTCTGCGCTCCCCTTTCCCCTTTAATGTGCCATTAAATCAAATACTCTATTAGCAGAATTAGTTCATTCAGTGTCTGCACTGAAATGTCCTGCGAATTGCGTGATGTCTCTCGCAAATGGCCCTGCACTCTGGGGTCTACTTCAGCAGTTTATATCCCGAGGAGGAGGGCCGCGCTGCCCAAGGATCTGCCTGCCTTCCTCTAAGTAAAATATTATGGCTTCCACAAAGGATAATTATTTCGATCATTTTGCCATGTGCAAACCTGGTGAATTCAAACACTGTCGATCTGGCTCTGGCCCAAGGCCTGCTGTCCTCACACCTGCAGCCCAGGATCTGCCTTGGCCACGGACTTGCCGCTCTCTCGGCCTCTCTGCTCTGCATGGGTCCACTCCAGATGCTGGTGCCAAAACGTATGCTTTTGCTGAGAGCTAAAACATGGAGAAATCTTCTTCCTCAAAGAACTTGGGCAGGAACACAGAGCATCTTCACTTTTGTATTCTCCAGCAAGAGCTGTGGGTTGAAACTTAGCACCCATATTTCCATTCCCTCTTATTTACACTTGTCACCCAATAAATGTGAAAGCAGGCAATGACAGCTGCTGTGCCTCCGTCATCACACGCTCGTGCTCTGAAGATGAGCGGGGTCTCAAGCACACGATGCCACTGACATTCAACTTGAGTATGTTGAGCGCTGGTGTGACTTCACATGCCACGGCTCTGGGCAGCTGCTGTGGCCACTGTGGCTGCTTTTCCTTTATGCTGAGCTAATGCACTTAGCTAATGTGCATTTAATCTGTTATCTTTTCCTAAAGTAGAAAGTCAGTGTGTTAGGGAAGCATTTGCTCCTGTAACAGACAAGCCTTAGAGTGGTGTTGGCAAATGGCAAATGTTTAACCTTTTCCAGGGGGGGAAAGCCTGGTTTGTAGTATTTGCCGATTTCTACAGTGTAAGTACTGCTACTGTGGCTGATTTCAAGACACAATGTGACATCATTAAATGCAGAGTTGGGAAGAGATATTTGTAACCCTCCCATTACACAGCATTTCCACAAAAATAACCTCAAGAGCAGTACATAATAAATATGGTAAAATTATTAGGTTGGGATGAATTTTGAATATTATTGCCTTTAAAAAATATAATGTATTTGTTAGTTTATAAAACTTAACTCTTAATCATGGCTGTATTTAACAACTGACTTGCAAAATTCCTCCAAATTTAATCGTTGGTTTTCACAAGTCAGAATAAGCCAGCTCCAGCACATCACGGAGTTTAAGAGTATAAAATGACGTTTCTTATTTACAACCCAGTCCAATGTGGATGTTTGTAGTGGCTCTCCACACAGTGAGTCAGGAACCTGGGGTCTTCCATATTGACTCTCTATTACCCCCCTGGGGACCTCAGAGCCCTCTCACTTCCAACCAGGAGTTGGGGAAAGAGCACACAGGATCTCACATGGGTGGTTTTCATGGGCCAGACTTGGAAATTTTATCTATCACTTTCATCCATGTTCCGTTGGCTGGAATTGTCACATGGTCACACCTAACTTCAAGAGAGGCTGGGAAATATAATTGATCTGTGTGCCCAAGAGGAAAGGAAACGGGGTTGGTGGGCAGGTAGCCAGTTTCTGCCACAGCGCTAAGAGTGACTCCTGCCCTGGCTGCCGTCAGGAAGCAGGTAGACTAAGGAAAAAGAGCAACTCGCCCTGTTTTCCTTTCCTTATAAAGCATTCAAGAGTTCAACAGGCATAGACAGTGAAATGGATTGTTATGAAATTGGCAATTAATAAATAGAATTATGCCCGTGTAAGAACCAGGTTGTATGTTATTCAACCGTCACTGTGACTCGACAGTGATGCCAGTTGGGCCGGGATGCTGTGGCAGGTGTGGGAGCTGGTTTTTCTAAGCACAATGGTCCATCTGTCCATTGGTCTGTCCATCCATCCATCCATCCACCCATCCAATAAGCCTTTATTCAGGCCCTGTGTTAGCTCTGGATATACAGAGGTGCTTAGGGGTGTGCTTTTAGCCCAGTGAGGAAGGGAGAATCACACAAGCCCAGGTTAAGATATGTGTCTAGCTGAGGAGAAAGAAGCTAAAAATCTGGGAAGTGAAAAACTTCCTGAGGAGGCGACATCTGATGTGGATCTAGAGAGAAGCATGGGTAGAGTTTTCTAGGCATAGGAGGGGGAAGTGCATTCTAGACAAGGGGAACAGTTGGTACAAAGACCCAGAGGAGTGGAAGAGCAGGGCTTTTTCCAGAAATGGCAAGAAACTCAGGGTGGCAAGAGATGGGGCTGAAAAGATGAGTTTGCATTAAATTGTGAAGACCTTTATACGGAGTACGCAGGAGTTTGGAATTTGCCTGTAGGACTATGCTTCTCAAAGTGGGGCCATGTACCTCTAGGGGTACCCAGTGGTATGTCAGGACGTAAGCAAATGTGGATGAAAATTTTCTTTGTTTGCTCTGTTGATGGTAAGCAATTAAAAATGATGTTTTGAGAAGTCCTGGCAAGAGTAGCTCTCCATCTCAGTGGGCCAGTGCCTAGTCCTGGACCAATCCTGTGGTCAGTGGAATGCAATGCTCTGATTGGCTGGGGCTGAGTCACATGGTGTGCCCTTGAGCCTGGGGTGAGTGGTGCTACCCGAAGCTCAAGGGCTGAGAGAAGAGAAGCAGTGACGCCACAGAGGAAAATTCAGACGGGGGACAGAAGAGGAGGGAGTGGCTGCCAGGAAGCCCACCAGCAGCTGACCTATACAGGTGGAAAACAGTAACTGGACGACTGTCCCTAGAACTGTCATTTGTAATAGAGAGTGAAACAGGTTTGATAGAGGGAAAAATCATTTTCTTTCAGTTTTCAGTTCGTGAAATAATGGGAGAACCAAAAGAATCAAGAGCTGCTTTTCTGAGATAGAACCAGGTGGGAAGCTGGGGAACACACCCCTTTATCTCCAGCCTTTGAAATCTAAACCAAGGCCCCATCCTGCTTCCTCTCAGGCTCCTGGCCTGGGAGGCTCCTCAGCAAAGCCAGTGGTGTCATTGTGGTCACCGTAATTAAGCCAAATCATGAACCCACAAGGCCAGAGCCAGGAAGGCCCTGCCCCAAAGCAGATAAGCCAGGCTGGTAAGCGAACGCCCCACACTTCACATCCTGCTTAGCAAATGGCTGCATGGAACCACAGAGCCCGAGGCAGACCCTGCAGGGCTGCTCGTGGGAAAGGACCCACAGCCAAGCAAAGGTCACTGTCTACAGACCCTGAGCCCCACCAGAGATGTGCTATTTATGAAGCCTCTGCATGGTGGGTGTGGTAGGAGAAGTAAGACCCTGAAATCAGACAGGCCGACTTGGTGTTGCCCTCTCATCCCCTGTGGGTCCAAAGCGAGGGGACTTTACCCCTGAAACTCATTCCCTCACACGTACGCGGGATGACAGTGGCTGCCCTTCAGGGTGGCAGAGCTTCAATGAGATAGCCCAAGTAAGCACCTGGCACGGAGGTGACACAGAACAGGTGCTCAGGAAATGCCAGTCTGCTCAATGATAAAGTGGGCGCTTAGGAGGAATTACTATGGATGCCTAGAGCTTTCTCGAACACGATCTCATTTTATTTTCAGCACCGTGGGAAGCGAGTCTCATTGTTATTCTCACTTTACAGGTGAGGAACAGCGGCTCACAGAGGTCAAGCCATTATCCCGGGTGACACAGCTGGAAAGCGGAGAGCTGGACTTGACCCCAGGCAGCTGGGGTCTAAGGAGGCCAAGAGAGAAGGGCTTCCCCATGACGGTGGACACAGCTGGAGATGATGCCTGGAAAGGGGCCTGGGTCTCCTGCCCTGCCCAGCGTTCAGTGCCATCGGCCACTGCTTCTCAGCGAGTAGAACTGACCGCAAATCAGGCTGGCAGCTTGGAGCCGTCCCAGCTGAGTGGAGCACAGGAGGTAAAGCGAGGGTATGAACGGTGCAGGGCACCCATAAAAAATTTACGGCCACCATCTAATTTTAGAGCCTTCATTTTTCAATAGAAAAACACTACTGTTTGTGCCACCAAACTGTGAAACAAACAGAATAACTGCCCTCAGAAAGGGTCCTCCTTAAGTATGATGCTGTAAAAATGGCCAGTGGGGAAAACCTCCTTAGTGTTAAAGTACCCCATGACCTACCTTGCCTCTCATTTTAGATCAGAAACTCTACTGGAAATTTTGCAGGCCGGGCTAGGAGAATTCTGGAGAATTGTAGTGAAGGCATTGACTACAAGGCTTCTTGTATATTTGCGGCTGGGTGGGGAGCCTTGGAGACGCCACCGGAAATACCAGATTTGACATAACGCCGGTATTCAGCAGCCCTCACACGAGAGGAAACCAAGGTGGCAGCAAGGGATGGCAAACCCGCCGTCAAGAACCAGACTGGCAATTTCTTGCCATTGTAATGATAGATTGTTACACAGGCTGAACTAACCATTGTAATAATAATAACAGTTAACATTTATGCAGCATGTACTATGCTCCAGTAACATATTTTGATAAGGTCACAATGTCTCTTTATCATGACATTGTCAGTAGTATAGCTATAATAGCAGCAATACTCGCTAACATTTATTGAATCATTACTGTGGTTACTTTAACCCCACGATCATATTAATCTTCAAAACTTCAAAACAATGCTTTGATGCTTTTATTATTCCCATTGTACAGATAATAAAACTGGCTGACATAGTTAGTAAATGGCTGAGCTGGATTGTAAGCTAAGACGTGTCTGAATCCCGAGCTGGAGGTCCTACCCACAGCAGATTCTGCCTCCCAGAGAAACCCCAGAGCGATGCCCAGTCTTTTTATTTTTTGGAAGCACTTACCATTCTAAAAGCATGTCTGCCTGTGTGTGTGTGTGTGTGTGTGTGTGTGTGTGTGTGTGTGTGTGTGTGAGAGAGAGAGAGAGAGAGAGAGAGAGAGAGGGAGAGTTGTACATGCATGTGTGTTTTGTTTTCTTTTTTTTTTTAATTTATCAGATTCCAAGCCCATAACTGCTTATTTGCGTGGTATGTTGGTATCAAAGGTAGGTCTAATGTCTTCTCCACACCCTTAGTTTCATTCCCACTCTAGGAAGTAGCTTAACTTGTCAGGTGTTGCTGTGGTGTCCTGGGACCTCAGTTTCTCTCTCCCCTTCATCTGGGAACTCACCTAAAGCTGGAGCTACAGTGTGAAGCTTCAATGGCCTTGAGAAGTTCAATGGGGAGAGGTGGGATTCTGGGACTAGTAAAGCTGGTTTTAGCTTTAAGCAAAGGAAATGGAAGGAGGGATGGAAAAGACAGGGGACCCAAGTTGAGATAAGAGGACTGAGACATTTCTGTGATTGCGCAGACAGCAAGACCAGGAAGGCACCACAGCTGCTGTGCACAAGGACAAATGGGCTGCTCTCTCCTTTGGACCTGGCAAGATACAGGCTTTGCTCTAGCCTACAATGACCATATGGCTGATCAATCAAAATCAGATACTGAGTGAAGGTGGGAGGGTGCTATTAATAATAGGTAGAACAGAAGAGATCAACCAGACTGTCTTGGGCGTACAGGATGCATGTCTCTCTGCTGTGCTCCCTTCCTTGCAAGCTGATGTGAGAAGAACAATAAATTACAAGTGAGTTTCAATTGGAAACTCTGTCATGCCTCGGCATATCAGGGGAACCCTGTTACTAAAGGTGTGAAGTTGTGGGGTGCAGCCAGGAGAAACCCGGCAATAGACAGTGGGCACTTAACTGGTGGTTGCCTTTTTTAAAAAAATCTTTTAAGGTTAGATGCCTTATCTCAATACTGGATCATTTCGTCTACATTTACCAAGTTTTGCAGATTTGCTTCCTGGAATCTATAAAGCTTTTGTGAAATTCTTCCTTTAGTGAAGTGAGGGATAATTAGTTGCCCTGCTATATACAGCTGCGGCCTGCCATCCTGGTGAGGTGCCCTGCCCATGTATATCTGTGGACACACACAGACATACACAGATACTATTTAGTTACACTGGAATTATTTCCTTGCCTGCATAACACTAATTGTAAAAATGTGTTTATAGTATTGGATAACTAGGACTTCCTTATTTCTGCCTAAAAACCTGAAGTTTCTGTTTCTATATATTTTTTAAAATTCATTTTTAAATTTGAAAATTAATACATGAATACAATATCATTATAAAAGATTCAAACGATATAGTACGGACATAGGGGAAAATGTGAAAAATTCCCTTTTACATGACCCAAACTCCAAAAGGCTCTCATTCTCACCCACCCCACCCAATCCCCCTGCAAGACAATGGTTTGGTGTTTATCAGTGCCCTCCTTTTGTAATTATCAACTCCTATATGTAATTATCAACTTAATGTGCAAAGAAAATCTAAGAAAAATCTTTTTTGAAAGTGCCTCCTTTCATACAAGTTTTATATTCTAGGAAGAGAAAACTCTGCTTAGTGTCACCCTGGTTCACTGCAAAATTGCTTCTCTGAACACTGGACAACTTTTACCCCCAAGCAGTGATTGAACCTGGTCTTTGAATTGCTAATGTCGTCTCTGGGGTCGGCTGGGGAATAAAGGAAAGAGCCTGGGCTTTGGCATCTGACCTGGGTTTGAATCCCAATGTGATCACCATTCAGCTGTGACCTTGGGAAGATTGCGTAGTGTTCATCCCTTCCCAGGGGTCAAGGACCAGGACTCTGGAGGCACGCTGCCTGGGCTCAAATCCCCGCTTCCCCACTTACTCAGTGAGTAGCTTTCAAAAAGCCATTTGACCTCTCAGTGCCTTAGTTTCCCCATCTGTGAAATGGGGAAAAGGATAGTATCCACCTCTCAGGGTTGCTGTGAGAACTAAGGAAGTTAATTTAGTACCTGGCAGACACACAGTGAGTATTCAATAAACACCAGCTGCTTTTTATTACACTCCCATACATACAGAATTCAGTTATGTGAATCTACACAGAGGTAATAAATATCCTGCCTTGTGGAACACAGATGAGTACAATCAAATTATTACAAAGCTAAAAGGAGAGCACAACCTTAAAAATTCCGGCAGAAATTTTCATCACCAGGGCCTGCACAAAATTCTCTTTGGACTCAAAACACAGAACCCTCAATCCCGCATTCTGTCTCACCCTCCAGCCCTTCAACTTGTTCTTTAAACTTCAGAGTCACCCTCACACCTCGCTCTTTCCTTCTAGTCTCACTGCCGACCCCCACCTCCTTCCCAGGTCAAGGCCACCTGACCTCACACCCCTGCTGTGTACTACCTTTCCATGTGTTCTACGCCCAGCAGTCAGGTCAGGTCTCAAATTGATGCTTGGAACATGTAACACCCATGAAGGAAACTTTACCTTAACCAGTTCCCTTGTTGATTACAGTGACATTCAAAATTCTTTGTCAAGGTTATCTCCAAGCCTTTCCTCAAGCTAGTATTCTCTCCCTGCTGTCTAAACATGTCTTCCATAATCAATAAGCCAACACATTCAAGTTTCCAATGGGATGTGCGTGAGATGCTGGAGGGAGGGCTGGATTTGAACACCTTTAAAATCCTTTCCAGTTCTGTAGACCTTTTTTTTTTAAGGAGGTCTACAGATCTGTAAATAATAATGGCTTAGCACTCACTATGTACTAAACATTGTTAATTGCCTTCATTTTACATTCGTTAACTCATTTAATTCTCCTAAATTTAATGAAGGAGGTAATAGATTGTCCTGTTTTACATATGAGAAAGCTGAATCTTGGAGAAGATAAATTGAGGGTCCAAGTTTGCCCAGCTAAGATGGGGAGGACTCGAACACAGACCCACTCTTGGGGTCGGGGGCCATGTCTGTCACAGAGCTGCCTCTCTCCAGCTTTTGTTAGCATGGGTTAAATATTTCCAAGTGTATTCTTCACCCCCACCCTCAGCCCTACATTTTCTTTCTAGTACATAAACAGATGAATAATAAAACATGAGTGATCCCTCCCCAGGGTTGCATACCATCATCACCAGAGGACAGACACCTGGCTCCTGTGGACCCTGGAATCAGAATCGCTGCAAATAGATATTTTGGAAGGGACACTCCAGGAATCCTGCTAGACCTGGTTAGAACTCTGCCCAGGGACCAAGCCAGCTGAATCGATGGTTTCCTTTCTGGTCTGTATTACCTGGTTTTGTTGAATCCTTTTATTAATTCTTTTGTTTTGCTACAATCCTGAAAGTAGACTGACCAACTACTTGCTTGCAGGAAATTTAAATATTTTGACAGTACAGAAGAGGGGTGCATCTGGAGATTTCTGGACCCAGTTGTAACCAGACTTGCCCTTCCTGAGCAAATCGATTGCTTCCGGTTTCATCACTTCTGTACAGCGACTGACTTCCGGAGCTTAACTCCCCGACAGCCTGGAGGAAGGAGGCAAAAGGAAACCTTTTAATTTATAGTAAGCAGAGATCAGTTTTGTTTTTTGTGGTTTTTGGGGGCTTATTTAAAATGCCAGGCCCAGTTGAAACAATAAAATCTTGTTTAGTTTTCCCTTATAAAAAACTTCTCGGGTATTTATCAAAATCCTAGAAAAATACATATTTGTTAACATACTGCAATTCCCACAAGAGGTAAGTATTTACAAAATTTGCTTTGGGCATTGATGCTACAAAAATATTAAAAAGTATTGACTTCACCACTGAATGAATCCTTTATCAACTAAAAAAAAATTCAGATCTCAATAGGTTTGAGAAGCTACAGCAGTAGGAAAACACCTTCACTTTAAACAAAAGCTATCTTTCTCAGCAAGAATAGAGTTACTAGGGTGGAAAATCAGGTTAATTTCCATTTCACTAATAATATCTGAAATGAAATAGCATTATAACTCTCCCCTCCAAACTTGGAGCTAGACACCTGGAATATTTATTTATTTCCCCTCCAGAGAAAATAAGGGTGGATGTTACCTTTAAGCTACCTACACATTTAATTAACAAATGGAGGGAAAATTATTATGGCTGCATTTAAATAAGGCACAGGCACGTAGACTTTAAAGAGATCTGACCTTAAAAATGAAGAAAATATTATTGTAATTACTCCATTTGCTAAAAACAAATGATGTGGCATTTGAATTTAAGACTTCTATCAAAAGCAGCTGAGTATCTAATCAGTTCACACCTTTCCATTTTAATGGAGTTGGGCTTGAGCCATTGCATTTACAATTATCCAGGCCGACTTCATGCCTTTGAAATGACTTAAAAAGATGAGCATTCATGGATTATTTATTAGCTCCTCGTGACTGTATTTCCAAGAATGGAAACAACACATTGCATCAAAGTCTAACTTCCAAGTTTAACTCTTTTAATTAACAGCATGACCGTACGTGGTTGCAAAAGGCGTCTCTGTAGTCACAGAACATCTTATCATGCTTTTTCCTCCACGTGAGTCTTTCGGAGTAGTCTTTGTTCCCTTGCAAACTCAGAGAGAATGCTGATCCCAGTCCTGGCGGCTGCCTGTGATGCCCTGTAAACACTGTGGCTGCAAAAAGCAGGCTGCTTGGACAGGCAGCTGATCCCAGCCTGCTGTAGCCATCACTGATAGGGAAGGCCTGTCTCGGGCTCAGCAGAGAACTCGGTGACACGGTGACACTGACAGTTTAACCCAGACACACATTCTGCCTAGATAACAAAAATGTCCTGTGTGAGTCCCTGACAGCAACCCCAGAGGAGCTCCACGTCTGAGGCGGTGCTGGCGGCACACGGCCTATCTGCCATCTGAAGCCCATCATCGCCCGCCTGGCTGTGAATCTCACCTCCGTGTGAGTGAAAAGCAGTCCAAGCATCGTGGCCAGACCTCCTCGCAGGAAGGCAAGGGACAGTGAATCTTGCAGGGAGGGACTCTTGCAAAAGCCAGCCAGGCCCTCTAGTTAAAGTTGACAAAGACGTTTGAGGCCGGCTTTTCAGGGGGAGTTCAGAGTCTTCCAAGAGAAAACAGAATGAGAGAAAAATAAACAGCTGTGGTGGAAGCTCTGGAAGAAAGCGGTGCTCAGGCCTGGATCCTGCAAGAATCTCCTCTGGAAAGGCAGGGGAGATGAAAGCAAGGAAAGAGTGACAGTCACTGCAAGCCTGGGATCTGTCTTACGGAATCCTGATTCTTTGTGGTGGTTAGACTTATGTACGCCTTACGTGCAGAGGCTGCGAATGTATTTTGCTACCTTTTTTTTAACCTAATGCCAAAACCATTGGATAAAACCTCATGCTGCACTTTTAGAAAATCTTATATAGCAAAGTTTACAAACAGTACAAATGATGTCTGGTTACTTGCTTTGCAAAGCTTGTTTTTACAGAACCCTTCTGGAAAGTTCCATTGAAATAGTGGTGCCCCTATGATATCCCAACTATAATTTGATTTATGAAAAATTTATTTACACAAAGAGGCATCTCTAATATACAAAATAGGACCCACCTGTAACTTTTCCCCAGGGACCAGGTTGGAGACATATGATAAAACCATTTTTATAAAGCATATATCCTGTCTTTGTATAAAAGTCTGAGATTCCCTGCTAAAGCAAATTTAACAATGAAAATTTGCCTTTATTGAGGTAAAAATGGATTCATATTATTTAAAATATGGGGCTGAGATGACATAGTTATAATTATTATTGTAATTCTTTTTATAATTCTTATTAAGTACAAAGAATAAAAATTCCTTGATCAAAAAGAAGTTTTGAGGATAAGGATTGCTGCTTTGGATAAAATAAGAACCAATCCAGAACTCGTGGGAAAAATTTTGTCCTAGCTGACTTGATTTGTTGATTTGCTCATTGAGAGTTCAGTGATCATGTCATTCATTGATTCACTCACTGATTTGTTCATTCATTGTCATTCATTTAGCGGCTACCCCTCCAGGGGTCGCCATGAGTAGACACTGTGTTTGGAGATACACAAATGCAGCAAACATGGATCTTACCCTCAAAGAGTTTATCATCTAATGAGAAAGAGAAAACAGGTTCACAAAGAACTATTAACAAGGCAGGATATGGTAAATGCAAAAAGAGAGATGAGAGGAAGTTCCGTGATGAGTGGCATCCCACTGGGAGGTTTTACTTGAGCTGACTCTGGGCAGATGGGGAGCTGGGTGGCGGTAAAGAAAATCCTAAGAATGCCTTGGTAGAGAATGTCCAGCGAATCCTACTGTGAAATAATTTACGTCCCTGGATGTGGAGCAAGACAGGAGCATACTTGCGTGTTTACCCACCTTGCTGGGTGAGCAAATGACTCAACATTCCTCCTGGTTTGCTGCTGACTCTCTGTGTCCTTAGGCAAGACACCTGTGGGCCTGGGGCTATTTTTAGAAAAGGTAGTTACTATGATAAACTAACTTCTGGACAGAATTCCAATATATATCATTGTAGAGAAAAATTACAAATATAGGTATATGAGAACAAAAAAATTAGAAAATATTCCCCATAATTCTAACACTGTAAACATTGTGTGGATATTCCTCTAGACTTTTCGATTTATATATCTGTCTATATGTATTTTGTATTGTGGTGAAAACCACATAACATTAAATTTACCATCTTAACCATTTTAAGTGTACAGTTTAGTAGTAAGTACATTCACGATGCTGTGCAACAGATCTCTAGAATGTTTTCATCTTGCAAAACTGAAACTCTATACCCACTGAACAGGAATTCCCATTCCCCTTCCCTACCCTTTGTACTTTCTGTTTCTATGACTTTGACTTTAGATACTTCATATGAGGGGGAGCATTCAGCATTCGTCCTTTTGCAGCTGACTTCTTTTACTTAGCATAACGTCTTCAAGGCTCATCCATGTTGTAACCTGTGACAGGATTTCCTTCCTTTTAAAGGCTGCGTATTTAAAGCTGTAGTATTCCATTGTATTTATATAGTACCACGTTTTCTTTATTCATTCGTCTGTCGATGGACATTTGGTTGCTTCCGGCTCCTGGCTACTGTAAATAACGCTGCTTTGAACATAGATGTATAAATATCTCTTAGAGATCCTGCTCTCAATTCTTTCAGATATGTACCTAGAAGTGGAATTGCTGTATATATGGTAGCTCTATTTTTAATTTTTTGAGGGACTACCATATTGTTCGCCGTAGCGGCTGCACCATTTTACATTCCCACCAGCAGTGCTCAAGTGTTCCGATTTCTCCACATCCTTGCCAACACTTATTGATAGTGGCCATCCTAATGGGTGTGAGATGATATCTCATTGTGGTTTTGATTTGCATTTTTCTTACTTAGAATGAATCCTGCAGAGGAAGAGGAAGTACCTCTTCAGGGAGAGCCAGACTCAAGGGCCAACATTTGGCCTTGAGTCCTAGTTGCAGCTGTGATGTTGGCTCATAATTCAACACAGCCTCATCATCATCTCATTTCTCTCAGCCGATCGACTCTAATACCCACCCTACCTCTTTCCTCTGTGTTACCACTGAGAAGCTTTGAGCTAATCTTTGAGGATAACAAAGCTAATAACTTCGTTCCAAAGAGCCAGTCTTGTATAAACACAAGGTACTACGAGCAACTTGTCAAGATCTCCTAAAGGTCCACGGAGCAGGGCAGGACCCTGAAATCACATCACAGTAAACATTACTAGTGGCTCACTCTACATCCTGTGATGACATCTATCTTCAGATATAATCCACACTGAACCAAGCACTTATCACTTCATCGGAACCATGAGTTTGACCATTTGTCTCCGTTTTCTCCCCCTCCAATGGCTAGGAACAAATTCAGAGTTTTGAGTTTCAACTGTTTGATTCTTGTAGTCGCTAAGACAATAACAGATTAAATAGGATGAACCAAGCGGCCATACTTCATGTAACGTTATCGCCAGAGATAAATGTACAACGTTGTTTCGGAGGCTGTGGTGGTGTCTGCGGTGTAACTAAGGTTGACAGACTGCCTGCATGTGGGTGGCTGTCTCCTTCCCAGCTGTGACCAACTGAATTATATCACCTGTCCCGTTTGATGTATTAGGATATGCCCAAGCTCAAGATGCATGTTGCTGCAATAGGGAAATTAATGTCCACCACTGGAGGCAATTAATAATGATTAGAAGCAAAACGGCTGGGTTAAATCTGTGCATTTAACAGAGTGTTCATACGCTTTTATACTATATTTCAGTCTAGTTGCTCAAAAGAAAAAAAATACCCTTTGGGGGGGACTAGAACAATCTTAATTAACGTGTAAACTTAGATGAAACGTCAAAGTCCCTTCAATGAGACATGTTTATTCATTATTTATTTAATCGTCCCTTCCCAGGGTTAGAGAAAAACACTGCACAAAAAGTAGCATCCTAAGGAGAGAAATGTTCGGATTCAGTTGAGTTGCTGGCAGAACTCCTGGGCTTTTTGAACTGCCACATACAACTCATGGACTGGGGTGAGAAATTCTCGCCTCTTTCATTTTACAATTCTGTAGTTAATATACTGAAAAAAAAAAACCAGCAACAAATTGGCACACCATATATTGCAATGCTTGGTTTAGTGCAACTCCATAAAAATCTGCATGTAAAATACATAGCGGTGGCTAAATAATTTCCCTCTGGTTACTAACATCTAGATATAAATTTGAATATTAGAAATTTAAACTGAACAAGGGATTTTGCTCAAAAAATGCAGGAAACATTGAAAGCAAATTGGGTATAAATCTATAAGGCTGAAAAGCCTGAACAGTATTGATGTATGCAAGCACACACACACCATGTATTAGTGTAAAGCATGCACAATACAAATATTCATTGATCAGATATTTTATTAGGAAATTTCATTGAATGGATTAAAATGTAATTGGCCATCAGCTGGACTTTATAGCTCCGAGAAGATTATATACTTCAGTGATAATGCAGTTCTCCTTAATTAAAAACTATGAGATAAAGGTCTTGGAAAACTTCAAAGCCCTATTTTACTATGATGGAATCTAAAAATAGAAACTCTGAAATGATTCCTTCACTGTGAACCTGCAATGACTGTGGTGACATTGAAATTCTCTTTGCAACTTGAACTCATGAGACAGTCCAAGGCTACCCATGGGCATGATGCCTCCTCACATTTCTCCTTCACTGTGTCCTCAAGAGTGACTCAGGCTACACCATCTCAAAAGAGACTCAATTAAAATGAAAAATTCAGTCAAGAATCAGTCATTTGATGAACTTAACCCAGATATCCAGATATTTGGATTTACTGAAATATTTAATTGACTTTTAATAGCAAACATACTTTTTTGGCATCATTTTTTATGTGGGTATTTAGCATCCTGTGACTGAATGTCTACACAGTAATTTAGTTTTAACAATCCATTCATTTAACCATTCATTTGTTCATTAAATAGTCTTTAGGTCCTTACCACCGTTATTTATCCATTTGCCTCGAAATCTTGCCTTGGCTGAGCATGGCTGAGTTAAGTTTCAGAGACAGGATAAGCCTGCTGTTTATCAATGAATCACATCACATTGATTACTTTCTTTTGATTTTTTTTAGAATCTGCTCATTCAACGGGTATTTTTTGGGTACCAACTGTATTTAAAGCCTGGTGATCAATCACAAAAATATAAAAAGCAAAACCACGAGGAGTCTGCTCTCAAATGTACCAACACTGACCAAGTGCTGACTTGGTCAGCCCTGGGGAGATGACTTTGGCCTGTCCAAGGTCACAGCGTGGTGATGGCAGAGTCAGGATTCCAACCTCTGCTTCTGTTTTCAGGGTCCCAAAGTATTACCTCTTAAGGAGCTGGCCGACCCAATAGCAGATCAAGTAGTTATGTTCAGGCAGCTCCTCTCTCCACCAGTTTCTCAGTCAATAATTCCTGGAAAAATCACAGACTGATTGAGTCTGCTCCAGCTGTCAGACAATGCTGATGCTCAAGGTGTAGCTGCCCCACCTACACCCTAGCCACAAGTAGAAGACAACACTTGACCTTCACAGTGGCCCTGGCCTCTCCCTTGGACCCATGCTTTTGCTTCTCAGCTTCCATTGGATTCCTGACTTCCCAGTCATGGCCTCATTGGTGCTGGCAACAGGTTGGGCGATTTCTTATCAGCTTGGTGAACTTGAGCTGTTCTTCCCTCTCCCCTGGTTTTGGTATCCCCTGTAGGATGACAGTTATCACCCACCAGACCAGCCCTGGAGAACTCACCTGGTGTGGCAGCCCCATGCCCTCCTGCCCTTCCCTATCTTGACAAGGAGGAAGCATGGATAATCCAGGAAGAAAATGCACTGGTTTTTCATCTTGGAAGGCATTACAATCTTCTGGGGACTTAATAAAAATACAGATACCTGAACCCTTCTCTAAGCCTCCTGAATCTACAGGAGTATGTTTTGGGAATCTAGAGGAGTGTGGTATGGGAACCCACTTCCCAGGGAACGCAGATGCACACCCAAACCTGAGAGCCACAGGTGTGATGAGAGGGTGCTGTCTACAAGCACACACCTTCGGACACTGGAACAGGAAACTTCATCAGCCTCAACTTTTTTTCCTCAAGAGAAGGAAAAAAGGAAATAGCTAATTATTTCAGAAGATTATTAATCTTTCAGGGTGTCACCACAGAGACTTTGAGCATGGGCAGAGTCATAGAAATGGTAGCCCTTTACTTATAGCAATTAGTATAAGAAAATTATATTTCAATTTAGCAGAATTCCTTATTTCTCTACTTATGAAAGAAAGAAAAAACTTACCCATTAGAGGACTGTTAGGCCAGACCTAAATTTTTAAGCAGCTGTCCAGGAAACTTAGGAAGCAAGACTTTATGAACTCAGTGTATCTATACTACTCATCTCTGAATCCAATTCAGCTCAATATTAGCAGGATATATAGCGAAACTATATAGCTAATTTTTTTTTTTTTTTGAGGTACGTGGGCCTCTCACTGTTGTGGCCTCTCCCATTGTGGAGCACAGGCTCCGGATGCACAGGCTCAGCGGCCATGGCTCACGGGCCCAGCCACTCCGCGGCATGTGGGATCTTCCCGGACCGGGGCATGAACTCGTGTCCCCTGCATCAGTAAGCGGACTCTCAACCACTGCGCCACCAGGGAAGCCCTATATAGCTAATTTTAAAATTTTAAAATGTCAGTGATAAGATACACTTGGAACAGAATTTAGTAAGAAGCCAAGGGAACACATTTTAAAACTCTTAGTTTTAAACTCTTAGTGGACATTTTGCTTGCCTATTTTCTGCTTTAGTCAAGAATATTAGGCTTCAAACATTGCTGGAAAATTAAAGTTGTGCTTGGACCAGATTTGAGGAATGCAGGAAGGATGAATTGTGCAGATTCCTAACCTCATGGGCATCAGGGCCCTGATGCCATCTGGGAGCTATCTAACGTGGGCAGTGACACTAGACAGGCCTGATGTTCCCCAGGGAGGATTCTGGGACCAGAGCTTTCTGTCTGGCCTATTGGCTTAGAGTGGAAAGCAGGCCATCGGCCCATGGAGATGGACCAGCTGTGGCTTGACCTTCAAACTGTTGGCCATATTTACTGTTGAGGACTCATGGACTGATTTGTCAATGGTTACCTCATACCTGAGAGCAACTAGCCTTATGTGGGTGCCTCTGGCTCTTTCTCTCTTTTGGTTCACAATAGGTAGCCTTGTCTCAGATGGTCCCAGATGGCAGCATCTGCATTCCAGGATTCAGGATAAAGGAAGGATGAAGAAGAAGAAATGGCACATCCTGCACTTCCTCTTAAGGTAGGTTCTTGAAAGCTGTCAAACAACCCAACATTTTCATCTCGTTGGCCGGAAATTAGTCACATGGCCACACCTAGCTGCTGAGTTTTTACTCAGGAGATCGAGGCTCCAGCTAAAAATGGGAGAGAGGAAAAATCATGTCATAAGAGAGGGGAGAACAAATCTGAGGAACAACAGGCAGATGGTATCCAAAAGACAGCTAGTATAATAACACCAGATAAAACAGACCTTAGGTAAAAGGCATTACTATAGATAATGAGTATTAGTACATATTTTTTATTTTAATTAATTTATTTATTTGTTTTTGGCCGCCTTGGGTCTTTGTTGCTGTGTGCAGCCTTTCTCTAGTTGCGGCGAGCGAGGGCTACTCTTCGTTGCGGTGCACGGGCTTGCAGTGGCTTCTCTTGTTGCGGAGCATGGGCTCTAGATGCACGGGCTTCAGTAACTGTGGCTCGCAGGCTCTAGAGCGCAGGCTCAATAGTTGTGGTGCACAGGCTTAGTTGCTCCGTGGCATGTGGGATCTTCCCGGACCAGGGCTCGAACCCACATCCCCTACATTGGCAGGCGGATTCTTAACCAATGCACCAGCAGGGAAGCCCCATATTTTTAAAAGTATTGAATTCACCAGGACCCTGTATGTACTCAGTAACAAATCTTCAAAATACAAAAGACAAGAATTGATAGAAGATAAAAAGGAACTATCAAATCGATCATGATTGAGGGAGACATTCAGTGGTTGGTAAATCAAGCAGAGAAAAAATATCAATTAGAATACAGAAGAATTGAACATCACAAGCTTAATCTAATGGATGAACTTAAAAACTATCCCTAATAATCAGAAAATAGAAATTCGTTTGAAGCACACAGAAAGCATACATGAAAGTTGACCACATTATAAACCAAAAGCAAGTATTGAAAAATTTCAAATAATTGGTATGAGTCAAGTCACAGTCACTGACTGCCATGAAATTAAGTTATAAATAAATGACAAAAAGATAATTTCTAAAAATCCATTTGTTTTGAACTTTTAAAGAATATACTTTAAAGTAACCCATGGTTACTCATGGTTCTTGATGGAAATGAGAAGATGCTTAAAATGACAAAAAATAAGGGAAATGTTATCAATTGAATCTGTGGAATGAAGAACTAGTATCTAGAATGTATGAAGAACTCTCAAAGCTCAACAGAAAAATATCAAACAAATCAATTAGAACATGGGCAAATAACATGAAGAGGTATTTTACTAAAAAGGATATACAGATGGCAAATAAGCAAATGAAAAGATGGACAACAGCATTAGACTAGGAAAATGCAGATTAAAACCACAGTGAGGGGCTTCCGTGGTTGGTGCAGTGGTTGAGAGTCTGCCTCCCGATGCAGGGGACACAGGTTCGTGCCCCGGTCTGGGAAGATCCCACATGCCGCGGAGCGGCTGGGCCCGTGAGCCATGGCCACTGAGCCTGCGCGTCTGGAGCCTGTGCTCCGCAACGGGAGAGGCCACAACAGTAAGAGCCCCGCGTACCGCAAAGAAAAACAACCCACAGTGAGATATTGCTACAAGCCTATCAGAGTGGCTAAAATACAAAATAATGACAGTACCAAATGCTGTTGAGGATGCAGAGAAACTGGATGGCTCAGACATTGCTGGTGGGAGCATAAAATGTACAAGTACTCTGAAAAACAGTTCAGCAATTTCTTAAAAAAACTAAATATGCAACTACCATTTGACCCAACAATTGTGCTCCTGGGCTAAAACAGTTTATCCCAGAGAAATAAAAACTTATGCTCAGACAAAAACTTGTACACAAATGTTTATAGCAGCTTTACTTGTAATAGCTAAAAACAACAAAAACTCCAGGTCCATCAACCTTTCAAAACATAAATCGTTGTCCTCTTACACAAGCTCTTCTCAAGCATTAAAAAAAAAAAAAGAAAAGAAAAGAGAGAGAGAGGAAGGAAAGGAGGAAGGACGGGAAGGAGGGTGGGGAGAAAGAAATAGTAATTTATTGATGCTGGTGTAATCTTGATACCAAATCTAGGTGAAGGTGGATCACGATCTATAAATACTAAATAAAAGTAAACCAAATTGTGCAACAAAGAGATAAAGTAGGGTTTATGGGATGTGAGGGCGATCTGGCTGCGACATCTGTCACCCCATTGATCGCCAGGGTTGATTCGGCTGATCTGGCAGCCTAGGCGGGTGTCCCCTTCCCTCCTCACAGCTCCATGTGCATCCATCGCCAAGCTGTGTGCTCCATCGAAGAGGATGACCTTCCCCCACAGCGGAGGACTGTTCTTGGGTCCAGGGTATGTGAGTAGCTGCACTCCCCTGCTAGAACCTCCAAACAAGCTCTCAAGTAGGTTTTATGCCAGAAATGCACCATTGGTTCAATATTAGAAAAAAATTGTTACTTTAATTTACCACATTAAGAGATGAAAGGAGAAAAACCACAAAATCATCTCAATAGGTACAGAATTCAGTAAAATTCTAAAGTCATTCATCATAAGGACCCTGGAAACATTGTTGCGTGCTCCTAGTGGATATGAATGTTCATAGGAGCAAAGACTGGAAACAATGCAGATGCCCAAAAACAATAGATTGGAAGAACACACTGGAGTATATTTGTACCAAGGAATACAGCCCTGAAAGTGAATAAATTGTGACCACGTGGATGACTCTCACAAACGTAATATCCTGCAAAAAGATGATGAGGCAGATCTAAAAATACATCTTTCAGGGAGAGGCAGGAAACTTTGGATAAAGCAGAGGAGTGATGAACACAAAACACACTACAGTATCCTCAGGGCAGTGGGGAAGGGAATGTGTGAGGGTAGCTTCTTTTGAAAACCAAACTAAAAAGGAAGAGAAAGAGTGAATAACGCTTCCTGGGCTTTTCCTTCTTACTTTGGGTCTCAAATCTGTGGGCCGGCATTATTTCTATGGCTTTTTCAAAGGCTTTTTAAATCTACCTTGAGAAGCCCCAGCCTAAAACAAGTCTAACTCAGCTAAAATTAATTACCCATTATGTTTCTATTAGAATCCATACAACCCATCTATGAGTAGCTACCATTTATTCCATCATTTTAGTGGGCACTTACTATGAACCAGGCACTGGACAAAATATATCACAGGCATTAACTCGTTTAATTACTCTCATTAACAAAGACTCTCATTTCTCAGTCGAGGGAGCTGGTCACACGTGTAGGAGGTGACAGACAGGATTAGGATCAAAGGCTGTTTGTCCACATGCTATACTATTGCCTGTGAGTACAGAAAATAGAACTGTCACTTTTAGGGCCTTGATTTGGGTAAAGCAAATGGCATTTGAAATACCATCCAATGCTGAGGAATGTGGTCATAGCCCTCGTGTGGTAGACAGGACATCTAATACAGTAGGAAAACCACATTATCTCAAACTTTTATTGAATGAAGTACTGTGTTTTTTTTTGTTGTTGTTTTTTTGTTTTTTTTGTGGTACACGGGCCTCTCATTGCTGTGGCTTCTCCCGTTGCGGAGCACAGGCTCCGGACGCGCAGGCTCAGTGGCCATGGCTTACGGGCCCAGCCGCTCCAAGGCATGTGGGATCCTCCTGGACCGGGGCACACACCCGCGTCCCCTGCATCGGCAGGCGGACTCTCAACCACTGCGCCACCAGGGAAGCCTGAAGTACTGGTTTTGATTGGCAGGGATGTGCATCTGATCCATGGAAGGTCATGGAGAGGTGTACCTCTACACACTACTGTATTTCTTTGTAATTACCCAAAGGAAGCTATAGGACTTAAAGACCCAAGGTGTTTTCTTTACAGTCCTCACACTAGCCTAAATCAACTATAACTGTCCTCAGGTTTCCAAAGTGACCTCTTATTAAAATGATCTATAATTCTGATTAATTTATATTGCTCTCAGCAGAGGCCTGGACCTGTTGACTGAATTCACATTTCCTTCCTGAACAGAGGCTGGACTGCTCATTTGTCTGAGGTGGTCCTCTGAGGGAGGAAGGAGTTGGGCTTCTAGACCCAAGTTAATTTGCTTCTGGTCATATTACTGTAACTCCGGATGACCTTTGAAGGTACACAACCTAATTAATTTCAGCCCAGTTCCCCAAGCTCAGCCCTTTGGTGAGGCCTCTGTGGCTTTGGATTTGTTCTCATGATCTGGATAGCTGTCATCTATTCTGCACCTACTATGTACAGTTTGAGATGTTCCATGTACATTATCTCATTTAATGATGGATTATTGTTAATCTGCCCTAAAGAAGAAGAATTTAGGACTCACAGAAGTGAATCACGTTGATGAAGCTCACGGCATTAGAAAGGAGCAGAGCTGGGATTTGAGCTCGGATCACCCAAACCTCTCCTCTTGCTGCACAAGATGCCTGTAGGAGGACTGTTTTTCTGATTGGTTGAGACTAAAAGAACAAGTCAACTAAAAGAACAACACATTTGGGGCTTCCCTGGTGGCGCAGTGGTTGAGAGTCCGCCTGCCGATGCAGGGGACACGGGTTCGTGCCTCGGTCCGGGAAAATCCCACATGCTGTGGAGCGGCTGGGCTCATGAGCCATGGCCGCTGAGCCTGCGCCTCCGGAGCCTGTGTTCCGCAATGGGAGAGGCCACAACTGTGAGAGGCCCGCGTACCGCAAAATAAATAAATAAATAATAAAAGAACAACACACCAGAATCTGGAGTTTTGGATTATTCTTCTGTGTGCTCTCTCTCCAATATGGAAAGCAAAGGGTTAATGTCCTTCAGACACAAACCCATTTCTGACCCCGAAGGCAAGGTGGTATTTCTGTCCTTCATTGTTACTGGTAAAGAAAAAAAATACTGCTAACAAGTTTAGAGAAGTTTGTAATCCAACCTTGGTATATATTAAAAGCAAAGGGTCCGGGGGCTTCCCTGGTGGCGCAGTGGTTGAGAGTCCGCCTGCCGATGCAGGGGACACGGGTTCGTGCCCCGGTCCGGGAAGATCCCACATGCCGCGGAGCGGCTGGGCCCGTGAGGCGTGTCCGGAGCCTGTGCTCCGCAGTGGGAGAGGCCACAACAGTGAGAGGCCCGCGTACCGCAACAACAACAACAACAAAAAATAGAACTTTATCACTGCTCCACTTAGTAGGTCAAGGTCAAGTACTCTATTCATTCTCTTCAAGAGAGGGGCAGTGGACACAGACCACCCTGCAGCAGGGAGGAGACAGCGGATGAAGCCCCGCAGGGCCTCTTGGGCGCAACAACTAATGTGCTCTGGAGTCAGACTGCCTCAGTTCAAGCCCCTGCTCCCCACTGACTAGCTGTGTGACTTTGAGCAAGTTAATTGATCTCTCTGTGCCTCAGTTTCCTCATCCCATTGTGATGGGATTCACAATGAAACCTCTCTCACAGCGTTGCTTTAAGGAGTAATTGAGGCAACACATGTCTTGATATTTAGGTAACGCTCAAGAAATGCTGACATTCATATTAGCATTGGTGAGAGTGGCAAGCCGTTTTGGAAGTGAGAATGAGGCATGTGGGGTGAATTAGAGCAGAGGCAATGAGAGCCTGGGGGAGAATTTAAAGAGGGCAAAAGATTGTGACTCCACAGAGAAAGCCAGAAAGCACGGAGATGAGGATTGCATCGCTGGGCAGAGAGGTGGGCTTTGCCTCAGAAGAAACAGCAGCTTTGCCTGAAGTCCATGGACAAATCACCTGACCTCATCAATCAAATGGGGCAAATAGAGCCACCCTGAAGACCTCACAGGATTGCTGTGTACAGTAAATAAGTGAATATGTGCAAAATTTTTTCATCCATGGTAATGTTACAACACATATGTAATGCCAGAGAATCTCTCTATTAATAAGATTTCCTCTCAACAAACGTCCATTTTCCCTTGTAAAATGTCAGCACTGTTTAGGCACATCCCCAAGGTTCCTTAATTATTTGATAATACACTGGTGACAGGGATGAATTTCACAGATACTGTGAAATACCCTACTTTGTTAGTAAGAACACCCAACGATGTGGAGAATGTGGGTGAGTCCATGGAAAACCGTGGTGATTATGACAGCAACAACAGCAGTCCGGCCACGAAGCTTTCTCCCGTCAGGTCTGTAATCAGCTTTTGTCACCAAGAGGCCATAAACAGAAGCTGCGATACATCATGTGGGCCGGGAGATAGCAAGGTAAATGGCCGACAGTTGTTTAATGCCTTGGCGTGAGAGAGTGGGGTACGGCACATAGGCTTGTGAGTGTACTGAGTACCATCTCTGCAGAGCATGATTTCCACTAAGGATGGATGAGCTCAGAGGCTGACTTGCTGTGCCTGGGCCTCATTGGCTGTGACTCAAAGGCTGTGATCAGGGGATCTCCCAATACCTTCCTCCAGGAGGCTTGGGGGAGGTATTGAGGTTACAAAGGAGCCTGGAGGATACATTCTATTCTCCAATCTTGGGCTGAAGCCCATCGTAATTTGTCTTTGAGAAGAATTTCAGTTTCTAACAGGCTCTCGTGTAGCCTCCTTTCACGTTGAAAACAAAGATCTAAGATGAAAGCAAAAGATTCACCCAGCTGGGGATTGCACAGAGCCAGAAATCTATATATAGTTCATGGGAGGCCTCCCTGCCTTGCTTTGCAGAGCTGATCCTGGACAGTTCTCCTTCTGCTTGGCTTGTCATGGCCTGGTTTGCAGTAAATGTGGGCCACCTCCCTCCCTGTGGTGCTGGGATTCTTCTCAATATTAGAATCAGACGACCATTGGCAGACGGGTGCATAAGCAAAATGTGGCTTATGTAAACAAGGGAATACTATTCAACCTTGAAAAGGAAGGACATTCTGGCACGTGCTATGACACTAATGCACCTTGAAGACATTGTGCTGAGTGAAATAAGCCAGACACAAAAGAATAAATATTGTATGACTTCACTTATATGACGTACCCAGAACTGTCACATTCATAGTGACAGAAGTAGAATAGAAGTTACAAGGGACCATGGCGGCGGGGGGGTTAATGAGGAGTTGGTGTCTAATGGGTACAGAGTTTCCCTTTGGGATGACGGAAAAGTTTGGGAGATGGATGGTGGTGATGGCTGTACAACAATGTGAATGTGCTTCATGCTGCTGAATCGCCTACTTAGAAATGGTTAAAGTGATCAGTTTTATGTTATGTATGTTTTACCACAATTGTTTAAAATGTCATTCCAAACCCCCCCCCCCAAAAAAAAAAAGAAATCAGAGAAGCCTGCACATGTCATAAGGAACTTGCTCTGGTGAATCCAGCACACAGATATCTCATTGATGTGTTGTTCCGTGATAGTTTGATTTACCTCTCCTTTCCAACATGTGAAATTTGTCACAATTTTTTAAGATACGTGAAGGTTGGGACAAGGCAAGAATAAATTTTTTTTTTGCGGTACGCGGGCCTCTCACTGCTGTGGCCTCTCCCGTTGCGGAGCACAGGCTCCGGACGCGCAGGCTCAGCGGCCATGGCTCACGGGCCCAGCCGCTCCGCAGCATGTGGGATCTTCCCGGACCGGGGCACGAACCCGTGTCCCCTGCATCGGCAGGTGGACTCTCAACCACTGCGCCACCAGGGAAGCCCAAGAATAAATTTTTTTGAATGGGCTGGGCTTTTGTGTTTGGACATATAAAAGCATTTTTTGTAGAGGCTGGTCTACTCTTCCAATATTTTAAGCAATTTACAGGTAGTGATAAATACTTGGTTTAAATCCTTCTAAAGTGTCTGGTAATCATTTTAGCTGTTAAAGCATGATATGAGTTCAGACATACAGTTATACTAAAATCTTTCCCACTTGCCTACCTCTCACACAGATTATGGAGGGAATGCATTCTAGACAATAAAATCTAAGGGGAAAAAAATTGCCATCCTGTTTCAGCACCGCCATTAAAACCAACGATGGCGGCCATTGTTGTGTAAAGGGAAAAAAACAAGTTTACAGTTCCTCATTTCCCACGGTAAACAGATTGCTCATTTTAATTTTGAAAATAAAGCGATGGAGGCTATGTAGGTCTGTAAATAAGAGTGTGCATCTCAATTTTCTGCAAATGCTTAAGTGGTTTACATCTGTTTCCTCCCAGTTGTATTTCTCAAACATGAATTTCCATTTTAAAAAGAGTCGTAAAATCACTACTGTTTCTCTGTGGATCTATTAGCAATAAAATAGCCTACAGAGGTTTGCACAGCCATGGAAAATGTACAGTGATAATAGGCTGTCCTGCTGTTACATGGCTTATGCAAACTTTACATTTATCACGGCAGAACCATCTATCCGCAGGGTTGTAGCACAGCAAACAATGGAATAAAAAAGACCAAGAGAAGGAAGATGAGTCCAAAATCTCTGTGTACACATCATTAATCAGACAAGATGAATTCTCAAACTTGGAAGCATGTTTCCTCAGAGCCAACTGAGAAAAGGAGCAGGAGGGCGGAGGATGTGCTGGGTTGGTCGCAATCTGCAAAGTACAACTTTCCATAAAAATCACCTCCAACAAGCAAAAGCACTTGCTTGTCTCACTGACACGTGTGGGGTTCACTCACACTTTTGTATTTTTTTAAAAGAACCAAGCCAGGTCATTTGTTGAAAACTTTTAGTCCAGCAGAGGATGCAATTATTCTTTCTTTGAGCTTTTCAAGTAAAAGGGCTCAAAATAGACCATTGCTTCCTCACGCACCGGTGGGGCCTCCCTAATCCTCCTCTACTCGCCTTGTCTAGGAAGCAGCTGGGTGACACACAGCGTGTTTATCCAGCCCCTAAAATCCTGCATCGTAAGTCAGACTGAGTGGTCATATTCCTCCAACCCCACTTTGCACCCCAGTGAAATTCTACCATGTACAGGGAAGGTGAGTTTTTTCCATTCTTTTCTTTTTCTTTTTTACTCCTTAAATCCAAATTAATTCGCTAAAAGTCTAGAGTGACGGCAAGAAGCAGGTTTCAAATAGCCTCCTTCCAAAACAGGCTTCGTGCACAGGGGAGCTGCGCCCAATCCAGGAGGCCCATGTGTTTCCCAGTCTGCTAAGTTGCTCTGTTGCCCTGAAATAGAAAAGACTCAATAAAATATAGCAATGGAATTTAAATTGCTTGGCATCTCACAGCCTGTTCTATTTAGTGGGGTATTTTTTACTTGTTTAAAAGCGTTTTTGTTTTGTTTTATTAGCTCAAAAGAGAGAGAAGTTTGAGAAACAATTCTTCAGCCTTTAAGAGGGAAGATGGAAGAGGTACCTTTCAATTAAATGCTCTGATGAGTGATGATACTCCACCCTGGAAGTTCGACTACTTCAGGAATATACCAAGATAGAGATGAATCTAAGGTAAACAGTGTGGGAAATACGAGATGAGGAGTGTGGCTTGTACATACAACAGCCCATAATTCCTGCCACTCAGATACCATGGTTTTTATTCAGGGTGAAGCTTATTCTTTTGAGTTAATTCATATCACTCAATTTCTTGGTTGGGGGAGTACTTTTAGATACATGTCCCCAAATCATCAGATCACTTCAAACAATTGGGTGGGAAACAATCCAACTACCACCCTCAACCCACTTGTGGATCAAGCAACAAGTTATTGAGATGCAATCACTTGTAATCTGACAGCATGTGCACATCACCTAAGTGTATCTTTGTGGGAGGGGGAGTGTTTATTTGTATTCTAGATCAAATGTTCTAGCACAGGGAACTATATTCAATATACTGTAATAGTAACCTATAATGGAAAAGAATCTGAAAAAGAATATATATATATATATATATATATATATATATAAAACTGAATCACTTTGCTGTATACCTGAAACTAACACAAATTGTAAATCAACCATGCTTCAATTAAAAAAAAATAGATAGAATGTTTTCTAGTGAGTTGCCCCATGATCTCTCAGGAAGCAGTGACGTGTCCTCTGACCACTGAAGCTTTCAGGAATCCAAACCCCGTACTCTCCGGTCATTTCTCACCGTGTACGGTTAGTCATATTTCCCTGGATGCTTTGTCTTATGTCCTCTATCATATGAGTCTTATGTCTCTGTGGCAGCACCATGTTTGATGCTTCTTACAGTAGACTCTCCCGGGCTTAGTCAACTCGTCCCGTCACTGAGTCGCCACAGAGGTCATCCCAGCCTTGTGTGGTGCGCTTGAGGTGGAGATGGATAAGTCTCAGTAAAGCTCACCCGGCCCCACATCTGCCCCTGATGCCCTGGAGAAGAACTGAATGCACAGTGTTCAGCTGTGGTTTCCAGAAGAGTCTCAGGACTTCTTGGTGGAGAGACGGACTGAGCACTCATAGGACATATTGGCTGCTCTTTCATAAACAGAAGTCCAGAGTTCATTAGCGATACTGCCACCTCTCAAGAACTACTTTAAGGTTGAATTTAGACTCCCCCTCCTCGCCCCCAGTGAGGGTCCTTGGCAATTCTTGGAGGTGTCCATTTGACCTCCTTTGGTGGTTCCACGCTGGCTGTGGGTTCCCGTTTCTCCTGGGAAATCCTGACTCTGAAAACGATGCTTCAGACTCTGTACTGGTCCTGCAAATCATAGACAACTGGACCAAGGCCTAATAATAGCTGTAGTAATAGTAGTAATAATAATTGCTACAACCATGTGGAGCCTTCTATGTGGCAGCTCCCACAAACCAAGGCCACACAGGCTCATGAGCTTGTCCAAGGCACACAGTTATAAGTGTTGGAGTTGGGGTTGAAATCCATGCCTTTAAGCCCCGTGTTGTGCGTCCTTTACAATCCTAGCATCTTCGTGTTGTCTTCTGTTTGCTGAGTGGAAAGAGATCATTTGTTCTGGCCATAAGAGTGTGCCTGGTGGAGACCCTAAGCATGGGATGCTCCCGGGCCCGGCCCCTCTTTAGTACATTTCATTACGCCTCCTCCCGCCTCCCCCCTCCACACTTCCCCATCCCTCTGTACATCTTTTACACAGCAGGGCAGGGTAATTCGCTGCATGCTAGGCAGTAACTACATAGTAATAACAATAATTCTTGGTACTTAGAGCTCCTTATCCGAGGATGTCACCCAAGCTTCAAGAAATTTAAACATATCTGTTCACAGCAGCGTGGTGGGGTGAGGTGGGCCTCATTTTCAGGCCTGGAGAGAGACATGCATGTGTAAAGAAACACCCAGCCTTTCCTAATGAGGCTCTCCCGGCCAGACATGGAACTAAGAAAGAAAGGGGACCTAATAGGGGAAGGGCCAGACAGTCCTGGTCTGGTTTCCCTAAAGTCTCTTTGCATTTGAATCTTGTTAAGTTTTCTATCTCTAAGAACCCTCTGACTTCGAGGCATTGACGAGAAAAGACTGTTCACTAGCTGAGTCTCTGTGATGAAATTAGCCACCAGTGTCCAGGTATTCTCCCCAGAAACCCTCCCCAAGGGGGGCACCGCCTGGCTCTGGTGACTGCACCCCATAACCATCTACCTTGGATCCCCACTCCCTCTGCCCTTGTGGACTGGTGCCCTATCCCTACTCCAAGGATGAATTCACACACAGGATTCCCCTGGCAATATCTCTACTCAAGGCCCCAAGGACAGCCTGGGCTGGGATGGGGCTCTTTAGCTAAGGGCCAAAGCCCCCAGAACCTCATTTTCTCCTCCTACGCTCCAGCTGCCCCTTCCTTGCTAGGGTTGAGCCTCTAGGCTTGCTTCTCACCCACCTGGACCCGTAGGATGTACCACTCTCCGGGAACATTTAGCGTGGAAGTTAAGTTAATCAGCTAGGGATTAACTAGGGAAATACTCGTATTCTTGGATTACAAGTAAGTCACTGCTAAGTCAGTCAGATAGAGAAAGGCAAATATCATATGATATCACTTACATGTGGAATCTTAAAAAATGATACAAGTGAGCTTAGTTACAAAACAGAAATAGACTCACAGACATAGAAAACAAACTTACGGTTACCAAAGGGAGGGGGGGATAAATTAGGAGTTTGGGATTAACAGATACACACTACTATATATAAAATAGATAAACAACAAAGACCTAATCTATAGCACGGAAATATATTCGATATCTTGTAATAAACTAAAATGGAAAAGAATCTGAAAAATATATAGTTTTATATATATATAAAACTGAATTACTTTGCTGTACACCTGAAAGTAACACAACATTATAAATCAGCTATACTTCAATTTTAAAAAAAGAGCAAGTTACAGCTGATTCTCAGACATGTTGAAGTGAAACACCATCTCACAGCACATAGCATGTGTCTGCTTCCCTAAAGACCACACCAGCACCCTGGCAAAAGAATAACATCGTCCTATGAGGCACCCCTTACATGCAAACCACTGTTCTGGAGGCAGAAAGATCTGTGTGGAAGTAACAGACATTGCTCTTTCTCTCAAGGCGCACATAGTCTTAGAGGGGAGACAGGAAATAAACACACACAGAGACCAGGACATCTTGATTTTCAAGTATGCTCCAAATCCTTATTCTAAGCAGGTACCACACTCTGAGACCAAAAGGTGGTTCCCACTTCAGACTCGGTCACAGTGAGAAACCCAGAAGAAAGACGAGCGATTTAGTCCAGGTAGATGAGAAGCATTTCCACCATAAAATCGCTGGAGCTTTTCATTCTGACTCAAAGCAAATACATTTGTCAAATACACCATAAATATACATTTGCACTATTTATTACCTCTGCCTATAAAAGAAAATTGTATTAGGTGATTGGGCTGAAAATGTGTCAAAAATATAATTTGCATCTCTTTTATGTGGGTGTTTTTGTGTGTATTTGCTATATTTCAATTTGCTAATATACATATATATCTCTGTAGAGACATGTATAAATGCTGTTTAGTTCTTCTGATATTTGTTTTTATTTTCTTGGTATAAAAATTTCAATATAATTTGTGATTCTAAAAATATTGCTTTTGAAAAATATGGTATGGATCCTTCACTCCCTTAATTCCCATAATCCAATACAATAAAACATTTACTAAAAGTATATTAAAGAGAATTTCCTGAAGGATTTGCTTCTCTTTGACAAACTGTTGCTAGAAGATTGTGCACGGTGTTTTCTGTGTTTTTCATGGAATTCATCTCTCTTCAGTTAGGAGAATTTCCCCAAGCTTTCCCTTCCCTCCCTAGATGGGAAGACTCATTTTCCCTCTTAGCAACCCTACCAAAGGGAACTGAGACTCCAGCTATTGGACCACATACTTTACTCTGCAAATGTCATGGATTTTGAAAGGAGGTGTATTCTTCTGTGTTATTATTATTTACAGCATGTAAAAGCATCTTCATGTTTACAAAAAAGACTTTTGCAATTATGTCTTTTGCCAGTTCCCCTCAATCACTTTAAGAAGTAGGTCAACAGCCTCCTCTGTTAGGGAAAAGGGGATAAAGCCCAAGGGGAGATTATGTCACTTTAGGGTCACACAGAAAATCATTAAAAAATTATAACCTAGGTATCCCAAGTCTTAAGTGCTCTGCTTTACCATTAGAAATGTCATGTTAGCTTCTTTTCCTCATCGACAAGCCACATACATATTATTTTTCCTGAACTAGATGACATCTAGGGCAAAGAGAGGCCACTGTCCCTTCTACCCTGTTTTGAACTAGATTCAAAGGAAAGTGACCCCTTCTCAGAGTCCTCCTGGGAGAACTGGCCAGAGTTCTCCTGGCTACAGTGTGGCCAGGCAGAGAGGATGCTGTGACCTGAATGGTGTGTCCACCACCCTCCCCCCACATTCTTGTGTTGAAGCCCTAATGCCCAAGGTGACTGTATTTGGAGAGAGGGCTTTCAGGGGGTAATTAAGATTGAGGTAATAAAGGTGGGGCCCTTAAGTTGATCTAGGAGCCCATGAAGATTCCCTTTGAGGTTTCTCTTGTATGAGAGTGTGAGATCTCTTAGTTCATCTTTTATTATCTTGCCAACGGGCCATCTGGAGAAATGGAGCATAGCTATACTATAGTTATGGACTACTGAGAGCTGTTCTAAGTGCTTTATGTAACAACCTGATGAAGAAGACCTTGTTATTGCCCTCACCATTTTACTGGCAAGAAAACTGAGGCACAGGGTGTAACCTGCCCAAGGAAACAGAGTAGGTGAGGGTTAGAGCTGGCTTGGATGCAGACAGACGGCTCCGGAATCCTGCCTCAGCCCTCACACTGTACCGCCTCCAGCATCAAGAATTATTAGCCAGTAGGTTGGCTTTGGGGAAGAGACAGGAACCCATACTTCCTGAGCTTGGAAGCCTCCAGAGTCCCTACAGCCAAGGCCCACTTTCACTCCAAGATGCTCTTCCCCCCCCCCCAACAGGTTAATTTCTAATTTAGTCATTTCAGAAACATGTACTGACTGCCTGCCATGCGGTAGGCTGTCTTTGTCTTGCGCAGGGATTTGAGGTGCAGGCCATTAACAGGGACGGGATTGGTAGTGGGGAAGACTCTCTGCAGAAGGTGAGTTTCCAAGGTATTTCTTAGGGAGAGACTCATTCAAATTTGTCATGTTCATTCCAGAAAACCAAATTCTATCATCTCACCGAATGCTGTGGGATTTTCCATGGGGCTATCAGCTGGGCCCCCAAAGATCCCCAAATGGGCCCTTCTTACCCTGTGATTTATAATCTTCCTAATCTTTAATTGATTTACTTGGCTTTTGTGAGGAGATGGTAGGAGGAAAGTGGGAACTGTTTGTCTGATCGATGGATTTGCTTGTAATTCCCTGTGATGAGAAAACTGTGCATTTATTCTTTTGAGCACAGTGACTTTTCACAATAATCATTCCTCAAATAGCTGATAAGGGCTGAACTAGAGGCAATGTCTTCTGTGGAGGAAACAACAGTAACATGGTTACTTTTCTAAGCAATGCCTTGGGCACCTATGGATGAGGCACCTTGCTCTTGATCCCAAAGAACTTAAGCTGTTTCAGCCACGTGACCCTCCCCAGAGGCCCTCTGCTGCCTGCAGAGCCAGCGGGGAGAGCAGGCACCCCTGCTTCTCAGACTGAATCCTGACTGCGCTGGGTCCCCCAGGAGGCCAAGGAGCTGCCCAGGTAACTGCAAAAGCGTGTGGATGGCATCAGTGCTGCAGACCCTGCTGAGGTTTCTCTGGGCAGGATGGAGAAAACAGACCCTTTTACCCAGCTGGACCCCACCCTACCCCACAGTCCAGTGGCCACCAGTCCGGTAAATGCCCAGGGCTGAGGACGTGCTGGGGCAAGGCACGTACTCTCAGCTACTTCCTATGCCCAGGGCCGAGGGAAGAGGTGGAAGGGACAGACCAAGGGGCAGGGCTGCCAGGCTGAGAGCTGGAGGGCGGAGAGCTCAGGTCCTGCGGGTGGACGCAGACCCCAGGAAGAGCCCCCTGGTGTGGGCTGAGTCCACACCCGAAGAGAACTGGCCAGAGCTCCAGGAGTGGCCTCTTCTCAGTCACAACGACATGTGGTGAGTTGGATAGGAAGGGCCAGGACCACAAAGAGGCCCCAAGTGGGAACTGACGTTTACTCAGCCCAGTGTGGTCCGGTGAGGTGAGATGGAGGTTGGGGAGCGGGGATGCGGAGCAGGGGAGGTTGGTGCCCACCAGGCCTCTAGCAATAGCCGGCGGACAGTCCTGACTTGGAGAGAAGGTGGTCTGCTCTCCTCCACGCTCTCTTGGCAGAGCTTTCATGGGAATGTCAGTGTGGAAGACATCTCTGGACTGCGTAACTTCCTTAATGCTGGCTGTGGTGGAGGCCAGGAGCCAGCAGCCCTCACCCGCTCTCTGGAAGGGGACCGTTTTTTCTGCCTGGTGACGTGTCAGCCCTGCAGCCGACCTGTGGCCCTGAAGGAGAGGCTCCAGGGATGCTGCCCTCAGGTGAGAGTGGATGCTCCAGAAAATGTGCCCTCTGTTTGTCTCTAGGAGAAGCAAAAATCCTTCAATCATCTACAAAACCGTGCCTTTTCCTTCTAGAAGATGGCTGCATGTAGAGAGGGCAGAAAAAAAAAAAGGACAAGACACCAAGTGCAGAATAATGTCACAGTAAGCTGGGCTCCCTCTCCATTTTTCACATTGTTTCCTATTTGCAATAGCTACTGGGTGCCAGAGAGGAGAGGAACAACTTTAAAAAACAACTAGCAGGACATGTGGTGTTCATTCTTGGCTGGTACTATGCAGGCCTCATCTTCCGGCGAATACTCCGTCTCTCAAGAAAAATGTTTTAGAACTAATGAGCTATATTCGCATTCCCCGTAGAATGGATTCGGAACTTTTCATCTACGCCGCACCATGAAAAATGGATGTGTTTGGCACAGAAGTCATTTGAACATAAAGCCCGGCCTCAGTGGAAAGACAACCTTCAGAAAAACTTTTCAAGTAACTTAGTTCATTCGTACTTGCTTCCACCCGGGAAGGTCAGGTTCGTGTGAAAGACGGAAATTCCTCGCACAAACCTAGACGCTGATGAGATTTGTTTTTGTAGATAATCTGCAGCAGTGAAATTTTTCATAATGTCACTGCAAAATAAATTAAAATGTTCATCTTCATATGGCTGGTTCCATTGCATTAAAATAAATGTTGCAAGCTCATTTAATTAGTATAGTTAGGAATGTCTCTTCCCTGCTTCACTGACTCTCCAAATCACAAGTTAATTTGTCAAAATCAGACCATTGTTTTTCCTTCATTCTTCATTACTAGAGACAGCCCCATTTAAATAAATGTTTATGCTACAGAGAGCAGAGCAGTGAACAACCCCAAATATTTTCACAAGCCAGTCTTGGAAAAGTTTAAAACACAGGGAGTGAGGATGCATTTTTTTCCCTCCCTTTGCGGTTATTGGATATTTGACTGGCTGGAAAGGTACAAAATTGAGCAGTCTGCTGTAAGCGATGATGCTGCCTCCGCCATTACTCATGTCGGTGGGCTACATCCTCTTGAAAGCAGTTTTCTTCTCTGTTTTCAAAGACAAATGATGACAAAAGATACCATCTCTATCAATTACCCTTATCAGATCGTTCTCTTCAAGAAGCCTTGGTTAATCGATTAGATGGTGTTTTTGGGCGTGGAGGTCTCAACTAGGTGGGGAAGAGGGGGTTCTGGTTTTTATAGCTGTTTGCTCACCATTCCTGGCTGCCAGTAGCCACTTTTCCTGCTGAAAATTCAAGGGATAACCAAATTCCAGGGTTTCCTTCTTTCCTCTCTCACTTCCCAACCCTCCCAAACCTCCAAGAAAATATTAGAAGTATCAATGACCGTTGATAAAGCATGAGTTCCTGGCAATAGAAGTATGTTGGGGTTAATGATGAAGACCAGGGAAAAGGGGTTCACATAATTAGCTGAGGTGTTACATCTGTGGAGGTCTTCTGGAAGGCATCCATCAGTAATGGATGAAAGCACTTATCAGATCATTATCAGTGCCCCATACTAATGAGACATCGCATTCCTGCACCTTAGAGGCTTCTCCACGAGAAAATGCCGCAGCGCTCAGGGGCGGGGAAGGCCAACTTTCCTCCCTGAAGCTTTGTCTTTACCAGCATGGAGTGACCCGACCTCCTTCCTCCGTAAAGAAGTCAAAAGATAGGTTAGCCTTTTTCTTCTTACTGGGTAGGGTTTTCTTGTCCTGTGACCCATTTTCCTACGCTGCTCTTGCTTTGCACGGCTTTTCTCCCCTGGGGCAGAGGAGTTCAAGGAAATGGATGTGGTTCTTCAGATTTCTCGGTAGGTGGTGGGTTGAAAAGGCTTTCAAAGTTGTCCTCAGTATGGTTCTGATGAGGTCTAATCTGCAGAATCAAACTTTCATTTTTTTCTTTTCTTTTTTTCTCTTTTATTTTTTGGTACAAATCCTCAGAACCAACATTGCTTCATTAGTAAATTATTTAATGAACAAGAAGATTTAATTACTATGTATTATACAGATGTGCCTGTTTGACTTTCAAAAATCAGACTCAGGCAGGCAGGAAGCAGCAACATCCCTGGCTTACCTCCTTGACAGCTGGGAGTTGCCTGAAAGTAGTAGCTGAGCAGGGCACTGAGCCTGCATTCATTCATTCACTCTTTCATCTCATAAACCTCTTTTGGTGGCCCTGGACTAGGCACTGAGTGTGCAGAGCCAATCTCCTTTTCTTACATAAAAGAAGTGGAGCCTTCTGACTAGACCAGGGCCAATATTCCTGTCGCCTACTGTTCAACCCCTGAACCAGGCCACCTTATCTAAAATGGTCCAATTTTACTGGAAACAACATTTGTGCCTCTGGTTGGCCATGGAGCAGCCTTTTGGGAAACTGGAAATCAAGCCATGTACATAAAAGACAAGTAAATTGAACGAAGGGTAAGTCAAGCACTGGGCCTGGGTAGCAGCCTAACATACATGCATGACTGTCACTTGGAGTCTCTTCGCCTTGGGTCAGCTCCTTCTACAATGTGTTTCTTGGCCAGTATGAGAAAGACTGATATGTACTTTTGACACTGAGAAGACCTGAAGCAGAGGAATCCTGATGTGGAAAAGCCAACTAGATAACTGGAGGAATGTTTTCTTAGTAAAAACTATACTGCCACACGATGTTTGTCTGGTTCTCTGTCCCCAGACCAAAAGCCAGGCTGCAATTACGGAGCCAGATACACACCACCCACGACAAACAGAGCAGGCTGATTTCAGACAAACTAGCTAAGCTCTGCGAGGCTTCTGCCACTGCGAGAGGGAGACCTCAGTTCAAATCCCAGACTCCACTTACCAGCTGTGACCTGGGGCAAATGAAACCTTCTGAGAGGCCTTTTCTCACATACAAAATGGTCATAATAATTATATCTTTTGCATGGTGTCTGTGGAAATTAAATGAGGCACTATGTGTGAACATGAGCTGGTGCCTGTCAAGTGTTCGACAAATGTTAATTCTCTCCTGGGGGCTTTTAGAAGGAATAAGGTAGCAAAGGATGAGGGCAGGCTGATGCATCAGAATGAGTGCGGGGTAAACTTTTAAGAAAAATTAATTTTTTGATGGAATTGATTTTTAATGAACTTTAGCTGCTGAACAATTCTTGAACTGAACACTAAGACTGAATATGTCTCTGGTTTATGCAGGTTACACAATTCATAGCTTATTTCTGGAATGAAGTTAGTGATCATGTGGTCAAAACCCATTCACAACTTGCAAAAAGATTAGATGCCTGCCCAGACCATTCACTCGTTAGTAGCTCCACTCTGTCCTACCTCTCACCCCTCTTCAGAAAACCAGAGACCGCCTCTGACTAAGGATGCCCAGACCCTCCAACCATTCCTCCTATGACAACGAGGTTTCCTGATCATTTATTATCCTTTTCACCTTTTTTTAACCCTCCCTAGTTTTATCATGTTCCTTTTTAAATGTGATGATCAAAAGCAAATAAAATACACCAAATGCTTCTGACTATGGCAGAAAAAAGAACAGTGACCTCTTTTGCTCTGGACGACTCTATGAAAGTAGTCTGTTGGCAGCCGTGCCACATTGCCCTTACAGTCAACTGAAACCCCTAGGACTTTTTTTTTTTTTTTTTTTTTTTTTTTGCGGTACGCGGGCCTCTCACTGTTGTGGCCTCTCCCGTTGTGGATCACAGGTTCCGGACGCGCAGGCTCAGCGGCCATGGCTCACGGGCCCAGCCGCTCCATGGCATGTGGGATCTTCCCGGACCGGAGCACGAACCCGTGTCCCCTGCATCGGCAGGCGGACTCTCAACCACTGCACCACCAGGGAAGCCCCCCTAGGACTTTTTTACACCTGCATGGATGTTAGTCAGTCTCTCTCATCCTGTAGGTGTGGTCATTAGTTATTTATCCTGATCACAGAACTTTATGTTTATCACCATTAAATTCAATGAGTTTGGGCTATCACTTCAGACTGCCAAGAACTTTTTGCATCATAATTCTGTCATCTCGTGGATTAGTTTTACTTCCTAGTCTGGTGTCAGGCTGTTATTCTGCGAGTCGCACACCTCTCTCTCTAGTCCTCAAGGATAACATGATAGACTTTATCAGAAGGTTTGCTGAACTCAAGATATACATTCCTCTCAGCTCCCTGTTCTCTTGATTCCGTGACTCACAGTCACACCATCTCAAATTCTGTTGTCTCCTGAGGATTTAAGGCCTCTCAGACATTGAGGGATCCACTAGAAGGAGGTAGTCAGTAATAGCTATTGAACACTTTCATTATCATTAACTCTTTAAGATGAATTATGATGGATGGAACTAAGAAATGGTCTGCTATAGACTGAATGCTTTTATCCCCCCCAAATTCACATGTCAAAACCTAATCTCTAATGTGATGGTTTAGGAGGTGGGACCTTGAGGAGGTCATTAGGCAATGAGCTCAGAGCCCTCATGAATGGAATTAGTGTCCTTATAAAAGAGAGCTTAAAAAGCTCCCTTGCCCCTCGCACCATGTGTGGATGCCGCGAGAAGACCCCCATCTGTCTAAGAACTAGGAAGCAGAGCCTCACTAGACAGCAGATCTGCTAGCACCCTGACGTTGGACTTCCCCACCTCCAGAACTGTGAGAAATAAATATTCATCGTTTATAAGCCACCCCGTGTATGATATTTGGGCTATAGCAGCCCTAATAGACTAAGGCAAGGTCCTTGAGAGAAAAAGGAAGAGATGAAGGAAGAAAAATCCAAGGTGGAAGGAGGTGGATGAACTTTGCCTACTTCACACTTCTCTATGCTCAGAAATTAAGCAACACAATGAATGATAATTAAAACGTAAGACAGCATGAGAGAATTTAAAATAAAAATTCAGTGTAGTCAGAAGTGAAAACGGGGGGCGGGGGTGTGTGTGATACATCTCTGTCCTGTAGATTAGTTCAGTCTTTGCTGCTTAAAATCTAAAGATTTATCATGCATATCCTTATTATAAGTTTGCAAACTTTGCTTTTTAGCTTTATTTTTATTTTGTTTAAATTTATTTTTTTGCGGTACGCGGGCCTCTCACTGTTGTGGCCTCTCCCGTTGCAGAGCACAGGCTCCGGACGCGCAGGCTCAGCGGCCATGGCTCACGGGCCCAGCCGCTCCGCGGCATGTGGGATCTTCCCGGACCGGGGCACAAACCCGCGTCCCCTGCATCGGCAGGCGGACTCTCAGCCACTGCGCCACCAGGGAAGCCCCTTAGCTTTATTTTTAAAATGTCATGAGTATAAAAAGAATATCCATTTACATAAAGTTCAAAATTACCTGCGGTGTTAGAAGTCAGGATAGTGGTTGGCATTGGAGAGAAGGGTGGGATATTGATCAGGAGACCCCCAGGGGGATTTGGGGGGCTGGTCCTTTGTGGTTTTTGATTTTATGGTGATCACACAGTTGTACTCACTTTGTGGGCATTCATCAAACCATACAGCTGTGAATTGTGCACTCCTCTATATGTGAATAGTAAACAGAAACCAATTTGCAATGATCAGAAAGCCCTTATAAAAGTCTCTTCTTTTCTTTTCTCCCTGAGCACAGAGAACAGAAGAGCATATAATTTAATTCATTCATCAAACTGGTTTTGCGAGAAGCTTTTAGGTACAAAGCATTGTACTCTGTAGAGTACAGGGCATTAGGGCTGTGGAGACAAAGATGAAGCAGACACAGCCCCTGCCCACAAAGAACTTACAGATCAGTGAAGGATGAACATGTATCAGATATCACTGTATACCAGGGGAAAATGTCCCGGGGTACTAAGAGGGGTCAGGCAGCTGGTTTTCATGAAAAGCCATTTGAATAGCATTTCATACATTCAAGAATCATACGTAATCTTCGTGAATTTATAGTTAGTGAATGACGTTGTTTTACTACTCATACAATGAAGAGCTTCTTAGATTCTATTTTTGTCTCATTTTGTGACAAGATCATGAAGAAATTTATACATACATAATCAATAAGAGATATGTGATTGTTGTTACTGAAGATATTAAAATAATATATACTTTATAACATTTTTTCAAAGATCTAACTTTAAAATATTTCCAACAGGGGAATGCCTGGGGAATTCATTATAAGGCAACTTTTGAACATATAGATGAAATTTTTACATGAAAATCAATCCATCAGCTAATGAACAGGTAAGCAAGCTGTGGTATATCCATACAACTGGATGTTATTCAGCCACAAAAAGGAATGAAGTAGTAATACATGCTACAACGTGGATGAACCTTGGAAACATTGTGCTAAAGGTAAGAAGATACAAAAGAGCACATTTTGTATAATTCCATTTATATTAAATATGCAGAATAGGCAAATTCATGGAGACGGAATGTAGATTAGTGGTCTCCAGGGGCTGGGGGAAGGGAGGAATGGTGCTTATAGGTACTGCTTATAGGTACGGGGTATGTTTGGGGGTCATGCTTCGGGTGGTGAAAATGTTCTGGAATTAGATAGTGGTAATGGTTGCTTGACCTTGTGAATACTAAAACCCACTGAATTGTACACTTTAAAATGGTGAATCTCATGTGAATTATATCTCAATAAAATATATAGAAGGCAATTTTCAAACATACAGATTGAAATTCTGAAATCATAAAATTTTTTCACTGAGAAATTCTCAGTACAATTTTATGATACATCTAATGAATGAGTACCAAAAAACATACACGTAAAGATGAAAAGTTATAAAGATCAAAATGGGGGAATGGGCTTCCATTTTTGTGAGAATTAAATCAGGACCTAAAGCAAACCTTTCACACAGGGCTTCGGAGGGATCAGGACATGACCACTTGTGTCTCTACTTCTAATTCCAAAACAGAATCATTCAGGCCTGGGTTACCCACATTACTGGATATTTTATGAACTCCTGTTTTTCTTAACCTGCTTGAGAACAAAAACGCTTTTGCTTACCTCTCTGATAAGCAGCCCTTTCTCTGATCCCTGTTGATAGAAATTAGACAGTAATTTGTTCAAATCAGCGTTTACAGGCAAGATGAGTTTTCCAGAGGAGAGAAGGAAAGGACTCAAAGCAGCCAATCAAAGGGCTCTGTGGAGGAAACCCAGGTAGAACCCCAGTAATAAATACATTTATTGCCTGGACAGTAAAAAGTACTGGAGAGTTTAAAATAAATTCAGAGTCATTTAAACTTAATTTATGACCAGGAAAATAAACCCTCTCTTCCACCATTAATGTTTTTTATCTGGGCCATCAAATGTCACACGCTACTGATTTTGGTTGTAAGGTCACTGGAAACAACATATCAGAGGTGTCAGCACCACAAACCAAGTGAAATTCCTTTAAAAATAAAAATGTCAAGAGTAAAGTAATAGGCAATAGTTACTTCGTGCTATGAAAGACTTCTAATATATCAAAAGGTTCACCTTTTTCTACCTTTGTGGTGTATCACTTTGAGTGCTAAATATACTTCTGCTTAACATAAAGTAAAGAAAACAGGCATCAGAATGCCAATGATAATAAGAATGATGACATAGAATAAAACTATTTGCAGGCACAGAAACATTAGAAGGCAGAAGCCTGAATATATCAAAAGACAAACAATGACCCTGAATATAGGGAGATCTGCTCTCTAGCATGTCAATTATTTTAAGGGGTCACCTTAAAGGTCAACTAAAGCAGTGTCTTTGAAATCAGAATACAAATTATATTGGGTTTTGGTAAGAAAAAAATGAACATCTTAGAGCTAATGTGATTCTACACAGGGGTCTAAATCCTGAAGCAATCCTCTGGTCTTTTGTCTAAGGACTGAATAAAACAGAAGCAAGTGTCCATGTGCTGGGAGGAGATGAAAGGTAAAGGAGACTTGGAGCAGACGGATTCTTCACGATCTTGATGTTAAACAACTGACAGGCAGTGGCATTTGCCATAATGCGTCGTTGCTAAATGCGTGAACTCCTGGCAGGGTAAATTCAGCCAGGATTATTCTTTATGCCAAAGCATCTGACCGAAAGGGTTATCAAAGCCCCAGATAACAAAAAATGACTTTGTTTCATCCTTGTGACATATCTTACAGCGATTTTCTAGGACGTTAAAGGTAAAATCTTGCTTCCTGATTCAAAGACTCATAATCCAGTGGATGAAACGGCTCCAGGGAAGGATAAAGGAGGATGGAGCCATTCACATAGAAGCACAAATTTCCCCCAAGATGGTAGTGAACAGTTAGAGAAAAGCCATAATTCTTTAGTTTAAGCCTCCCAAAGTTCTTTTATCATTGGGAGTAGTGGGGAGGGGAAGAGGAGGTCATGTTTGCCCATCAGCAGGTACCATGGGGTGGGAGATTGGCCAGTGTCATCACTGGAGTCACAGTACAGGTGCTCTGCATTTCAGAAAAGTCAAGTGTGGCTGACTCCAGAATGGAGTATCCCTCTTGGCTGTGGTGGCTATAGAATTTTAGTGATGAAATTGAACGCCAAAGACTTGAACTTCTATCTCCTTTCATATGACAGATGAGGATACTGAGGCTCAACCCCAGGAGGGAAATGCTTGAGGACACAGCCAAGATGAGAGCCTCCACTGTGGTCCCTGGCTCTGGCCAGGCCACTGATGTGACTGTCACACAAGCCCCACTTGTGTGAAGCAGCTGTTCCAACTGGGAGGCAGGCTCCCTGGAATGATCTCCAGTCCTTGATTTGATGTGTATGTGATGATAGTAAGTCACTGAATTCTCTGTATCTCAGTTTCCCCATGAAGCAATTTGATATTTGTACACATCGACTTTTCAGAATACCTCTATTAGGCTTGGGTATCTTAGGAGAAGACTCCATAAGAACATCCCCATACAGTCTAGCAGGTAAGAGACCAGATTGTCTAGACTGAAGCTTGGCTCTGCCATGGGCTAGCAGTAGAACATTGTACAAGAAGCTAAACCTCTCTAACTCCTGGTTTCCTTATCCATAAATCGGGGATAGTAATAACTGTACTTACCTGGTGTGGTGTTGTGGTGATGCAATAGAAAGCTCTCAGGACCACAAAATGTGCATTTATACAACAGAGAATGAGAAGTCCCTGGAAGCAGGGAACTGGAGGTCTCAGGTGTCCTGGCCCACTGTTGTCCTGCCACCCAGCCCATCAGCTTTAACCTGAGACACCAACCTGATTTGAATGTGAGTATGCGACTGAAGGGCATGATTTAGGCATGTGCAAACCCCATAACAGCCCAGAGCTTCCATACCTCAGGCTGTCTTCTCTTGGGCAATCTGCTCAAATGATGGATGATTCCTCTGGTCAAGATGGGGTTCGATTCAGAGCCACATAGTGAGAGACGAGAGCCTCAATGCCAGTCAGCACCCTATTTATTTGTGGTTTTGTCTTATTAAAGACAAATGATGCTGAGGCAGTTCTATGGGCGTCGAATGAATTATTTATACATTTGATTGAATTGGAGGACTCAACCCTGTTTAACTCTTGAGTTTTCAGCCTGGGGTATAGGAATTCTATTCAGCACCCTCTAATCACTTTCTGAATTTTACTTTGGGGTATCACCTTGAAAACTCATGGGCTACATGGCAAAAACATGTTCTGTACTCAAGGCTTTATAAAGAAAAAATATCAAAAACAAACTTGGGTTTGAGAAAACCACCAGTTTCTACAAGATGTTTATTGGGGAATCATGTTCTTGAACCTTTAGACCTTTGAAAGTCTAGAGGTAGAAATATTTAAAATCAAATGTAATGATATGGCACTTTTATTAATTTTCCCTAATTTTAAGGGGCGCTTTCCTCTTCCTTCAGGCATTCAAGTTCACTCAAAAGTAATTGCTGGGACTTCCCTTGTGGCGCAGTGGTTAAGAATCCTTCTGTCAAAAAAAAAAAAAAAAAAAGAATCCTTCTGTCAATGCAGGGTACGTGGGTTTGAGCCCTGGTCCGGGAAGATACCACATGCAGAGGAGCAACTAAGCCTGTGCCCCACAACTACTGAGCCTGTGCTCTAGAGCCCGCAAGCCACAACTACTGAAGCCCGGGTGCCTATAGCCCATGCTCCACAACAAGAAAAGCCACCGCAATGAGAAGCCTGCACACCACAACGAAGAGTACCCCTGGCTCGCCACAACTAGAGAAAGCCCGTGTTTAGTAACAAAGACCCAACACACACAAAAAAGTAATTGCTAACCCTGCCTCATTCTATTACTTGTAAGTTCAATATAATTAGAGACATATTCAGTTCATTACTAGCTTGAATTTTTGCCCAACTTTTTTCAGCCTGCTGTCTGTTCAAAACACTTTATTAAAAACTTGTTTTACCTCCATAGGTAGGTTTATTCCTAGGTATTTTATTCTTTTTGTTGCAATGGTGAATGGGGTTGTTTCCTTAATTTCTCTTTCTGAACTTTTGTTGTTAGTATATAGGAATGCAAGAGATTTCTGTGCATTAATTTTGTATCCTGCAACTTTACCAAATTCATTGATTAGCTCTAGCAGTTTTCTGGTGGCATCTTTAGGATTATCTATGTATAGTATCATGTCATCTGCAAACAGTGACAGACCTATACTCAGAAAACTATAAGACACTGATGAAAGAAATTAAAGACGATACAAACAGATGGAGAGATATACCATTTTCTTGGATTGGAAGAATCAATATTGTGAAAATGACTATACTACCCAAAGCAATCTACAGATTCAATGCAATCTCTATCAACTTACCAATGGCATTTTTTACAGAACTAGAACAAAAAATCTTAAAATGTGTGTGGAGACACAGAAGACCCCGAATAGGCAAAGAAATCTTGAGGGAAAAAAAATGGAGCTGGATGAATCAGACTCCCTGACTTCAGACTATACTACAAAGATACAGTAATCAAGACAATATGGTACTGGTACAAAAACAGAAATATAGATCAATGGAACAGGATAGAAAGCCCAGAGATAAACCCACGCACATAGGGTCAACTAATCTATGACAAAGGAGGCAAGGATATACAATGGAGAAAAAGCAGTCTGTCAATAAGTGGTGCTGGGAAAACTGGACAGCTACATGTAAAAGAATGAAATTAGAACACTCCCTAACACCATACACAAAAATAAGCTCAAAATGGATTAAAGACCTAAATGTAAGACCGGACACTATAAAACTCTTAGAGGAAAATATAGGAAGAGTAACACTCTTTGACATAAATCACAGCAAGATCTTTTTTGACCCACCTCTTAGAGTAATGGAAATAAAGACAAAAATAAACAAATGGGACCTAATGAAACTTAAAAGCTTTTGCACAGCAAAGGAAACTATAAACAAGATGAAAAGACAACCCTCAGAATGGGAGAAAATATTTGCAAATGAATCAATGGACAAAGGATTAATCTCCAAAATCTATAAACAGCTCATGCAGCTCAATATTAAAAAAAATAACCCAATCAAAAAATGGGCAGAAGACCTAAATAGACATTTCTCCAAAGAAGACATACAGATGGCCAAGGGGCACATGAAAAGCTGCTCAACATCACTAATTATCAGAGAAATGCAAATCAAAACTACAATGAGGTATCACCTCACACCAGTTAGAATGGCCATCATCAGAAAATCTACAAACAACAAAAGATGGAGAGAGTGTGGAGAAAAGGGAGCCCTCTTGCACTGTTGGTGGGAATGTAAATACATACAGCAACAATGGAGAACAGTATGGAGGTTCCTTAAAAAATGAAAAATAGAATTACCATATGACCCAGCAATCTCATTACTGGGCATATACCCAGAGAAAACCATAATTCAAAAAGATACATGCACCCCAATGTTCATTGCAGCACTATAGCCAGGTCATGGAAGCCACCTAAATGTCCATCAACAGACGAATGGATAAAGAAGATGTGGTACATATATACAATGGAATATTACTCAGCCATAAAAAGGAACGAAACTGGGTCATTTGCAGAGATGTGGGTGGACCTAGAGACTGTCATACAGAGTGAAGTAAGTCAGAAAGAGAAAATCAAATATCGTATATTAACACATATACGTGGAATCTAGAAAAATGGTACAGATGAACTGGTTTGCAAGGCAGAAATAGAGACAGATGTAGAGAACAAACGTATGGACACCAAGGGGGGAAAGCTGGGAGGGGGTGGGGGTGGTGGTGTAATGAATTGGGGGATTGCGATTGAAATATATACACTGATGTGTACAAAATAGATAACTAATAAGAACCTGCTGTATAAAAAAATAAAATAAGATAAAATTCAAAGAAAGAAAGAGCCAGGAATACGTACGGCCAGTCTGCAGACCCCAAATTGCTGTGGAAATCTACAGCTGTGAAGAACAGAGAGAAATGGAGAAACAAAAAACAAAAAAAAAACTTGTTTTAGTATCACATTCTTTAAAGGAAAATAATAACTCCCAAGTACATTTTATAGGAATTGCTCAAAATACAGGACCCAATGCCAGAAACTAATAAACTCAAATCACAGAACTCACGTCAGAAGGCTGCCATAAACTGTTTTAGAGCAGTTTGGATATATTTGACCTGAAAATTGAAATGCGTGTGCTCTAATACATAGTTTCACTGGAGAAACTGTCACCAGGTATCGCTATTTAAAAATCCTGTTCTTATTTCATTCACTGGATTTCAATTTAGTCCCTAAATATCCTTTTTCCTACAAAGAACTCCAAACGCTTTCCCATGGCATTACCCCAAAGCGTCAGCCTGGCGGTCCAGCATTGTCCTGTTTTATAGCACAAGATGCTTGGATGGGCAATGGTTTTCAGGCCAGACCCTTGAGATGAAGAGTTTTGACCTTGTTGCTTCAAGGTGCTGCTTTCTTCCTGGGGAGAGGGGATTTCAGGGGAGAGTGCCCTGGTGAGGGGCTGATCCCACACTGACACCTGAAACTCAGAGGTGGGTCATCAGGCTTCATGGCCCGTGTGTTAAATGGCCTGCAAAGTTGAAAGCTTGAGCAAATGAGCCCGTGGGTACACATGGAGCACAGGGCTGGTGATTTTCTAGGTTAGCTCCTCAGAGAGAACTGGGACAAAGCAGGCAGCTCGTCCTGGATCCAAGAACCAGGAGAGAGAGCCTGGCCTTGCAGGACTAATGGAAAAAAAAAAAAAAGAGTTGCTCCAAGCCACCTGGTTACCTGGCAAGCTGAGTGCCTGCCAGGTGGAAAAGCACAGCTGACATCACAGTCTAGACAGGATCATTCCTGGAGACTCATTTCTTAAATCTGCTGTTATTTCAAATGGTAAATTCTGGAGGGGAGTGCTTTGAATAGCTTATTTTTTTTAAATTAATGAATCAAAGCATGAAAATATACTGATCTGGAAATGTGGAATCTGGAAGGTGTTTCTGATTGATGTCACCCCATGTCTGGTCCACAGAAGGTGGATTTGGGGCTCTCAGCGCATTGGCTTCCAAGGTCCATAGCATTTAAGCACTGAGGTATGATAATAGTGACTCTCCAGTCCGCAGGTAGAAAAATTAAGGCTGAGATGTGTGGCTGAACAATTTCTTAATTTCTAGTTAAGATAGCTGGCCATTATCTTAATTTCCAATGAAATACAGAAATGTGAGCCACACAGACTTGTTTTCATTCTGAGGTCTGAGGCCTTTACTTGGCTAGGAAGGGAAGTGTCCATCAAGAAGAAATAGCATTTCCTCATTCTTCTTCTGAATTCCATCAGTGAAAGATACGGGAGCTAGTACCCAGTGAAATATTCTGACCTGAGCAATGCATTTTATTTTTGATAATAAATGAAAATTCTAATTCTACTTCTACTCAATTTTGGGGATCTCTGATCTCATGAACATGCAAATAATCAAAAGTAGACTGTAGCTGTTACTTATTCTACATGAACAGAATCATTAGGTGTGAATAAGAAGAACTGATAACTTGAGTATATTTCCACTTCTACAAACCAATTTGGGTTAATTTGCAAAATTAGTAGAAGAAACAGTCAAGTTGTTTAAAAAAAACAATAATGACTCAGTTTGACTTATTTTTTTTTAAATGATTTGGTTTACATTAGTGCCAAAAAAATAATGAAGTACTTAGTTATAAATCTAACAAAGTATGTATAAGACCTACCTATATGAAGAAAACTACAAAACTCTGATGAAAGAAATCAAAGAAGCTCTAAATAAATGGAGAAATATTCCATGTTTATAGGTAGGAAGACTCAATATTGTCAAGGTATCCCAGATTGGTCTATAGATTAAACTCAATTCCAGTCAAAATCCCAACAAGTTACTTTGTGGATATCAACAACTGATTCTAAAGTTTATGTGGAGAGGCAAAAGACCCAGAATAGCCAATACAATATTGAAGACGAACAAAGCTGGAGGACTAACACTCCCTGACTCCAATACTTACCATAAAACTACAATAATCAGGAGAGAATGGTGTTAGTGAAAGAATAGACAAATGGATCAATGGAACAGAGTACACAAAAATAGTCAATTCATCTTCAACAAAAGAGTAAAGACAGGGCTTCCCTGTTGGTGCAGTGGTTAAGAATCCGCCTGCCAATGCAGGAGACACGGGTTTGAGCCCTGGTCCAGGAAGATCCCACGGGCCACGGAGCAACTAAGCCCGTGCACCACAACTACTGAGCCTGCGCTCTAGAGCCCGTGAGCCACAACTACTGAGCCTGTGCACCACAACTACTGAAGCCCATGCGCCTAGAGCCCGTGCTCCGCAACAGGAGAAGCCATCGCAATGACAGTCCTGTGCACCGCAACGAAGAGTAGCCCCCGCTTGCCGCAACTAGAGAAAGCCGCACAGCATCAAAGACCCAAAGCAGCCAAAAATAAATAAATAATTTTTTTTTTTTTTAAAGTAAAGACAATTCTAACTCTGGGAGTTAAAAAAAAGAAACCTGGGTCCATCATTATGTCAAGTTCCTCACACAGGCTGGCAAATTGAAGGTACTTATTAAATACTTGTTGAATGAACAAATGAAGAAATGATCTGTTCCCAGCACTGGGTAAATTGGGGTATTTTTTCCCATGTACAAAATGGGAATGTAATGCCAGTCTCTCAGGGTTGTGACGAGAACTCTATGGGGAAAGTATATAAGTATAACCAGAAAACCTATAACACCCAGCACTCAAAAAAGTCTACTTGGGAGGAAGGTGCTTCAGGGTGGAAGAAGGCCTGGTGGTGGGGAAAGGTAGGGCTGTTTGGGGCAAGGCATTCAGTGGAGCAGAAATGAGCTCTCCGGGGGAGAGAGCAGTGCTGGCAAAGAACAGATGTACGGAAGCTTAGGGTGCAGAGACACCCAGGAGCCAGACAGAGGAGGAGTGACTTAGTGATTGACAGTGGACTTATTTTTTATGTTTCCTATAAGGTCGAACTCACACTTGGCATGCATTACATGTCCATCAATAAGCCTGTTTTCAAGGGTGGAACCTCATCCACCCTTCCCAGTCCTCATCATGTTACTATTTCTCCTGATAAGAACACGAGGCCTGGGGAAGCATGTTACACTTTGCAAAATGACTTCATGCCATTATCGCTTTTGCTCCCCATAACAACTCTGTGGGGAGTTGGAGACCTTAAAGAAGGTGACATGATTTGCCCAAAGTCACAGATGTAAAGGTGTGATTGGAGCCCCTGTCTTGGCCGCACGGGCTCCATTTCTCCCACTGCAACACCTGGCCGCCTGCTGGAAACTGCATCACCTGAGTCATAATAGCCCCAAGCCCACCCCACTGCCTCTGTTTGCCTCTGCTTTGACTGTAGTGATCATGGTCCCCTTTAATTAGCCACAGCCCCAAATTCAGGGAAAATGTTGTCCTTAACTTCTCTCCCATCTGAAAGCCTTGATGGACCACCTCTCTTTCTCCAACGAGCTCAGCCTCCCCTTGGGGGCATCTGTGGCTGCCTTCTCCCCCACAGTGCTCTCTATCCTGATTCTTTCCTTCCACTCTGCTTCACCTCCAACTGCCGCCCTGAACTTCTCCCAACAGCATGTATTTTCTCCTTGTATAAGAAAAAAAAACCCCAACTTTTCTCTCAAAAGGAATTTACCATTAAAACTCCTGAGTAAGTAGCTCAATGAAGAACAGAGGAACATTCAGGAAGGAACCAGGCCCTGCCCTGGGGTGGACAGGACAGTAGAAAAGACATGAAGTTGGGAGTCAGGAAAGCTGGGGTTTGGTGCCTGCGCTACCAGGATGAGTTACGTGGCTTAAGCGACTCCCTCTGTCTGGGTCTCAGGTTCCTCGTTTGGAAAACGCCTTGTGAGGATGAGATGCTTCCATAGGTTTTGTTCTCTGCTGATTGTCTGGATTTTTTGAGGAGAGGGTAGAGGTCCTGGGTTTGAATTCAGGTGCTGCCACTTACCAGCTGTGTGATCTTGGGCCAGTTACTTAACCTCTCTGTCTCACACCTCACCTGTAAAGTGGAGCTAATGGTAGTCACCTCACAGCGTTGGTGGAGGTTTAAATGGAGGGTGCAAAGTGCTTAGCCAATGCCCAGCACCTAAAAGCAGAGCGCCCTAAAAGCTCATCATTTTTATCATTCTGGCGGATGTCAGTTTGCACTGGACATCCCACCACCATTCTTGGCCTGCTGTCCTTCCCTGACACATAAATGTAAGGTTCTTATGAGGATCCATTTTCATCCTCTACCTGCTGTGCTGTGTGTGGAAGGCTGATAGCACGACAGCCAATGTAAATCATCCTCTGGCCCACCAATGCCAGTTGGCAATGCTGCAGTGGCCATGTGATGGAGAAACGGGTTCCGGGGCAAGGATGGGGTGGAGAGGAGGGATGAAGTCCCGGTGTCTGCAGAAAGAACAGAGGGCAGGACCGACGACAGCAGCTGCTTCAGTTCAAATCATCTAACGCACGCTGAGTGGCACTGCTGTGCACACAGAACTAGGTCTCAGCACTGCGCTTGTGTCTGTAGTGTGTGTGTGTGTGCGCGTGCACACATGTGCACACAAGTCCATACAAGGAGAGGTATATAAATGTTTAAATAGAGTGTTTCTGTCTCAAGGAGCTTACACTGTAATTGAGAGGCTAAGATGAATAGCCAGAAATTTCAATTTAGTTCAGACTATGGTGTGTGAAAAGGTAGGAACAAATGAAGTGCAAAGGACATCCAGTCCTATGGATGGTGTCGAAGATGATTTCCTGGTGGAGGTGGCACCAGAGATGGAACCTTAAGTGATAGAAAGGTTTGCAACATTGATTCACTCACTCAGTAAAACTTTATTGAGCACCTACTATGTGTCAGGCACTGTGCTAGGTCCTGGGAGAGAGGCAATAGCTAACCAAAACAGACACAGTTCTTCTGGTGAAGTGAAAGGAAACAGCTGGGACAAAAGAAATAATAAAAGCGAAGGGACAGAGGCAAGAAAAGTTTACAGAGCGTGGCTGTAACCGCGGGAAGGCAGTTGGAGGCAGGAGTGGGAGGATTCAAAGGCCAGGCTGTGAGCTTGAACTTCACCCAGGGAACGTGTGTATACAGAGCCACATCTGTAGAAATGTATGGGAGTGGGGTGCTGTGGGCAGACTGTGACCGAGCAAGCCTGACCCTGCCAGCAGCAAGCGGAGGGGGATAGTAAAAAATATAGTAAAGATGGTAAATGAGAGCAGATTGGAAAAGATAACTGAAAATATCTTTATAGTTTTGAGCCCATGTGACTAGGAGTACGGTGGGAATCGTATAAAGAAATAGGAAAATCTAGAGGATTCCATTTGGGGGGTAGATGGATAGCTGGTTTGGTTTGGACACCTTGAGCTTGAGGAACAAGCCGGACACTATGCTGAAGGTGTCCCGCCAGCCGAGAGAAATGCAAGGCAAGAGGCTGGGCGCGGGGCTGGCGCAGAAGATGCGCACTTGGGGGCAGTCGAGCGAGCGGGTTTGACACAGAGAAGCGGGATGTCTCAGGGGCCTGCGGAGGACAGTGAGAGGACAGGGGCTGCCCTCATGACAGATAATGGGGATATCCAGGAAAAGTGAACAGTGGTCCCAGGAAAGACGAGCCTTATGGGAGAGGAGGATGACAAGGACAAGCATGAGGGCGAGGGAAGTTTCCCTGGCCTCTGAGGCACTCCCAGTGCTGCACTGCTGGTGTGTGTAGCCTGTGCTCTGCTCCACCACCCACATGCCTCAGCGTCCGGGGGGCCCGCTCTGGCCCTCGCCTGCCCCTGACGCTCTTTCTCTCCCCTCTTTAGGTCTCTTCCCGGCCCATCGCTTCTGTTTCTTCAGAACCCCACTTCAACACAACCCTCGTAGCCTCAACCCTGCCTTCCCCCTCCAAATGCAAGTTTACACCTCTCAGCTTTGCTCTGCACACTCTCTCCACTCCAGCTCAGCGCCTGATTCTCCGGAGACAACTTGATCAGTATACAAGAAAGTACAAATACAAATGTCACAAGATGCTGTTCTTTTATTAGCTCATTGGCCAAAATTTTTAAAAATGGTAATAGCCAGTGCTAAAGGGAGAATGCGAGATTAGGAATTCTCACGTATGTCCGTGGGAGTGTAAAAATTTTGGAAATTTATCTGATAACATTTATGAAAATTTTTTAAATGCACAGTCTTTGAGTCAGCAGTCCCACTTTTCAGTAACTCTCTTACAAGCGTGGAAATCTGTATATCTAAGGATGCTTTTTACATCAGTGGGGAATTATGAATACATTATGGGGCATCCATTCAAAGAACACTGATCAGTCCCTGATAAATCTGCATTTCTTGACCTGAATGTATTCTATGCCACAGACCAATGTGTAGAGGATAAGTCCGTATTATTGCTAAACAGGCATACATTTGGGGGAGGTGATTTTTATTTTGTGTATTTATTAATATTTTTCTTATAAAGTAAATTAAAAATGAAAACAAAAGTAGATTCTTGATAGAGGGAATCTCATGGGCACAGTTCATCCTTCTATAACAGGCAATGACAAGCCTACGGATCGGCTGCCCCTGGGTCACGTGATAACCCCTGGCCCAATCAGGAGTGAGCAGGAGCGTGAGTTACTATACGTGGCCGTAGCTGGGCTATGGTAAGGGCAGCTTCACTTGGAAGGGTTTGTGGGAATATAGACATCAGCTTGGTACTTTCCGCCTCAGCCAAGGACATAAACTTGGGAAATGCCTACGTTTCAGGGACATGTAGAGAGGAGAAGATTTGAGGAAGGTTAAAAGAGAACTAAAAGAGTGCAATGCAGAGAGGCAACGGAGCCAGTAGGGGGAGGAAATTAAATAAGAGAGAAGAGCAAGCAGTTCATTGAATAAACATTTGCCAAACGACTACAACGTGCGTGCAGCTGTTACTCCAGTGCTGGGGATATGGCGTTGAGCAAGGCAGGCAAGATCCTTACTTTCAGGAGCTTACGATCTGTCAAGTGAAGGGTAAGGGGGTGAGGGAGGAACTGACATTAGTTAGGAGTCAGTTTAGCTGCAAGTGACGGAAGACCCAACATAACAATAGATTAAGCAAGTTAGAATCAAACTTCTCTCTCACATGACACAAGTCCAGAGGGATGTGACCCAGGGCTGGTAGGGCCACATCATGATGTCATCAAGGATCCAGGACTCTGTTTTCTTGGTAGTGTGATGTCCTTAGCATGAGGCTTTTACCTCAGAGTCCAATATAGCTGTGTAAGTCCTAGCAATTGCGCCCACATCCCAGACAATGAGAAGAAGAGAAAAGGATAAAATGAGGGTTCCTCCTCCTTCTTTGGACACTTCTACTCATATCTGATTGGCCAGAACGGAGTCATGTAGCTACACCTCACTGCCAGGGAGGCTGGGATATGCAGTCTTGTTCTGGGGGACCATGTGCCTCACTGAAATTTTGGGCTCTGCTACTAGGGAAGAAGGAGAGAATGGATAGCAGGGGGTACCCGTCGGTCTCTACCATAAGAAGGTGTCAGAAAATAAGCAAACGAAAACATGACGGAGGAACACATGGTTTGATGAATAAAAGCCTATGTGGGGCTTCCCTGGTGGCGCAGTGGTTGAGAGTCCGCCTGCCGATGCAGGGGACACGGGTTCGTGCCCCGGTCCGGGAAGATCCCACATGCTGCGGAGCGGCTGGGCCTGTGAGCCATGGCCGCTGAGCCTGCACGTCTGGAGCCTGTGCTCCGCAATGGGAGAGGCCACAACAGTGAGAGGCCCGCATACCACAAAAAAAAAAAAAAAAAAAAAAAAAAGCCTATGTGAAAGAAAATAAGGGAAGATGGGGCCACTCTAGATGGAATGGTCAGGAAACATCTCTCCACAGAGGGGAGCTTTTAGCTGAGACCTGAACGACAAGAAGGAGAAGAAGAAGAGGGAAGAGGCAGAGCAGAGGCTTTGAGGCAGGAGCAAGCCGGGCATGGTTAACGAATGAAGAGGTCACCGTGACTGTGCACACGGAGAAGCAGACACGGGGCTGTGTCCAAGGGGATCCAGAAGGGGCAGGAACATGAGTGGGGCTTATTAGCACTTTTTCATAGAGGGGTGTGTGTGTGTGTGTGTGTGTGTGTGTGTGTGTGAGAAATAGACAGCAGACAAAGACACTCTCTCACTCACTCAGGTGTGTGTTCCTCTGTCCCAGACCTTCCAGATTCAAGATATCAAGTGGATGAACAGGCGGGAGAGTCAGGTATGGCAGTCTAATCCAGACCTATCACGATAATAATTATAATAAAATTTCTGCTACTACAAGCTGTGTTCCCTCTTCCCTGTCAGCTCCCACTGGAATCCCAGAAGACCTTTGCTGAATGGGGAATGTGGGCTGTAGGGTGTCGATGACATTGCAGCGTTTCCATGCAATCATCATATGTTCTGATACACAACCTCTCCTTGGCCTTGGGCTGCTGTAGGCTAGAAACCGGGACCTAAGCTACTGTTCTGGTCCTGAGGCAGCCCGGCCTGAAGATAGACTCGGTTAAGAATTGCACAGTCATTCCACTCAGGTTCGGGCGGTGCCCAATTCCAATAAAGTCAAATTATTTTGCAGCTACTATGTAATTTAATTCTTACATCATCCTAGGAATTGAGTGAATAGGTATTATTCCCCCCATACAGGTGGAAGAAGGAATTGAAACACAGGAAAAGTAATGGATTGACCTAAAGTGAAGAAGTAAATTGACAGAGGCGCTCAAGACTCTTGACCCTTCGTTGTAAGTGCTTTGTCTGCTCGACCACACAGCCTCCAAATGGGGTGGCTACTGCATGAGCCAAAGGTCCTGGCTCTGTTTCCTGCTAGGGTGACACATCATCCCACTTTGCCCAGCAATGGGAGGTTTCCCAGGCAGGGGAGTCCAGGGTGAAGGAAGACAGTTGATCCCTCTGTGGAACAGAATGGGGACATTTAACAAAGTACTAAATTAAGCATGAGCATGAACAGCTATGGTGGGGTAAAGAGGAAACTGGTCTCAAAGCCAAATAAGACTTTTTTCAAACGCTTTATGATTTGCTTTGAAAACTGGACAGCTCATGGGGAACGATAAGCCTCACCATGTCTAGAGGGATTTTTTTTTCCCAAAAAGGTGAGTTCAGAGTTCTACCAAGTTTTCCTTTCTCAGAACTCAGCCTGAATTGTCCCTTGGCTGTCCCCGGCTGGGTGCCACCTCTCCCCCTTAGGAACACGCCGTATGGTCAGTGCAGGGTACATGGAATACGGAAACCAAAAACATGTTGAAAGAAGCCATGGAAATGACCCTACTGAGTTCACGTACAAAATTCAAGGCTGAGCTAATGTATGGGGTCTCGAGGTCCTGCTGTGAAGCCCTGGCCATGAGCCTTCACAAAACGCATAGGAGGAGATTACAGGAAGGTACCAGGCAGGCTTTGTTGACAGGTAGATCCTTAAATTCTCTGGCTTCCAGCTCTCCTCTGAAATTGTGAATGACCCCCAGAGTGACAACTTTCATTCTTATAAGATGGAGAAAAAGGGAAGAGATGAACCCCCACCCCCACCCCAAGAAAGCAAGGCCCCTGTCCCCCTGCTTGGTCTGCCCAAGTCCGTGTCTTCCTAGAAAGCAGAGTGTTGCACAATGACTGCCACCCCAAAGGTCGCCCAGGGGGTTGCTCCTTTGTTTTCCTTTCCCTTTCTCTATGTGAGGTTTCGCTGAAGCTGGCCTTCCAGCTCCATGAGCTGACTTCATGGTGTACCCCTGACGTTTCCTTCGCCAATGACGTGCTCTGTTCTTGGGGAGCTGAGGCATAGCCACGGTGTGAAAAGGGTTAAACAGGTAGGCCTGGAGTTTCTGATTTACATGGGGGGAGAGCAACATTGAAAGGAGAATTTCCAGCAAGAGCTCTATTTTGAGAAGAGCTCTATTTGGAGGCAACACTGTGATCCAGTTCTTCTCCTAGCTATGGCCAAGCCAAAGGCAAGGAGAGCGGGAGAGCTGAAAAAGCCCATTCAAATCTTGGCTGGTGGGGAGAGAAATAAAGCCTGTTACCTCACTGGGTCCATGGAATTTTAGCCCAAGGATTGAAGGATATGGATGTGAAGTAGAAGCTCACGAGTTTCTTTCAATTATCTTTCGCAAAGTTGTTCCAAGCTGCGTGATCCTCTTTTATTGCTAACAAAAGGGGATTGTGCTTGAATCCCTTCCAGTGTCTGTTGCTTTTTCTACCTCCACAGTGAACGCTCTGCTCTCAGCTACACAGGTGCAGGGCCCCGCACCTCGATAGCTCATAAAACCAGCTCCAGCTGACGCCATGGCTGAATTTATGATGCTCGTATCAGCTTGTCCCCGCAGGGGCAGGGCTGGCTCAGGGGGATGGGTTAAGGGGCTCTTCGCTTCTATGTTTCTAGGTCAAAGTAAGTGCTGGCCTCGTGTCCCCACACGGCACTCCCCGGGCCCAGTGTCAAAAATGATCCCGAGACCTTGGATCAACTTTCATCATAGAAGCAATCTTATCAAGGGCGTGAATCTGCCAAGACACTAAGAGTGTCTTAGTAAGGACTCTGGCTCAGTCTAGCCCTAATGGCAAGTGTCTCTCTAGGCCAGGCAGCAAACACACAGGCCAAACGTTGCTTTGCCTGAGACGAAGGTTAGAATTTTATCACAGATAGAGGCCAGAGCCCCAAGGGCATAACCACTTTGTGTATCTAACAGGAAGATCACTTGGCTTTGGTGTGAGGGAGCCCCGGGTTCAAATCCCAAGTTTCCTTCTTTCTAGCTCTGTGGCCCGGGATGTCACTTACTGTCTCTCCTCTTCTCTGTAACACTGGGCGTTTTTTTCCCTTTTGGCACTGGTGTGAGGATTGAATGAGACGGTGTATGTACAGTCCTTGCCTGCAGGAAACACTCATTGTTGTAGCCATGAAGAGCCACTGGGCCTGAAAACAAGAGCACTGTGTATCAACTGGGCTTTTTCCAAGCAGTTCTTACAGAGATCTCAAACAGCCTGGATCAGAGGAAGATGACGTCACAAGATGATTTCCAGGCCCTCCCTGGCTCTTGGAAGGACACCGCTTGTGATTCCATCTCCTCTGGCAACCCCCTCCCTTAATGAATTCATCCTCCACTTCCCGGCTCTGCTGCCCCTGCTAAGGCTTTCAGTTGTATGTCGGCTGAGCCAGTGACTTCTAGAGCAGGCTCGGTCCACAGAGCCCCGCGAGACGGGGGTCTGCTTCCTGGCTCATTCTCCACTCAGTGCAGTTTTTTGGGAAGAAAAGCCCCCCAGTGGCCGGGCAGAGAATGCTGTCTGTGCACAGTAGACACAGAGCCATACACATAAATGTGCATCCCCCTGGGGAGAGCAGACAGCCAAGTCCTAGAAACTTGCCCTAGGAAAGTCCTGGACGTGTTCATAACTTGGAAGGAGAAAGACGTAAGAAGAAGGTGCACAGGACGATTGGTTTATTACATCAAGGAAGCATTAGGAAAATTAATTAAAAGGTAAACGAGAATGAAAAGAAAGAAATGTGGCAGCTCCCTCTGGCCCAGTCCCTTTTCTTGGATCCAAGAAGCTGTGGGATGTGACTTAACCTGACACATGAAGGTGGCACTTGGGTCATAAGGCACCGTGCAATGTGGCAGCTGTGCGTGTGTGTGCGAGATTACCTGAGGCAAACTCATGTCTTTTTCTCCGAAGCCAGGCTGAATTGACGGCCTCGTGGAGGATGTGGGGGGTCCCACTACCTCCCGATGGTGTGATTAGTGGTTCTGGGTGCAGCAGCTGAGTGGAGAGAAGGCCTGTGAGCGCTGAGCCGGCTCCTTTTGTCGTCTCTTACAAAGAATCGTGTTGCAGATATAAATACCTTGGTAGTACTGTTTGCACGTTGGCCTTTCTCTGGACTTCCTTCTTTATCTAGTGGCAAAACAAACCGCAAAATCAGAGAGCAGCTCCTGCTAGCCTGTGTCTACGGAGAGGGTTGTTGTTGTTTACTCAGCCTGATTGGTTGCCCACCTTGCCTACACTTTCTGGAAACTTCTCAACTCTGAACTCCACAGAGAAGGGGTAAATGGCTTCAAGGAGAACATTTTCGTGCGCTGAAATCATGGAATTAAATACCATAAACGTTCACCAGCCGCCCGCTGTTTGCAAAGCTAGTGCCGAGCTCAGCCGGAGGCAGAAGGAACCGGGCTCTGGGAACTCACCACGGGGAGGAGAGACGGACACACTGACTCAAGAGCCCCAGAGCGTTCAAACACGAGGTTTTAGGTACAGGGGAGGAAGACACTGGTCTTGCAATTTGCCAGACTGTCTCTACTTCTAGAACTGTCCTGCTGACCACGGAAATCGCGCATCTTGCGTCGCACCGCCCTGCATGGCTCTTGGCAACACTCAGACAACACTGGCTGCGTGAATGCTGCCAGGAGGGGAGAGTAGCTGGGTGTGGAAGGTAAGAGCATTCCAGAAAGGAGAAACTGCTTCAGCCGAAACTCACAAGATTTGTCAGGAAATAGCAAATACCAAGTGTACAGCAAGCTGCAGCTGTGGCGTGTGGCGGAGGGTAATTACCAGAGATAAATGTAGAAGGTGGTCAAGGTTCTGGAGTTTGGGGGGCATATTAAAACCTGCTTTGCAAATATGTTCTGGAAAAGCTGCTGAAGGTAACATCTTCCAGAATGCAATTTAGAAAGACGCCAGCCGATGGGCTTCCCTGGTGGCGCAGTGGTTGAGAGTCCGCCTGCCGATGCAGGGGACACGGGTTCGTGCCCCGGTCCGCGAGGATCCCACATGCCGCGGAGCAGCTGGGCCCGTGAGCCGTGGCCGCTGAGCCTGCGCGTCCGGAGCCTGTGCTCCGCAACAGGAGAGGCCACAACAGTGAGAGGCCCGTGTACTGCAAAAAAAAAAAAAAAAACGAAAGACGTCAGCCAAACCTTCCTGTGCCTTCTTTTCTCTCTCTCGTGTCATCGAGCCCAACGTTTCCTGCGCCGTAAGTGGATCTGAAACACGGAGAAGCCAAAACAGCCACAGTCAAGCCACCGATTTCTGGAACCACCTCTGTGTCATTTGTTGGGGCCAGTTTGTGGAAGAAAGGAAATTTTCCCACGCATGTGCTTCACAGTAGATACAAAGAGTACAGGCTTTAGAGCCAAATGGGCCCAATTTCAAATCCAAACTCTGCAACTTTCTACCCATGACCTTGAGCAAGATACTTTTCCTCGCTGAGCCTCAATTTCCTCTTTTTTTTTTTTTTGTGGTACGTGGGCCTCTCACTGTTGTGGCCTCTCCCGTTGCAGAGCACAGGCTCCGGACGCGCAGGCTCAGCGGCCGTGGCTCACAGGCCCAGCCGCTCCACGGCATGTGGGATCTTCCCGGACCGGGGCACAAACCCGTGTCCCCTGCATCGGCAGGCGGACTCTCAAACACTGCGCCACCAGGGAAGCCCCAATTTCCTCATTTTTAACTCTGAGAAAATAACTCCAATCTCATTTGGCTGCTGTGAGGACGGAATGAGGTAATATAACTGTGCCTGGTCCTCAATGGAAGGTGTTCAATTAATGTCAGCTCTCCTTCCCCTCCTTTCTGTTTGAAATCTGTTTTCATGCTGCATGCAATTAAAAGTTTACAATGTTCTAAAACTGATTTTCCATTTTAGGGGCAGTAAATTGTAAGTCGCTGCTATTTTCCTGAAATGGCATTCTTTAGATTAGAGTCTGTTGGATATCTTTTCAATAGCACTGAATTCTATTTACTGCATTTCTAATAAGACACCAGCACGTCTGGGAAGAGCATATGATGGTGGATTCCGACTACTAAAGCTACGGGAATATTAACATCCAGACCTCCGTCCACTCGCTGGGCCCCATGGACTCAGAGGGGGACATTTCTTAGCAAATGTCAGGTACCTTTAACACCATGGTGCTCACTGGTCCCATTAGGCTGGCCTTGTGGAACCTTCCACAGACACTGAAACTGGGTGCATTTTGGTTAAGCGGTGATGGGTGTAGCTTTGTAGGGTCCCCCTGCCTGCCTGCCTGCCTGGCTCTGGAGAGGGAGGGCCCCTCTCTCTGAGCAGCTCTGACCATGACCATCGGCCACCGGCCTCACCCGGGCCTGTGGCACCATCCTATTTACCTCAAGTCCTGTCTCAGGCTGGGAGGAGGAAAGCAGATTTGTGGAGAGGCCCATGTTCTTTAGACTGCCCGAGAAGAGCTGGTCAAGGGCTGAGCCCACGAGAGGAAGAAGAGCCCCACCCAGGCCCTGCGCCCCCGGTGCCTGCACCCGGCTGTGACTCTGGCCAGGCCTCTGAAAACCAGCTGTCTGGGCATTTTCCTGGACTTCATCTTCGTTACATGTAAAGCTTTGCATCCAGTGTAAAAGCCAGTTACTGCAGGGAAGATAAATAATCCCTGAGCACCTGTTTAATTTAGCTTCTTTTTCCAAAGACTCAAATTAAGCCTGAGGAAGGGGGCTTTTGACAACTGACTTCCTTTGCACGGCTCTCCTCAGACCCTTGCACCTGATGCCCTCTGTGCCCTCTGAAGTTCCTGGCGTCCTTCCTTTGAAGGTCTGAGGGTGGCACAGGGTCCACCGTGGCCATTTCACCTTGCGTACACAAGAGAGAAGTAAACACAAACAGGCTTGAAGCAGTCATACTGTTCAGCCCGTTAATCAGGAGACGAGAGAGAGGAAGAGAGAGAGAGAGAAGCCCAGTCGAGCAAACTAGAAACTCACCCTCAGGCTACAAGGATGCTCAGCTCCTAAGCCACAGGCTGGGTTGCGTCTGGGTCGGGGACAGGAGTGCGGGCTGGTGGTCCATTGTCTCATGGGTTAGTGCCTTCTGGGAAGCTTGCCTTTGTGGGCGAGGTGGTTTCCCTGCCGTCTTCTGTTCCCTCACCTGGGTGTGTCCCACGAGGGGGACAGCAGTGGGAGCTACCCCATGCCCTTCTCCACTCCACCCAAGGCTGAGGGGAGGGGCTGGGTCAGAAAGAGGGATGGGCACAGAGCAGAAGCTCTTGGAGGAAAGGAGCCCCTGGGGGCTTGTACAAAAATCCCCTTTCGGGAAAAAGGCAAAAATGAAAGAAGGGCTTGCACAGGAACAGGACTGATTCTCCCATGTCTTGCAGATTTCAGGGGCTCCGGACGTGACAAGGAGAGATCTGGGAGAGGCGGGCCGTGAAGGGCAGATCCAGGGCGTCCTGGTGGAGGCCTGATGACTTCCTCTGAAAGGAGGTGTCCTTCCCCGAGGTGACAGCCTTCAACAAGGGACAGTCAGAGAAGCTTCGTCCCTAGAACAGAACTGGCTCCAGGTGGTTGTGGCTTGGCTAGCTGCGGGAAATTTCTGGATGGCTGCCCGCAGGTCCTGCAGAGAATTCCCGATATGTGTGGACAGTTTGTGAAAAATCCTTGCTCTTCCTTGCCAACATCAAGAGAAATGCTTAGGAGTACTTTCCTAAGAGTAGAAAGGCCTGGTTACCTGGTCATCTTATTCAGAAACCAGTAGAATTTACGAATGACCTAATTTAATGAACTGCAGAGCAGGTTGGCTTAAGTCTTGTGGCTGAATGAAAAGAACTGGGCTTCCGGTTAGCCTGAATTCAACTCCTGACGTTCCCCAAGATAGGGCGTGAGCTCGGGCACGCTGCTGAGCTGCTCTGGGCCCCTGTCCCCTCAGCTGCCCCAGATAAGTAATAACACCTCTTCTTGTGAGAGAGCCTGGAGCAGTGGCTCCCAAACCTTGTTGCACATCTGAGTCATAACACCTGGGGATCTTCAGAAAATACCGAGGTCCAGACATTTTGATGTCATTGGTCTGGGGTATGGCCCAGGCAGCAAGAGTCTTAAAGGCTCCCTCAGGTGATTCAGATGTGTAGTAAAGTTTGGGAGCCGTTAGCTTAGGAAGGACTAAGTACTCAACAAATGTTTGTTCTCTCCAGGACCAGCGACGTAATTTCTGGGGCCCCCTGTTTGAAAATATTTCAGAATTTCAAGGTGGCGACAGCAGAGCAGTAAATCAAACTCAGGGTCCTTCTGAGCCGGGGCCAACCCTTGTTTTCTCCCTTCCTCTCATTACTATTGGAGCGATTCCCCACACTGAATTTCAAAGGAAAAGAAATCACACAACGGGCAAAGGGGACAACCAATGAGGCAACTCAAGGTAGTTCTGGCAGGTTCCTAGAATAGGGGGGAGCATAATGGGAAGGGAATTGAGGAGGAAAGGATGTGTGTGCCTGTGATCTCCTTAAAAAAATACACCCCTGGATCCTGGGGCTGAAGCCTCCCCCAGCCTTGAGCAGTGGTGATTTAGTGAAGGGGCCTTGCGACCCCAAGTCACAGACTCTGTAAAAGCGTCGGAAATGGGATAATCTCGCACAGAATTTACAGCTGTCTGGTCCCCACCCCACTGTCTGGACTGGGTCCTTAGGCAGGTTCGCACAAAGGGGTCAGTGACTTCGGCTCCGTCAACAGAAACCCAGAACATCTGGGCCTGGCCCCAGCTGGTGGCTTGAGCCTGACCCTAGGCTGTCAATTGCAGAGTTAGAGGAAGCTATTTGGGATGAATCCGTTTTTTAAAAAAAAAAAAACGGGACAATGAAAAATCTGGGAATTCTTCCTAGTTTCAAAATGGGCAGAAGAAAGTGCTTGGCTCTGAGGATGCTCTGTGGACATTTTATCTGCCACTGGGACACTCAGCTTTGACCCTGTGGGATTCTACATTCCAGCGTCCAGCTGTCATCTCCAGCCCAGATCTCTGAGATTTGGAAGAGAACAAAGCGCACCATTTTCCAGCCCACCACGCTCAGCCCTTCACTGCTTCCCTTACTCAGGCTACTTGCGAACGCCTCTGAGGGCCAGTCTACCTTTGTAGAATGGGATATTCAGAGGGTCGGTCCATGAATTAAATGAGATGACGCACCCATATCAGCACTTCCTTGGAGCACTGGACAGAGCTCAATAAACATTAGCTCTTTAGGTATCTGTGTATCGACCTGCAGAAACCCTGAGGCCTGGAGTGTTACTCTTCCCATTTGAAACTAAGAAGAATATGACTTAAGAGAGGATAAATAACTTAAGTCAGTCAGTGGAAGTTCTCAGATCAGAGTCCAGGTCCATCCAAGCCTTGGAGCACACCACATGCCTCCACCAGCGTGATATGGGTCCACCAGCTATGATTTCCACCCCAGGCTCACCCTACCTAATTCCAGGGTTGTGTGTGTACATCTGACGATCTAAGGAATCTAAAAGGCCAGATGGAAGACGGAAGATGGAATGGAAAGAAAGGAAGACACATATCTCAAGGGGATCCTCTCATTAATTGGAAAACAAAATTAAAGCGGGGGAGGGCGTAATTTTGCTCTCTGTAGGGGCAAGGGGGGCCGTGGTGAGGAGATGGCAGTGAGCATGACCAGTTCAAGGGGTCATGAGCAGCGGGCATTCCAGGATGGGCGCTGGACTCCAAGGTCAGAGCTGAGCTAGCCGGGCTGGCTGGCACAGATTTCCCACTTCCCACAAAGCCAGGCCCTGAATTCTATCCTTGGCCTGGGGGTAGAAATAACAGAGCCCAGGCAGAAGGGCCATGTGCAGGCTTCCATGCTGAGCTCTCAGGCCTCCCAGGCCGGGAAAGGCATTGTCAGCTGAGTGCACACGGCACCAGGATGGCGGTGGAGCCGAAGGGGCTGGGCTGCAGCGCAGTGGCTCCGAGAATGATGGAGTGGCCTTTAATTGTTTATACTCTGGAACCCGGGAAGTGTTGGCAACAAAATGAGAATAGAGAGGATGCTGGCAGTCGAACGACATCCTGGTGAGGAAACCTCCACCCACCTAAATGGTTAAATGGCTGGTTTGCCAAGGCCGCTGTGCAAAGTGTGACCTCACCACGGGGCAGATTAAAATATGCATTTCCTCCTAATTGAGCATAGTGAAATCAGCTGGCGGTCCTGTCACAAGTGCAGGAATGAATTGTCACAGCACGGAACACACTACTCGACAGAGCATCTATTATACAGGAAAAAAGAGCTGCGTAAACTTCTTTCACGTTGGGATTTCAACTGATTTGTTGTCCAGTGGGCTTGGAGAAGGCTATGTGACAGGGTGGCCCAGCATCCCAATTTTCTAGAACGACTGCTCATGACCCAGCCATAGCATCTTGTGCCTGTAGCACACCGCACGGCAAGGTCTGGTTTGTAAATTGGGCGAGAGAGCTAAAATCTTTGGTAAAGAGATTGACCTTTTTTAAAAATATGTTTTATATACTTATACATTTAAATATATATTAGGGTGAATGTATGTAAAGCAAATTCTATTTTTCCACTGTTTTCCATTATAGAATTAAAAGTGTGTCCTTATAAGAAGACGGAAAATTCCATGACAGAATAAGTCCATCCTATTCACAGCTCTGGTGTAGGCCTGGATAGAGCCATTTAGGATAGAGGCCAAGGTAGAAGCCTCTCTCCCTGACACAGATCCCTGAGGAATGCTAAGGCCACTTTGATATGGGAGCTTCCAGGACAGGCTCATTTCTGTTAAGCCCCTCTGCCAACGCTGGATGGCGCTAGTTATGAGACATGTCGTGCTAAGTTGACATCCAGCCTCCAGAACAGATAGAACATGTGTTCTCCATTTTCAACTTCATAATCCTTGATATTTTTGAACACATCTATAGTACTTTTGGGTCGTTTGTTGATATTTTCTGTTTAAATATTTATTCTTCATTTCAGATTGTTTACAGACACTTCACCTTCTTAATTCCTCTCAATTTCTCTTGTCCACTGAGGTACCCATTTAAAGTCAACGACAGAATCCTTGTGGCCCAGTACTGCACCTCACACGTGGGGAAACACCCGCGTGGTGGGCACCCTCTGAGCTCACAGCCAGGCTCAACCCACACGTCTTTCACGTGAACCATTGTGATCGCGTTTGTGTAATGGCTTCTGTGAACCTAAATGCAGGACTTTGCATTTATTTTTATTAGCTTCCTCATTGTGGTATCAGCTGTGTTTTAGCCCTGTGTTCTAGATGACATAATCAGGACATTGAATCCTGAATGTGTCACCTCTAAAGTAGCTGTTTCTCCCACTGGTAACTCTGTGAACTTGAGAAGTATTTCTTCTTCGTGTTCAACCAAGTCAATGATAAAAATATTCACCCGAGGCAAGCACAGAGCCCTGTGACATCCTCTAGACACTTCTCCATGTCCGTCAGAATTCTTCTGAGTTACCAAGTCAGCCGCTTGTCTGAACCTCTTTCTAGAATGATTATAAATATATACATCTCCTTCTTGGGGGCAGGGATTGTGGCCACTCAACAAATACTAGTGAGCACATGCAAAGGAAGAAATTTGAGCTCTGTTTATTCTGTTATCAAGAAGGACAATCATATATATGTTAGCGTAAGTAGAACTTAGGCGTGACTACAGGTAACTGTATAAAAACTATTGTGCCTAGGATCCTGATAAAATGCATGACATAGAAAATGTAGCCCATATGTAAAAATGCAAATACAAAATCTTTCCCTGGAGACACAATGGACTATAACGATTTCTTCTTTGGTTCTAAGAAATGATTAGAGATAAAAATAGAAGACTAATTAGCCTTAATTAACACATTTGCTTATTATTCTTCCCTGCTGGTGACATTAGCTTATGCTCTGTCTTTGGTAGCAACACATACATCTTGTTCGTGGAGTTTAAAATCAGGGCCTCTGAGAGCAGATGTGGGTAAAGGGCCTGATGTCCTTTGAGCCACTGGCGTCCTTGAGAGGCTGCAGCTGGCCTCCTGGCTCCTCTGCCTTCAGTTGTGAAGGGCTCAGCAGCTGGGCTGCCTGGAGTTAGCAGACTGGGGGCCACTGGAGGAGGCTGGCAGCGGCTGGGCAGCCTTTTCTGCGCTGGTCCCTCAGTGCAGGGTCTTCTGTCCCTGGCTGCTGGGATGCTAGTCCTAATGTTACTTGATTTCCAGATATTTCTTCTTTGTCCAGCCCTGTAGTTAAGTTTCACTAAGTACTACTGGGAAACTGACTGCGTTACTACTACTACTAATAATAATAACAACGGCTAATAACGGCTGACATTTATTGGCTGTTTACAATATACATATGCATTACCTCACCTGATCCTCACTAGAACCTGGAGGTTCTACCTCTAACGGAGGTTGTGCTATTATCCCCTTCATGGATGGGGAAACGGAAGCTTAGGTGTAGTGATCCCTTGCTCTAATCGTGAAGCTGAGAAATGGCGGCCTGACTCCAGGGGGGCCTGCCCCTGACCATTAGGCAACACTGCCTGCCTGCTCACTGGTGTTCCTGCCTTGTCATTTTACACTGGATGCAGTTGGGTTAAACTTAATTCCACAGATTCACACTGTGTTAGATGTCATAGATATTTCTAATGCAAAGGCAAAATTCCTAGCTGCATGGAACAACCTCAAAATCTCAATGACGTAAAAATATCCAACCTTTATTTCTCACATATGCTGCATGTCTCTTGCAGGTCAGCTGGGGTCTCTGCTCACCAGTCATTCAAAGAACCAGCCTGACAAAGCAGCCACCACCTCCAACCCTGAAGGTCTCCCAGGATCAGGGAAGAAAGAGACACGGAGTGCTCGCTCCAGCAGTTCAACACTTACCCCATGAGGGTCACACATCGCTTCCACTCCCTGTGCATTGTCCACGACAAGTTCATGGTCCCACCGCCCACAGAGGGACCTGGCAGTGTGTCCACTATGATGACCACACATGGAGACTAAGACAAGACCCATTGCCACACGAGGCAGAATGGGGCGGATCGTGAGCTGTGTGCCACCGGTTAAAGGGGAGGGAAATAATTTCCATTTGTGGGCTCAGGAAATGCTTTGTGGATGAAGGATGGACTTTTTGAGATGAGTGAGACTGCAGTAGGCAAAGATTGGGTGTAGGGTGGGATGAAAACCTAGGCTGAAGGAAGATTGAGAGCAGGGGCTCAGGGTGGGCAAGAAGCCCGCCACTGAGGGAATAATACAGCACAGGGTTCCCGCGGGTGCATAGGAAGGGCTAGGTGGGAGGCTGGACTGAGCCCGCATGGAGAAATCTGTTGTCAGTTGGGTGGCCTGTGGAAGGCCCTGGAGGCGGCGGCTGGGACATGATCAAACCTGTGCTGTGGCTAGTTTCTTGGGACAGCGGCACAGAGGGACTTGAACTTATGACGTCAGGGGCAGGTGCGAGGCTATTGCAGTACCTTAGGTGAGAGAGCAGGGGCCTGGGCCGGGGGGCCGATGAGGGGAGGGGTCTGAGACATAAGGTGGACACCCCCAGAACCATGGAATCGGACTTGTTATTGGGCTAGATAATCAAATGTAATCAGAGGGAGTGGGTGAAGGAAAGAAAATGCCCTGATTTCAAGCCTGCATGAGGCTCTTGGATGGATCAAGGGCACTTCCCAAGAACCCCGGGGCTGTGTCTAAAGGAAGATCAAGCCAAGTCTTGCTTCCACAGAAGACAGTGAATGTGCTCCTGGTCCCACAGATGCTGCTCTGGGCAAGAGCTTCCTGCTAAACCTATAACATATTTTCTTCTCCCAGGAACATTTGAATTAACTCATAATTTATTTACTAACTGTGCTGTAGAACTTGTGTGCTAACCCTCATACATTGACACTGACCATGGAAAGTTCTTTTACAATGTGTACTTTCTTAATATAGGGACCCGAAGCTGGTGTGAAAATATGTTTCCTGTCTTTCTTGGACTTAGAAGCACACGTATTTTCCAAAAAAATTTTTGAGAGGCATTAAGGAGGTACAGTGTGCGTGTGAGTTTATTCCATATTCATGAACAAGAATTCAATTCAGGAAACCTGAGATAGATGGAGCGGGTTTTGCAGAGTCAGTACTGTGTTACATACTGATCGCTATCCTGAAGCAAGTCCAAGGTCTAATTAACCCTCCTTAGATGGAACTAAAATCAAAATCCACCAGAGGCTAAGGTTCTTTTAATTTCAATCCTGTCTTGCACACATCAGAGAAATTCAGCAAATACCTGTGTGGAATCTGCCCTGCACAGCAGGCATATCTATAAAGGCTTAGGATCTGCTTTTCAGTGAATGTAAAGCTTTTGTTTTGTAGTAAATCATAGGCATCAGTAAGCACATTTTAATGTTTTTATGTTGTTGTCTTCTAATCCGATCAGGAATTCCAGACAGTTTAGTAAACAGATGAATGCAAAGCCAGGAGTGTATGAGTCAGCTTTTTCTTGGGATTTTTGTGTATTGGGGACAATCATATTGATTCCATATTGAAGGAACAAGTTCTTGGTACCTGAGTCACAGAGACCATACAAGGTCTTGCTACGTAAAGTATGGTCCCTGGACCAGCAGTGCTGGCATGACCTGGGAGCTGGTTAGAAATGCAGAATCTCAGGCCACACTTCAGACCTCTTGAAGCAGAACCTGCATTTTAAAAAGATAGGGGATTTTGGTGCACACTGAGGTCTGAGAAACACTGACATAAGGGACCCAACACAGGGAGTGGACTGAAGGAAGTTAAGTGACACGTGACCTGCAAAGAGCCGGAAGCTGGGTCATTTTCAGCCGAACCTCGGGATTTCTCTAAATCCGGGAGCTTTCAGCTGCCTTGCATTATTATTATTGCTTTGCTCTTTTCCCCCTGGAGTTTCATTGACAAAGTTGTTGCTGTTACTTTTCTCCTGGCATATTAGGAGAATGCAATTCTTTTCAGCAGGTTGACAATGTTTTTTCCATGCAGACACATTTAGTCTTCTTAGTTCCCTTGGAGGGTCTTTGAAAGCACGGACCATCTAGTCTTTCTAGACTCATCTTCTAGACTGGATCTTTCTGGTCTTCCATTAGAATCCTTCGATTTCAAAGTGATTGAAGATTGTCCAGCCACCTAGCACCTCTCAGCCTTTTGACACTCATGCCCCATTTTGAAAAATGTAAAGATTCCATGTCGTACTATTCAGTGAAAAAAGCAAAGTCCATAAGAGTGTTTATAGTATGCTACCCTTTGTGTAAGAAGGGGATATAAGAAAATAGGTGTCTGATCACTTGTGCAAAAGAAATACAGAGAGGATAAATCAGAAACCAAGGCTGTTGGCTACCTACGGGAGGCAGGTGGGAAGGGTGGAGAGAAGAGGAAAATGGGAGAGGGTGGGCAGGAGGAGGAGGGAGCCATCCTTCTCTGAGAACATCTTATGTAACCAACTCTTCCTCTTAGACCATAGTAATGCTTCACATATCCCCCCCATAAATAAATAAATAAATAAATAATTCAAAGCAACCAGGATGTGGATGGGGAGACCCAAAACGGGATACAAAGACTAACAAATGAATTAACTCTATTGCAACCAGACTGGATACTGTGAGGCTAAGGACAAAAAGAACTGTGTATAAACACTGTTTCTTATAGGAGTATGGGTTAGCAGGTCTGGAACTACTTTATGTATATAGTGGAATTGAACAAATAAGTAAATATATCATAGATAAATGAGAGCTGGGTTCTCACTGTTGGAGAAGGATGTTACAAATAAGAAGAGGAACCAGTATAAAATGACCCCTGGGGTATTAGTTTGGAGTCATAGGTATCAGTATAAATCCATGGTTTTTAATATATATACAGAGAGAGAGAAAGAAAAAGATATGAGGGGCTAAAAGCAATACCACCTCAGTAATGATAAGCACACCTACAACCCAATATCAGGGTTTCTACACACCACTCTCCAATAAAAGGTTTCAGGGCTTTTGAAGAAGTGGCTGATTCTCAGCCAGGGCATGGAAAACACCAGATGAGCCTGGAACATCTTGAGTGCCAGAAAATAGGAAAATGCTCCAATAAAACCATGAGAGTCTGTTAAAGAAAATCACAGGAACTATGAAGGAGCCAAAAGCTGAAACAATCTGAGCAATAGAATAAATAACGATAGAATTGAATTCTAACCTAGAATAAAATTAATGTACATAAATAAAATAGATATCCACATTAATATAATAAGGGAACAATAAAACACATAAATAATTATGGTAAAATACACATAAAGTTTACTACCTTAACCACTTTTAAGCGTACAGTTTTGTGGCATTAAGTACATTCGCACTGTTGTAAAGCCAACACCACCTTCCATCTCCAGACCTCTTTTCATCTTGCAAAACTGAAACACTGCACCTGTTAAACAATAACTCCCCATTCTCCTCTGGCAACCACCATTCTGCTTTCTGCCTCTATGGATTTGACTACTCTGGGTACCTCATATAAGTCGAATCACACAGTATTTGTCCTTTTGTGACAGGCTTATTTCACTTAACGTGTCCTCCGGGTTCATCCATGTTGTAGCACGTGTTAGAAATTCCTTCCTTTTTAAAGGATGAATAATATTCTGTTGTGTGTAGTTACTACATTTTGTTTATCTGTGGACATAGGTTGCCTCTATCCCTTGGCTACTGTGAATAAAGCTGCTAAGAACGTGTGAGATCCTGATTTTATATTTACAAATTCTTCACTAAATTATCAGATGTTTACAATATCTCCGGGAAACTGGGATCATTATTACTTTCTTGTTTTCCAGATGAGCAGGCAAAGTTTTGTGGTTACTGCACAGCAGAGCAGGGTCTCGAATGCAGGTTTTCCAAATCAACAGTTCTTGAATTCCGGCTCCATTGATTAGACATGGGAGACCACATATATCTTTCCTTTGCTTTTACTAGGGAAAGGAATATTGCCTAGAAGAACCTCCTCCAAGGGACTTCACTGGATAATGGAGAGAGGGACAACCTCCCTAGATTTCCCAAATAATGGGGGTACCTCTACCCTGGGTTTCCAAAACAACCTGAAACATGTTCGGGGGTCCAGAGTGAATATGGCTCTTCTTCCTATGAACTCTTCTTTCCTATTCTGGAAGCCTCTGAGGCCTGGGGTGACAAGGTGAGGAGGGGATGCATCCCCCAAACCCACAATGATGGGGGATGCTCCACGATTCCAAGTCAGTCCCCCTAGATGTCCTCCTTCCGTAGAGATCGGGGAATCTGTTGCCCACAGGACCCTGGCTGGATGGGGGGTAGTAAAAGGAAGACCTGGACTGGGGGGTGCAGTGGAGACAGCTCTGGCTTCTGGGGTACCTGGTACCAGAGCCACCTGCTGTGCCTGGCCCACAGGAAAAGCTGTCTCCAGCCCTGCTGAAAGGCACCAAGACATTAACTGCCTGTAATTTTGACATGTCAGATACTTAATAAGGAACAAATTAGCACTTGGGTCTTTTTTTTTTTTTCTGAGGCAATCCAATTCCTACGTCAGCACCAACTTCCATATTTCAAAATGCATTTTTGAAGGTTAATTAGAGAAGCAGCAGAGATAGTGTTTTCCAAGAGGGATTTTTCTGCTTCCTTCCAGGTCTGTGGATGGCAGAAAAAATAACTTTCAGACACTGTAAACTGAGTACATGAAGCTGTGAGAATAAACCCATCTCATTAGTCATCATGTCAATTACAGTATCTAAGGAACAATTTTGTAGCAATAGCATATTTATTTGATGTTTCGAAAGCTACCTGGACCCACTGTTAGGATGGTATTTGCTCTTAATGCTCCAAGTACCTCTTTAACAAAATGGCACTCCATAAAAATTTAGTGTGTGCCTACTGTAATTAAATGGCCCTGGTCATTTTTGCATTTATGATATAAACTATAATGGCTGTAAAATCCCACAATTAACTTTCCTTTCATACTTGAGAAATTCTCATTACAAATTTCATTACTGATTCACTTATCTGTAATTTGTCCTATGTAACCTAAAGAATATTAACAAATCTAGAGTCACTTTTGCTCTATTAAAAACTAAATATAAAAGCCTCTCACCTAGCAAGTCAATCTTGATATCACAAAGGGCCCCGAAATGGCTGAAGTACGGTAGCGAGGATGGGAAGGGGAAGAGACCATGTGATTGGCGAAGAGTGGGGTGAATGTGGAAGGACATAAACGGGGTGCCATTAAGCTCACCCACCTTCTCAGCGAGAGGCAAAACACCCTTGACCAAGTCCCAGGGGAACAGAGCACAGCACACATGGGGAAATAGTGGGGAAGGGACATGAAGGACTGGAGTTTCATATCCAGGGCCTGGGAATCCTCTCCTCTTCTGGCTCAGTCTCTGTCTCTGGTGCTCCTTTCTCACTTGGAGGCCAGGTTGGCCAGAGCAACTCCTGCAGGGTTGTAACCAGCTCTATGGCTGAGTTGCTTTGGTAGAAAGTCTATCGAAGAAATTTGTTGTTAGGAAATGGAAAAAGGGTTCAACAGGGGAGGAAAAGATGACTGGGAAGGTCCCCTTGAAATGCTACTTGCATTTCAATTTTCCATCTCCCAGCACACAGATTGGCTTGTGGTGAGGTTTGGAGAAACTTTCTACCTCCTCTATCCCCTACACACCTCCCTGTCCACCTTTTAAGGCAGAAACAAATCTACACCCACCTTAGAGTGAAGTGAAAGTTGACTGACCTGGTGTCAGGAGACTGGAATTCTAATCCTCATTCTGTCACCTCCTTGCTGGGCGACAGGGACAAGCTTTGTGACCTGTCTGGGAAAGGAAGCGGTTTCACTAGAATGAGCACTGAGATTCCCTAAGTTCCCCCAAGGACAGTTCATTTCCTAGTAGATCAACCCCAGAGCTTCTCTTCCTCCAACAAATGGGTGACATGGAGGCCGGGAGTCCTGGGTTTCCATAACACTGATCTCCACCAGGAGCAACCTGCGTAAATATTTCCCCCCAATAACATCCTGTCTCAGCATTTTGCTGCCTTCCATAACTGCTTTCATTTTATTCTAATTTGTAATTAACTTTTACAAAATTAAATTGGAGATAGAAAATTACTGTCCCGACCTAAATAATCCTGCTGCTGGATGTGACAGCGTTAACACAATCAACAGTACGATTCATAAATGAAAGAAATGTTGTCATACTTATTACTTCTGTGTGCTCCATCTTTTATAGAATATTACAGTGTAAATTGAAATTTTATATGATTTAATAAACCTCAAAAAGATATTATGGCCAAGTAACCACATCACTGTAACAAATTGTCCTCCTACCTCATTACAGAGCTTTCTCCTCACGCGGGGCTCACAGCCTCATTATCAGAGCGGAGTCTTTGACAACCCAGAGCCCATTAAAAACACCTTGAAGAAAGGGTACCCCGCACTGTGGAGCTTCAAAATCTATAGCAGACTGGCATCCTTGGGGACAGTGTTATAAAATGAGGAAACGGTTCCTTTCGTTCTTCATCCTAGGAATCAAGCAACAACCGTGTGATCTGGCCCCATCAGCTGGTCCCTCCACTCCCCTAGTGACCCACGCCAAGTTCCGCATGGACACAGACGCTGCTGTCAAACAATCCAATGGCAGCAGAGGAGGGGTTTATTACTCTCCAAATCCTTAGCCGGTTTTATAGGGTTACTACTTTAGATTTAAAGTTTCTTTGTTTTCGGAGCACCAGAGCTCCCTTATGCTGCTGATTGCGATCTTTCACAGGTCTGTGCCTCACCCAGGAATTCATTAGGGCGGTAGCAGAAGGCACCGTGGGCAGAATGGACCGGCAGTGCCATTCCAGCCCCAGTGCCCGGTCTCTCCTGTTGGTGTCCACGCCTCCGCCACACGCGCCTGTTTCCCAATTTGGCATGAGGGAGCTGGGCATGCAAGCGCTCTGATCACATGCAGTGGTTTTCTCGGAGCCTGGTGTGATTTCTGTAACTTCCAGCCATGTGTGGGACACACTTGCACTGGAGTATTTAATGACTTGTTTTACTGCTCCCCGCCGCCATCAATATTTATATTAACTGAAGAAAGGCATTACTCGAAATGGCGTTTCACACCTCTGAGCATTATACAGTAATTCTAAAGATGTAAGTTGTACCAAATTCTATGGGCAAACACAGAGATACAGTGTGAATGGAAATAACCCAACTCTAGGTTTTTAAACTTGAATTGTCGGCAGCAATCTGGAAAGCCAAAGGCAAAATTATTTGAGTTGCTAGAGGTGAGAGTGACTGAGTAAAAAGCAATGGAAGCGATGTTTTCTCTGCTTGGTTTTTCTTGAATTAACAAGAACACCTTGCAAGTGTATGTAATAGAGAAGAAAAGTGCAGACAAGGCAATGAGACGATGCAGAAGAGAACCATGTTTCTTTCTGCCTTTAATCTTTCAGGCAAACAAGCCTGGAATTCTCCCTTCCCTATTTCCCCTTATCTGCCTCTGCCTGGGTCAGTTTCTCACTCTCCATTTCCCCCTGCCAGAGAGTCTTCTCTGACCCCATCTGATGCAGACATTTCCTGGTTTGCGTCTCTTCAATGCACTCGTCGAAAGAATATCTCACTTACGCGATGGTTTATTCCCTTGCTTCCTGCTTGCCTCCCCGCTAGCGTCTAAGCTTCTCGAAGGCACAGATGAGCCAGGCTGACTCACCATTCTGCCCCCAGGAAGGAGCACAGGTACGTGATGGGTGTGGAGGCCACCTTCCATTTGCAGAGTGTTATCCACCCTGGGAGATCACAGGATTGAAGCACAGTGGGTATTTCTACTATCTGACCACAGCATTTTGAGCCAAAGGCTTTAAAAGGATCATTTTAACATCTCATGCTTGAGCTTTCCTCAAACACCAGCATTTACAAGGGTCAAAGGATGTGGGAGACCAGTTGCGCTGCCAAACTTTCACCTTCCAGAGGAGAGAACATACTCTGAGAATGATTAAGAGGCTCATCTAAAGGCGTGTGGCCCTTTGCAGTGGCAGAAGCAGCTCCAGAACCTGGGCTTCCGGCACCTTCTGGTTCTGGCTTTTTCTAGATATAGTACTCTGTCTCCAAAGTTAAGCTTTCCAGCCAACGGCTTCTAGAATGTCTTGACTTTCACATTCTGGTCTGAAATGTACTTCTTATAATTCTCCCATCTTCCGACACACTTAGGTTTTAAATTAACCCAAGACTACTCACCCAGCAACTTTACACACTTTACATCCTGCTGTTTTCAGAAGACGAGGGGAGATATAGGTCTAATTTCATGCCATCCTAGGCCCCAGCACTCATGCTAAATAAAATTGTCTACTAAAATAAACTATCCTTTCTCTCAGTTCCATCTGCTTATCCACAGTTCTGAATAAAATTAATTTTCTATTTATTTGCTAAAATTATTATGTGCTATTTGCTTATCTATCTTTGCTAGGTAAAGAAAAGCATGGTTCACAATACGGGGCAGAATCTTGAAAAAGAGGAAATATGTAAAGCTTTCTTTCAACATCAGATCAGTATCTCATTTGCTTAGTGATTAATTCAAAACGAGCGTGCAGCTCTTAACGTTTTAACTGATGTACGTCTCAACCTTTTATTTACTCTCTATACCTCTTAAGCAGGATCATTTTAATGTCAGTTGATCATCTTATTGATATTCCCCGTGTGAGGTTGGTGGACCCTGCACAGATGAAAAAACAGTTTTAGGTATCTCAAAATCAAGGTACAGAAATATTTTCTTCATTCTTTCAGGCTAACAAGCACTGACAGGCATTCAAAGCATCAAACTGTCAACACTGGGACTTCTGCTGTCGTCTGCGTCATAATCTGTTTCTTAGTAACACTTGGTCTGAGCGGCGGTGATAGAATTAATTATACTTCATTTTGCTGCCTTTAACAGTATTGACCAAATTTAAGAACAAATTAGAAATGCTTATCAAGCTTGAAGAAAATAATCCATCAGTGGCACAATTTAAATTCTCTGCAGTTCTCTTATTAATCAAAGTAACACTTACTATCCTATCTCCACTTCCCATTAACAGTCATTAAGCCCTGCTGCTGATTGAAGCAATTTCTTTAGGTATCTCAACCTCATTTTTAAGAGAACCTTCTTTAACGGAAAACAATACCATATAAACGCGGCAACTTAGGAGGGAGAAGGTTCTTCAACGGTGTTCTGACCTTGATATTTCTCAACAGTGTAAGTTCAAAAAGTACACAACTGCGAGCTTGGGAACTTCAAGAGTGGATGGGCTGCCCTTGCCTCAGCACCTGAAGGAGGCATGAAGCCAACAAGCAAGGCATAGACTTGGGTTAAACCTCTTGCCAGCCCTTCCAAGCTACTGGGGCCCCCGGGTTATTCTTTCACTCAGAGGGTCAGATGCATCTCAGAAACAGGGAACACACTGAGAAGTGTTAACCAGGAATACCTTGGTCTTGACTTGTGGCTCTGAGCAGGCACACGGCAAGACGTCTGGAGTCGAAGACATGGTCTGGAGGCAGTACTCAACCCTACTAACCCGTGGCATCCTGAGCAAGTTGTCTATTCTTTCTGTTTCCATGTTTCCTTTGCAATAGAAATCATACTATCATGTGCTGGACTTCCTTTTCCCAACTGTTGTAGAAAAGCACACGAGAAAAGGTATGCGAACGTCCTCTGCAGCTGTTAAACCCTCTGCAAATGTGAACTATTCAAGTCAGAGAGGTCATGGGTGGTGTACCGTTCAACACTATCCCCAGGTCCTTGCCGGATGCTGATCCGTAGTAGGTGCCCAATTAAGCACTGAATTCATACTAAAGAAGCCTTATTTCTAAAAATGAGAATAAGGGAGTCCACGTGATTAAAGCGAAACAATGGTCTTTTCAAAAACACCTGTACTACGTGTGGAGTGGAAGGGGCCGTGGGTGCACAAAACACGACTCTAGGGCACTGGGTGAAAACAGTGCATTCCTAGAATCAGGGGAATTTGGAGGGCAATGTCTTTGGGGCTAACAAGAGTTCTGTGATCAGTATGATTGAGGAAATAGCGATCTTAAGAGGAAAAAACCCAGAGAATGTTGGTGATTGGTGAGGTAAGGCAACACCCGCATGCCAGTTTGGTGGTGCCAGGAAAGATGCTACTGCTGGGACAACTTCCTCACCAAGTACCCCCTGCCTTCCGCCCCTTGAGATTCAATTTCAGTGCCACTGACAGCAGCAGTTAAACAGTCAAGTCACCGAGTTGAGTGCGAAGGAATCACATATCAAGGTAGGGGATGGACTTGGGCATTAAGCTCTAGGACAGCATGTTATCCACCAGTGTACAGTGTCAGGGCATCTAGTGTTCTAGACTCTCACCTCCTCCTCTGCATAATCCCTTGGAAACCAGTATTTCCTTCTGGTTATTCATTGTAATTCACCAAAATCCCAATATTTATAAAAGCCAGATACAACATGGCACTGGTAAAACACTCAGTATTCATCCTGTTCCATCTTATGGATGAGGAAACTGGCTCAGAGAGGTCCAGTGGCTTGCCTGAGGTCACCTAGCTGGGCATGGTTGGCCAACTGAGAAGTGACCTCACTCTTTTAGGCAGCCTTCTGAGATCTGTTGTGAAACCCTTCACTTTCTTCCAGAGAAGGCTGTGTACCTATGAAGAAGGCCCAAAGAGCCCTCTCAGGAAGGACTTCTGCACATGCCTGTCCTTTTTTTTTTTTTTTTTTTTTTTGTGGTACGCGGGCCTCTCACCGTTGTGGCCTCTCCCACCGCGGAGCACAGGCTCCGGACGCGCAGACCCAGCGGCCATGGCTCACGGGCCCAGCCGCTCCGCGGCATGTGGGATCCTCCCAGACCGGGGCACAAACCCGTGTCCCCTGCATCGGCAGGCGGACTTTCAACCACTGCGCCACCAGGGAAGCCTCCCTTCTTATTTTTATGCTTTAAGCATGGAACCCTTTTGCTTTGGGTTGGCTCAAAGATAAGGGTTTCAGAGATTGGACAGGTGAGATAGATCCATTATTTTCCTTTAATGGTCAAAGTCCTGGGAGAGATCAATCAAGACCTGGATCTGAATTTGCTTGGCCAGCATAGACGTGAAGACGCTTTTCAATAGGCTGCTGGGCCTGAGGAATAAAGACAATCAAATAAACAATGAAGAGGTGGAACCACCTCAGATTCCGATGACCAGTGTTGTTTCCAGCTGCAAAGCATGCCCTGCTCTTGGGATGTTCCCAGAGGCCAAAAGAGGGCAGAGTTCAGCAGGGAGTGAATTTTCTTTCCTTCTTTCCTTGAAGAGATGAAGGGCACCATCCACCACTTAATTTCTGATAAGACATTATCATCTTTAAGACATTCTCATCTGAAAAGACATTCTCATCTTTAAGAAATGAAACACTGAGCTGAATTTTGCATCAATGGAATACCTACTCCTGTTAAAGCACTTATAAAGGAAAACATCTACAAAATGTCCCATTAGGCTGATAAATTTATAACACTATGAAAAGTATGCCGGCAGTTTCAAAGCCGACTAGAGCATTGTGTTTAAAGAGTATGAACGGATTTGAGTTTAGCAATATTTCATTAACGCGAACAAGTTTAGCCATCACATCCCTTCCCAATATTTCCCACATTTACTTTCAACTAGGCATCTGTATGCCATGACAGAATGTGGACATCATCTTAAAAAATCAGTTGTAAAATGAATGATATTAAATGGACTTTCACAGCATGAAGACATGGAAATATATTCTCATCTTGATGTGTGGGGCTGTACAGACATAAATGCCATTAGCGTTAATGGTAATTAGGTGCGTAAATCCCCATGCTCCGGATGAGACTATGCCCCTTAGTTTGCAAATACAATAACGGGCTCATTTTTGAGGCTAGAAACAGCTGAGACTGTCTTCCCCCCCTCTCACTAGAAGAGAGATCCAGAGTGGCTTAGAGCGTAAAATCTGATCATCCGCTTTCCCAAAACATGTGGTTCAAGCACTTTAAAACCCTTTTACCTCGGAAAAGCTGAAGATGTAGAAAAAAGTCTCAAACTGCAATCTGAGTACTCCAGTAATTTATGCCAGATCATTCATAGTTTCCTGTCACCTGCTAGGGTGGGTACATTGCAGGAGATATACACTCTCATAGCCAACTTGTTTTATTATGGTCTGATAAGTAGCAAGAATAATATTTTTCAGTCAACCCAGAAAAGGCTGTTTAGCTACAATGAAAATTTGCAGAAAGTAAGCAAATTTAGCATCCTGCTCACCAAAGCCAATATATTCTAATCTTATTAAAGCAGGCAGGTAGATGACAGTGCCAGGGAAAAGGTTCAAGTCTTCTGTTTTTAATTCTTAAATTAATAAGGTGGTGTGACCCAGTGCTTGGTTAGGCCCACCTTATACAGTAGGAAAACAAAAAGTCCTCTTTGCCAAAAAGTCGGAAGACATTACCACAGAGGGCCGCTGGCTTTATAACTTTACAAACACTTCATCAGGGGAAGACGGGGCAAGGAGACACGTGTAATTAAAATATACTAAAAAAACAAGCCATTGTGGCTTTCAATTACAACGGAACTAAGAAGCAACTATATTATTTCTACAAACTATTTTCACTTAGCACAGTTCAGATGGAATTACTGCCATGACCTTTTAAAAATGTGAAAGAGTGAATCAATACCCTTTCAGAGGCAAGATTGCAGGAGCAGAATTGGCCGTGCTGTAATAGTGTGTATTTCTGCATCAGAAGGCAGTTGAAACCTAATTATCGTCAATCACATACAAGGTAGCTCGCCGTCCTGATGAGCCGGGGCGGGCAGCAGCATGCCCGGGAGGGTCTGTGCATGTGAGTCTTCGTGGAGGACGAGCACGTGTGGTGAAGGGGCCGGGGGATCTCGGAAGCCCTGGGCCGGCAGGGTAAGGCTTACAGGTGAGTTATAGGGACTGTCACTCATTTACAATAACTAACACTGGCCTGTCAGAAACAGCCACCTGTAAATGATGTATGAATGGCTGGCAGCCTGCCATCCCCCAATAGACCTTGCAGCCAAGAACCACGTTTTATTGTCGAGGTCATTGGAATGCTTACTTGGATACATGCCATATACTATTAAAAAATAACAAACAGCCAATCAGCAACATTTCTTAAGGCTCAAGGGCAAAATAGCCAACCTTCCTTTAGAAAATAGAAAACGAACATCCAAGATCCATTTTAGCAGGGAATTTTTAAAATTACTTTTCCCTAGATATAAAGAAGCAACGCTCTGGAGAAGCCTGAGCCTGGGGATACAATGTCAGATGGAGAGAATACATATGGATATTCACTTTTCCTAAGCTCTTTTATCCATGATACCAGCAAAACAAAAACAAAAACAAAAACAAACTCCTCTTCATCAACAAGAGTGATAGCCCCAATTGCTAGACTATGTGCAGATAAGTTCCCAGGCTATGAAAGCCACAGAAACCAGTTAGCGAGGCAAGGAGATAAGGACCGCAGGTTTGATTTTCCTATTCGATTCCATCCTTTTGGAATCCGCCTGAGACACTAAGATAATCTTATATACTGTGACACTTTTTGGGGGGTTCGATCAATCTTTTTTATATACCATCAGAAGGCTATATCACGTTTTTAATTTTATTCAATAGCCTAAATGTGAGCATAAGTTGCAACATTATTTCAACACAAGAAACACAACATTATTAAATGTTACGGATATTAAGCCATGAAGAAGTGTTTGCCAACCCCTTGTAACTTTTCTTTAAAGCCAAAAAAGTCTATTCTGTAGCCATACACTTTCAAATATCATCCCATCTAGCTTGGGGTTGAAAAATCTCTGTGATAATCATCCCGCACAGTCCTGCTTCACCAGCTTCGCTTGCTGCCACGGAAGTGAAGGATTCGACATATTTGTTAACATTATATAGTAATTGGACAATCTTTTGTTCAATGCTCTTAATGTTCCCAGAATAAAAACATTAAAAATGCACTTTAAAAAACCGGGAATACTCATTTCACACAAGCAATAGTTTTTAATTTGGAAAAAGAGTCTAATTGAAATTACATTTGTTATGCAGAGGCTACCAGTAATTATCTTGGCTTCAAATATGCAAACACAAAGATTCCTTTGGAACTGATGACTCTTTTCAGAAGTGGCTACTGGTTGAGTCCGGTGATCTGCGGACTGGCCTGTGAAGCAGGTGGTCCCAGGGGTAGTGGACGGCCTTCCACAGCCGCTGTGGTAGCACATGTGCCAATTTAGCCAAGAGATTCCTGCCCTGGCAGTAAGTCACAGTGCTGGTCCCAATCATACCGCTTCAACCACAGAGTTCTTGAACTGGGCAAACCCTCTTCCCACAAAGCAGTGACACACCATCGTTTTAGCCTCTGGTCTCCTAATATGATCATCAAAAATGAGAGAACCCAGACACACATGATGAAACTAAAAAGGGAAGTTGGAATCCTGCCCCAGCTATGACTTCAGGGGTTTGCCAAAAGCGGTGACTTACAGGAAAGGAGGGACTCTCACAGGATGCCTTAACTCACTTTTTGGGGCTCAAAACAGCATGCAAGAACCTCTCTCTTAAATAGCTCATGGCCAGAGACAACTTTACCACCTCCTCTGGATGATACATCATGTTATTGCAATTTATGTGACTTCGGTAACTACTATACAGTAACCACTCCAAGTCCTCTGAGCAGGAAGCTTCTCAACATACTGATTTCGAATGT